>NC_064634.1:370955337-371622123 GCF_023864275.1 Schistocerca cancellata
CCAGCCGGATTCGTGGCTCCACAGGTGATCGAAGACAGCTAGGCGTGCTGAGTGTGGACCTCCAAAGCGCACTGTCACAAGGGCTGAGATTATGCAACGGGCGTCAGTAATTCACACTCAGCAGTTCAAATGGTTCAAATGTCTCTGAACACTATGGGACTTAACATCTCAGGTCATCAGTCCTCTATAACTTAGAACTACTTAAACCTAACTAACCTAAGGACATCACACACATCCATGCCCGAGGCAGGATTCGAACCTGCGACCGTAGCGGTCGCGCGGTTCCAGACTGAAGCACCTAGAACCGCTCGGCCACCAACGGGCCGGCACACTCAGCAGTCAGACATTTGTTAAGAAGGATGCGGTATTTATGTTGGCGCTTTCGGTGCACTCTGCAGTGTTGTGGATGCCAATCACATCATGTGTGTCCTGGTCTGCCCTCATCGTCAGGTCTCCAAGTGACTTCAGACTTCCGCAGCTTCACCTTTGAGAAGCACTTTTCTGCTAGCTTGACAGTTAAATATTTGTTGTTGGATTGTATGTAGACCTCCTTATGACGCTCTGCTTTGTCACTAGTATGACGGTATATCTCTGCTTCCATGACGTCATCGTGCCTCGCTTGCAGACTTGGATGCTCGGTCGTTTCATCGTGTCCGTGTTGCAATAGCTTTCGTGTCTGCCACAAATCGCTCAGCATTTCCCCCTAGCTGGCACCCTGCTGGTCGCTGATACAGGTAGTTTGGCTTCCGGGACCTGCGAAGGTAGAACTGGAGCGAATTTTCAACGTCGGCTGTGAATACTATCCTGGAACGTAACAGAACACAGATTTTGAAGGAGGAAAACGATCGTTTTGCATCATTCTATATGAAATCGGAAACCTAACATCCAAAAAACAGATTGAAAAACGCGTGGGTTTTTACATGGGAACGAACACTGATTATGGAAATGTGACTTCTTATATCACTTCGTATGAGATCATTTCGTCCTCTTTAACCATTATTTTTCACAAGCAACTAGGAACCTAGGAAGCCAAGCACGCTTGAGAAACGGTTGAACATTTACAAGAAAATGAACATAGATCGTGGAAGAGGATATCTAGCAGCTAGGACTGCATTTTCGGGATCGATACTAGAGCGTCTATATGAATAGATCCTGGAAGAGGATATCTAGCAGCTAGGACTGCATTTTCGGGATCGATACTGGAGCGTCTATATGAGCAACCATAGTCAGTTACTAGCAAATCGCTTAACGAAAATGGCATTTGAGAACCAAATGGAAACTCTGTAATCATTTATGACGCAAACGGAGCCGCAGATAACGGTTCATTCGAGTTGCCTTATAGAAATCAAACTAGAAAAGCAGCGATCGAAAGTCTAGGACGTTAGGTAGCAGTGGAAAGATTGCTGTATGCCGGGACCGAGGTAGTGAGATACCGCGCTGATCGCCTTTAGTCCTATTTCTGGTTTATTCATGTTTATGCTTTCGCGATAGATGTGTGTGTGTGTGTGTGTTGTGTATTAATCTGGGGAGGAAGAGACTTCGTCGTCCCGTAGTCCTCAGCGGTTCACAACCCCAAAACAGGCCACAACAGTCCACCCACCCCACCGCCATCCCACACCGAACCCAGGTTTAGTGTGCACTTCGGCCCTCAGTGGAACTCTCCCCCCCCTCCCCCCCCCCCCCTCGGGATCCTCTTATACCAGACGAGTGTAACCTCAAATGTCTGCGTGGTAGGGTAATTATGGTGTATGCGCACGTGGAGACAGCGTCTGCGCAGCAATCGCCGACGGAGGTGGAATAACGGGAAACAGCCCTCATTCGTTGAGTTTTCCATCGGGAAAACCGCCTTCAAAACAAGCACGCCTGCCCGCCCGGGAAGCAGCGTGTTAGATCGCGCGGCTAACCGGACTCGACGTGTATTCGACGTACACTGAAGCGCCAAAGAAACTGGTAGAGGTATGCGTAATCAAATAGAGAGATATGTAAACAGGCAGAATATGGCGCTGTGATCGGCAATGCCTATATAAGACAAGTGTCTGGTGTAGTTGTTAGAAAGGTTACTGGTACTACAATGGCAGGTTATCAAGATTTTAGTTGGTCTGAATATGGTGTTCTAGTCCGCGGACGAGCAATAAGACACACCATCTCGGAGGTAGCGATGAAATGGAGAATTTCCCGTACGACCATTTCATGACTGCACCGTGAATCCAGGAAAACATCAAATCTCCGACATCGCTGTGGCTGGAAAAAGATCCTGCAAGTAAGAGACCGACGAAGGCTGAAGAAAATCGTTCAACGTGACAGAAGTGCAATCCTTCCGCAAACTGCTGCAGATTTCAATGCCGGGCCATCAACAAGTGTCAGCGTACGAATCATTCAAAGAAACACCATCGATATGGGCTTTCAGAAGGCCCACTCGTGTGTCCGTGATGACTGCACGACACAATGCTTTACGCCTTCCCTTGGCCCGTCAGCACCGACATCGGACTGTTGATGACTGGAAACATTTTCCCTGGTCGGAAGAGTCGCATTTCAAATTGTATCGAGCGGATGGATGTGTATAGGTATGGAGAAAACTTAATGAATCCATGGATCCTGCGTTTCAGCGTGGGACCGTCCAAGCATGTGTAGCTCGAGTGATGTAGGACCGCTGATACGTCTAGCTGCGATTCTGACAGGTGACACGTAAGTAACCATCTGTCTGAGCACCTGCATCCAATCATGTTCTTTGTGCATTACGACGGACTTGGGTTGTACCAGCAGGACAATGCGACACCCCACATGTCCAGAATTGCTACGGAATGGCTCCAGCAACACTCTTCGGAGTTTAAACCCTTCCACTGGCCACCAAACTCCCCAGACATGGAAATTATTTAGCATATCTGGGATGCCTTCGAACGCGCTGTTCAGATGAGCTCTCCACCCCCTCGTCCTTTTTCGGATTTATGGACAGCCCTGCAAAATTCATGGTGTCAGTTCCCTCCAGATGTACTTCACACATTAGTCGAGTCCATGCCATGTCGTGTTGCGGCACTTCTGAATGCTCGCGGGGCTCTTACACGGTACTAGGGAGGTGTACCTGTTTCTTTGGCTCTTCAGTGTACCGAGCGAGGTGGCGCAGTGGTTAGCACACTGGACTTGCATTCGGGAGGACGACGGTTCAATCCCGTCTCCAGCCATCCTGATTTATGTTTTCTGTGATTTCTCTAAATCTCTTCAGGCAAATGTCGGGATGGTCCCTTTGAAAGGGCACGGCCGATTTCCTTCCCCATCCTTCCCTCATCCGAGCTTGCGCTCCGTCTCTAGTGACCTAGTTGTCGACGGGACGTTAAACACTAATCTCCTCCTATCTCTTCAGTGTATGCTTAATTAATATGGAAACTGCTTCTTTGCTGTCCTGATTACTGGTTGTGGTTATTACATTTGTCAGAAAGCATGTCAATTTGCCTTGGCTGGTATATGGCTCTTGTAGACACTTTACATCTATGTTTACGTCATTAACTATTTTGGGGAGTTCAGCAATAAGTTGCTTGATCGTCATTCCATTCAGTTTCAGAAAGTTCATTATTGATGCTATGGGTGTTCGACGTGTACGTAACATTTGCTACCAGCCTGAGCATAGTCGAAGTACGTCCGTCCGTGTGTTCTAACATGGTCGGCATAAATCTTACCGTGCCAAATGATTCTTCTCTTTCTATATATAATTGCATCATGAAGTCTAACAACTGGTCAGGGAAGGTTGGATATGCTTTTCGTGTTAAGGGTTATCCTGTCAGCTCCGGGATCTGCGTGCTCGCCGGGCCTTACACGATATTTGGCAGGTGTACCAGTTTCTTTGGTTCCTCAGTGTAATATAGTGAGAGCCGAAATTCGTGGAAAGGCCTTGGAGGCGATGTCGGTCATTGCCTGCTCATGCCTATGAGTTACATTTATCTCGATACAGTGTCCAAATGTCTTCAAAACGTTTATAATTCAAACCTGAGGGGCTTGACTCACAGCTGTCCGTCGATCGCGTTATATGGCACAGCGGAGTCTACTTGACGTCAAACATTTATGGTCGTCGTGTGTGGGGTAACGGAAACATTTTCTCTCCAATATTCAAGATCTACCTCAGATACTGCTGAACGTAGAAACACAAGCTCTTATGTAATCTCCAGTACTGTGACCTTTACACAGGAAGCCAATAAACTCGCGACGTGACCTGTGTTCAGTACACAGCTGCGTGTAACAACCTACTCAGACATCGTTCCTAAACCCGCTCCATGCGCCGCATAGAGCCACAGAATTTTGCTGCTACTCGTGGCATAACCTGAAATGAGACAACCTTTCCCACGACTTACTCCGTTACGTAGAAATGAGAAAGCAATGCACTTCTTCAGCAGAGATCTCATGTGTGATCGCTGCGTAGACGGAGTGGAATTTAGCAGGTTGCTAAACATTTTCGAAGCACCTGATAAAAGTAACTGCCTTGTCGACTTATGGCTGAAAATGGAGTAGTCAACGCTGTTCGACAACTAAAAACAAATTATCTAAGACAGGGAGTAGCGGAAGTCACAATACATGATTGGCAACTGACAATAAGAAATATATTAAGCAGATAAAAACTTGAGTGTCTTGCTTCCAGTATTTGATAACTATTAGTGAATACGTCGAAACATCGATTATATCAAGCGCAATTCATATTTCTCTCTACTCCTGAAAAGCATTGGACTTAATACCACAAGCTATTGTTCTCGATTAAAAATCGTTTGGCCGAGCGGTTCTAGGCGCTGCAGTCTGGAACCGCGCGACCGCTACGGTCGCAGGTTCGAATCCTGCCCCGGGCATAAATGTGTGTGATGTCCTTAGGTTAGTTAGGTTTAAGTAGTTCTAAGTTCTAGGGGACTGATGACCACAGAAGTTAAGTCCCATTGTGCTCAGAGCCATTTGAACCATTTTTTAAAATCTTTCATTGTCTTTCTGTTGACGCAAAGTCGACGTACATAGATAAAATATATCTTAACCTTTTTAACATGAAAGAGAAGCCGGATGTCTTCTTGATATCAATCCAAAAATTCAGTTTATGATTGAGAAACAGAGCAATGGACAACTTAATTTTCTGGATGCACCGGTGATCAATCGGGTGGACTGAGCTTACGGCTATAAATTGTAGAGCAAAGCTACAGACGCTAAATGGTACCTTCATAAGAAATCCACCCAGTATCCAAGACAAAAGAATTTGAAAGTTGTACATATTACGATAAATGGTTATGAAAGACGTTTATATCCCGAGAAAGGCCAGATTTTTTTGGGGGGTATTTGACAGTTTATTTGGAATGTTTACGACTTCGGGAATGTTTGAAGGCCGAACCCATGGATTACACGTGTTCTTTCGATACCAAAGTCTGTGGTGTTATTGAACAGAGCTCGGGCGTGTGAAGCAGTCGGAAGCAGTTGTCACTCAGAGAGTGCGAGAGGGCGTGTTGTGGAATATTATTAATAAACGTTCTTTACAATCATACACAGATAACAAGATACAGATAAGATTACTTGGGATCGCATACATCAGAAGTGATTTGCACGATAATGCAAAGTTGCAGAAGTGGGTAAAATTATACTGGCATGCTCACAATAAGGTGGCAAAGAATGGGGTGGGCCTCATGTTTCACGAAGACATTAATTCCATTACAGACGTAAGTTTCATAAGTGAAAGGATAATTGAAGCGAGAGTAAACATGGAAGTTTGAAAAAGTGTATTTCTTGAAGAACTGGAAGACCAAGTAAGATAGGATAACATAACGGTAATTGGGGAGGTGGATGCTCAGGTTGCTAGTGATAGAAATTTATACGAGAAGGTGAATTTGAATATAAGAAAAGAAACGTTGAGGTGAAGAAATTCTAAATCTATGAACAAGGAATACGTTTTTAATAAAGAATAATTTCTTCAAAGAGCGAGATAGCCATGAAATTGCTAGATATTGCTGGAATGGAAAATCTAAAACAGATATCGACTATGTCTTAGCAGACGAATTAATTGCAAAAAAAGTGAGGGACACTAAAGTTATACCAAGTGAGTGTTTACCAGTAGCTGATCTAAATTGCAAGACTAAAAGAGTGACTGCTGTACAAAGAATGCCTAAAATTAAGAAATGGAAGATGAAAGAGGAAGAAAATAGGAAAAATTTCCAGAAGTTAATAGCACAAAAATTGCTAGTAACAGAGACTGATAGTGTGGAGCAAGGTTGGAACCTGTTTAGTACATTAATAGTCAGCAATGCCATACAAGTATAAGGCAAAACAAAAGGTAAAGGAAAGGTGAAAGTAACCAGTTGATTGAATATTAGAGCAAAAGACAGAATTAAAGAAAGTAATACAGCAAATAAAAACATGGAGATTGTAAAAAAAAAAAGAGAGCAGAACCAAGGACGGGTGCCAAAATGTGAGCACAATGGGATGACACTGGAGCACGAGTGCCGACAGCAAAAATTCGAAACAAAGAGAGTAGTAAAGGAAGGAAAGCAGAAGAGACTGGAAACATTCAACCAGAAACTGGAGAGAGACAGGAAGGGGAACCGAAAACAGTCAATGAGTTGTTGAAAAGTAAAGGTTCAAATGGCTCTGAGCACTATGGGACTCAACATCTGAGGTCATCAGTCCTCTAGAGCTTAGAACTACTTAAACCTAACTAACCTAAGGACATCACATACATCCATGCCCGAGGCAGGATTCGAACCTGCGACCGTAGCGATCTCGCAGTTCCAGACTGTAGCGCCTAGAATCGCTCGACCACACCGGCCGGCGAAAAGTAAAAGATGTGAAGGAAAAGATACAGAAGCTATTGAAATAGATGATGGGAATATTATCAGGCACGTGGAAGGCATCAGGGAAGTAATGAATAATTATTTTTAAATCTTGCTGAATGGGGAAAGTGAACAAGAAAGTGGCAGTGAACTCATTGAAGTATAGGGAGAACAGCATCCAATATCTTGGCAGGAACTGAAAACGCCCTGAAACAGGTGAAAGGTCAGAAGGCGGCAGGAGTAGATGAACTGATAACAAAGTGTTAAATGACTGGAAAGAAGAAATTGTAATATCACTGTCTAAAAATTAAGTAAAAAGAAGGGCACCGACTATCAAGGAACCCCACTTCTATCACATTGCCTTAAGGCAATGAAAATGATAATAGAAAATTGACTGCAAGAATCATAGAACATAAATTTGAGAAACAACAGCATGGATTCAGAAGTAACAGTAGAAGGGTAGACCTCCTTTTCCCTCTGTCAGTTAATGGAGAAGTATTGGGAATAAGGAAAAGGTTTGGCACTCAATAGTATTCCAGGATTTGGAGAAAGGATACACATACATCATTGTACCAGGGGGGAAGGGGGTAAAATATGGGAATACTTGAGAAAACAATGTCCCTGATTCATGAAATTAAAAAGTTCCGGTACTGTATGAAGGTTGTGAAAGAAGCGTACAAGCAGAAGATGGAAGGTCAAAATGGCTTAGGACAAAGAGAGGCGTTCAGAAAGACAGAATACAAATACAGATCAGTTTAAATGGAAAGACTTACTAGCGGCCAACTCCTTCTACTCCACTGAAGATTTTTTTAATAGAAACAAATGATGTATTTCATATATTCATACTATTGGTATTGTTATTTCAGCTTAAAAAAATTGACACTTTGCACATCCACGAGTATCTCCTCAGCACGGATGTATGGAACGAAAAACTAATCTATCGATCCATCTATCTGTCTATCTATCTATTTATCTATCTTGACTTTCCCCATTATTCTACATACACTTATGGACACAATCATAAAAGAAATCAAGGCTGTAGTAAACGAAGATCTCAGTGCTGATGCCATCGCCATTTGGCGAGAGACAGAAATGGAGGTTCAGAGGGGGATGGATTACTGGACAAACATTTGACGAATTTAAGTTGACTTTGAATAAGAGCAAGACAGAAGCAATGAAGATGATTAGGACACCCAAAGTTTAAAACATCATGCTAGAACGAGAGGAAGTTGAAAAATGGCTCTAAGCACTATGGGACTTAACATCTGAGGTCATCAGTCCCCTAGACTTAGAACTACTTAAACCTAACTAACCTATGGACATCACACACATCCATGCCCGAGGCAGGATTCGAACCTGCGACCCTTGCAGGACCGTGGTTCCGGACTGAAGCGCCTAGAATCACTCAGGCACAGTGGCCGGCAGGAAGTTGAATGTGCATAAAGTTTCAAGTATCTCGATAGGCTCATACAGGTGACTGAGATGCCAAACTAGAAGTTTTAAACGGAGCATCAAAATGATCCAGATTCTTCCTCCAAGTATGAAACCTAATCTGCGACAAAGGAGTCCCTTTAAGAGCTAAATAGACCATGCAAAAAACAAGTCTAGTGCCAATCACGACATATAGTCTGGAGACATGTGTTATTTGTAAAAGAGAAGAGATATCATACATGTGAAATGGAGTTCCTTAGGTCAGTTCTGCAAAAACGAGGAGAGACAGGAAGGAACGAATATGTTAGGAGAGACCTGTTGGTGACCTTGACCATGGACGAAAGAATAAGCGCAGCAAGACTGTACTGACATTAAATGAAAAAACAAGTTTACTGATGTGATTCTTGAAGTTTTCCTGGCGGACATAATGTTCCATCATCTTTCGGGCGTGCACTCGGGACAGCGACAATTCTTCTTGCGATATTTCGGCTAGAAACCTCCCAGCCATCTTCAACAACAAGTCTTTACCGTAACGGTAAAGACTAACCTAAAATGTTCGCATTTAAAGACAGTACTACTAGGTCATGTGAAGCGAATGCACCCGACTCTAGCTGCACGTCAGTATGTGGATTGGAGCTACGGACTGGGCGGCCAAGGAAAAGATGGACAGACCAAATTACTGAAAATCTCAAGAGGAGTAACATGGAATACAGTGAGGAGAGAAACGACATACCAAGATAAAAATCAATGGAGGCATATCGTTCAAAGAGTTCCTATCCGGACTGCTGGAAGAAAATACTGATGACGATAACGATATAAATGTAGGACTCCGCGGCCATTTTCACATTCAATGAATATTTTTTGGGTTTTGACCTTTACTTTTCGCTTGAAACAGGGACCGAAACGTCGGTATATTTATACATATTGACAATGCGGTCGCAAACCCAGAAAAAGTTTATTGGACGATGATGATGTTAGTATTTAAAAGTAGTGTAGCAAAAGCGATTCTATATGAGACTAATTAGAATGTAAAAGTGGTTGATCTAACATTGCTAGCGAACGGTTTTAGCACTCACAGTTTCCAGTTACTAAAAAGAAAGAAGCTTAATTAGTTTGACCTGTCGATCTTTCTGCTCAGTATACGATCTTCCTAGTAGTATTTTGATTGCGATGTTGAATCAAAACTCTTTGCTCTGTATTTTCATTTCAAACGAAAACTTATTGATGTGATTGGATTTTCTGAATATATTTTCATGTAAACCTACTGTTAGAATGGAGAGCAGCTACGAAGGAGGGTGAAGGTCGCGTTCTGCGCAGAGAGAGTCGGAAGATACGTTGCTACGCTGCCGATTCCCTTCCGTCATTTCACGCACTGAGACAGCTGACAGCGCTCTATCACAAACATTGGTCCACAGTGATCTTTAAGAACTGCATTCTTAGTAACGAGATTCCTTACGCGCGCACACGCACAACTTTCCACATAGAATTAATTATTATTGTACTCAATCCCAACATTCCCAATCGTACAAAATATCGAGATAAATAATTTCTCTACATTAAGTTCTATATGGTAGAGCCGGTGTGGCCGAACGGTTCTAGGCGATTCAGTCTGGAACCGCGCGACCGCTACGGTCGCAGGTTTGAATCCAGCCTCGGGCATGGATGTGTGTGATGTCCTTAGGTTAGTTAGGTTTAAGTAGTTCTAAGTTCTAGGGGACTGATGACCTCAAATGTTAAGTCCCATAGTGCTCAGAGCCATTTTGAGTGATAGCATAAAAAGAAACAATTGTGTTTTGCTCAAGGTAGATCCCTTCCAAAAGTACAGTTTATTTGTAAAGCAAACACAGACGGAAGAGCTTCTATTTCAAGGCGATACACACACTATTCTGTCAGTAATCATGATGTAGCTTCATTCTTTCTTTATATACTGTCAGTGTTAATGTTCGTCTTTTGTCCGGCAAGGATTTGTTTCGTTAATCAAACGAATTTTTGTATTGCTTACATTAGGTACCCACAGTGATCGAATATATTTAAAGTATTTTCAAACTTTAATAATTTTTGGCCATAAGGATACAAGAAAGTGAACGTTTAATGTGTTACTAAAGGCAAATTTTCTTTCATTGTGTTACCTGCTACAGCGTTGTAGTGTGTGTACTTAATTGAACGAAATATGTTTTATAAAAAAAACGGCATCGTTACGAGGTCAAAGATAAAATTTGAGCTACTAATAGTTTTTTATGTTGCGGCAGTACTGTCACACAAAGTCATAAATAGCGGTAATTAGTATTTACATACTTCATAGCAAGAAATCCACTCCATCGTCTTCGGTGTCCGACGTAGATGAATCAGATTCAGCAAGATTTATGACGAATGGTTCCATAACCGTGTCCCTGCCAATTCCCCAGTCGTAATCTTCATCTAGCAGTTTTTCTGCGTGTCTTACGCAAGTTGCACTTGCAGATGTTGAGATACTGTCTATTGCCTCAGGTGTAGGTCTCTCAACATCTGCAATTTTGAATTTATTGTGTTTTTCCGCAATATGTGCTTTCAATTAGGTTGTAATGGCAATGGTATGATGGTAATCTAACGATACAGTGTCTATACTGCTTAATTTCGTCCACCTCATAAACTCTGTATTCAGGCTTGTGTTGATTGACAAGAATCAACAATTCTGCTCTGATATGCAACGAGGTATGAGGTATTCCGTTAGATGACAGCCATACAATAATGTCTACCTTTTTATAGCTTTGTTCACTTGCACTGAGGGGATGCTCGCATTGTCCATGACTATAACTGAAGACGCAGGAATATGCGGCAATAACTGTTGTGTAAACCACCCTTTGAAGATGCTGTACGTCATTTCAGAGTGGTAATCTTCAGAATTCATAGCTTTAGATCCTTTAAAAATCAGCTTACCCTTGCGGAATAAAGCCAGTATCTGCTGATCCGACATGAAGCACTGTAATTTTGTTACCCTTACCAACAGGAACTTTTAATCCACCATACCCATCGCTCATTTTCCAGCACATAGCCCTTGCGTGGTTCTGGTTTCATCTAAGTAACAAATTCGAGATGTGCAACTTCTCTGATCTCCTGCACTGTTCTCAAAAACACAGTCCTTTCAGCTACAATACCGCTTCGTTCCATTAATAATTTCCTACCACCGTTCGTTTTCTGATGCCTGAACCAGGTGTCTTTCAGTATCCTCAACATGACCCATTTGTTTCCGTTAAAATTTGCAGCTTCTTTCATACGCGAATCTAGTTTCTCCACTGTTGGATACTCGCCTTCAGCATACATGCTGAACACTATGCGCCGCAAAATGTTTTTCGCAAAATCGTCTAGCTCTTACACTTCTTTATTGCGGTTGTGTTGTTTCCCTGGTGATTTGAAAACAGCTGAGCCGCAGGCTTGTACAGACGTCTTAGCTTCGTTGGATGTTCTCTGAATGGTCCTCAAACCAATACCACAGGCTTCAGCTGTCTGCTCCTGGCATTTGGCAACGGCGCGACGCGCCTTGTGCCGGCGTGGATTCAACGGAAGATTGACTGTTAAAGTATTGGTACACACGTAACACTATTCCTCTTGCCTGTTTGTGTAGCACTTGTCATGATTGCTTACCATCACTCATAATGAACACTATGAAGGCAGTCAGCACTCAGCACGGAACAGAATGAATGAAATAAACAGGTAGAACTTCCGAACACAGCACGACCCGCACCGAACGAAGACAGGAATGTCAATAGCGCGCGATTGGCTATGAGTCACATGGTATATTTACGCATGCTTCTGCGCATCCGACTCTCACCAGCCTTCGTAGCTGCTCTCCGCTCTTACAACCGTTTGCACTCTTAATAGCTTTATATGACTTCCGTAGTTAATTGAGTTTAGTATTTATTCACTGATTGTGTTTAAATATTTGAAATTTTTATTCCTTGGTGCCTACAATTTTATCAATAGGTCAAGAACCACTAGATCGAAATTAATGACCGAGATTTAGGAGAAGCTGCTTCAAATTAGTTTTTAGATTTAGAAAGGAAGTAGGCCCTCTGACATTAGTGGTTCACGAGAGTTAGGCACAACAATGACAGACAAATACGGTCAGAGTAGTAACTTTTCAGAAATTAGAGATGAGCATGAGACTGCAGTAGATTTTATACTTGAACATAATTCTTTAGGATGTGACTTCTCATAACGTTCTAGCTCAGTGGTGGAAGGTATAGGTCTTTCCACTACGACATTAATGCAAGCTGACACAACTTGCAATGGTACTTTCGCTTCCTCGTCAATACGGTACCAGAACATTTAAGTTCTACCACTGTAAAGACGGAACATCCGTGATTCGGAATGTCAGAACTGTGCAGTAAATAGCGGCAGGAACACCACCACAAAATTACGCAGCACTAATACTCCAAAACCATCGACTCTCGGAGAGAGATTTTAACCGTGATCAACCTAATGGTAAAGTATCGAACTATTCTTCTCCGAATCATAGTTTGTGGGAAAAGCAATGAGAATAATTAATTTTCGAGACCTTTAGTCAGACAAAGCCTATTATAACAATAAACTGTATCGCTTAATAAAACGGCTGCCTGCCCAAATCGGGCACAGTGTGTACACAAAAAGATGAAGTCAGTTTTCGACACTGAATAAATAACTACTTTCACTTACTACGTAATTTAAACACAACAACTTAATTTCCATTTACTACGGTCACCTGGCAGTAAGTAATACTAATTCCACTCTCTGCTACTTATGGAATTTATCACTATACTTCAGCAATTATTTAAAGAAGACACACATATGTTTGAACAAGTAGGTAAAAAGACGAGGGCTAGTAGAAATCCTTGGGTAACAGAAGAAATATTGAATTTATTGATGAAAGGAGAAAATATAAAAATGCAGTAAATGAAGCAGGCAAAAAGGAATACAAACGTCTCAAAAATGAGATCGACAGGACACTCAAAATAAATTCGTTTAGGTAAGGATCCTACTGAAGTAAATGAAATAGGAAAATTACGGTTAAACACAAAGGTACATTTAACACTTATATTCCACTGATTGCGCAGGTACGGCTGTTGATGTACATAGCTCTGTCCCCTCTTGGTGGCGACGATAAAATTGGCAATTTTTGAGCTATTAATTTATTGCCGTACTGCGCCAATCATGTAGAACCCGTCCGAGGCCAAAATCCAATCTTGCAGGTAAATTCGGGGCCTCTAGTGTTTGACCAACGTAATGCGTGTTCACCCCTTGCAGAGCAGCTTCCGACTGTCTGAGCCACTTGCGCGCCAAATCTCACTCGCCGCCCCACCACCTTTTCCATTCCACCACAGAACGGAGTTCCGTTCTACCTATGATCCCCACACCTTTTCAGTTTACACTTCTGCTTACAAAAACCCTAAGTAAGAACCATCTACAATGCAAGACAGCATATACATACAAAATTGACATAATTAATTACAGTTGTACTTTAAATATTATATAATTATTTACAAAATATGTTTTGATACATTTATTACACCTACATCAAAGAGGTTATTTTAAAGAGATATATTACACTTAACAAAAGCTTACTCTCGTTATAGTATTTGCTTAATTTTTCAAAATTATTACGGAACAAAAAATATTAAAATAAACAGATTAATGGCAGTATTGTATTTACAATAGCATTACAAACTTCTCCATGTTTCAATTGTAGTTTGAACTTGACTGCAATGATCCGTCGCCATCTGTACCGTCTGATATAGCCCCTTCCTCTTTAAATAGTAAATCTACACCTGTGAACGAGGATACTATGTAACGTACACTAAATATGTTAGCATAAAATAAGAAAAGACTGGAAGAATCTAGTAAAGGGCTTAGATTGGAGATGGAAAACTTTAGGATTGAAATTAATAAAAATGGCGGAACACAGGATGAGAACATTGCTAGGAGGCTAGAAGAGAATAATAAGAATCTTATAGATGTACTTTTGATGTACTTGAATGAGTTACAGAAACGGATTAGGAAGGAGATACGTGAGGATTTCAAGTCTGTGACTAGACTTCAGCACACAGACACTGTAGAAAGTTGGAACTGGATGACTACGAGAATAAGCAAGATTCATGCAGGCCACAATTATTAACCGAGTCTGTAAAGATTAAACTACAAAACAGGTCGAGGAACTCATTACGTGTATGGCACAATTATGAAACAATTTTGATAAAAATGCTAATGACACTCACCAGTCCCCTTTACCTACACAAAGGAATTTCAGTCGCAATGTGTTTCAAATAAAATCAAATCACATTCAATCAACAATATAAACAACAAGTTAAGGAAATTCACGAACAGCTTTCTCGTGTAACATCGATGAGTCAGGTAATGGCAATAGGTGAGACAGTTTTGATATTGGACAACCTGATGAGCAAACAGACTCATTGCATGTGGGGGTAGTTATTTGTGAACGTTACACTTTTGGAGAGAAGATAACAGGAAAATTGATAATCACACAAGAATGATGGTAGTAATTGGAAGCATTTTCTCACTGTTAGGAAGCTCAACTTTTTTAGCAATGTTGGTAACAGAATTCACGCATGGGAGTGGCTACTATAGTTTGATTATTCTCTTCCACGTACCATGGCCAAATGGTCACAAATATCTCGAGGGCGAACCAGTTACAAGAATATGTTCATTAGCAGCAGAATGTCAAACATACGGAATCTTCTTTCTCGCGTTTTTGTCAGCTTACAAGAGCGCATCAAACACAGCATTATTATGCTCAAGAACCTTGAAATGTCTCATTTCTCAAATTCGGGACTTTTTTCCAGTACCTGGTATGAAAGAATCAGTTTTTGACTAATCCTTACATCCCCTCTGAACTAATATGTAACTGTTCGATGAGGTTCCAGTTTTCATTAAGACATACAGATTTAAGTGTTCGTTGCAGATATGATACAGAAGCATTTAAAGGTGTGCCACAAGAACTTTAATTTCACAATCATGAGCGACCATTCCATTATAACAATGATGACAATCACAGAAAAATCTATTGTCTACAGCATTATCAGGACCACTGGCACTCGAGAGAACAGTTTAATAGTAACATGAAAGACAATAGACATTCAGCGATTCGTCAGCCATTCTGTGTAAATAATTGGCCTTCCAGAGGTAGCTTTCACAGTTGCGCAGATTACTAACGCAGAAACAAAGATGGGACCTTGTGGAATGGAAGACATTATGAGAATGAAAACAATTTCAACCAAAATAACTAGGGCGGAAGATCCATCAGAACGGGCGAAGTCCAAGAAATATTAGCGCAGAGTGGAACGCTGAGATAACTGAGATCGGGCCACCTGACCCACATAATCCGATGAGAGGGTCTGTGATAACAATGACATGTGGTAGTCTGTCACGACAATAGTATGAGGCACAGTCCGTCACAGCAATGACATGTGGCACAGTCGACAAACGATACATTGGAAAACATTTCAACCGAAGGTATAAATATAGTAAATTTGGAGTGCATTAGAGACTTGCTGTTAGAGGATAATGATAATAGACTTAATATTTTAGCTCATCGTGTCGTCAGCTTCCCGGTTGGAAAAGATTCGTTATCCGCTGTTTTAGATTCTGGAAGCCTCATTTCTGTTCTTAGTGACGCTGCATTCAGTAAATGTGGGAAAATAGATTCCTGTTTGACATTATCATTACAACATACCAAGGTAAGAATCGAAATTTACAGGAATGAGCGTTGATGTGAGGAACCAAACGCTTTTAGATTTTGTATGCCAGGGAATGGGTAGCTCTGAGGGATGAAGTAGTAAAGACAGCAGAAGATCAAGTAGGTAAAAAGACGAGGGCTAGTAGAAATCCTTGGGTAACAGAAGAAATATTGAATTTATTGATGAAAGGAGAAAATATAAAAATGCAGTAAATGAAGCAGGCAAAATGTAATACAAACGTCTCAAAAATGAGATCGACAGGAAGTGCAAAATGGCTAAGCAGGGATGGCTAGAGGACAAATGTAAGGATGTAGAGGCTTATCTCACTAGGGGCAAGATAGATACTGCCTACAGGAATATTAAAGAGACCTTTGGAGAAAAGAGAACCACTTGTATGAATATCAAGAGCTCAGATGGAAACCCAGTTCTAAGCAAAGAAGGGAAAGCAGAAAGGTGGAAGGAGTATATAGAGGGTCTATACAAGGGCGATGTACTTTACGACAATATTATGGAAATGGAAGAGGATGTAGATGAAGATGAAATGGGAGATACGATACTGCGTGAAGAGTTTGACAAAACACTGAAAGACCTGAGTCGAAACAAGGCACCGGGAGTAGACAACATTCCAGTAGAACTACTGACGGCCTTGGGAGAGCCAGTCCTGACAAAACTCTACCATCTGGTGAGCAAGATGTATGAGACAGCCGAAATACCTTCAGACTACAAGAAGAATATAATATATCCAATCCCGAAGAAAGCAGGTGTTGACAGATGTGAAAATTACCGAACTATCAGTTTAATAAGTCACAGCTACAAAATACTAACGCGAATTTTTACAGACGAATGGAAAAACTGGTAGAAGCCGACCTCGGGGAAGATCAGTTTGGATTCCGCTGAAATATTGGAACATGTGAGGCAATCCTGACCTTACGACTTATCTTAGAAGAAAGATTAAGGAAAGGCAAACCTACGTTTCTAGTATTTGTAGACTTAGACAAAGCTTTTGACAATGTTGACTGGAATACTCTCTTTCAAATTCTAAAGGTGGCAGTGGTAAAATACAGGGAGCGAAAGGCTATTTACAACTTGTACAGAAACCAGATGGCAGTTGTAAGAGTCGAGGGGCATGAAAGGGAAGCATTGTTTGGGAAGGGAGTGAGACGGGGTTGTAGCCTCTCCCCGATGTTATTAAATCTGTATATTGAGCAAGCAGAAAAGGAAACAAAAGAAAAATTCGGAGTAGGTATTAAAATCCATGGAGAAGAAATAAAAACTTTGAGGTTCGCCGATGACATTGTAATTCTATCAGAGACAGCAAAGGACTTGGAAGAGCAGTTGAACGGAATGGACAGTGTCTTGAAAGGAGAATATAAGATGATCATCAACAAAAGCAAACCGAGGATAATGGAATGTAGTCGAATTAAGTCGGGTGATACTGAGGGAATTAGATTAGGAAATGAGACACTTAAAATTAGTAAAGGAGTTTTGCTATTTGGGGAGAAAAATAACTGATGATGGTAGAAGTAGAGAAGGTATAAAATGTAGACTGGCAATGGCAAGGGAAGCGTTTCTGAAGAAGAGAAATTTGTTAACATCGAGTTTAGATTTAAGTGTCAGGAAGTCGTTTCTGAAAGTGTTTGTATGGAGTGTAGCCATGTACGGAAGTGAAACATGGACGATAAATAGTTTGGTCAAGAAGAGAATAGAAGCTTTCGAAATGTGGTGCTACAGAAGAATGCTGAAGATTAGATGGGTAGATCACGTAACTAATGATGAAGTATTGAATAGAATTGGGAAGAAAAGGAGTTTGTGGCACAACTTGACAAAAAGAAGGGACCGTTTCCTAGGACATGTTCTGAGGCATCAAGGAGGGTAAATATCGTAGAAGGAGTCCAAGAGATGATTACACTAAGCAGATTCTGAAAGATGTAGGTTGCAATAAGTACTGGGAGATGAAGAAGCTTGCACAGGGTAGGGTAGCATGGAGAGTTGCGTTACACCAGTCTCAGGACTAAAGACCACAACAACAACAACATGTCAAGGACATTAGTTTTTGGGAAATTTTCTAATTGACCCATTACTGACTAGAGAAATAATTTTGGGTGTTGATTTCTTGAGTGAACATAAAGCGATTTTTAACCTTAACGGTACAGAGGCAAACTAGAAGTTCATGACATGATAGTGTGCTTGAAATCTGAAGAATGGATTTCAAAGGAAGAGGAGTAGCTGCATTGTTTAGTCCTTAACGTCTTGACGCAGTTTCATAGATCGCTAGCATTTATTGTTACTCATGCACGAGGGTAGAGTAGGAGACTACAGCGGTGTCTAGTAGTACTTTCCTGAAACTGCCGCTGTTTCCTTTGCCAGTAACCACTTGTATGTGTTGTGAACCTATACAATTATTGCTTCTTTCGTGCTAGTGGTATCTAAGAACGCATCTGGGGCTTTGCGTTATATAGCAGCGTCCATTTAACTGTACAGAATGTTTGGAAATTTCCGTGACAAACTTCCAGGACTTGTAGAGGGGAATGGGTACACAACAGTATGGATAGGAAACCATGCCCGAAAACGGACCGTTCACGTTCTACGACGATATCAGTTCAGATTATTAACTCATCAACTTCTGCTTGAGGAACTGAATTAGGCGTGACGGAGCGCTGATATAAGGTAAGAGCTCGAAAAGAAATACAACGAAACATCCATTCATCTCTTAAGCAAGTTTATTTCTATTAACACTTGAACATTGAGTGTTTACATTACTCCAAAACAAAAATATAGAGAATGGTTCTGATGAATTACAACAGCGGCTCGATGTGCCGACCACCAACTTTGTTACAGACATTGCGAAGCATGGTCTGGTATACACGCTCCATCTCACCAGGTGTCTCGCAGCTTTTCTTACGCAACAGCGACCATTGCACGTGACTGTTTCATGAGAAAGTCATTCTGAATATTAATGATTATGGGTCTTTACATACATTTATAGGTCGTACGATGCAGCTTAGATTAACTAGTATCTCATATATCAAAAACAATTTGCAGAATAATGTTCACGTTTAAAAGTAGGGCAAGAAAAGGCTATTGTAGATCATATATCGTAATCGGAATTTGATAGTATTTGCTTGCACATTGCTGCCGAAATGTTATGGCACAAACAGTCTTCATGTAGCAAAACAAAAAGCATATCAGTTTCCAGGCATCATTAAAACCCTGGCGGACAGTAATAACAAAATTTCGAAGTGATTTATATACTAGATAGATGAATCATTTAAGTCCGGCTGACAAGGAAACCATACACCTTCAAGTGGCAAGGGTGGCGTCCGTTAATTACGTGAGCTCAAAACAGTGAGACAAAATCTCACCAAATTTCGCTTATAGGTAGGGGGACGTGACAATGAAAACCTCGTGTCAACTTTTTAATTCAGAACATGAAATACGTGCAATCATCAGCTCAATACGCTTTGACTATCAGTGCTCTATCCACGGTGAGAGACTTCCAAATGTCGTCATCCCTATGTCACAGCCTCTACTCGTACACACATTACGTAATTCCCGTACAGGAGAGGACATTTTAATTACACTACATTAGATGTATTCGCGATTGTGAATTTGGACAACCATCAGCTGTAGAACTGAGTCACAACAGTGCAAATCTCCGCCGGACCGGGACTCACGTTTCGCGAGTTGTTGGCTTACCTTTAGCTACCCGAGCACGACTCACAGCCATTTGTCGTCAATCATGTGTCTACAACACGTACACTCGTTACGTATATTCCCGTATAGCGAGACATTTTACTTGAATCCCGCATGCCCGATGTCGGCCGATAAATACGGCATTGCAGCGCCTGTATTGTTAAGAAGACGGTGCAATGTTCCTTTAGACATCCGTGGACCGAGCACTCAACCCAAGAGCAGATATACCCGGGACTTATGAGGACTAACCACTACCAACCGGGTACGTCTTCCTTCGGTTCGTTAACAAGATCACTGTTCACACTGGGAAACTGCTATCCATGTAAGGAGATGAAACAATCTTCTGATCAACCAAAAAGATAAAAGAATGCTTACGAAAGGATAAAGATGTGTGGCAGCCACTAGGAAACCTTTGGTTATGTGAAATACCATAGGCCGTAACAGAAGGGATGGAAATCACGACATAAATGTCAGTGAGACGACAGTTTTAACCAGAAAAAATTATTGCAAAGCGCAAATCTATAGACAGGCCATAGAGACTTACAAACACAATAATAATTTAAAAAGAAAAGAAGGTGTTAAGTTAGATAAAATATGGATGTCGACTTAGGTGGCAACAAAAAAACGGTTAATTACCTTTAATAGAGGAATATAGCGCCATCATCAGCTTAAATCACATGACGAATGATGGTGCCATCTATGCACCTCAATTAAGTCCGGAGCCCCTATAGCCCTTGATATAGTTGCCGTTTTCCGTCCGAAATGTCTCTCACACTCATAGACGAAGCGTCAGAGTACACTTTTATACAGGGTGGTCCACTGATTGTGTTCGGGCCAAATATCTCACGAAATAAGCGTCAAACGAAAAAACTACAAAGAACGAAACTCCGTATAGCTTGAAGTGGGAAACCAGATAGCGCTATGGTTGGCCCGCTAGATGGCGCTGCCATAGGTCAAACGGATATCAACTGCTTTTTTAAAAATATGAACCCCGATTTTTATTACATATTCGTGTAGTACGTAAAGAAATATGAATGTTTTTATTTGGAACACTTTTTTCACTTTGTGATACATGGCGCTGTAATAATCACAAACATATGGTTCACAATTTTAGACGAACAGTTGGCAACAGGTAGGTTTGATTAAATTAAAATACATTCTACATGTATCCGAGAACGCATGCTGTTACAGCGTGATTACCGGCCGATGTGGTTCGAGGCGCTACAGTCTGGAACCGCGCGACCGCTACGGTCGCAGGTTCAAATCCTACCTCGGGAATGGATCTGTGTGATGTCCTTAGGTTAGTTAGGTTTAAGTAGTTCTAAGTTCTAGGGGACTGATGACCTCAGAATGTAAGTCCCATAGTACTCAGAGCCATTTGAACCATTTTGAACAGCGTGAAGCTGTAAATACCACATTAATGTAATAAATGCTCAAAATGATGTCCGTCAACCTCAATGCATTTGGCAATACGTGTAACGACATTTCACTCAACGGCGAGTAGTTAGCCTTCCGTAATGTTCGCACATGCATTGACAATGCGCTGACGCATGTTGTCAGGCGTTGTCGGTGGATCACGAGAGCAAATATCCTTCACCTTTCCACACAGAAAGAAGTCCGGGACGTCAGATCAGTTGAACGTGCGGTCCATGGCATGGTGCATCGACGACCAATCCACCTGTGCTGAAATATGTTATTCAATACCGCTTCAAGCGCACGTGAGCTATGTGTCGGACGTCCATCATGTTGGAAGTACATCACTATTCTGTCATGCAGTGAAACGTCTTGTAGTAACATCGGTAGAATATTACGTAGGAAATCAGCATCCATTGCACCATATAGCTTGCCATCGATGAAATGGGGGTCAATTATCCTTTCTTGCATAATGCCGCACCATACATTAACCCGCCAAAGTCACTGATGTTCCACTTGTCGCAGCCACCGTGGATTTTCCGTTACCCAATAGTGCATATTATGCCACTTTACGTTACCGCTGTTGGTGAATGACGCTTCGTTGCAAAATAGAACGAGTGCAAAAAATCTGTCATCGTCCCGTAATTTCTCTTGTGCCCTGTGGCAGAGCTGTACATAACGTTCTAAGTCGTCGCCATGCAATTCCTAGTGCATAGAAATATGGTACGTGTGCAATCGATGTTGATGCAGCATTCTCAACACCGATGTGTTTGAGATTTCCGATTCTCGCGCAATTTGTTGCAGGTCGTGGCTGACGTTTCACATGTGGCTGAACACTCCCTGTTTCCTTAAATAACGTAACTATACGGTGAACGGTCCGGACACTTGGATGATGTCGTCCAGGATACCGAGCAACATACATAGCACACACCCGTTGGGCATTTTGATTACAATAGCCACACATCAACACGATATTGACCTTTTCCGCAATTGGTAAACGGTCCATTTTAACACGGGCAACGTATCACGAAGAAAATACCGTCTGCACTGGCGGAATGTTACGTGATACCACGTACTTATACGTTTGTGACTATTACGGCGCTATCTATCACAAAGCGAAAAATGTAGTCCAAGTAAAATATTCATACTTCTTTACATACTACACAAATATGTAATAAAAATGGCGCTTCTTATTTAAAAAACGCAGTTGGTATCAGTTTGACCTATGGCAGCGCCATCTAACGAACCAATCATAGAGGCTTCTGGTTTCCCCCTTCAAGCTAGACGAGTTTCGTTCTTTTTAGTTTATTCATTTGATGCTTATTTCGTGAGATATTTGTCACGGTCACCATCAAGGGACCACCCGGTATATGGACAATGCCTTTGTAGTCAGGAAGTCTTCACCAAAATAACCGGCCGTGAAAGCCTAAAATGATAAGGAAATGTAACACAACTCCATATCTAACACTTCTGTAGAGATCAAAAAAGGGTTCAAATGGCTTTGAACACTATGGGACTTAACATCTGTGGTCATCAGTCCCCTAGAACTTAGAACTACTTAAACCTAACTAACCTAAGGACAACACACACATCCATGCCCGAGGCAGGATTCGAACCTGCGACCGTAGCAATCACGCGGTTCCAGACTGAAGCGCCTAGAACCGCACGGCCACACCGGCCGGCCCGTAGAGATCGCGAAGACCAAATTATGCTAGTTACACGATGCACAACCATAAACATTCCTCTCGTGCCGTATACGGGAATGGAATATGAAGAAGTCCCAATAGGTCGTACGAGGGAAGAACCGTCTTCCACTCACTTGCAGTGGTTTCGCGAAGAATGGCTGTTGATATCTTAGCAATGAAATGTATGAACGATAAATTCGTTGTGTTATTTCTTGACGAACATTATGAATATAAAATGAAATGTAGGTCAAATTATCTGTCTTAAGATTTAGTTTGATTTTTGTAATCATTCAAGTATTCTTCTGAAATCGACGTTAAAGTTATTGAGAAAATGTTTGAAGAGCGCATTACATTCATCGTCGATACCAAGATATCAGAATGAAATGAAGTAGATAGTGACAAACATGTAAGATAAAAGCTTTCCGGTGTACCTGATGCAACGTATCAAAGTCCTCCTCAAAGAACGCTCCAGTTTCACAGCTTCCTCCAACGACAAAGCTTTTAATGCCCAAGTCTTTTGCCATAGTAGTGCTTTTACAGCATCATCTGAAGATGACCTACATAAACCAGTCGATTTGTTACGTAACACAGCTCAAACATAAAACGATGGACTCGCAAAAACTAACTTGGGAATAAAAATTGTGAGATAAAATTAATACGCAGATGGTAGTGCCGTGAACAAATATTGAACTTTAATAATCTAGGCTGCAACGTGAACACAACCAGTGGATCGAGAACTACTGTCGAGAGTTTGCCGCACACTGACAAATACGACATTTTACAGGACACCGGCAGTGTCGTCTCCTATATATGGCATCTAAACATGACGTCGAAGGGCAATGAAATGATCTGATTTCTAGTCACAGAAACGAAGTTTCTCAGAGAAATTGAATGTTGGAGCAGACTGAATCACATCCACGAAGACGGCACTTCATGGGAATTGAAGTTTTTCTCAGTACTGGGAAAATTCGAGGAATCCAGGGAAAAAAAGACTCTACCACCCCATTCAAAGGAACGGCAACCATAAAAAGATACTGAAAACAGACCGATAAAAAAGGCATGTTTGTGACAGACCAGAACCGGCTCATGGGCCAAACTCAGTAGCGGATAATGATGTTGAGTGTGAAATGTTTTCCCCTTATGAGTGACTTAACAAGCTCACTAAACATTTCATTATTATACCTCTGAGTTCCCGTCATCCAGCAAGGTTTCAATCTATGCAAGTAGCCATCTTCTTACTGTACCTGTTACATATGAGTACTAATAAGGCAGGAAAGAAACTCTTCCAGTTCCTCGAATGAGTGACCGTGGAGATTAGAGAAAATTGTAACCTTATATGCACGCAAAGTCTTTCTTCGTTATTTCGATCAGACTAATTAGAGGAAAATTACGATGACGGAATATACAAAACCATGCAACGAACAATGCCTGCGACACTGAAAGATTTGATTTATCCTGCCGCCGTAATATTACTTGCCAGTGTGAAAATACTACACTCTGGGAAGCATTTTCCCTTCGATAAATTTTACCATAAAATGTAGAGGCCACCGAAGAGAAGAGATAGGTAAACGGAGATGTCACAAGTAAGTTAGTGTGTTGTCACTACACCAATCCATCGTATACTTAATTGTACATAATGTTTCAGACTGATTCCACTAATTTCACAGGACAGTTTCTTGTACAAGAATGAAGACAAAAACTTTGGGTTAATTCTAACTTACACGAAGGACTACAGAGTTTATACACACCTGGAAATGGAAAAAAGAACACATTGACACCGGTGTGTCAGACCCACCATACTTGCTCCGGACACTGCGAGAGGGCTGTACAAGCAATGATCACACGCACGGCACAGCGGACACACCAGGAACCGCGGTGTTGGCCGTCGAATGGCGCTAGCTGCGCAGCATTTGTGCACCGCCGCCGTCAGTGTCAGCCAGTTTGCCGTGGCATACGGAGCTCCATCGCAGTCTTTAACACTGGTAGCATGCCGCGACAGCGTGGACGTGAACCGTAAGTGCAGTTGACGGACTTTGAGCGAGGGCGTATAGTGGGCATGCGGGAGGCCGGGTGGACGTACCGCCGAATTGCTCAACACGTGGGGCGTGAGGTCTCCACAGTACATCTACATCTACATCTATCTACATCCATACTCCGCAAGCCACCTGACGGTGTGTGGCGGAGGGTACCTTCAGTACCTCTATCGGTTCTCCCTTCTATTCCAGTCTCGTATTGTTCGTGGAAAGAAGAATTGTCGGTATGCCTCTGTGTGGGCTCTAATCTCTCTGATTTTATCCTCATGGTCTCTTCGCGAGATATACGTAGGAGGGAGCAATATACTGCTTGACTCTTCGGTGAAGGTATGTTCTCGAAACTTTGAGAAAAGCCCGTACCGAGCTACTGAGCGTCTCTCCTGCAGAGTCTTCCACTGGAGTTTACCTATCATCTCCGTAACGCTTTCGCGATTACTAAATGATCCTGTAACGAAGCGCGCTGCTCTCCGTTGGATCTTCTCTGTGTCTTGTATCAACCCTATCTGGTACGGATCCCACACTGCTGAGCAGTATTCAAGCAGTGGGCGAACAAGCGTACTGTAACCTACTTCCTTTGTTTTCGGATTGCATTTCCTTAGGATTCTTCCAATGAATCTCAGTCTGGCATCCGCTTTACCGACAATCAACATTATATGATCATTCCATTTTAAATCACTCCTAATGCGTACTCCCAGATAATTTATGGTATTAACTGCTTCCAGTTGCTGACCTGCTATTTTGTAGCTAAATGATAAAGGATCTATCTTTCTGTGTATTCGCAGCACATTACACTTGTCTACATTGAGATTCAGTTGCCATTCCCTGCACCATGCGCAATTCGCTGCAGATCCTCCTGCATTTCAGTACAATTTTCCATTGTTACAACCTCTCGATACACCACAGCATCATCTGCAAAAAGCCTCAGTGAACTTCCGATGTCATCAACCAGGTCATTTATGTATATTGTGAATAGCAACGGTCCTATGACACTCCCCTGCGGCACACCTGAAATTACTCTTACTTCGGAAGACTTCTCTCCATTGAGAATAACATGCTGCGTCCTGTTATCTAGGAACTCCTCAATCCAATCACACAATTGGTCTGATAGTCCATATGCTCTTACTTTGTTCAATAAACGGCTGTGGGGAACTGTATCGAACGCCTTGCGGAAGTCAAGAAACACGGCATCTACCTGTGAACCCGTGTCTATGGCCCTCTGAGTCTAGTGGACGAATAGCGCGAGCTGGGTTTCACATGACCGTCTTTTTCGAAACCCATGCTGATTCCTACAGAGTAGATTTCTAGTCTCCAGAAAAGTCATTATACTCGAACACAATACGTGTTCCAAAATTCTACAACTGATCGACGTTAGAGATATAGGTCTATAGTTCTGCACATCTGTTCGATGTCCCTTCTTGAAAACGGGGATTACCTGTGCCCTTTTCCAATCCTTTGGAACGCTACGCTCTTCTAGAGACCTACGGTACACCGCTGCAAGAAGGGGGGCAAGTTCCTTCGCGTACTCTGTGTAAAATTGAACTGGTATCCCATCAGGTCCAGAGGCCTTTCCTCTTTTGAGCGATTTTAATTGTTTCTCTATCCCTCTGTCGTCTATTTCGATATCTACCATTTTGTCATCTGTGCGACAACCTAGAGAAGGAACTACAGTGCAATCTTCCTCTGTGAAACAACTTTGGAAAAAGACATTTAGTATCTCGGCCTTTAGTCTGTCATCCTCTGTTTCAGTACCATTTTGGTCACAGAGTGTCTGGACATTTTGTTTTGGTCCACCTACCGCTTTGACATAAGACCAAAATTTCTTAGGATTTTCTGCCAAGTCAGTACATAGAATTTTACTTTCGAATTCATTGAACGCCTCTCGCATAGCTCTCTTCACACTACATTTCGCTTGGCGTAATTTTTGTTTGTCTGCAAGGCTTTGGCTATGTTTATGTTTGCTGTGAAGTTCCCTTTGCTTCCGCAGCAGTTTTCTAACTCGGTTGTTGAACCACGGTGGCTCTTTTCCATCTCTTACGATCTTGCTTGGCACATACTCATCTAACGCATATTGTACGATGGTTTTGAACTTTGTCCACTGATCCTCAACACTATCAGTACTTGAGACAAAACTTTTGTGTTGAGCCAACAGGTACTCTGAAATCTGCTTTTTGTCACTTTTTCTAAACAGAAAAATCTTCCTACCCTTTTTAATATACCTATTTACGGCTGAAATTATCGATGCCGTAACCGCTTTATGATCACTGATTCCCTGTTCTGCGTTAACTTTTTCAAATAGTTCGGGTCTGTTTGTCACCAGCAGGTCTAATATGTTATCGCCACGAGTCGGTTCTCTGTTTAACTGCTCAAGGTAGTTTCCAGATAAAGCACTTAAAAAAATTTCACTGGATTCTTTGTCCCTGCCACCAGTTATGAACGTCTGAGTCTCCCAGTCTATATCCGGCAAATTAAAATCTCCACCCAGAACTATAACATGGTGGGGAAATCTACTCGAAATATTTTCCAAATTATCCTTCAGGTGCTCAGCCACAACAGCTGCTGAGCCAGGGGGCCTATAGAGACATCCAATTACCATGTCTGTTGTCGCCAGTGGTCGGCGGAAGGTGCACGTGCCCGTCGACCTGGGACCGGACCGCAGCGACGCACGGATGCACGCCAAGACCGTAGGATCCTACGCAGTGCCGTAGGGGACCGCACCGCCACTTCCCAGCAAATTAGGGACACTGTTGCTCCTGGGGTATCGGCGAGGACCATTCGCAACCGTCTCCATGAAGCTGGGCTACGGTCCCGCACACCGTTAGGCCGTCTTCCGCTCACGCCCCAACATCGTGCAGCCCGCCTCCAGTGGTGTCGCGACAGGCGTGAATGGAGGGACGAATGGAGACGTCTTCAGCGATGAGAGTCGCTTCTGCCTTGGTGCCAATGATGGTCGTATGCGTGTTTGGCGCCGTGCAGGTGAGCGCCACAATCAGCACTGCATACGACCGAGGCACACAGGGCCAACACCCGGCATCATGGTGTGGGGAGCGATCTCCTACACTGGCCGTACACCACTGGTGATCGTCGAGGGGACACTGAATAGTGCACGGTACATCCAAACCGTCATCGAACCCATCGTTCTACCATTCCTAGACCGGCAAGGGAACTTGCTGTTCCAACAGGACAATGCGCGTCCGCATGTATCCCGTGCCACCCAACGTGCTCTAGAAGGTGTGAGTCAACTACCCTGGCCAGCAAGATCTCCGGATCTGTCCCCCATTGAGCATGTTTGGGACTGGATGAAGCGTCGTCTCACGCGGTTTGCACGTCCAGCACGAACGCTGGTCCAACTGAGGCGCCAGGTGGAAATGGCATGGCAAGCCGTTCCACAGGACTACATCCAGCATCTCTACGATCGTCTCCATGGGAGAATAGCAGCCTGCATTGCTGCGAAAGGTGGATATACACTGTACTAGTGCCGACATTGTGCATGCTCTGTTGCCTGTGTCTATGTGCCTGTGGTTCAGTCAGTGTGATGATGTGATGTATCTGACCCCAGGAATGTGTCAATAAAGTTTCCCCTTCCTGGGACAATGAATTCACGGTGTTCTTATTTCAATTTCCAGGAGTGTATTTTCAAAACAAACGTTCGATTTTGTAAGGGCTTTATCTGGTCCGTAGCAGTGTACAAAAGTGAAACGAGGAGGATAATCGCTTCAGACAAGTAAACAAAAGACACTTTCGAGATGTGGGGCTACAGAAGAATGCTCAAGATTAGATGGGTAGATCGATTAAATACTTAACTCTATCGAATTGTGCAAATAAAAGTTTATGGAACAACTTGATTTAATGTTGGGAGCAGTTGATAAGACGCATCGTGAGGCATCAAGGAAATGTCAATTCGCTGATGGCGGAAAGTTTGGGAGGTAAAAGTTGAAGATTGAGACGAGGATGTGAAAAGAGCAACCAGGTGATCGTCGGTTGTAGGTTGCAGCACTTACTCACAGATGAAGAAGCTCACACAGCATAGATTAGCGCGGAAAGCCGCGTTGAACCAGACTCTATACGGAACACCACAAGAAGCACAACAATGAAGCACCTTTTGCGTAGACAAAATCAATTAACTATGAATTTTCACAATTAAAAAAAAAAGAAAAACATTCATAAATACTACAGTTTTCAATGCTGTTCGCCTGAAATGTCATTTTCCATTCTTTATAACGCCACAGGATTTTCATGGAAATGTCACAGACGGTTTATTTGAAATTTTCTGTAGTTTATGTGCTAAAAGCTTCAGAAAAATATATTTTTCCTCAAACACAAAAATTATTCCGTAACCAGAACTTCACGTTTTGACACATAGAACACTTTTCAAGGGAATCTCAAATCTGAGGTAAAATACTTTTTATGTGCTTGACTGTGCCATAGGGATGAAAAATTTCGAATCTCTCCTCCACACGAAACATAGGGTGCTGATTAGTGAGGGTCTCTTGAAATTTTTAGCGGCAGAATACATACGAGATGAAGGTAGTTTCTTACCAGTGCGGAAACTACGCACCAGCTGCATTTTCTGCTCATTACTGAAAGTTCAGGGAGAACATTGAATCCTTAGAACTAATTATCTCAACGACTTGTAAGTGACTGTTGCAACACCACAGGAAAAACCTATGTGGTAACTTATCTCGCTCGATAAAACAGAACCATTAACTTTTTCTCAATGAGCGAGAATTCCCGAAGTCTGATAAGAGACTGCAATTACTTATGACTGCGCACGTGTTACAGTATATATAGGGTGCGGCGCCAGCAGCGTGCAGCCACCGCCTCCAGAATGCAACGCCTCGCCCTCTTGCTCGTGTGTCTGCTCGGCTCTGCCGTAGCCTTGCCGGCCCGCACCAGGCTCTGGAGCAGGGGCAACAGCCGCATCATCGGAGGAAGCAACGCCAACATCGCCAACTACCCGTGGCAGCTGTCCTTCCAGTATGGCGGTTCGCACATCTGCGGAGCCTCCATCATCAGCTCCAGCTGGGCGCTGACGGCCGCTCACTGTGTGGACGGTATGAGCCTCCTGCTGATGACTTTCAGAGCCGGATCGTCTATCCGTGGAAGCGGTGGCACCGTCCTGAGGGCCTCCTCTGGCTACATGCACGCATCGTACGACAGCAACACGGTGGACTACGACGTCGCCGTCGTTCAGGTGAGCAACTCGCCCAGGTCTTGCACGTAAGGCCTATTTTTACGTCATTTCCTATATCATTAGGGGATATGTTGTGCTAAATAAACCATACGCTGTGTGCAAAGTAGAGCCACCCTCGATCAGAAGGTCATCAAAACGTCAAGTTATAATAATATCAGTGCATACAACTCCCCTCTTCCTGATTTGAGATAATCTTTCTATGTCAGGTACAAAGGGACGTATGGTTTTGATGCAGAGTTGACGTCAGTGGACAGTTTCTATTTTTTATATGTATAAACAAGTCCAAACATTTATGTTGAGCTATAGTAAACAATAATGTTCTAAATACTGTATAGCCCCAACATGATTCCTTTGTATTTGTAACGCACTTGCATCACCAGGAAATATGAATTAAGTCTGATAACACGTTATTATGTTATGCAGCGATACGTCTTACACTCGGTAGGTGACTGATTTGTTTGTAACACTAGTGAGAGAATAAAACGGCATCTAATTTTAAATTTAGATGGATTTAAAATGCTACACAAGGTCATCTTTAAGGGCCTGTGAAGAGCTATGTAACTATGGGTAGTGACCTACTGCCCTTGTTGGGATGATTAGTTTCGTCTGCGTCTATGATTAGGTGACAATCGTAAACAGGAATTAAAAGTTCTAAAGAACATACAGAAATAATCAGTCCGCAAAGTTTTTAGGACTGGAAGACTATAAAATATAGCTACATATCAAATATATGAATCGATTTCTTTGTGCCACTGACTTTACTGCCGGCCGGAGTGGCTGAGCGTTTCTAGGCGCTATAGTCTGGAGCTGCGCGACCGCTACGGTCGCAGGTTCGAATCCTGCCTCGGGTATGGATGTGTGTGATGTCCTTATGTTAGTTAGGTTTAAGTAGTTCTAAGTTCTTGGGGACTGATGACCTCACAAGTTAAGTCCCATAGTGTTCAGAGCCATTTGAACTGACTTTACTGATCTAGAATCCAACATATACTGAATCAAATTCAGAAAGCCACTAAGAAAAAGTGTAGAACAACTTATTTTCTGAATGTAGGTAAACAGTTTATCAGTTAGCACGGGTAGCTCTTTAGGGAGTCTTGGATGGCTACGGTGCTGCGTACATAAAAACAATTTCATTGGATTATTCGAGGGAGATGTTAGATACCACAGACAGGAATTCCACTTTCAGTGGAGAACAGCAACGCGCTTACAGGAGAAGGTTACCTGCAGCTGATTAAAAGAGAAGTGTTAATTCTGTGAAGACAGAGACATCGTTCAGCTCTAATGGCAAACGGTACTACTCAATAATGAATATATATCAAATGTGTAAGTAGAAGCATTTGTGTGATGAAATCACGAAATGTTCGATATTATGACCTACTTGGTAATATATTCCAAAATCTAGGACCGAGCGAGGTGGCGCAGTGGTTAGACACTGGACTCGCATTCGGGAGGACGACGGTTCAATCGCGCGTCCGCCCATCCTGATTTAGGTTCTCCGTGATTTCCCTAAATCGCTCCAGGCAAATGCCGGGATGGTTCCTTTCAAAGCGCTCGGCCGACTTCCTTCCCCGTCCTTCCCTAATCCGATGAGACCGATGACCTCGCTGTCTGGTCTCCTTCCCCGAAACAACCAACCAAAATCTGGGAATCGTATGTGTTACTGCAAAGATTGATGAGCTCAGAGATCATAAGATATAATAACTTTGGAACCTGTAATAGATATGTCTGAAGAACGTAAGCAAAAATTGTTTGATGAAGCAAAATTATACCATATGATGGAAAGCAGTTCTACTACAATGAATGTGTAGAGTCCATAGATCTCCAGAATGAGATTTTCGCTCTGCGGAGTGTGCGCTTGTATGAAACTTCCTGACAGATTAAAACTGTGTGCCGGACCGAGACTCGAACTTGGGACCTTTGCCTTTCGCGGGGAACTAGTCAACAAACTGAGCTACCCAAGCACGACTCACGACCCGTTCTCACAGCTTCAGTTCTGCCAGTACCTCGAATCCTATCATCCAAATTTCACAGAAGCCCTTCTGCGAACCTTGCAGAACTAGCACTCCTGAAAGAAAGGATATTGCGGAGACATGGCTTAGCCACAGCCTGGGGGATGTTTCTGTAATGAGATTTTCACTCTGCAGCGGAGTGTGCGCTGGTATGAAACTTCCTGACAGCACTTGCCCTCGAAAGGCAAGGGTCCCGAGTTCGAGTCTCAGTCCGGCAAACAGTTTTAATCTGTCAGGAAGTTCCATACATCTGTTAAGATACCAGTCTGAGTGCTTACGTCATTAATATCAGAGAGGAATCATAAATAATCAGCTTAGCATTTACAGTCGTCTCTAAACATTCTCCACATTATCACTCCAAGAGTGAAAGAAATAAACACGCAGTGGATAATTGTACATTAAGATCGCGTGCAATGCTCAGAATTATATCGCTGCCATTCAGACACAAATAAGAATTGCTTCCTCTCCTGTTCCAGGTGTCTGGATCCCTGCTCGGAACGAACGCCCAGGCCGTCAACCTCCCATCCGACGGCTACGACCCCGCCGGAGGCCTGGCCGTGACCGTCACTGGCTGGGGATCCACGTACACAGACGGTCCGGCCCCGAGCAACCTGCAGAAGCTGGACATCAGCATCGTGGCGCGCTCCACCTGCCAGAGCATCTTCGCCAACGTGAACACCGTGACGGCCCGCATGGTGTGCGCCGGCAGCGCGGGCCAGAGCGTGTGCAGCGGAGACTCGGGCGGCCCCCTGGTCAGCGGCAGCACGCAGGTGGGCATCGTCTCCTGGGGGGTCAGCCCCTGCGAGGCCAGCCCCGGCGTCTACGCCAACGTCGGAAACCTGCGCTCCTGGATCCGCTCTGCAGCAGGTGTCTAAGGCCTTCTGGTTCGCAGCTGCTCTCTGCAACGTGCATCTGCACGTTTTAACAAGAAGGTTCCTGTTGTATACAAGATGACCTTTCAGAAATAAATAACTATATACCAATTGCCAATTTTGTTGTTGTTGGCGAATATAGAGATCATATGAGCACTTAATGAACGGAAACTTTGTAACTGATTACAACTACTGAAGTAAAAGCAAAAAACAAAATTTAAATTTTATATTTGTGCAAGACACAACTGTTGTTGGTAAGATGAAATCAACAGAACACACACTCGAAACCTGGTGGAAGAACAAATTCACACGTCTGCTGCGGCCATCTCATTTCACGGTCAAGGAGTTATATAGACTGACTGAAAAAAGTCACAACACCAAGAAGGTACTGTGTGACGTAAACGAAAGTTGGTAGACGTGTTCCTATATCTCAGACATGATGCGTGTTCTGATTTCGCGCCACTCGACTAAGAGTGGTGCTAGTAGCGATCCCAATCGGGTTTGCTTTAAATACACACTGTAACGGCCGTAAGTGTTAGTTACCCTTTTTACTGGAAGTCGTAAGTTGACGTTAGTCAAAAATGCCTTTAAGGCGACAAAGACGACATTCTCAACACCTCCCTTCGTTTGAACGAGGCCGCGCAGTAGAGCTACGAGAAGCTGAGCTGGATGTTCCTTCTGTGATGTTGGAGGAAGACTTAGCAGGAATGTAGCCACTGATCGCTGGCAGTGGTGCTCACCAGTACGTCAGGTCTCAAGAACGCCAGGCTCTGGAAGGCTAGAAGGCCAGAAATCCCCTTACGTAAGATGGGAAAGGAAAAGGACACATGGATGCGCGAACCCAAAAAATAATCCGTTCACTTTTCCTTTGACATTTCACATTTACTTACAGAACACATTACACTAATAAAAGGAATACAGTGTTAACCATGTAAAGGAATGAGTGGCCGGAATATTCTTTTTTTATTACAAATAATCGGTTTAAACCGCTGATCAGAGGCCACAAGCCACAAGTAAGAAATCGGCAATGAATACAAAAATTATAAGGTAATAAGGTGAGACACTTCTTGATTAGAGCAATGTGGCATAAGAGTAATTAAAAGAAGTACTTTCCCAGAACCAAAAGAACAAATCGCCACTGACAGCTCCGAAAAGTGTTTCACAAAATAAACTTAAATTAATTTAAATATTAGTTAGACCAGCCTATGACAGGAACATCAGTTGCGGTGGTTACTGAATTACAAGTCCAAACATTCAGTCTTCAGAACAGACCAACCATGAAAGTTATGTGGCTACGGTTCCGATACAGCAAGATTTTCTTTTTCGTGCATGGAATGAATACAATTGGGAAATGATGGCAAAAATAATGAGAAAAAACGTTACCCATTAGCATCATCAAAGTTTCCAAATATTAGCACAATAAGTACAGGCTGAAATAGCCTGATGTAAAAATCCTGAAGCTTATTGAAAAATTGGGTATTATTATTCATTTCAGAAGAGACGTAAGATGAAGTTTCATATCAGCGCACACTCCCCTGCAGAGTGAAAATCTCATTACAGAAACATCCCCCAGGCTGTGGCTAAGCCATGTCTCCGCTGTATCCTTTCTTTCAGGAGTGCTAGTTCTGCAAGGTTCGCAGGAGAGCTTCTGTAAAGTTTGGAAGGTAGGAGACGAGATACTGGCAGAAGTAAAGCTGTGAGTACCGGCCGTGAGTCGTGCTTCGGTAGCTCAGATGGTAGAGCACTTGCCCGCGAAAGGCAAAGGTCCCGAGTTCGAGTCTCGGTTGGGCACACAGTTTTAACCTGCCAGGAAGTTTCATATCAGCGCACACTCCGCTGCAGAGTGAAAATCTCATTCTTGAGAAGTAAGATATTTGGCATTTAATATTACCATAAGAGCTTATAATTAAGAGTGTAGACTGAACAAACTTAAGTAATACGCTACTAGTGCGAACAGCTCCACGAGGGGAATGTTGGGCAGCCGAAAACACTCCCGAAAATAACAATGCCAGCAGCGCGTAACAGCAACAGGCCCCACGTCCAAGTGCTACACCAGAGAGCGGACCCACATCTAGTAAACCTAAGTGCTGTTAATGAATGCCACTCAAGTAAACGTATGCTACAGGACGCAACTTAAGAAAATGTAATCCGCCCACGCCTTAATAACTTAGTTGCGTAAAACCATCAAATATTACATAATAAACAAATAGTAACATTACTCAAAATTGCACAGCGAAAACACCGCTTAGTAAGATACAACGCTATAATGGTAGCGCAATAATCATCTCCCCAAAGAACTTAGCTGCATAGGCTGAAATTATTAATGTCAGTATGTTACAGTCAATATGTCTTGGGTTACACAGCCTGAGACTTGTTTGAACCAAGGAAATTTCTATGAATAAGGCTGTCTTCCGAAGCACTTAGTTCACAAAACAATCTAAAACACAATTTCAACAGCATGTACTACTTCGACAAATTTTCTTACAATAATTATAAGATTAAACAATAAATTCGAGAAAAAAACCTCAAGGCACCACTTAGTAAACGAAATTTACTACAGAGCTTCTGAACAGTTCAATATCTCTAAATACCAAAGTTAATTATACATTATGCTAACGACAAATGCACTGACGGCTCACAGGAAAATAACACTGATTTGACAGCCACCACGTTTAATTTACCAGACAGCTTGTGGCGTGAGCAAATGACAGTAAGGCAAAACTTCAAAAAGTGGTTCAAATGGCTCTAAGCACTATGGGACTTAACATCTAAGGTCATCAGTCCCCTAGACTTAGAACTAAGGACATCACACACATCCATGCCCGAGGCAGCATTCGAATCTGCGGCCGTAGCAGCAGCGCGGTTCCGGACTGAAGGCCTAGAACCGCTCTACCACAGCGGCCGGCGCAAAACTTCACGTAGCACTTAATATAACGGCAAGCAGACCCAGTTACATGTGAGGAACAAGCACTAACCATTAAATGGATAAAACTTATACAGACCAGTTGAGGTTAGGAATAATTACAACAGGTGACAAATTTTTTGAGATGCATCAAGCGAGAGTCACTGAGGCGAGTATATCACAGCGCAAGCGATACCAACGGTTGTCACACTAAGAAGACGTTATTCCATAATTTCAGCGCAATGTGTAACGCAAGGAACCAAAAACGCACAGCATGGCCATAAGGGAAGGCAATTCAGCTGAAGCACAGTGAAGCGCATGGTGGAAACAGCCACTAGCGGTACGCCGCGCGGGATTAGCCGAGCGGTCTGGGGCGCTACAGTTATGGACTGTGCGGCTGGTCCCAGCGGAGATTCGAGTCCTGCCTCGGGCATGGGTGTGTGTGGTGTGTGTTTGTCCTTAGGATAGTATAGGTTAAGTAGTGGGTAAGTTTAGGGACTGATGACCTTAGCAGTTAAGTCCCATAAGATTTCACACACATTTGAACATTTTGAACTATCGGTACACTCACAGCTAAGTAGTCTCTGTACTAATAGACCCAACGGGCCACACAGCCGACGGGACGACCAATTTCCGTGTTTCCCTTTCGCAACGTACTCCACGTGATCCGGCGGGGGAGAGGGGGGGGGGCAGCAAATGAGCGAGGGGACGGGACGGGGGGAGGAGGAAAGATGAAATGAGGCCGCCAAGGGTCAATCTCAAACCGAAGGAACCCCCGTTTTCTATTTCTTACCAAGAGGAAAACTAACCAGCCTGCGTCACACGACTAACATGAACCTTTAAGGTTTTTCTGGGTGAGATTACGAATCAGTAAATTAGCTGGGCTCAAGACCGTATCAACGGATCAAGGGCCAACAAATCGAATATCAAGTTTCCCTATAATTGCGCTATGCTGTCAAAATTTTTTGACGAAAACCTTATGCTACACGAAGCCTTGGGAGAGTTTGTAAGAGGTCCGAGCAGATGTAATTTTATGTAAGAGGCCCGAGCAGATGTAATGCAGATGTAATTTTATGTAAGAGGTCCGAGCAGATGTAATTTCGATGTATTGCTCATGCGCTGCCTGCGATATGCAAGGTATAAGAGAATCGTTGACCAGAGAGCAGTGTTGACAGTACGAACTGTGTAGCTGTAGTAGTAAGTTGTTGCTAGCCTGTGTCTAGTCGGGAGTCTGCTCTGGTCTGGTATGGTGTATCGTGTTGGCTGGCCCGGTCGCGGTACAGCGATGCCGGAGCCTGAGTATTATTGTATAAGGTAAAACGCAGCCTCGCGCATATCTAGTAATGTTATGTGAACTCCCATGTAAATCTTTTAAAAATGTCCTAATAATAATCTTTGTGATATAAAGTAATTTCTAACAAGCATTCATTTCAATTTAAAGAATTTACTAATTTCTCCAATCCATGATCATTCCGATTGTTGCAAAAGAAAAATCAGTTGCTTCCTTTCATAAATGACAAATCTATCTGCCAGCATTGCTCAGAGCTGTGCCGGAAAAAGTTATTGTAAGAGCAGATAGTTGGCTACTTTACTGAAGTAAGAATTTTTGCTTTTTTATTCAGAATGATCTTACAGGGCCATGACGCAGCACTGCTGTCGTCCAAAATTTACCAGATTACTGAATTTATTTTTTATTACGAGGTTCAGGAATTTTTCTGTTTCGAGCTTACATTAGATGAGAAAAGATTTTGTGGGTACATTAAATGTGAATGAATTTCTGTAGGGAGGTTAAAAATGGGAACCAATTTTGTTCTGAGGTTACACAAAAATTAGAATCATATTTGTATTTATTATTATTATTTATTACAATTTTTTGTGGGGAGGTTAAACTTGGCGACAACCGGCCAGGTTCGTATTTCTTTGTGAATCTCTGAGAAGTAGTCATATATCTGCTCTTATTTACTTAAATGTAGTTTGCATCTGGCGCAACGCATTTACTAATTTCTCACTCTTTCTTTCACAGATCATCGGCAATTTATTGCTCTTTGTTGTGATTGTGTTTGTTCCATTTTTGCTTTGTCTTTGTTTCATTTTTGTGCTTGATTTTGATTTGTGAAAAAAAAATGCTGCGAAAAACTGTTAACAGTACATCGCGATTTGCAATGAGTGAAATAGCCGACTCGAGTAATTTGACAGATAATACTAGCGACACTCAGTCTAATAGTGAAAATCCCCTAATTGCAGATAATCAGTGCGTACCGATCACTAATATTGATATTGATCCTAATGATGAGCAAAAAAATGCAATTATGTCCAGAGTAAATGCAACAATTGATGACGCGGCACGCTCCGATACAATGAACGCTGCCCAGTTTGACACACCCAGTTTGCAAAATTTGAATTGTGAACAGATAAATTTTTCTCATGAAGATGAACAATGTAGTCAAAATACGTCAGATATATTTGATTCCTAGTTAGTGACACACAGTGCACATCCGACTGGCAAACCTTTTCAAGAATTACAGAATGACCAAATGGTTACAGAAAACGTGACAAATGCAGATACACCAACACACAGCATAGAAAATAGAGTCGCTAATTTTGGCTGGGATTAAGTTATGGCAGTATTGCTACAACTTTATAAAAAAATAAACAATTCTAAACAGTCGAAGAAAGAACAAGACGACAATTTCAAACAACTTAATGAAAATTTCAAACAGTCGAAGAAAGAACAAGACAACAATCACAAACAACTTAGTGAAAATCTCAAACAACAAATTAATGAAATTAATGAAAAATTTGACCACAATTACAAACAGTTGAATGAAAAACAAGACAGGTCGATCGAACAAATTAATGAGAACTTTAAGCAGATTAATGAACAGATTGCAGCCGTTGCCGTGCAATGTCATGATACTAAAGAACAATTACGCGAGGAGATTAAGGTTTGTGCTAGGAATAGTAGTGAAGAAATTAGATCTGTGGCTCAAGAATTAAATAATACGCAAGCAGCTACAACGAAATTACTTAAAGATGAAATTAGTGCAGTCGCTAAACGATGCTCTGAAAATGCAACACAGTTACGCGACGAGTTTAGATTAATGTCAGCAGAACTTTCACGCCCACTGGATGCAAAAGTAGACGCGAAATTTGACCAACAGAACAGCCAAGTTGACGAACGTTTTAATCACCACCTACAAAACAGTGAAACGCCTTACCGTAAATTTATACAGGAGCAGAATAAAGTAAAGCGACAAGTCATGGAAACAATTACTGCACAAAGACAGGAAGATAAACGTAAATTGTTTACGAAAGCAAAAACATACGTAGACAACAATATTGCTACAGTATCAGACGAAATTAATACTATCAAACAGTTGAACACCGAATTACATGATGAAATCTCTGATCTTAAAACAAAAACAGACACAAACACACAGTAGACTTTCAGACAGTGACCGACAGACTTGAACAATTAGAACTAATACAGGATCCCGATGCCATCAAAGCAGACGTCAAAAAATTGAACGAAACCACACGTAACATACAAAAACAAATTAACGCTTGTGATAATAAAAACAATGATGAGGTAAAAGTACTGAATGAAAAATATGATGAATTGGCCAGTCGTATTGATGCTATCGAAAGTAATAATGACACCAAATCAGACGATACTTAACCAATTTCGTTTAATCAAACACCCGAATTCCAAAATTTACAGCAGACAATCAGTGAGATAGGTTCGTCCAATAATACATTACGTAGAAAATTGTCAACTTTACAGCAAGAAGTGACAGAGATGGAAAATGTTTCAGCCTCTAACACGGCACAGCATACGCCACATCCCGAACATTTATCACGCTCACACAGCATGTATAATTTAGGTAATATACAGAGACTACGTGAGTTAGATTCCGAACAGTCTCAGACAAACAGACTAGGATACAATCATGAACCTGTTCAGACATTCAGAGCCGAAAATATTGATTGCAAGCACTTTTTATCCGTGAGAAAATTAAAGGTATTTAATAATGACAGAACACAGATTCATCCTTTGGACTGGATGCGACAATTCACTTTTGTATTTTCATCAGCTTGGCCTGTAATGCAGAAACTAGAATTGGCCTGGATACAACAATTTTCTTTCGAAATTTCACCGGCATTGCCTGTAACACAGAAACTAAAATTCGTTTGCAGCGCGTAATTGACCTCAGGGGATTCATTACTCTTTGATGAATATGCGCGTAGCGTGCACAGGGCCCCGAGCCGTAGTAGTGCTATTTCATCTTTAGTTTTCTGCACTGCTGCCTTCTCTTCTACTATCATTTACATCTATCAAAACAGTTCTTCAACTATCGATCTATCTAGGATTAGAAACGTGTAAAGAAAACCTGAAGTGACAAGTTTATTTGAAAGTGACAGTTTTCATTAGACACTCCCAAAATGATAAGAACTACCAGCGTAATTTTAATATCAGACAAAATTTTAATTATCAGTATCGTCAAAATTAGCAGCAACAGGAACCACATTTTGGTAATAATATATGTTTTTCCCAACAACAGCAACAGAACCAGCTGGTTAGCATACCTAACCAACAATGTAATGTGCAAGGTCAACCAAGCTTTAATGTTTCGCCGCCTGCACGTATAGTATCGGCTCCGCCAAATAGTAACGCACAGCAACAAAGAAATAACTACGTACAGAAAACACACCATTTCAACTCATATCGCAATGCACCGTATAGAAATGACTATCATGACAGACATAAGAGTAATGAGCACAGTTTTCAGCGTACGTTTAATAACAGTCGGTCTTACCAGCAGCAAAATCATCCGCAACAACAGAATATCATGAATGAGCCAGACATTCGGTATCATCCCGAACCTAATGCATCAGGACGAAATAACAGAACAGTACAAATAGTCGAAATGACACAGCATCCTCCTGCAAATAATAGCACGTCTGATAGAATTTGACTAGATACAGTACAAGTTGCATCTTCCAGCAACGCAAGCAATACTTTTGACACAGAGAATTTTGTTCACGAAAATGTTATTACTTTTGACGACATGCGAGACACTCTTTTGCAGGAAAGACCAGTTATTCAAAAAACCATTTCACACCCTGTCATTGAAGTAAAGATTGGATCATCCAAATTTTCAGCAGTAATCGACTCTGGATCACCTATGTCAGTTACAAATGAGGAAATTTTCAACGAATGTAACAAAGAGAATACCTATCCTACGCTACCACTAGGCAAAATTAAAGTAAAAGGAGCAGTATCTGGTAAAAGAGTCGATGTGAAATTACAGACACATTTATCATTTTGTATTGCAGGTCATACATTTCACTCAAATTTTTGGATTGTTCCCTTATTGACAACAGACGTTATTTTAGGTACGAATTTTCTGGTACAACACGACGCAATTATGAAATTTCAAAACTCCTATTTAATGTTAAAGGATGAAAATGTACAACTGGCTTTAGAATTTTGGCACTCTTTATCTGCAGAAGAACAAACAATTAATCGTACAGAGGTCATTTCCGCATCACGTAACATAGACTGTCATTCCTCATTGTTCACAGATACGTACGTACACAACTATAATACTCCAGACGAAGCCGACTATGACGTTATGCAAATGATTTCTGATAAAGTTAAACAGAGCAGTGTAAATACAGACGACGAACGCACGCAACTACGCAAAATTCTTTTACAGCAAGCTCCAGTTTTGGACAACGTCCCTGGTACTATGTCCGGTTTTATGTATCAATTCCAAGTTAAAGAGCACGATACATTTAAAGCCAAACATTATCCCATTCCGTATATTCACAGAGAACAAGTGAAGAAAGAATTGCAAGCTATGCTTGAACAAGGAATTATTGAAGCAGCAGTTAGTCCGTACATAAACCCGCTCCATATTGTTAAGGAAAAGGATGGTTCACTTCGTCTCTTATTTGATACGCGCCACATCAATGACATTATTATTAAGGAAACAGATCGCCCTCAAACACTAGAAGAACTTCTACAGAAATTTCATGGTACTGCTATTTATTCCACATTAGATTTGAAATCTGGATTTTGGCAAACTCAGCTCCATCCGAACTGCAGAAAGTACACGGCTTTTCTCTGTTTTGGTGACTTATCAATTTTGTAAATTACCGTTCGGTTTAACTATTTCTTCAGCAGCATTTATTCGCGGATTGAATACTATACTTCCGACAGAACTTAAAGACAGAATCACAACGTATGTAGACGACATTCTTATTGCAGATGCTAACTGGTCTGAACACAATCTGATTCTTGAACAACTGTTACGAACTTTTCGTGCACAAGGACTCACAGTTAATCTTAGCAAATCGCACTTTGGCAAAACTTCTATAAAATTTCTTGGACATGTAATTTCAGCAGAAGGCATTGCGCCTGACCCGGAAAAACTTCAAGCTTTACGTGACATTACTGTTCCTACGACGAAGAGACAACAACGTAGCTTTTTGGGTTTAATTAACTTTTTTCGTAAATTTATTCATTACTCTGCTTTAGACACCCCTAGATTATGTCAATTGATGGGTAAAAAAAAAATTTTGGTCCTGGGATAGCCAAGCACATTCTGAATTTGTCAATCTAAAACAAGCTTTGTTGAATGCACCACTTTCGTCGTCATTGCGAGACATAGCACAAGAGCAGAGTAAAGACAACGTATGGAAAGAAATTAAACACCTTTGGCAAGACAGGAATAATGTTACCATTAGAAACCATTACACTGTACGCAATAATATTCAGTTTCGCCGCTCTCACCCTGACAGCAACAATTGGTTATTATGTATTCCTGCCGAGCTTGTTAACAAATTAATTTGGTATACTCATTTAAGTTACGCACATTACGGACCCAGACAATGTTTTCTTATACTGAGACAGAACTGTTATGTTGCCAACATGGAGAAACGTATTCGACGAGTTTTAGCGTCATGTAAAATCTGCCAGAAAGCTAAGTCAGACTCGACTTCACATATTCCTCCATTACATCCCATTGTACCTGTTAAATTGAGACACATGGGCGCTGTAGATATTTTTGGTCCGATTCCCAGAACTAATAGAGGTTCTTGCTACATCTTTGTCGCTGTTGAACTCACTTCAAAATTTGTTACCTTCACTCCGTTACGCAAAGCTACTGCTAAAACTATTTCGAATGCATTTGTAAAACATTTTTTATTCCATGTAGGGCATGTATTGAAAGTAATATCCGACAATGGATCACAATTTCGATCTGCTATATGGACACGTATGTTACGAGCTAGAAACATTTCTCCGATCTATATATCCAGGTACCACGCTTCTTCGAACCCTTGTGAACGTCTAATGAAAGAAATTGGTAAACTGTGTAGATTATACTGCCATAAAAGACATATTGATTGGGGCACACACATACTCTCATTCCAGGATGTAATTAACTCGATACCAAATGAATCCACTATGCTATCTCCGACTGTTGTATTGAAAAATGTTGAACCACCTAACAAAATTAAAGAATTAGTATCCTTTCCTACATCTCATCGACTACGACACCATGAAATAATTAACATTGCGCTGAACAACACCAAACGTGCCGCGGAGCGCCGGAGAATACAGCAAAAAACAGGTTTGTACACGTCGTGACTTTCACATTGGACAGAAGATATTAGTACGTACACACTATCTATCCAACAGAGGAAAGAATAGATGCAGTAAATTTGAGCTTCTATACGCAGGTCCATATCGAATTCGCAGCATTTCTCACCCCAATGTAGTACACGTCGAAACTTTGAGAACCAGAAAAAGCAAAGGCAATCACCCTGTCTCCAATATACAACCCTTTATTGAATGAACATAGTTTATGATTTATCACACTGTAATGCCATTTCCTGATTTTTATATGACCAATGATGCAATAATATTTATGTGACTACTTACTGATGATTATCAAATTTTTTGTTGGCAAGTGCCCAGCAAGGTAAGGTTTGCAGGTCGCTTTTTTTGTCGTTACACATCAGACCGTGCACATTTTTTTTCCAGATAAACTTACATATTTTATGACCAATTATGCAATTCTGTTTAGTGACATATTAATTTTATCAGATTCTTTCTCCATTAAAGTCTTCAACTCTCGCCTCTATCAACTACACAACATACAAGCTGAACACAAAGAAAGTCATTTCTTGTCGTTATATATCAGACCGTGCACATTTTTCATTTTTTATGTATGTATGGTTGTTTCCCTGTTTCTTTGTATGCAGTACGAAATCTTTGACATTTTTGCCTTATGATATCTCAACATCGTGACTATTTTACATTTTTTTTGCTACTACATTACGTTACTCTGTGTACATTTTTGCACCTGCACACTGTCCGTGTTTTTGACATATTACGTTTTCTGTCATGCTATGCTGTATGCTTAATTATATCACTAGCAACCAGTTTTTATTTAATGGGTATATGATTTAAATGCAAGACATAAATAATTGTCCACCATTTTCAGAAAGCAATAACGTGTAAAAGAAATAAATTAAAGAAAACACAGTGGATTACTATGAAATGGGAATTTCAACTTCGGAGTGAACGAAAGAAGATGCAATACCTCGTCACGAAGAGTAAATGGATCAGAATTAACAAGTATTAACAAGAATATACTATACACATCGTATGATAGCAGTCTTAACTAATTATTTTTCTTTCAGAATACGAGGCGATTGATGCAGGCTGTCAGACAGAACTACACATCTTAGTTTTAGTGATGAAATATGCTAGAAATAAGAAACTCTATACTATGAATAGTTGTATGAAGTAAATGGTAGTGTGAATAATGAATAATGAAGTATCTTTTTTGTAGATGATAATGAATAATGATGAATAGTGATGAAGAATATGGTAATATGAATAATGAAGTTTTTTTGCAGGTGATGATAGTAATGAAGTTATGGTAATATGAATAATGAAGTTTTTCTTTGCAGATGAGGGTAATGATGAAGTTTATATATTTAATGTTAGTTAAGAAATGCTACGTAGTTATTTAACTATTTGTTGCAGTTCATTTTGACAGTATGTCTTATGTCGCATGGTATAATGACTGAATGTTGGAAAGGACAGCTAGAGTTCATACATATTGAGTACACTTTTCATTACCTGTTAATTCGAAGTTCACTACTTTTCAGCATAACATGCGTTTCTTCTTTCAGTTTAATAATCCATTTTGTATATTTTGCAGGAGAAATTATTCATGAAATTAATGTGCTGCAAGCAGTTGTTCATTAAACCTATGTCATTTATGAATGTGATCACATATACTCTCCTTGATTCATAACCTTGCTACAGCTGACTCATGACGAATGACGTTAATAATCCTTACTTGCAACAATAAGTCAAAATCAAATATTTTCATCCCCCAGCAATTAATTATCGATCCCAACGCAAGGCATTGCTAGCACAAAAAAATATATTACCAGTCCCAAATAATGCTACCAGTTTAAGAGAGTTCTGAGTAATACTGAATGATGTTTTCTAACCACAGACGTTGAGTAATATTTATAGTGTGTTACATTTTCAATATGTCCTATGTCACTTGAATGATGAGTTCTGAGTAATGTTTTCTAACCACAGACCTTGAGTAATAGTTACAGTGTGTTCCATTTTAAATATGTCCTATGTCACTTGAATGATGAGTTCTGAGTAATACTGAATGATGTTTTGTAACAATGTATAAATGCTATGCCAATCATTTCTGTAAATAATATATTTGTTATACTCTATAAATGCTATGTCAATAATTAATTCTCATTTTGATTGATGACTTTTGAATAATACTGAATAATTTTTTATAAAACTATATGAATACTTTGTAATTGGCCAATGAATGCCACTGTTTATTATATTTTAAATTTGTCTTATGTCACTTACATGCTATTATATATGAATACTAGTAGCCTGATGCTAACACTCATTAGCTCCTGTTTTGAATGATGATTTCTGATGGTTTCTAACTGGCCAATGAGTGCCAATGATTACTATAACTAGATGAATTATGTTAATGCTGTGCCATTAATTAACTCTTGTTTTGAATGATGACTTCTGATGGTTTCTAACTGGCCAATGAGTGCCAATGATTACTATAACTAGATGAATTATGTTAATTCTATGCCATTAATTAACTCCTATTTTGAATGATGACTTTTGATGGTTAGTAACTGGGCAATGAATGCTAACGATTACTATAACTAGATGCATTATGTTAATGGTATGCCATTAATTAACTCTTGCTTTGAATGATCACTTTTGAATAATGCATGCTTTGTAACCAGCCAATGAGTGCCAATGTTCACTATAATCAGATGACTTATAAATAATATTCTGTAATACTTCATACATAGTACAGAAATGTTTAGTAACTAAGCAATGAGTGCCACAATTAGTCAAATCGGTTGATAGATTAGTGTAATTCTCAATTATGACTAGCATAAGACTTAATGTCCTTCACCTTCTGACCTAATTACCAGAAATTACTGCAATATCCGTTTGTCCTGTCTATCCTTATGATCATGGAGCACTATATTTGGTTTCTGCACTAATTCTACGTTGGTGAAAGAGTGTGGTGTTGGCACATTATGGTGTCCACCACCTTGAACAATGGAGATGTTATTATGGTTCCACTGTTTGGTGTACCTAATGTACTACTACAATGATAACATCGAACATTAATACATCATTTCAGTGTCTTGGCTACACTGATTAATACTTCAGGGAAGAGAACTTCAGATTGTCTCACTTGGTGTTGTGCTTCTGTAGAAAGATATGGACTTTCAGTGCAGCTACGTGCAACCTACTGTGCTACAACCATGATGCAATCCTTCCCTTTCCTATCCTAGTTCTTGTAAAATAGTAGAAATATACACAGTGCGTGTGCACTTTGTGTCATTTGTTAACATGTTTTATACTCATTGCGTATACTAGATCTTGTAAAATGGTAAAAATATATACAGTGCGTGTGCACTTTATGTCATTTGTTAATATGTTTTGTACTCATTGTGTATACATTTGTGATTTCTTGATACGTTCTGCACATTTGCATGTGCACTCTATTTCATTTTATGTTCTGCACTTATATATATGTATATACTCTGTGACTAGATTTGTTAATATGTTTTGTACTCATTGCGTATACATTTTGTGATTTCTTGATATATTCTGTACTCAGTGTATGTGCACTCTATTTCATTTTATGTTCTGCACTTCGCCCACGCCTAACTGCACCCTCATATACCTGGCGGTTATGTGTCCCACGCCGAAAACAACGTTTACCAACTGCTCACTTACCGAAAGACTGATGACAATTATCCTTTGAAATAAAAGGAACAGCTTGAAAGCCCTACCCTGCTTCCGTTGTTCATCCAGAAATTTAAGTTCACTATTTGAAACAAGTAATTCGTTCAACTCAGAAAAGATAGTAGGTCTGTGGGCAAATACAAAATGCTGACGGTCCTCCACTTTCTAAAATATTCGAGAGATTATCGACTTATTGTCTCATTACATGATGGCACTTGCCAAGCCCATTCCGAATAGGTGGTGGTAGCTTTCTCTTTCTTATCCGAGCTCTGAGGTGGCTCAAGTATCTCAGACAGCAAATCGCTCAACATACCTTTTGACAAAGAATAGAGCAAAGAAAGTACCAGCGAATGGGAAACTTGCAAAGCATCGACATGAAGATCAAAGCAGACTTATAACCACAACGATTCACTAACATGATCTAGCTGATCAATAGACAACTCGGAAACCCCGCTGAACAAAAAAAATAATTGGGTTGGGCAACTTGGTAAAGGAATCAGAGACCGATGTACCACTGCTTTGATTCTCCACATACCTCAAGCACTATGATTGACTAACAGCTAAATTACCTTCTTCTGTACTACCACCATCACTATCTGAAGTCAAAGAGCCAGTACAGATCTGTAAATCTTTCACCCTAACATCTAACGGTCTCCTTTTGCTGATCAGTAAGCTCAAGGTGCTTTAATTGAGCAAAGCGGTTACTCCAGTGGAGCAAATGCGCTTGCCGGTGGGTTGACTACCGTCCAAACAATGATTATTACGAGACAGTTTCTCCAAAGCTACAGAAGCAGTAGCAACAGCAGCATCTACTTATTCGACAGTATCGAGGGAAATGTGAAGCGGATTTTCCAATGCTGTGCACAACTTGGCTGCTAGTGCTGCGACATCACTCTCAATAACACTACTCTTAATCCTGAGATCATATTGGAGGTGGTTGCATTTGAGGTAACATAAGCCCAAGCAGCTTACAGAATCCATAGAAATATGGTTCTCTGAAACACTTAAAATAATGTTTAGTACAATAATTCTTTACTGTCAATTATCAAAGGAAAAATGATGCATAAGAGTTGGAAAATTTCCTTCGCCCCGTCCCCTTTACACGGAAAAGAAGTAACCACATTCAGCCTTGAAAGAAACATCTGCAGCTCAAATTACAAAATCACATGTCCGAACATTTGGTCTTCAAAGCAGACCCATCACAAAAGTTAACTGGCAACAATCGCGAAACAGCAAGACTTTCTTATGTGGATGGAATGAATGTAGTATGAAAGTGAGGGCAAAATAATTAGAAAAACATGTCAAACATTGATTACCGTAGAAAAGAACATCGAAGTTCCCAAATAATGGCAGAATAAATGCAGGACGAAGTAGTGTGATTTAGAAAACCTGAAGTTTATTCATCAATTAGATAATTTTACGCATTTCAGGAGAGACGTAAAATATTAGGCGGGTAATATTAACATAAGAGCTTGTAAATAAGAGCATACGCAACACAAACTTAAGAAATAGAATGCTAGCATGCAGAAGTCAACTACAGTAATGTCGGGGGACCTCAAACACTCCCAAAATACACCCTGCCAGTGTGTAACAGCAACAGGTCACTACCGCCATGAACAGCCCTAAACAGCGGTAACGCAACTCGTAAAACTAAGAGCTGTTAAAAACGCCACTCATGTGGTACAGGAGCTCAAGGATACAAGTTAAGATAATGTAATTCGCCCACACCTTAATAACTTAACGGCGTAAAACCATTAGCCAAGCGGTCTAAGGCGCTGCACTCATGGACTGCGCGGCTGATTCCGGCGGAGGTTCGAGTCCTCCCTCGGGCATGGGTGTGTGTGTTTGTCTTTAGTATAATTTAGGTTAAGTAGTGTGTAAGCTTAGGGACTGATGTCCTTAGTCGTTAAGTCCCATAAGATTTCACACACATTTGAACATTTTTTTGCGTAAAACCATCAAACGTGCCACAATAATCAAACAGTAACGTTACTCAAAACCGCATAATAACATAAAACGGTAAAAGGATAGCGTAATAAACATCTTCCCCAAAACATCTTAACTGAATAGGGTGCAATCATTAATCTCAAAAACTAACAGTCAATAAGTCACGTAGGCTACACAGCCAGAGACTTGTTTGCAGTAAGATGAAACTGCTATGAGAAGTTGAAACTTACCTCTTGGAGGGGTACTTCATTACTAGCATTTACAAGTAAGACTCTCTTTCAAAAGCAGTTAGTTTTCGGAACGGCCTAAAACACAATCTAAACAGCACACATTAGTTAAAAAAATTTCCTAAACATAATTAAAAGATTAAAGAATAAATCAAAGAAAGTACCCCAAACCGTTAAAAACAACCGCTTAATAAACCAGATTTACCACAGAGCTTAGAAACAATTTAACAGCACTAAATAACCAATTTCAGAAACGATCGGTTAATGCCCTGACGACTCACGGCTCACACTGATTTGAGAGCCACCGGATTTAAGGTACCATATAGTTTGTGACATACAACAATAAGGCAAAACTTCATGCAACACTTATAATGGCAAGCAGCCACCGTTATACTTGTGGTAGAAGCACTAACCACTGAATGGATCGAACATGAACAGACCCGTTGTGGTTAGTAATAATGACAATGGGTGACAAATTTTTGGAGATCCATTAACCAAGAGTCAGAGAGCGCCCATTTAACAGCGAGAGCAAACGTTGCCACACCAAGAAGCAGTTATTTCCTAATTTCTCCTCTATGCAAAACGCCAGCGCACAAAACCGCACAGCATGGATACAAGGAAAGACAATTCAAGTGAAGCACACTGAAGGGCGTTGTGCAGACTTCGATACAGCTACTAGCTCGACCCTCTCAACTAACCAGTCTCTGCACAAATACAGCCAACGGCCCACACAACCGATGGGCAGACCACTGTCCGAGTTACCCTCTCGCCACGTACGAAGACACTTTGCCACTCCATAGGTTTGCCGGCCGCGGTGGTCTAGCGGTTCTGGCGCTGCAGTCCGAAACCGCGGGTCTGCTACGGTCGCAGGTTCGAATCCTGCCTCGGGCATGGGTGTGTGTGATGTCCTTAGGTTAGTTAGGTTTAAGTAGTTCTAAGTTCTAGGGGACTTATGACCTAAGATGTTGAGTCCCATAGTGCTCAGAGCCATTTGGACCATTTGGACTCCATAGGTTTATATTAGATTATATATACTTTCGTTCCAATTGATCCGTAGTGAGGAGGTCCTCCAGAATGTAGAACATGCCAGGAAAACAACAATACATGGCAAATATTTACAACGCAAACAAATAAGCTAATGTACCATTCTACAGGTCCCAAGTGGAATGATCGTCATTTTTTAATGAACACTATATGAAAGAATCATTTTACAAATACTAATGCACTGAATTTAAAATAAAAGTTTTTTTATTTATTTATAAGGTAATAAACGTGTAATGCAACTACTATAATACTTATTTATGATGAACACATTACTGCACTGAAACTGTGCAGAAGTTATATTGTACTTATATACATACACACACAAATCAGTTAGTTCTACTGAGAAATTCATCAGTGGAGTAGAAGGAGTTGGCCACCAATAATCCTTTAGGCTTCTCTTAAACTGAATTTCATTGGTTGTTAAGCCTTCTATGGCTGCTGGAAAGTTATTGAAAATGCGTGTTTATGAATAATGCACACCTTTTTGTACAAGACTAAGTGACTTTAAATCCTGTGAAGATTATTCTTATTTCTAGTATTGTTTCCATGAATTCAGCTGTTGGTTTGAAAACGTGATATATTTTTAGGTACAAATTTCACTAAACAATTTATATATTGGGAAGCAGTAGTTAGTATCCTTAGTTCCCTAAACAGGCTTCTGCAGGATGTTCTTGAGTTCACACCACATATAACTCTTACTGCACGTTTTTGTGCCCGGAAAACTTTAGCTTGGCTTGATGAATTACCCCAGAAAATAATCCCATATGACATTATGGAATGAAAGTAAGCATAGTATGCCAGCTTTTTCATTTTTATATCCCTTATGTCTGACACAATTCGTAATTGCTAATAGAGATTTGTTAAGACGCTTCAGCGGTTCTGTGGTGTGCTTTTCCCAGTTGAATTTATTATCAAGCTATAATCCCAAGAGTTTAACACTGTCCACTTCTTCTGTCTGCTTGTCATCATATGTTAGGCATATATTCGTGGGACACTCCTTACAAGTTCTGAACTGCATGTAGTGTGTATTTTTCGAAGTTTAGTGACAAGGAATCGGCTAGGAACCAATGATTAATGTCCACAAATATTTTATTAGCTGATCTTTCTAAGACTGCACTTGATTTGCTATTTATTGCAACGTTTGTATCATCGGCCAACAAAACGAACTTGGCATCTGGTAATGTTACGCTTGATACATGTCTCTTTCCTAATAACTCCCTTTGTTTCCTGCCAGAGATATAAGATTCGAACAATTTTGCAGCAGTTCCTGTTACACTTTAATATTCTAATTTACTTAAAACTAATTGTGATTTACACAGTCAAATGCCTTTGACAGATCACAAAATATACCAGTTGCCTGCAATTTTTTATCTAATGAATTAAGCACATTTTCACTGTAAGTGTAGATAGGCTTCTCAATATCAGGAACCTTTAGAAATCAGAACTGTTACTTTGGCAGTATGTTATTTGAGATAAGATGGTTGTAAAGCCGACTGTACACTACTTTTTCTAAAATTTTTGAGAATGCTGGACTAAGTGAAAATGGACAGAAATTCGGTGCTATTTTATTATCTCCCTTCTGAAACAGTGGCTTAACTTTGGCATATTGCAACCATTCAGGAAATATTCCACTGATAAACGACTGGTTACACAGGTAGCTTAAAATGTTGCTTAACTCAGAATCACATTATTTAATTAGCTTTGTTGATATCTCATCATACCCACTAGATGTTTTTGATTTTAAAGATTTTATGATGGACATTACTTCTGCTGGAGTAGTGAGGGTCAAATTCATATTATGGAAGTTACTTGAAACGTCTGGTCTGAGGTATTCCATAGCAGCATCTACAGAACCTGACAACTATATCTTTTCAGTAACAGTGATGGAATATTTGTTAAAAAGTTCTGCAACACTATACACATCTGTCACCTACGTATCGTTTACTCTTAATGCTATTTGTCCCTCTTAGTGTCTGGTTCTACTGGTCTCCTCGATACCTATACCCCTTATTGTCTTAATTTTGTTATCTGATATGACTATCTTTTCCTTGTAATATATTGGCTTTGATGTCCGTATTACAGCCTTTAATATTTTGCAGCATTTTTTTGTAATCTGCTATAGCATCAACATCGGAACTGCTTCGGACTGACAGATACAGTTTTCTTTTTGTTTTACAAGATACCCCTATTCTTTGACCAATCCATGGCTTCTTTGTAGACTTTGCTCTAATCTTGGTAAGTTTTTGCGGAAAAAAGTGTTCGAATAAGGTAAGCACTTTATTAGCAAAAGTGTTATATTTTTCATTCATGTCATGAGCGCTGTAAACATCAGAACAGTGAATGTCTCTGAGGAGTGTCCTAAAATAATCAAGAGTTTTCAAGGCTTCGCGCCAGCGATAACACAAGAAGCTAAGGGTTATTCCTGCCACCTAGAGGGGCACCAGCAAATGAAGGGGGGGGGGGGGGGGAGAAGACGAAACGAAGCCGCCGCGACACGGCTCAAGACCATAGAGTACAAAGTATGATCTGTCACATCATACTGCATCTGCAGCAGCAATGTGGAAGTTTGTTCTGTGTAGGTGCCAGTGATGCTCCTGTGTTGGTTAAAAGAACACCAGTTGAGGGCCTGCAACGAACCTGTCTGAGTGATCGACACAGTGGACCTACACCTGGAATTATAATCTGTGGTGCGTTTTCATACGACAGCAGGAGAACTCTGGTGGTTAGCTCACGCACTCCGACTGCAAATTTGTACGTCACTCTAATGATTATGCTCTGCTGCCATTGATGAACAGCATTCCAGGGGGTGATTTCCAACAAGATAACGTCCTCCCACATACCACTGTTGTAATCCAATAAGTGTCGACAGATAACCTTGACCTGTTCGATCACCAAATCTCCGATCGAATACATATGGGGCCTCACTGAACAGCAACTCCAGTTTCATCCACAACCAGCATTAAAAGACCCTGTATTGACTGATCAACTGCAACAGGCAGGAACTCCTTTCCACAAACTGACATTCGCCACCTGCACAATGCAGTGCACGCACGGTTGCATGCCAGCAGTCAACATTATGGCTCTGAAACCATTTCACATCTGCAACGGGTTATCTCGTGATTACATTAACATATGCCCTTGCAGTGTTAATCATCTACATATGTCACCTAGTAAAATGTAATTCCATTAACGTACATTATTTATATTTTGATGCTGTGATGTTTTGCAGTCAGCGCACATATTGTGTTTACAGGTAACTATGACGAAATATTGGTTACCAGTCTCTCTTGTAAGCAAGGGCTGAAGCCATCTCGAATGGTTTAAGGCACTTGAATTGGCATTCAAGTCACCACCAGTCCACTGGTTCACGGCGATTTTCCTAAACGGCATTAGAAATAGGAAAATAGTGTCATTGTGTGTGTGTGATCCTAGAAGGATTTGGCGAAGCTATTCTAAAACGATTATGGCCTTGTGACACGGACGGTGATCGTGTTGGAAGAGGCAATCGCCGCCGAGGAAAACGTAAAGACGCTCGCATGAAAGACGGTTTATCAACGTACAACCATCAACCTAATGTGGAACAAAACCACAGAATAACGATGATCCCATATCCAAAACGTCGTAGTGTCACCCTGGAACACGCAGGATTTGTCTGTTGCAGAGCTATGTGCACTGAAAACTGAGTTCCCAAAAACTGACGCCTGTACCAGAATTATACTCCGTGTTAGTTCTACCACAGACCGCCGCATATCGTGTACCACAGAGCGGACAATCCTCAGACCTCCGCCTTCTGTGATCAGACGTGGATGCCGAACACCTTGTCCCCCACTGTTTCAGCGTACTTCAACAACCTCCCCGTAGATGCTCACGATACTGGATAAACCTGTTGGATAAAAATACCAAAGCATGAAAAACACAATACATTACCCTGCATAATACTGTATAGAAAAACCATTGGCATTCCAAACAGCTACTAGTAATCTCGGAACCTTATGTCATTCAACATACAAAACATAGGCAACTTCAGGTAATGATGATGGAGGCGGTTAGTGCTCACGAACCCTTGTCTGCAAAGGAGACCACAAAGGAACAACAACATCGATATCTGGTAAATAAGGGAGCCAGGGGAGATTCGACAGTTCTTCCTCCTGCCCACAAAACCAGTCATGGAGGATCAAGCTGTGAGAACAGCGTCTCTGAAACACAGAGGCGCCATTGGGGAAGAAACATTGTGCCACTGAAAGGACCTGATTAACGCAAATGTCACATAATCCTTGTCAGTTATGCAGCCCTGAAATGTAATACCACCACAAGACTACCCAACTTATCACCGAAACCCCGCCATGTTTCGATCTTACGACGTAAACTTGAACAAAAGTTGGAAACTTTGTCAAACAAGACTTATCCGATCAAATGACTTTCTTCCACACTCCTTAGCCCAGACTTTACTGTTACGGGTATTTACACCACTGATGACTGGTTTTGGAATTCCAGCTCTCCGTGAAATTCCCTGCTTCTGAATCCTCCTTCGTGTTGTTGCGGCGCTAACAGGGTTCACGAGTGCGACAATTGGTTGTGCAGCGAGTTCTACAGATGTCATACTCTGAAAGCAGGCTGAAGCCGGAGATAAGTTCAGCTGCAATTTTGGCAAAGTACCTAACGGTGGGGTGGCTACACGATATTATGCGAGTGTACAAGTTGCTTTGTCTCTTCAGTGTAGTTTATCTCGAAGCGAAATAGAAGTAGTTAGTAACTGTTAGTTAGTAGCCGGCCGGAGTGGCCGAGCGGTTGTAGGCGCTACAGTCCGGAACCGCGCGACCGTTACGGTCGCAGGTTCGAATCCTGCCTCGGGCATGGATGTGTGTGATGTCCTTAAGTTAGTTAGGTTTAAGTAGTTCTAAGTTCTATAGGACTTATGACCTCAGCAGTTAAGTCCCTTAGTGCTCAGAGCCATTTGAACCATTTTTGTTAGTATGGGTAGAGGTCACTCTCGGAAACCAGAATAAAAGAATAATTTGAGCCTTTTATTGACCTCCCAGCTCAGCTGATGCAACCGCTGCCAATTGAAAGAAAACTTGAGTCTAATTTCAAAGACGTTACCGACTCATGCAATTATATAGTTGGTGGTGACTACAGTTTACCCTAAACATGTTGGCGAAAATACATGTTTAAAGTCGAAACTGTGCTACACGCACTAACTGAATATTAACCAAGTAGTTAGTTTATGATCAGACTCGAATAGTAAACGGTTGTGCAAACACTCTTGACATGTTGGCAAGAAATTATCCTGAGCTTATAATGCGGGTCCAAACGGATAGAGGGATTAGTGAACGTAGGATGGGCGTAGTGACAGATATTGCAACTCCCAAATCTTCCAAAAAATAAAAGAAAAATGTACGAATTCAAAAAGCACATAAAAAGTCCCTTGACGCCTTCCTCAGAGACAATCTCCACTCCTTCCAAATTAAAGATGCTCCAATAAACGTAGACCAGACACGCCTAGAATTAAAGGCACTAGTATCGACAGCAGTTAAGAGATTTATATCACATAAATACCTTTGATACATAAAAAGGATCGAAGAAACAACCAAAATCAAACGAACGCAAAATCTGCAAGACTGGCGATCTTTTACAGAAGCTGGAAATTTATCGTGAACTTTAATGCGAGATGCAATAGTTTCCATAGAGAAACATTGTCTCAGAACCTGACAGAAAACCTAGAGAGATTCTCGTCGTATGTAAGTGGGAAGAGACAGTCAATGCCTTCTCTGCGCCATAGTAAGGGAAACACTATCGATGATAGAACTGCTTAAGCATACTGACCACAGCCTTCCGAAATTCATTCAACAAAGGACATTCCTGAATTTTAATCAAGAACGGCTACCAATATGAGTAACACAGAAGTAGATAACCTCCGAGTAATGAAGCAACTTAAATCATTTAACAAAAGCAAGTCTTCCGACCCAGACTGTATACCATTCATGTTCCTTTCAGGGTATGCTGATGCAATACATCCATACTTAACAATCACATAAAACCATCCGCTTGTCGAAAGATGCGTACCCAAAGATTGGAAAGTTGTACAGGTCACACCAATATTCGAGAAGTTCAGTAGGAGTAATACACTAAATTACAGGGCCATATCATTAATGTCGATTTGCAGTAGGGTTTGGGAACATATATTGTGTTACAACACCATGAATTACTTCGACCGGAACAGTCTATTGACACACAGTCAACACTGATTTAGATAACATCGTTCTTGTGATACAGAACCATCCCTTTACTCACACGAAATGCTGAGTGCTACTGACAAGGGATTTCAAATAGATTGCGAATTTCTAGATTTCCAGTAGGCTTTTGGCACTGTACCTCACAAGCGGCTTGTAGTCAAACTGCTTGCTTATGGAATATCGTTATTATGGCTCAAAAGAAGAAATTAATGTTTTTAAGGTGGTAATATTAAAGTCGATGTTATTGAACTAGTGTATGTAGTGTCTCTGGTTGTATGTCTGTGAAGGAGAATATCATTTTCCAGAGCGGCGTCGACTACTCCTACAACGTATGTAATTTCGAACACGTAGACGTTACTCTCGTGGTGTGGAAGCAGCTTCCGACTCCAACGGTCGCCTGTAAAATCTTTTAAATGTAGGAGAAAGAAACCTTCTATAGGATCTTCTCGAACTGGGATACTGCCATTCGCATTTGGTCATTCGATGATTGTCAACAAGTGAAATGAGTTCGTTTTAGCAGAGAAAAGTTTCTCTATGCTTTTGATTGTGTTATTGATTATTGAAACAGGTTCTACATCAAACATCGACCACCATATGTTCGAAGTCCTATACAAAGTTGTACATTGCAGTTCATCACAGAAAGTTTTGATCAAAAATAAATACGCAAAATTACCTTTGAAATGCACCAGACAGTATTATGGCAGTCACTAAACTCCACGTTAACGTTGCATATCACTTGCGAATCTCGAAAAACACAAATTATACAATACGGCGGCTAACAATGACTGTTTCATTTCACACACTTCATACACGTCCCCTCATTATCCTGTCGCGCATCAAAGTCCGGTCACATACCGATTTTCTTACATTTCTTCGTTCGCCATGGAGCAACGCTCAGTAAAAGAACACATATTTCGCTAGCGCTGGCAAAACGTTCCGGCTTGTGCTATATATTAACTCTGAACAAATTAGCGTTGGAATACTTGCTCCTTCGACGTTAGTATCTTGAACCGCATCGGAAACGCCGCCCATCCCGGCCTCCCGTCGCGCATAATGGTCCGCCCACCTCGCAACGGGCGAAGGATCGCTTGAATCGGGCCAACCGCCACAAATCGGCACAAATCGGCAATGGATACCACCGGCACTGAAACCGATCATCATGAAGACTGTCCACCGCCTCATGTCAGGGTCCGTTCATCCGTGCCGTCGTCGTCGTCGTCCGACGATTCACCTGACCGCCTAGTAATTGATCTTTCTCGTAGTGAGGCAGCGAACACATCGGCTCTGTCTGACCACCACCCAGCTGTACCTGCAGAACTTTCTACGCCGTCCCGCCACCGTGGCGAGTCTTCTGGACACCATGACCCAGTCGGAAAGTCCTCTGGCCGTCGTTCCAGACGCTCCTCGGCCCACGCGGGCTGTGGTGGTAGCGGATCGTGTTTCGATACCCCCCTGCCGGGGAACGTCGCAGCGGATGGTACTGTGGATGAGGAATTGGGTCATGCTCCCGACCCTCCTGCTCAAGAGATCCTGTCAAGCCCTCTGAAGAAAGATACTCCCCATTGTGGTATATAATGTCACTAATTATACGAAACTGAACACTGAGCCCCAGCGGCTCATTGTCGGCCAATTGAGAGCTGTTTACCAAAAAGATCATGTGAAATACCTGCTTGACAGTAGGCACTACTATCTTACCATTCTAGATTTCGTAAAATCAAAGGCGATGCCTTACTTTACCCACCGGACGTCGGGTAATCGCCGAACCAAAATCATCATCAAAAACTTGCCACCAGAGGTTACGGCGGAAGAGGTCAAGGAGGAACTGCTTCGACACGATTTCGACGATCCTTTGGTCCACCAGTATAGGAAGAGGGATCCTGAGACCAGGGCATTGATCCCCAGCCCTACCCACGTCGTCTCCCTTTCCCAGAGGGAGGACATAGAGCGGATTTACTAAATCTGCTATCTTCTGTACACGAAAGTCCGGATTGAATCCTACGAGGGCCGTGATGGGCCAGCCATCTGTCGTAAATGCCAACGTTTACGACATACTGGGAACTACTGCTCCCTGCCGTTGCGGTGTGTTAAGTGTGCTGGCCCACATATAGTGGAGAACTGCACACTCCCTTCTTTGGAGAAACCTACCTGTGCCAGATGTTTGGGAACAACTCACGATCCCCACCACATGGCATCCTGGAGGGGGTGCCCTGTTTACCAGAAGGCACTGAAGTCTTCTCGTCCTCCCAAAAAGAAACCAAGAACATATCGACCTCCCCCACCACAGCGGGACATGACCAACTATCCTGTTTTACGAGGTCAGCCTGGTGCACTGTCCACAGCAGCCACTCTGGTACCAGCCACTCAGGTACCAGATGGTTCGGTGGCTCCTGTGCCCCTTCCTGCCCAGACTCCCATGACATCCTTTGCTGCTGCAGCCAAGTCCCCTCCTCATTATCCGTCTTCCATGACGACTCCCACTGCTCACCAACTAAAGGAACCAGCTGCAGCTCCCTCCAGTCCATCTGTGGCTCTATCTCAGCCCTCTGCCCCTACTCCCACTCTGCCTACTACTACACCTGCACCTGCCCGCCATAGGGGCAAGCAGACCACCCGGGACCCTCCCCCAGTGGTGAAGACTGATGCGTCCTTTCTGGCGGACATGCGCGAAATCCTCCAGGTCATCTCCTTTTTCACGAAACCCCACATCCGGGCTGTTATTCGTGACACTGCACAAAAAATCCGTCGGTCGGAGGAAGGGGCTCTCCAAGGTGATCGCCCAAGTGGAAGTGCTTAGTCAAATATTCTTATAATGGCGAATGGACCTCCATACTACCACCAGCCCCCTCGGAATCTTGTCACCTGCATTTTTAATGCTAATGGCATAAAACGGATGAAGACCGAATTGAACACCTTCCTCCATGGCCATCGTGTGGATGTTTTACTGGTGACAGAAACATACCTCAAACTGGCAGACGATTTCTGCCTTCACAACATGGTGTGTTATCGCTCTGACCACCTCGACCGCCGTGGTGGAGGCACAGCTGTGTTCCTCAACAAAGCTCTTGTCCATACCCAACATACCCTCCAGCCAATGGAACACATAGAGGTCACAGCAGTTACCATCTCCACATGTCTTGGTGCCATTACCTTTGCAGCAGCGTATTTGAGCCCAAACAAGCCACTGCTGGAAGCAAACCTCCGCACACTGTCATCCTTCGACAGGCTCATCATTGGGGCGGATCTCAATGCCAAGCACCCAGCTTGAGATTCTCGCGTCTCTAACCCCAAAGGCTGGCTCCTCCTTGACCTGGAGGATACTTTAGTACTATTGATCTATGGCCCCCACGAACCTACCCATATCTCAGACCGTACTAACTGCCAGCTAGATGTTTTGGATGTGGCCATCTTCAAAAACATCACCGCTCAGTTTTCACTGGAAGTTCTCCATGAACTGGCCTCTGACCATGAGCCAGTACTCTTGCACCTCACCAATGCTGTTCTTTCATTTGATGTACGTTCCACTGCGACCCTCACCAATTGGGACAAGTTTGCCAGGGTACTTAATAACACCACTCGACACGACCTCGATTTGACAACACCGGCCAATATAATCTGTGCTGTAGATTACCTTACCGCCAAATTACAGAAAGCAGTGAAACTCTCCACCTCCACTGCACCTCGGAATTTAACACAGCTGGACGACTTGCCCCATCTGTTACGAGAGCTGAAGGTGCAAAAGAACCGCTACCGCCGGCGGTGGAAGCAGTTTCGTGACCCTCAGGACAAACGCCAAATGAGACGCCTCCAGCGCGAATTCAGCCACCGGCTCACTGACTGGAGGTCCGAACAATGGGAGGACAGGATGTCCGCTTTCCTACTCCACCAAAAATCTGACTAGGCTGTCATTCGCACCCTGCGGCGTTTTATGCCAACGACTGCCCATCCTATTCGCACGGCAGCGGGCTTGTCATATGATACCCTCCAAATTGTGGAAACGCTGGCAGATGCGTTCGCGGCCAAAAACCGCCCTGTTGTCCAGAACCTTTCTCCGAACGAACTACAGGAAGAACATGAAGTCCTGACAGCTGTTGCTGCTTTCCGCTACCGCCCACCCCAGTTTGCTCCCCTTCTTACGTCCTTGGCACAAATTCAGCTCATCCTTCGACGAAAACGAGGCCAGTCGGCTCCTGGATTGGACGGAATTTTAAATGAACATCTTTGCCACCTTCCCCGCACACCACTCATCTTCTTCACAAAGATTTTAAACTGTTGTCTCACGTCTGGCCTTTTCACCCCTCAGTGGAAATAAGCCAAGATGACTGCGATCCCCAAGAGGTTCAAGGATCCTACGGTCCCCACCAACAACAATCCCATCAGCCTCCTAAATACTATGGCGAAGGTCCTTGATTCTGTGATCCTTCACTGACTTTCCCAACCTCTTGCGGCAGCTGGGACGTTCCGTCCTGAACGGTTTTGATTCACTTCGCACCTCTCTGCCGAACTTCAGGTCCTACGGATCACTGAACACATCAGCAAAGACTTCAACACTGCCAAGTCGACAGCTGCCGTTTTTCTGGACTTGCTAAACGCCTACGACAAGATCTGGCAAGACAACCTCGTACACAAGATGATGACACAGACCCCTATACCGGATATTTATGTCAAGATCGTGGATGACTTCCTCTGTGGTAGGACTTTCCTAGTGGCTCAACGGGGAATGCGTTCTGGCATTCGCCAATTGTCGGCAGGCACTCCGCAAGGATCGGTGCTATCTCCCATCCTTTTTAATTTCTATGTAAATGATATGCCGGTCATCCCCGAGTGCCACCTTGCACAATATGCTCACGACACAGCACTATGCACCACTGGCCGCATTACTGACGCTGTCGTCGCCCGCCTCCAGAGACAGGTGGACGCCACAATCACCTGGTGCCGGACAAACAAAACAGCTCTCAATGCCTCCAAAACTACGGCAGTCTACTTCACGAAACGGCTCCCAGTCCTCCGCCGCAATATTTAGATTGCAGGTGTGCAGGTGCCCTGGTCCCCGACAACCACCTACCTCGGGGTCCAGGTGGACCACAAGTTGCTCTTCCACTGTCATGCCGAGAATGTCACCAACAAGGGGCAAAAGCTAACCAGGGCTTTGTACCCACTCTTCCACAGTAGGGAACTTAACCTGCATACCAAGCTCTGCATTTACCGAACAGTTATCCTGTTTGCCCTCACGTATGGATCTGCTGCATGGGCTACGATTAGTGTCACCAGGATGCGGACGTTGCAGCGCCTGCAGAACAAGGGGCTCAGGTGGAGCCTGCACGCCCTGCCACTCACAAGAATTGTCACTCTCCACGAGGAAGCGGATATCGTCCCCATCAAGACGACCATACGCAACAACGCGCGGCGGCTCTATGAGAAAGTAGATGCCTTGCGGGGCACTGTCCTTGGGTTACGCCACATTGGGACCACACTTCCACGCCGCTGGCATCGACATCCGGTTCCCCTAACCATCCTAGAGGAATCGGATTCCGACCATGGCTAACGATAGGCCTGGCACGCACACCACGGACGCATCCCTTGGCGGGACCAGCCCCCATTCTACGTCCAATACTTTCCAATCATACCTGCCCACGTTAGGCTAAATTTTTCTGCCTGACTCATGTAGTACTGTCACCATCAGAGGGTGGTACGGGACTGCAATTCCCACTTCCACACCTCCAAAGTGAATTGCAGCGACACAGTCACAGCCCTGTGGATAAATTTACTGCCTCACCAACATAGTCAGACCGCAATTGACCGGTGAAGCTGTATTGAAACATATCACACACACAAAAAATCAGCACCCCCAAAGACAGAGCCACCTGCTACCCCATGACAACATCAACAATCTAAGTGGCAATCTCAATCTGAACAGCCGCCCCGGTTGCCACCACATGTTGCTGTCGCTCTTCGTCTAGCAGTTACCAGAAATCAAAACAAATTGCAAGACCATTTAGAACAGATATTTGTATGGTATAAAAATTGGAAATAGACTCTAAATAACGAAAAATGGAGGTCATCCATATGGGCCCTAAAAGAAAACCGTTAAACTTAGGTTACACGGTAAATAAGTCAAACCTAAGGGCCGTGAATTCAACTAAATACAAAAGTGAATTGGAAAGCCCACATAGAAAATGGGGGAAGGTAAGCCAAAGACTGAATTTTATTGACAGAACACTTAAAAGACGCAACATTTCTGCTAAAGAGACTGCCTACACTACGCTTGACCGTCCTGTTTTGGAACACTGCTGCACGGCGTTGGATCCTTACCGGATAAGACTAGCGCAGTACATCGAGAAACTTCTAAGAAGAGCGACACATCTAGCATTTTCGAGAATTAATGGAGAGAGTCTCACTGAAATGATACGGGAATTGTGCTGGACGTCATTAAAATAAAGGCGTTTAACTTTGCGACTGGATCTTCTCAAGACGCTTCAATTACCAACTTTCTCCTCCGAACGTGAAAAGATTTGGTCGACTTCGACCTACACTGGGAAAAACGATCAGTGCCATAAAATAACGGAAATCAAAGCTCTCACGGAAGTGTATAGGTGTTCGTTTCTTCTGTACGCTATTCGAGAGTCGAATAATAGAGAATTATTGTGAAGGTGTCCGCCCCAGTAGCTGAGTGGTCAGCGTGACGGATTGCCGTCCTCCGGGCCCGGGTTCGATTCCCGGCTGGGTCGGAGATTTTCTCCGCTCAAGGACTGGGTGTTGTGTTGTGTTCATCATCATTTCATCCCCATCCGGCGTGCAGGTCGCCCAATGTGGCGCCGAATGTAATAAGACCTGCGCCAAGGCGGCCGGACCTGCCCCGCGAGGGGCCTCCCGGCCAATGACGCCAAACGCTCATTTCCATTGTGAAGGTGGTTCGATAAACACTTTATCGATCACTTAAGTGTTATTGGCGGAGTATCCATGCTGATATAGATGTATTTTCCTCACAGTCGTGTTCAGTGACCGATTGTCACTGTCAGTTAACAAAAGCTTTCGTCCGCGCTGCGGCTTAAAAAAAAATGTGTTTTTGCGCTTTCCCTGTACACGCCATAAATCTTCGATACGGTGCCTCTTGAAACACCAAACACTTCGGTTTCAGTGGTTATAGAAGCATCTAGCATACGAGAACCGACAATGTTCTCACGTTCGACTTCACTTAGCTCCGGTATAATGCACTACCAGCTGAAGACAAGTGTTCCGACCACGGCTGACACTTGTAACATATTCAGGGCATTGCACAGGTGCCGCTAGTGGTCAAATACAAGAGTGCAACCGGCGGGCTTGGCTTGCATCTGCATATTTATGTTCAAGCACCCATTCCTCGCGGTGTTTCTATGTTCCTGTTTCGTCTCTGTATGTCTGAAGTACCGATCTTCGGAACCGCGTTGTGTTTTGAAACGACATCAGCCCTTATCTAGTCTCGTAGCAAATTTCTTTGATATAGATGCATACGACAGACATGTTCAGTTCAAATTGTTGTGAGCAAACCTATAGGTTCTTTGGCATTTCGTCTGGTTTTGTTGTCCGATATCTTATCTGAAAAGGCCCGCCGGGGTAGCCGATCGGTTCTAGGCGCTGTAGTCTGGAACCGCGCGACTGCTACGCTCGCAGGTTCGAATCCTCCCTCGGGCAAGGACGTGTGTGATGTCCTTACGTTAGTTAGGTTTAAGTAGTTCTAAGTTCTAGGGGACTGATGACCTTAGAAGTTAAGTCCCATAGTGCTCAGAGCCATTTGCCATTATCTGAAAAGTTTGTGAGAGTAGGTTGTGGTGAAAAATGGTCGTTGAGAAAAAGGTTCGAGACGTTGTACTGTTTCCTAAATAATTAGAATTTCAGTTAGTCAAGCGCGTTCAAGCAGCCAGCAGGCGTAATTAGTGTCAGTAGTTCTCAAAACCTATATGATAACTTACGGGACTGCTCAGCCTCTTTATATTGGTTTCTTTCATATTTATTACTTTCTTTCATTTTTTACACACTTAAGGCTTGTTGACCAGACCCCTCCTGTCCAGCACTTTGTGTACTAAAAAAAATAGCAGTAGTTGTATCAGTAGTTGTGGCCATGGATTGCACGCTGCATTTCTTTTGAACTATTTTAGCATGTGCAGGATGCAGAATATTCAAGTAGCTGGAGCAGCAAGACTAGGTAAGTTCTCTATTGCGTGCAGAATCGTTATTATATTAGCTGCTAGATGTTAGAAAATATCTTTATAATCGCAGTCAGATATAAGAGAACTTAATTTTTCGTGATAATAGGAAGAGCAATAAATTTCAGTTTTCCTTTTTTTCTTGTTTATAACACACATAACATCACCATGTACATACACACACATCAAAAAAAGTTTTGCATCACCTCGGTTCCGAGAGTTCCCGAACCTGTATTGTTCCACTTCTCAACGGCGATTCGGCGTAGATCCCTCAGAGTGGTTGGTGCGTCACGTCGTCCATAAACAGCCCTGGCATGTTCGAGAGGAGTCATGTCTGGAAAACATGCTGGCCATTAGCAGTTAATAGCCAGCCGCTGTGGCCGAGCGGTTCTAGTTGCTTCAGTCTGGAACCGTTCGACCGCTACGGTCGCAGGTTCGAATCCTGCCTCGCCCATGGATGTGTGTGATGTCCTTAGGTTAGTTGGTTTAGTTCTAATCTAGGGGACTGATGACCTCAAATGTTAAGTCCCATAGTGCTCAGAGTCATTTGAACCATTTGAACTAATTAATAGACTTCATTGTTTACCCATACCTTGAGGATATTCTTGCAAACAACGCATTACTGTATTGATATTTGCTTGTTTAATGGAATGAAGTTTAAGATATTTTGACCAACATTCAGCAGCTTCCTTAAAAAGTGTGTTAGTATTTGGAGATTCAAATTTTTCTTTTACGGTAGAATTTGCAAATTTGAGTAATCGTTTCTCCAAATTAGGTAACGATTCAAGTGTGTTGACTATTTCTCTAAATATTTTGCATTGTTCTAAAACAGTTCCACGTTCGTTCCCCTCTGAGTGGTGCTCTTTTTCTTCCTCGCGAACTAAACTGTGTTGATCATCGACCACATCCTTCAATTCCTGAGATAACCGGTTAAAAATACTTATTAGTTAATTTAGCTCCTATTTCCTGTTTGACGTTTAATGTTATGTGTAATTTGACAGACAGTTCGTTACTTTCAGACTCTACTTTGTCAGATAATTCCTTTCTAGTGTCAGATAATTAACTCCTGGTGTCAGATAATTTCTTATTTGTGCAATCAACTTCGCCAGATAATTTCCTAAAATTGGACTCTACTTTGTCATATAGTTTCTTAATATTGGAATCTACATTGTCAGATAGTTTTTTCAAAAATCTTTTAACCCATTCTGGAGCCTCTGCGGCTATTCTTCTAATGACTGGCATGCCTATTAATCACCCTCTGGTACTGTAATAGATTATTACTCCACAGTTTTCTTAAACTTCTAAAAACCGAAAGTCTGTGTCACAGTTTAGACTAAAAAAGTGTGTTCAAAGTGGATTTCTGAATTTCCTGAACAGCTCACCCTTTCCGGTGAGCTGCACTGTCTCGTCGTGTTGCCGATGCAACCGCGTGTACGTGGCAATGTATCGGGCGCGATGATTACCACCAACCGGCGCAGCCGTTGTCTCGAACACAGCGATAGATGTACCGCACGGCATCGTACTGCAGCACCCCTGCGGCGTTGCCCAGCAACTACTGCATCTCCTCCGATGCCAGGAATCGAAATGTCCTTCTCCCAACCCGCCGAAAAATTACTTTGTTATAGTTACCACTTTCGTCTATTTAGGTTTTCTTGGTACTTAAATTTACTTGAAGTTACCATAATACTTGTACCACAAGTGTACAACTATGGTTTGTCTACAGATTTCGTCAGTTATTCCGATATTTATGTTCGCTTTGTACTTAACGGAACGTTACTTACTTTTAAGTCCATTCATTTAAAGTCTCTCCTTTTGTTTAATCCTTGTTGCTCTTAGCAACGCCGTAATTCATCACTCGCGAAATTTGAAAATTTCGTAAATTTGTCGTTATTTTCTCCTTATTGCTCCAATACTCGGCGTCGTGTACGCTGGGACCAAAAATGAAATATTTTTGAATAGCTGGTTTAGGGTTTTATGTAGCTGCTGGCTCGCTCCTTGTAATCGAAGCTGAGCTGTAACGTTTCATGAAATCTGTTACCCAACGTAACATCCCAAGAATTTACCTTTTCCCTTAAAAACACTCGCCGAAGTTGATTCTCACTAAGTAGAGGTCTCGCTAATCGGTGCCTCTGAAATCGTGTGGGTAGCCGAGGAAAGGCTTGCCTTCTTCACTTTCTTCAGCTGTTATTGGAGCAAATCTAGATAACTTCTACTAATGTCACGAGAAAGCTCGTCCTCTACTTTCCTTTAACAATCATACAGCCTCGAAACCTCAACGTGACAATCCAGGTTACAATATATTTCATTTGTTAGCAAACCATCTTGTCTGTTATTTTCATTCTTAGATAGTGTGGTTGCTCTTTGGCGGTCAAGCCAAAACGTAAAAAGCCCCGCACGCAGGAGGTGAAGCCGTTTATTTGTCACTACCTCTCACAGTTCTCTCGTATTCCACCCCTCCCGTTTAATTTCTGCACATACGTAAACTAACAACCGCGCACAGTATATGTTACGCAACTTACTCCCGACTTAATACTGGCTGGCCACTGTGGCCGAGAGGTTCAGGCGCTTCGGTCCGGAACCACGCGGCTGCTACGGTCGCAGGTTCGAATCCTGCCTCAGGCATGGATGTTTGTGATGACCTTAGGTTACTTAGGTTTAAGTAGTTCTAAGTCTAGGGGACTGATGACGTCAGATGTTAAGTAGAATAGTGCTTTCAGCCATTTGAACCTACTTAATATTATTCTGTCACTATAATTTTTCCTTGTACTACACAAGGAGTGTGAAACGGCATGTGACACTTTATTACACTCCATGTGTGATAGCAGGCGGTACTGTAGACAGCTCCTAACTGTGGGCGCAAAAGACCAGTGGGGTCACCAAAGCTACGTGAAAGAAAAGTATGCCTCCATAGTACTGCGGCAGAACTGAAGTGTTGCCATAGTGAGGTACAGAAAAATCACCTTAAACGAGAAACTTTTATGTTAAACAGAACAAAGAGTAATTCCAGACTGTATGTTAGTAGTGAAAGTATTGAATTGTAGTATGACGAAGAATGTTTTCATTTATGTTCTGTTTGTAGAACAAATGAATCTCGTTGATGTTCACTGTTTAATAATTTGACATAGCTAAGATAAATTTATGTTCATCATTCAGGTAGCAAACTTTTATAGTCTCCACCTAGTTCTTTAGATATCATTGAAAGTTCATTACTGTTGGGGCCAATGTGCCTCGCGTGCTAGTGGATCCTGAGATGGTGATGCAGACTACTCTCTCTAAACGTACACATGTATCTTTCCATTCAAACAACACAAAATCGCGCTTGCTTTCTCCAAACGTTCAAGGCATTCCCTCCTCTCGGCAACTACGGCAGCGAAATCGGCGATTTCGACAAGGACGGTATTGGAAAAAGAAACATTTGTGCTGGTTAATAAACAGCTTCTGGATCGTAGTGTCTGTGTGAATTGCTCGATCAGATGAAGAGGGCAAGTTGTGAGCTCTTTAAGGACATGTTTGATGTAGATGAGATGACGAGGGCAAGTTGTGAGCTCTTTACGGATATGGTTGATGGCGAATCATGCTTAATTCATGTTTCAGGGAAGGTATTTTCGAAGTACGGTACAGAAAATATAGCTGCGAATTTTGATGTCCTTCTGCCAGTAAAAACGACTTCAGCGTCATTACCTAATTTAATTTTCCAACGAAAACCTAGATAACTGAATCATTTCGTAATCACCGTCTCACGAAATATGATGCAGTAGAAAACATAAGAGTGGCTGTAGGAACTATACAGAGAATAGTATGTACTATGATGCTTAAGAGGATCCGAACATCTAGAATTACGTTTCGCCTGATTTGCATGCAACCCAAATAACTTAAATATCTTGTAGGTCCTCCAGTATCGTTTCAGTGCAGTTGCTTCACTTTACAACAAGGTTATCTCAACTAACCACAAGAAAACACTGTTCTGTAAGGCAATTGCGACAGACGTAACTCAATACCATGATACTACAGATACCAGAGAATGGCAGAGGCGGCCCTTGAAGCTAGTAAACTAAAATTTATTGCAATGACTGACATTTGTGAAGAGTCGCCACTCTTATTAATACCTGACACAAATGAAGCCCATAACTCTGCCACATCAGTCATTCTTGAATTTTTGTACTCTAAAAGATTTTCCTACCTTTCATTAGTCGTCGTTCACTTGGCACTGATTTTGCATAAACTGATTAATGAACTAACCACTAAGAAAAACGGTGGTTAACAGCGTCAAGGGCTCTATCGAAACTTCACCATCAACAAAGTATCACTGTATTCATGATGGCACGTCGATAAGCAATTCGAAAATTACATATCGCACTTGTTACCTAACACAAAGTAACATTAAAAATGTAAGTTATTCATATGGTACGAGACTCGACACAACATTGCTGACCAACCATAAAGAGGCGTGATATAACACGTCTCTAGTAAGTATCAGTTAGCAAAACTTAGCTTTACATCATAAGACAAATTTGTTATTGTGTCGGTACAGCTATCCGTACTTCGCAAATACCTTCCCTGCCTCTCGTAATTAACCACTAAAGATGTTAAATATCGTTTCATTCCCAAGTAATAAAAATGTAATGACGTAATGTATGTGTCGGATTGCTATTCAAGCCCAGTACCTAATCCGATTAGTAAGTAAACACAGTCAAATTCCAGATATCGAATTTTCTCGGCAGTAACGAGAGATTTGCAATTGAAGTGACGAGAAAATTAAAAACCTCAGTCTTCCTGCGATTCAGTTTCAGCGTGGAATGGCCTTCCTGGATTAAATACATACATATTATAGAGGGAAAACAATACGTGAAAATCGTTCAGAATATTTCATGGAAATATATATACAATATCAAGGGAATTTAGCAAGATAAGGCTGTGTCATTCCAGGTAGTATCTCAATTATTACAGTGTCGTCAGATTTTACCTGCAATGTTGCCAAGTCCTAGTCATCCTCTCAGCAAGAAAAAATACATTTCCTCTGCCGATGAGTTTCTTGAGCAGGCTAGCAAACGATGAACAAAGCTTGCGCTTTACAGACGAAGCGGAAACATCTCGCAATTTGACAGGTATCTGAAACATGAAAGGCTTAAGTAAATGTCTGTAGCTCATCAGAAACAACATATATCAGTAGCAGGGAAAATGAAATGGATGGCCATCTTGTTAAAAGCTGTCATTATTTTATTTCGGCAGATTATCAGAATATTCAAGAGAATTACACAGGAGTCATTTCTAGAATCGATTGATAAGTAAAGTTTAGTTATTAAAATAATTGGTGATCTTTCTGGTGAAGTGCTCAATCACATATAGTCCTTATGTAAAAAGTAATGAAATAACTATCCTCGAGGAGCGTTTAGAATCAGCGTCAAACAGCAGTTTCTGGGGATACGAATGCTATGGTATAAATGGGAAAACGATGCTGGAATTTGTACAGACTTCCAAGAAGCAGTAGTTGTATCATGTTAAAAACGATTCATTAACAATATTAGTTGCCAACTAGATAATTACTCAAACTTCCTCAGCCCGCATCTCGTGGTCGTGCGGTAGCGTTCTCGCTTCCCACGCCCGAGTTCCCGGGTTCGATTCCCGGCGGGGTCAGGGATTTTCTCTGCCTCGTGATGGCTGGGTGTTGTGTGATGTCCTTAGGTTAGTTAGATTTAAGTAGTTCTAAGTTCTAGGGGACTGATGACCATAGATGTTAAGTCCCATAGTGCTCAGAGCCATTTGAACCATTTTTGAAACTTCCTCAACAATGTGGAAACGGCATCGATACACTACAGTCTCATTTTATAGTAGTTAATACTGACCATGTCTTATTTCACTGCGTTACTAGGTAGGTAATGATATCGGTCAATTTATTATCAAAAATTTGTTTGTTTGCACATTTTTGGGGTAGCCCATCATCACTACTTTATTTAAAGGAACTCCGTAGATAGCTTATAGCTTACAGCCGACAAGGAGTGATGTATAATGAAATTTAATAGTGTAAGACAAAAATTGATGTAGGAATGAAAATGTTTGTAGGAAGTTTTTACCTTCATGACTTACGATTTTCATCACTGGGGTGACCTGAGGACAGCTGACGGATAAAAACTGTTTTGTTTAAAAGTCAGTATTACATTTAACGATGGCGTGGGTGCTTAAAATGTCGGCATCAGTCAAACCTCTGTGACAGACGGGCAACGTCCTGGTCGGTCAGTAGAACTGTCATCTCCGCTTGAAACCCACACTGACGACTTTATCCGTTAAGATCGACGTTTTACAGTTGAACATAATAGCAATACAGTTCCAACAGGTATTGCCACAGCTCAAGTACAGCAAAAGAAGTGCACGACGGGCCTCGAAAGACTTAATGCAACAACACAAGGAACCAAAACTCGAAGTGTACAGACTTATAAGTACGCTGTGGAGGGGAACGTGACCCTTTTCTAAACAAGATTTTAGCGTGTGATGAAATTTCTGTTCACCAATTTCAGCTACACTCCAAAAAAACAAAGCATGGAGTTGTGGGAAAGTGGCTCAAACAACAAGAAAAAGATTTCTTTGCATAAAGTATTAAAAGACTAGTTCTTTGTAGGGAGTCGTGTATTGATACTGGTGGGGGTGATACTGACAAGCAGTAGAGGTCTTCTTTTGGAAAAATGCACAATTTCTTCTGCATTAATATATCTATTTAATTACTGAATGTCCCTCTTATTATACGATCTAGATGGTTTAAATCACAAAAAATAAGTTCGTACACTCCCTTTTGATCTTAATTGAGAACCAGTGTTAAAAACTTAAATCGGGTGGCCAGGCACTATATTTTCGGTCCTTTTATATGACGTGCTGGTGGTGGATTATGCCCGAAACCACGAAACAAGTACATTTTTGACAGGTGAACTGTTGTTTTTAGCTAGCGGATAAAGTGGTGAGAAGCTAATTTTCAGTATATACATACTGGCTGGAGGGCTCCTCGGCGAATATATGTCGCAGCCGATACTCATGCTTGTTAATCACAGCAAAACGCCGTATGCTTACATTTTTCTGTAGATGGTTTAATATCTTCCTCAGCAGATTTCCGCTTCGTTGTGGAGGTGATAAGAGTAACAGGTTATCACATTACTGTGCACCCCCACTACCCCCTCCGCAAATTGTCCGTGCATTTCTCACAAATTATTTTTTTAATTAGTAATCTTATGTCAATAACTTTTTCCCGTTTTAGCTTTGGTAAAGAGATGTCGTAAAAAAGGCTTATCACTGGTAGATGAACAAAACTGCTTAATTTCAACCCCTTAAGTGTTAGACATATCCAAGACCAGTAAAAAAGTCTGCAGATATGAGCTCCTTGTAACTGAAAAAAATTGTGGTCGCTAAGTAGAGCAAAACCATAACGATAAACAGACATGCCAGCTAGCATCCTTACAGCCATTTGCCGAATTATTTCGGAAGCTTGAGGTCGCGGTCGCGAGAATTGACGAAGTTAAAAAAAGAAAAAAAAAGGCTCTAAGCGCTATGGGACTTAACATCTGAAATCATCAGTTTCCTAGAACTTAGAACTACTTAAACCTAACTAACCTAAGGACATCACACACATCCATGCCCGAGGCAGCACTCGAACCTGCACCCTCGTGGTTCCGGACTGAAGCGCCTAGAACCGCTCGACCAGTTGCCGAAGTCGTGGTGCTGCTGCAGTGTAGGAGATTATCCACACGCTACCAGTAATTGTTACCTAACTTCCAAAACATTTTATTAGTAGTGAATACTGACAGATCTTATTTGCTGTTCAGTCTGAATTAAGTAAGTACCGCACAGTAAATTATACTATTAAACGCACACTGCATAGAGACAATCTCTAAAACTCGAGTATGGTTTTTCTTACAAATAATGATTTATTTAAGTCTTTTATGTCATAAATAATTATTTGGCATACTAAATGACACAGTTAAATACAGCTCATACTGCAATTCAGTCTTTTACCGCCGTTTGCCAAATACCACAAAAGGTTAAGTTCAAAGGACGTCTCTTGAAGAAAGCTTCAAACGGAATAATATGACTTAACGAACCTAAATGTGAATTGTTGTGCTGTAAATACGATTACAATTGAAACGGAATTAATTTTTTGTAATTATGATAAATATTGTGTTCTAGTCTTCCTAACGATAACTTTCTATTTGCCCTGATCGCAAGGAAGGATACATCGATATCTAGTTTCAAGCAGTAAAATGGCCATTTTAAGATCAGCCAATAGAATGCGGTGTGTACGTTGACTACTGAAAGACGGCACTTCGTCACAATCGTATTTACAGTTCCAAATTCGATTTTTTGACTTTGGAATTGTAAGCACGATTGTCAAAATTTCTCTTGCTTCAGGAGTCGATATAGACACAGCTTTATATTATGTGATCTGAAGATGAGCATGTAAGTGGGCGAACTAGTAATTGCGGTACGCTTCCCTGCGATCTTGGAAAATGGAAACTCCTCATAAAGAGACTGCAACAGTATATTTAAACATTGCCTCCCACGACACTGACAACGTTAGGTAATTTTAACATGTTTGATCTATAGATACTTGCAAAACATCTCGCAACGCCTGCTGTCAACTGAAATAACAGTCACTATGTTACGATCGGTTTAAGGACCGGTTTGCTGCATTTGTTTTCGCTATTTCGTATTTTACTGACCAGCAGTTATTTGAATTAGCAGCCAGTTCATTGCAATATTTTTTCATTGCTCTGAATTTTACTTACCAGTAGTTTGAATGCATAGGCGTTGCACTTTGATTCATGTTCATTTTATGTGCGTTATACGTGACCACAAAACAATGGCTGAAGATAAGATGACGTTGATGTTCTATCACACAGAGGTCAAAACTAACGTTCGCATATCACGTACATTTTCTTAAAGGACAAATAAATAAAAAAAACTTAATGGATTACATTTCTAACATCCTTTTACAAAATTTGTCAATTTACATCTGATGATTATATTGCCTCAAAAAGTGGAAAAATCATGACATTTGGCGGATTACAAGTCCATCAGCTTCTGGTAAAGTGAAGAACTTTCATGTGATGCAGTAAGATGGCAGTAGATATGTATCCCCAGTAATTCTTGAGTACGAATGTGTGTACAATAACTAACAATTGAAAGTTGTTTACTTTAAACTGTTAATTCGTGCTGTATGAAGTTTTCCAATTGTGGTCACGCCTCACTTGCGAAGCACATGCCTTACCTTGCATAATATGTTTCTTTGTAAAACTGCAAAAAACCGAAATATTGGCCGATTTAGATTTTTTACAACCTAAGAAATATGGCTGGACTAACCTTACCACAGTAACGGTTCATTGCAAACAATTTACTTAAAGATTTCATGTTTGACAATTGTCATGACGCCGTTGTATCTTCATTACACAGTCACATGTACAAACACATAATAACACAATCACATAAATATCAGGATACTTTTCTGATATTTACGATGTTTCTATGGTATTATACACATTCAGATCATTATATTTATCAGTTAGAATCGATGTAAATTTAGCGATGTGTTCTGTATGTGCTATGAATGAAACAAGTCCCCAAGCTGATGTCTGGTAGTCCATACGCCTATCAAGATTTGGGTGGCACAAGTAGAGAAATGTTTTGAGAGCCATCTAAAAATAGGTTCATGTTGTTGGAAAACCTGAGACATGTAAATATCACAAAATTTCTTTGTCACGTCTTTAGTATTTACCCTTCTCTAATGCAGCCGAAAAGAACCAGAGCGAAATTCGGTAGCGCCGTTTAAGAAATCTCTGAGTTCGTACTGTAGAGTTTGAGTAGAATGGAAAGGAAACTTTTTCTAATCATCACCTGAGTGCTGGAACGTGCTTCACTTAAGTAATTCTTACTATAATATAACTATTGCTCGTAAGACGTATATATTGCCAGCGATAGGCGAGGCATGACAGAATCTCTGACCAGAGAGTAGTTTGTCGTTAGTTGTTGCTTGTCGCTAGTCTGCGCTTGTCTGCGCGAGTCGACAGTAGTAGTCTGGTGTAGTCTGCGTGAGTCGGCGGGAGTCGGCATGTGTCGGCTGTGTGCTCTGCTCGCGGCTCTGGTCAGGACTCTGGAGGATGAGTATTGTAGAAGGTAAAGAAGCAGCCTTGCGCATATTAAATAATGTATGTTAATTGTAATTTAATTTGTTCCAAAAAAATGCCCCAATAATATTTTTTATAATGTAAAGCAACTCTTTTAAAGAAAAGCATTCATTTCAGTTTAAAGAATATTTCAAATGCAAGATCATTCCTTCCAATAATCAAAAAACTATATATATACGCCAGCATTGCACGAAGCTGTGTCGAAAAATTCGAACTTAAGAGCAGATATAATTGCGGTTTTTATTGAGGTAAGAATATTTGCTTTTTTTATGTAGAATACAGGGCTGAAGGTCAGCGCTGCTGTCCTCATAAAATTTATCACGTTACTAAACTTTTTTATTATTTTGGTGTTAGGAATTTTTCTTTTTCGAACCTGACATTAAATGAGAAAAGAATTTTGTGGGAACATTAAATGTGAATGCATTTTAGCATAGAGATCGTAAATGGGAGCCAATTTTGTTCAGAGGTTACATTAAAACTAACTTTGTTCAGAGGTCACAATATTAAAAAAAAATTCATCTAATTATTATTCTTTGGGGAGGTTACACTTGGCTCATTTTCATTTTTCATTTTTAATTTTTTAAAATTATTTGTGTGGGAAAGTCACGCTTGGTTCACGGTCTTTTGTCATTTTCATTTTTTTTCTTTTCCGTGGAGAGGTTACATGCTGTTGTTCTCTTTTCTTTCTTAGAAAGTCTTATGTCGCTTATTTTTGCCATTTTTTAAATGTTTGAGTCGGAAAGATGGAAGAATTTGATGTTCACCTCATGCGCTATGCTCCTCTATACTTGCTATTCGCTTAATTTTCAGAGTTAAAGGAGAGCAGCCAGACATAATAGCTGGTAAAAAGGAGCCGATTCTGTAGGTATACGTATGCAACCATTTATGGTAATTCATCACTGCAACGACAGCGTAATTCACGTCTGTGAGGTAACGGGCGAGTTGCGGCGGCCTGAAAATATTCCAAGTCCGGAGTTACAGCGTGGCCTCTCGGCGGGCAGCGACTCGGTGCCGAACGTTAGCCGGGGCAAGAGGGGCAGCCCCAGCGCGTGGTCCAGGCCGACCGCGTGGCTGGGAATTCCATGCTGACGTTGTGACGAGGACTGTACTTTCTGCCGATGAAGGGGATCTGTATGCCGGGAGTGTCAAAGATGGCGGACTTTGTGAAGCCATAATGACAGACAGTTCACAGTTCATGTAGAAATCAATAATAGCTACATGAATCATGATACCTTACAAAGAAACGTGTACATTGCGATTATTTGAACGACGACTCTGATGGTGTAATCAGATTTTCAATATCTTTATTAGTTTAAGGTTTAGTATCTGACTCTAAATTATAAAAATAGAAATGAGCGTTGGGCGCCATTGGTTGGGAGGCCCCTTACGGGCAGGTCCAGCCGCCTTGGAGCAGGTTTTATTACATTCGACGTCATACTGGGCGACCGGCATGGCGTATGGGGATGAAATGATGATGAAGACAACACAGCACCCAGTCCTTGAGCGGAGAAAATCCTCCACCCCTCTGGGAATCGAACCCAGACCCCTTAGGAGGGCAGTCCAGGGCGCTTACCATTCAGTTATTGGGGCGGACGTTATACAAGTAACACCCAGCAACGAATTTTCAAAATCTAAATGGTTCATCAGATTTTGTCGATCGAAGTGTCTTTAGAAAGCTATTAGTGTAAACCTAAATCGTGTGAATTACAGTCGCGTAACTTGAATACTATATGAGTTACTGGATGTCAAAGTGGCCGACTTCTATTAATCATGTCAGGCTAAAAGTACTCTACAGTTTTCTATTAATCACGTCAGGCGAAATGTACTTCACAGTTACACGAAAAAACGGTAGCAGCATGCTTATAAAACCTGTCTATTGGTCTATGTCTTTGTTTATATCCGATATGTACTGTTCATGAACAAATTGGTTCAAGATTTACTGTCTTTTAGAAAGCACAAAAATATTAAGCTGCTGGCTTTTGATAGGATGAGCCACCAGTACCTTCCCAAAACAGTGAGCGCCCTGGATTTTCCCCACTGTTTTGTCAACATCACTGCTAGAATTTTGGAGAACAGGACATCGAAAATCAAAATTAATGGTCAAACAATCTGGCAACTTGCGTCAACGAGTTCGATGCGGCAAGGTTTTCCTATGTCGATGGTCTTATTTGCCGTTGCCATCTAGCCCCTGCCAAAATATCATATGTAAGACATACGCAGATGATGTACGTCTCGTTATAACCAGTTACAGTGACGTGGAGAGATCACTGCAGATCATCAACTTATTTCATGTGCGAAGCTAAGCTAAAGTAAATAAAAAACACGGCAGACATCAATGTGGTCATTCACATTTAAGTTCTAGGTATCGACTATAGGTCTTATATAGGAAAACCCTTTGCAGCGCGAGAGCCAGCAACAAAGAACATAGTGTGAAAAGACGTGTACGACATCCAAATAACAGCCTTCGCAGAACTGAACATCGTCTTTAAAGTCACAGGTTTTACCCATACCACCTCACAAGTTTTATTCGTGTGTTCCTCATACAAGCTGAGGGAGAACACACTCACGAGCCTAACGTCCCTCTTATTAGACGAATTTACCCCCGACGATTTGAATTCACCCTCAGATGTACGGCATGTCCCCATTGGTTTTCATCATTTTCAACAATTTTTATTCGAACTCAGTTATATTCGAACCACAATATGGTAGAAGCTAAGAACATCTACATAAAATTAATGAAAACCAAAACAGAAGTGTGACTGAACAAAAATACCCGCACTACAATTAGGAGGTCATATGGAAAAATATCAGCACCCCTCAATTATCGACAAAAGTGAAAACCGCCAGCCTGATACAGGGTAGTAAACAGGAAAGTAGCAACGAAAGCGAAACTTCATGCAATCCACCTGGATGATTCGCCAACGTGTGAGAATTGTGACCAAGAAGACAGCGAACAACGTAGGCTTTTGTGCACTCAAGTGAAGGACATCTGGCGACTTATCTGACAAATCTCAGGCATGATAACAGGAAGAGGAGCCGTCAGTATCTGGCCTGCCGAATTTTGAATACTAGTGAGGTGACTAATCTGTTTACAAGAAGAAATGCCATAAAGTGGTTAAAAGGCCAAACAATGCATTACCTCTTGACTGCAAAAAACAAAATGAAAGATAATTACCGCATGAACTTTTTCCTTCAACATCATGACATATCAAAGACGAGAGACTATAAGAAAGGCTTCTAATTTTTTTTTTTTTTTTTGGTAAATATGTGAAACATAGCGTGGAAAGTTAATACAATGGATCCTAAATTCTAAAACAAAATAACTAATTCTCGTTAAATTATTTTCTTTGTCATATGCTATTTTTACCTCTTTATTTTATATTTTTTATTTTAGTTTTTAGGAAACGGGAAACTACACTGAAATGTATTCTCATATCAGAAGCATCTCATGGTGAATTAAAGCAATCTCGGAGGAAAACTTTATACTAACGACAGAAGACGTCGTACTTTCTATTATATTTTATTTTATTCTTTTCTATTCCGTGTGTCAAAATTTCTTTTAACCAGAAGATGTGATCGCCTTATTTCTAATGGTTATAAATAATCCGCCTCGATTGCAAATACAAACCGGATGTTGATCTATGTTGCGGCACGGATAACCACGCCTTCTTCGGAACACACTAAAACTGCAAACTGCCTAAAGAGGTTGTAGTTTTAGTGTGTTCCGAAGAAGGCGTGGTGATCCGCGCCGCAACCTAGGTCAGCATCCGGTTTCAATTTGCAATCGAGGCGGATTATTTACAACCATTAAATTATTCACGAATGCTGACGCGCTGAAATGTTAAAAGGTCTCAAGCCCTTATTTCTTCTGTCGTGTGATAGATGCAGAGCGGGAACCCGAAGCTTCTAGTTTGGCTAAGAAGCGTAGGGAAATTGATGTACTGGATGACTTGTAACATATTTCGAAATAAAGTGGAACACAATCCATAGTGAAGAGCAGCTTCAAAACCGTAGCTCAGCTGAGATAGATCCTGCGCAGACGTGATCTTCTGTTTGGCATATTACAAAACAGAGGAAAAGAAAACATTACACGAAAATAACAGAGTGACTCGCTGTCAGGTATGGGGGAGCCGTCGTGGCCAAGATTTGGACTCCTCGACTCCTGCCCTCTTTGCTCCGGCTGCGTGGTGTTGACCAGCGTCTCCCAGTAAAGAAAGGTGGGACTTGATACTAGGTTAATATCTGTAGGGTCAGGGTTCAATTCCCACTCCATGCGAAAGTTTTTAATACGCGCTGGTAGATCTTGTTTACCCCTTACTATTCCAAATGAAGAACATATAACACCACCGTAATTCCGAATTCACACTAAACGTGATCTCCCTTCGCTACCGATTACGGGTTACGCTGGGCCACGCCAGAGGAGTAACAGGTAGCATGTAGACACTCTGTTACCAGTAACTTTCTTAATCCATGACCTTTATTTAAGTTATTGAATCCACTGCCATATGACGCGCAAGGCATTTATTCTATCTTTTGTTTCAGCGTGTGATCCAGAATATATTTGTTCTGGTTTCACAGGATTTGATCTGTTCGTGACGACATAATGCCATAAATTCGTTGTTTGTTCCTTGTTCCACACAATGAAAGTTCTCCACGTGTCACGGCCGGAATTCTGGTTCGACACAGAAATTTTCATAACTCCTTTCAGGATTTAGCCTGAGCGCTCCTAAACGTTCATCGATATTTATTTAGATTTTTAACATCCTTATATTTATTTTCAATGACGACATGCGACGGTTTCGACCCAAAAATAGACTCAGATCTCTTCGACATATCGTTTCAAGGTCACACATGACACTCCTAGCAACAGGTGAAAAATAATTCGGTAATTAAGGTGTCTTCGTGTGTAGTCAACGACGATATGTGTGAGGCTCGATTCCCAGTCATCGCTCTAGTCTTCACACGTCACTTATAGTTCAAACAAGCGCACATCTCGCTGCTCATGAAAGAAACCCATATGTAATGTCCACTCTTGCCTAGAAAACAACGAAGATAGGTGCCTGGTTCGAATGCTGGGAAGACCGAAGTTAATAATGGCCTCGTCACTGCAGTTCCAAACATCTCGCTACTGCTGAGGAAATTCTGTATCTGGAATTTGACTGTGCTTACGTAACAGTCGGATTAGGCGCTGGGTTCGAATCGTCATCCAGCACATATAATACGTCGTTTCATGTCTGTTAAGTGGGAAACAAACTATATTTAACATGTTTTGTGGTTAGTTACCGGGGAAAACAGTTTCTGGACAACTGCCCCGATCCACTACAAAAACTTTCGTCACGTAATTTAAAGTTCAGGTCTGCTAACTGATACTGTCTAAAATTGTATTATATTGCGGCTCTAGAAAGCTAGACAGCAATAACGGTCAGTGCTGTGGACGAATCTCCGTCAGGAACGAATATTTTACTTAGTATTGGGTCTCTATACATTTCCAGAAGAAAACTGTTTATCATGTCGCTTAAAGTGAAGACGTACGTACAGCTATCTGCTCTTTAATAACTTCCATTTTTAATGATACTTTGTATTAAATAAGTGCGATAAGTGGTTTTCGAACAGCACATAGAGCAACGTGCCATCACGAAGATTGTGAAATCACAAGTGATAAATTTTTGATGCTTCTGTTTTGATAGAGCTCGTTGTGTTTGTGGCTACTTAGTTCAGTACTCATTTTACGCAAAATCGGTGGCTTAGTGATCGACTGTTAATAGATGGTTGAAAAACCGTTTAGAGAGCAAGAATACTTCGTGTATTTTGGAGCCGAGATATTGTTGAGAATCTCTTATTCGCAAGAGAGTGTATTTTTGAGTAGGAATGACGGAATAATTTATGTCTTAAGAGTTGCTGGCATTACTTGTGTCAAATACTAATGAGAGTGATAATAGTTCAGAATGCCAATTAAATTTGAGTTTAGAAGTGTTAGGGACTGTCTCAGGCGTTTCCTGATATTTGTAGTATCGCGGTATTAATTTACACCTGGAGTTAACTGCCACACAAATCAATGTTTTCTAGTGCTCACTAGCGGGAACCGTTTCGTACAGTAGAGTGTCTGTACCGAAACCAAGTTAGAAGACCTGCAAGGCAGTTACGTTGTGTGGGCTGCTTGCAAATCGGGAGGAACGTAATTCAGGTCTTTCGGATAATTTGAACATGATGTACAATTTACGGTTTAACTAATATTTTAGGAAGTAACGTGGTATTATTGCTTCTCTACATGTAAGACATGAAATATAGAAAGCGGTAAATTAAGATACCTGCATCATGCAGTAGTCACCTCTTGTTGCGAACATCAGTTAGGAAACTCGTCTGCTGCAGCTCACCATGCCAATTTATCCTGTGTAAGACTCTTACGTGTCTGCGTTGTTAACGCAAGCTATGCCCACGCCAGTGTACTTATCCACAACAATTTTTAGCCCTGACGCTTCGATGACTTAACAAATTACCAAATTCTTGATAACTCACGAAGTGTCCTATGAAACTAATTAATCTTTTCACTCAACATGTGACACTTCTTTTCGCCTAAATTCAAGAGCCATAATTGTTCATGTGTCATGTGTGCTACTCATTTATACATAATATAAATTCATTGCGTCACTATCGTTTAAAAATGCCTAATACTAGCAGAAAATAAAGGTATTTAAAACTGTGCGGCTACGCCTGTACCTTTCAGAATCTGGTATAGTGTTTCGTTTTTATGACGACATATCTACTGAACTATGTGTCGTACAATGACACAAATTTGTAAGTAAATTCAGCGTCATATGTCGATTCTGTCTGCAACGTGTGTTGCGAATGGAATTAGTAGTGACGTTGTAATACATTTAAGCGTCATGCGCAATGCGGCAGTTTGTCGGTATCTCACTGTTTATGACATCATATCTCCTGAAATATGTGTCGTAAAATGATATAGTATTGTAGATCCATTCGACGATATATGTGGATACTGCCGAAAAACGTCTCGCGAATGCAGTTGGTAGTAAAAAAATAGAAAATACCTCATGCGGTATTTTTACTGCATGAACAGCGGAAAAGTAGCAAGGCATAAACAGTTTTGCTTTTGTCTTTTGTTGCCAGCGAGAAAAAGATTTCGTAGCCTGAAATTATGTGTAAATTCTGTTGCAAGTCGCTACGTGCTCTCCTTCTCAAATCTTGGGTGAATAATACTTGAAACCATGCAGGTTTCACTCTAACAATCTTGATTGTGTACCAGCCTCAAACGAAAATGAGATGTTTTTACTGGTTTGTTTTCCTTTACGTCAAGTGATGATGGTCTATGACCGAAACCTGTAGGAGAGATATAGGTCAAATAAAACAGTTGATGATTAAAATGAATTTTCTAAAGTATCCATCTATTGTTGTGCAGTCGTCTTTGAACAAAACTTCATTTCTTAAATCTTGCATCACGGAAATCAGTCACCAGTTATTTTCCGTGCATTACGGGCAATTGAAGGAGAAAATTGAATAATTAGAACTAATTATCTCAACCACTTGTAAGTGACTGTTGCAACACCACAGGAAAAACCTATGTGGCAACTTATCTCGGTCGATAAAACAGCACTATGAACTTTTGCTCAATGAGCGAGAATTCCCGAACGCTGATAAGAGACTGTCAATTACTTATGACTGTGCACGTCTTAACAGTATAAATAGGGTGCGACTCCAGCAGCCTGCAGCCACCGCCTCCAGAATGCAGCGCCTCGCCCTCTTGCTCGTGTGTCTGCTCGGCTCTGCCGTAGCGTTGCCGGCCCGCACCAGGCTCTGGAGCAGGGGCAACAGCCGCATCATCGGAGGAAGCAACGCCAACATCGCCAACTACCCGTGGCAGCTGTCCTTCCAGTATGGCGGTTCGCACATCTGCGGAGCCTCCATCATCAGCTCCAGCTGGGCGCTGACGGCCGCTCACTGTGTGGACGGTATGAGCCTCCTGCTGATGACTTTCAGAGCCGGATCGTCTATCCGTGGGAGCGGTGGCACCGTCCTGAGGGCCTCCTCTGGCTACATGCACGCGTCGTACGACAGCGACACGGTGGACTACGACGTAGCCGTCGTTCAGGTGAGTGACTCGCATAGGCCTTGCACGTAAGGACCATTTTTTAGTCAGCTCCTATTATGATGGGGAATCCGAAAAAAATGTGCTTTGTGCAAGGTAACACCGTCTTCAAGCACAAGATGATCAAAACGCCACGTTAGAATATTATCAGTATGTTTTGGTGGCGTATGCCTTTCCATTTTTTGTTTGATTTAGGAGGACCTGACTAAGTGAGCTGGAAAGGGCTTGCGGTTTTGCTTCAAAGTTTCAGTCAGTAGGCACTTTATATTTTTCACTTGTATGAACAAGTCCAAAGATTGTTGTTATGCTATATTAAACAATACTCTACGAAACACTGATGAAATTCCATTCCATTGTATTCGTAACATAGTTTCACCAGCATGAAATAGCACTGAATGTTGATAACAAATAACTATGCTATGTATTGTTATGTTTGAGACTTGGTAGTTGAAACTTCTAAGTCTTTACTTATTTCTCTCATTTAAAACACTGACCTACGTAATTTTCCGTGACGAAGACAACTCAAACTTGACCTATTCATTTATTACCCACAATATAATAGCCCAACGCAATGTGACTGCTATACAGTGATAACATAACTTCAAATAATTAACATAGAAGAATGCAAGAAATCCTAAAAATAACCTACACTTTTTCATAAGTCACTTCGCTAACAGAAAATCATCATAACGCGAAGTACAGCAATTTCAGTAAGCAGCAACTACAGCCAGCTAACTACTATATACTCTAACTACTAGGAGGCATATGATTAGCATAAGAAAAATTTTCTTGAAAAGCAAACAATGTATTTAGAAGATTTGACCTTATTGATGTGACATCTAGTTCCCAAAACTATATAGTTCTCAATAATTCCACAAACCAAACATTACCATCTACATCCATCATCATTTTACAATGCATGTCCTACCAACACTGAGTCTCCACTGAGAACATCATGTCTTCTATCCGGTTGCTAACTGCTAGTCCGTCCAACCACAGAATCTCTTGCCGAGGGCTCAGAGCGCTGTCAGCGATATGAATACAGTCTATAGCGCTGCCAACATACAAACATATAAACAAGCTATTTACAAAAGCACTTAAAATGCTACACAACGTCGTCTGTAAGAAGCTATGTAGCTGTGTGTAGCGACCTACTTGCCAGATTGGGATGATCAGTTTTGTGCGCGTCTGTGATAAGGTGAAATACGTAATTAAGGAAATAATGAGTCCGGAAAATTTTAAGGACTGATAGATTATAAAGTACATATATGTATCCAACGTACGATTCGGATTGTACAAGAGTGCATCATATGTGCAATCGACTTTCCTGTCCCAGAAACCAGTAGGTCAACATATAGTTAAGGAAATTCAGATACACACGATGAAAGTGTGATAGACTACTTACATTCTAAATGTATGTAATTTATTGGATAGGACGGTTAGTACTTCCAAGAGTATCGGATGGCTATGGTGCTGTCTGCAAAAACTATTATCGTTTGGTTATTCATGGGAAATGTTAGAGATCATATACAAAAATTCCACTTTCAGTGGAGAATGGCAACTCAGTTACAATAGGTTACCCATAATTGATTAAAAGAGAGTAGGTAGTCCTACGAAGAGAGTGACATCGTTTCATTATAACGCCAAACACTACTACATAAGAATAAACTGATATAACACGAGCCGTTATAAGTAGCCAAGGCGAATAATTCAAAAAATGGTTCAAATGGCACTGAGCACTATGGGACTTAACATCTGAGGTCATAAGTCCCCTAGAATTTAGAACTACTTAAACCTAACAAACCTAAGGACATCACACACACCCATGCCCGAGGTAGGATTCGAAACTGCGACTGTAGCAATAGCGCGGTACCGGACTGAAGCGCCTAGAATCGCTCCAACACCGCGGCCGGCGGTTGAATAATTGATTTACATCAGGTCGTAGAGTATCATGGTAGCGTATTTGTTGCTTAAATAACGAATATTTCGATATTGTGACCTATTTGATAGCACTACTGCAGTATTTTGGAAACATATCATTTATGGCTTACTGAAAAACGAAATTAAAGAACTGAGACACACACTGCTAGGATCATAGGACTCAGCATTTTTGTAAACTATAACTGGTATAAATGTAAATGAAAATTGTTTGAAGAAGCCAAACTACTCTAGTCGATGGAAGTCTGTAGGCTGAGATATAATACAATGAATTTAGAGAATCCATACATCTGTTAGACAACATATCTGTCTGACTGCCTCCATCGTTACAATCAGACAGAGATCATAAGCGATCGGCACCGCATTCACAGCAGTTTCTAGACAGTCTCCACATTATCACTCCAAGAGTGAAAGAAATAAACACGCAGTGGATAATTGTACATTACGATCGCGTACAATGGTCAGAATTATATCGCTGCCATTCAGACACAAATAAGAATTGCTTCGTCTCCTGTTCCAGGTGTCTGGATCCCTGCTCGGTACGAACGCCCAGGCCGTCAGCCTCCCATCCGACGGCTACGACCCCGCCGGAGGCCTGGCCGTGACCGTCACTGGCTGGGGATCCACGTACACAGACGGCCCGGCCCCGAGCAACCTGCAGAAGCTGGACATCAGCATCGTGGCGCGCTCCACCTGCCAGAGCATCTTCGCCAACGTGAACACCGTGACGGCCCGCATGGTGTGCGCCGGCAGCGCGGGCCAGAGCGTGTGCAGCGGAGACTCGGGCGGCCCCCTGGTCAGCGGCAGCACGCAGGTGGGCATCGTCTCCTGGGGGGTCAGCCCCTGCGAGGCCAGCCCCGGCGTCTACGCCAACGTCGGAAACCTGCGCTCCTGGATCCGCTCTGCAGCAGGTGTCTAAGGCCTTCTGGGTCACAGCTGCTCTCTGCAATGTACATCTGCAAGTTTTGACCAGAATATTTCAGTTGTATACAAGATGAACTTTCACAAATAAATAACTTTACCAATTATCGATTTTTTTGTTATTGGCGAATATACAGTAGAGGATCCTATGATCATTTCACTGACATAATCTTTATAACTGGTTATCACTGCTGAAGTAAATGCAAGAAACATAACGGGAATTTTGCTAAGGACTGTGTTGCGATTTCACATGAAAACAGGAGCACTCTCGTGGTTATCTCACGCATCAGAACTGCAAATTTGTACATCACTCTGGTGATTTGACCTGTTCTACTGCCATTCGTGAACAGCATTCCACGTGGTGATTTCCACAAGGATGAAACCCTCTCACATACCACTGTTGCAACCCGACATGCTCTATACTGTGTCGACATGTAGCCTTGACCTGGTCGACCACCAAATCTCCAAACGAGTACACATGGGATATCATTGGAAGGCAACTCCAGTGACATCCTCAACTAGCATTAACCGCACCTGTACTGATCGACCAATTGCAACAGGCATGGAACTTCATCCCACAAATTGAAAACCGGCACTTGTACAATAGAGCACATGCTTGCAGTCAGCATTCTGGCTCTTAAACCACTTATTAATGTACCTGCATTTCACATTTGCAACGGATTAAAAAAATGGTTCAAATGACTCTGAGCGCTATGGGACTTAGCTTCTGAGGCCATCAGTCCCATAGAATTTAGAAGTACTTAAACCTAACTAACCTAAGGATAACACACACATCCATGCCCCAAGCCGGATTCTAACTGGCGACCGTAGTGCTCGCGCGGTTACAGACTGTAGCGCCTAGAACCGCTCGGTCACCCCGGCCGGCCTGCAACGGTTTACCTCGTTCTTATATTCACCTTTGACTTAGCAGTATTGATCACCTAAATATGTCACATACTCAAATGTATTCCCGATATTTCATTAATCTATAGTATTTATTTTCTGGTGCTTCGTTTTTTTCTCATGGTGTACATCTTGTGTTTATAGGCGTCCATTACAAATATTGGCTACAACAGTCTCTTATAAGCAAGGTGTAAATATGTGGTACATGAGGAACGTATTAAGGTCACAGATGGGCACCTACGGCGGCAAATTCCGCAATAGCAATAGCCACTGTCAACTTACCTCCCACATTTCACGTTTTACTGTCTGCTTGCACTAGTAGAAAAAAGGTAGAGTTCATAGTCTTGCATTGACGCTTCAGAGACTGGGCACTTAATAAAACTGCTATGCATACACCATGAAGTATTTATAGATCGACCAGGTATCCTGAAATTACCTTTATGATATGAAAGACTATCCCGTAAGACCTATTGCAGAGCTTCATACTCCGTCCCCTGGACAAAGAAATTGGCAATTATTGTATGAAGGACCATTTAAAATAATCTCAATCCCACATGACGGGTGTTATGTACTAGAAGATGTCAGTACAGGGAACTTAAAGGAGTGTATTTTCATAGAGACATTAAGAAATATTTGCAGTAGGAAACCACTTTTCTGTGTCTGTAAAGAGAATAACATGTCCAGTGCAAATGTACAATAGCACATATGTAAATAATAATTACAGTGAAAATGAATTTATATGTACTAGTCTATAAGCTCACATCATGTCAGTGGTTACACTGTAGTATACATGAAGTATAAATCCCAAAGGAGGGAATAGTTTTTTATATTAAAAATTTTAATTATTCTGAAAAGCTCATTTATTCGATAGAAGTTAGTGCAAATGCTATCCCAGCAAGCATAATTTTCTTGTTGAGTCATGAATGTTTCTATGAACCTCACCTATGTAAAAACACACACGTGACAAAAGTTAATTGCGTGTGAGTTGCGTGTTTGTCTCTATACGCATTCGCTCTTAATTGAACATTTTCCTGTCGTGTATCGTTTTGGGTACACTTGCCATTTGCTCCTATGAGCTTCAATTTTGTTAGGTGAACCGAACATGGACATCTGTCCCGTAATCTGGTATTAATTCTAACAAGAATATGAATGAATGAGTATACATGCACATAAATAAAATGTATGTCATCAAATATGGAAATGTACTGGTATCTACACAGTTCAATGATGGTCCTACGGTCAGAAAAATGTAGAGGGTTCTAACAGTCATCTTGTCTCATATTTTTGACAGTATATGATCTTTGTTATCATATTATTGGAACATGGAACAATGTGCATATGAACAAAGATTCATTACTTTGTAAAGTGCCAATTGTATAGAAGATTGTCAGTTGTTTGGTTTATGAAACACTAGCAGCAATCAGGTCGGTGAAGAATTTAACAATTGGATCCTCTTACCGATCTCCCAATTCAGATGATAACATTGCTGATAGGCTCAATGAAAGCTTAATACTAATTTTAAACACATACCGGACTCATACAATTTTGGTTGGTAGTGACTTCAATTTACACTCGATATGCTGGCGAAAATAAATGTTTAAATCCGGACGCACGCATAATACATCATCTGAAACTGTGCCAAAAACATTCCCTGAAAATATTTTCCAGCAATTACTTCATGAGCCTACTCGAATGGCAAACGGTTATGTAAACACTCTTGACCTGTGGCAACAAATTATCCTGGGATAATAACGAGCATCAAAACTGATACAACGATTTGTGAACACACCGCTGTCGTAGAGAGACTGTATACCGACAGTTCCAAATCCACCAAAAACAAACGAAAAGTGTATTCATTCAAAAAATCAGATAAGAATTCACTTGATACGTTCCTGAGAGATAATCCCTACTCCTTCCAAATTAACAATGTAAGTGAAGACTAGCTGTGGCTTGAATTCACAGAAAAAGTATCGACGTCGATTGTAAGATTTATACCAAGTGAATTAACCAACGACGGGGCTGATCCCCCTTCGTACACAAGTCGGGTCATAACACTGTTGCAGAAACAACGAAAAAAGCACGCCAACGCTCAACGAACGTAAAATCTCCAAGATAGGTGATGTTTACAGAATGTCGAAATTTGGCGCCTCCTTCAATGGGAGATGCTTATAATAGTTTGCACAACGAAACTTTATCTCGAAACGTGGCAGAAAATCCAGAGAGATTCGGTTCTTACGTAAAGTAGGCTAGCGGCAAGACACAATCAATATCTTCTGTGCGTAGTAGTAATGGAAATACTATCGATGACAGAGCTGCTGGAGCCGAGTTATTAAACACAGACTTCTGAAATTCCTTCATCAAAAAAGACGAAGTAAATATACCAGGATTGGAATCAAGAACAGCTGCCACTATCAGCAACTTAGGAGCAGATAACCTCGGAGTAGTGAAGCAATTTAAATCACGCAATAAAAGCAAGTCTTCCAGATCACACTATATCAATTAGGTTCCTTTCGGAGTATGCTGATGCAATAGCTCCGTAGTTAAGAATAATATACAACCGCTCGCTCGCCAAAAAATGCGTACCACGAGACTGGAAAGTTGCACAGAACACATCAGTAATCCAGAAAGGTATTAGGAGTAATCCACTAAATTACAGGCCCAAATCATTAACGTCGATATGCAGCAGGATTTTGGAACATGTATTGTGTTCAGACATTGTCAGTTACCTCGAAGAGAACGGTCTATTGACAAACAGTCAACACGGATTTAGAAAACATTGTTCCTGTGGAACACTATCTCTTTAATCACTCGAGGTGTTGACTGTTATTGTCAAGGCCTTTGAAAGTCATTCCGTATTTCTAGAGTCCCAGAAGGCTTTCGCCACTGTACCTCACAAGCGGCTTGTAGTCAAATTGCGTGCTTATCGAATATCGTGTCAGTTATGTGACTGGATACGTGATTTCATGTCAGAGAGGTCAGAGTAGTAATTGAGTCATCGAATAAAACAGAAGTGATTTCTGGCGTTCCCTAAGATAACGTTTTATGCCCTCTCCCTGATCTATATAAACGATTTAGGAGACAAATTAAGCAGCCATCTTAGGTTGTTTGTGTATGATGCTGTTATTTATCCTCTAGTAAAGTCATCAGAAGATCGGAACAAATTGCAAACGGTTTAGAGAATATATCTGTATGGTGCGAAACATAGCAATTGACCCTAAATAATGAAAACTGTGAGGTCCTCCATATGAGTGGTAACACGACAAACAGTCAAATCTAAAGGCCGTAAATTAACTAAATACATAAGAATTATAATTACGAACAACTTAAATTGGGAAGAACACATAAAATGTTGTGGGGTAGGCGAACCGAAGACTGCTTTATATTAGCAGAATACAGAGAAGATGCAACAGACATAATAAAGAGACTGCCTACACTACGCTTGTTCGTCCTCTTTTGGAGTACTGCTGCGCATTGTTGAATGCTTAACAGATAGGATTAACAGAGTGCATCGAGAAAGTTCAAAGAAAAGCAGCGCGTTTTGAATTATCGACAAACAGGGGAGAGAATAACACTGACATGATGTAGGTTGGGGGTGGACATAATTGAAACAAATGCGTTTTTCATTGCGGAGGGATCTTCTCACGAAATTGCTGTCACCACCTTTCTTCTCCGAATGCGAAAATATTTTGTTGGCGCCGACCCTCATAGGGAGGTACGATCATCATAATAAAATATGAGGAATCAGAACTCGCATGGAAAGAAATAGGTGTTCGTACTTTCCGCGAGCTGTTGGAGACTGGAATAATTGAGAATTATGTGAATGTGGTTCGATGAAGCCTCTACCAGTCACTTACGTGTGATTTGAAGAGGATCCACGTAGGTGTAAATGTAGGTGTCACACTTTTGTTCAGTGACCGACAGTCTCAATCACTCGACACAAGCTTTCGTCCGCCCTGCGACTAAAATATTATGTTTTACCGCTTTCCCTGTATGCACTATAAATCTACGATACTGTGCCTCTTGTAACATTAAACACTTCGGCCTCATTGGTTGCCATACGAGCACCAACAATGCGCCCACGTAGGAATTCACTTAGCTCCGGCATAATGCACTCACAGCTTTTCCAGACCACGACTGACACTTGAAGGAAAAAAAAATGTTCAAATGGCTCTGAGCAATATGGGACTTAACATCTGAGGTCATTAGTCTCCTAGAACTTAGAACTACTTAAACCTACCCAACCCAAGGACATCACACACATCCATGCCTGAGGCATGATTCGAAATTGCGACCGTAGCAGCAGCGCAGTGCCGGACTGAAGCGCCTAGAACCACTCGACCACAGCGGCCGGCACAGAGATTCAAATCGACCGCTAATGGTCTCTGTCCAGGTAATGGAAGTAACATAGTGGATCCATTATTGAGGACGATGCGACTTAACGCGTCAACAATGTGAAGGATCCTATGGCCCAACCTATCATTATAGGCTCAGCTCCGCAGTCTTTTGAGTTCGTTAAAACCCTCAGCTGCCGAAACAGTGCGTAACACTTTTCAGTAGAAATATACGACTTCGACAGCCACATTGGTTAGGCGACCTATTGGACTAGTGAGTCTGGCCGCTAGCGTTTGAAAGCTGCCGACAGCCACCTATGATATCTTTACTGGGGTGTGGTGGAGTCCATCATTAACGAAAACGGCAACACCTCCTCTACGATTTTCTCTGTCTCGGTGATAAACCTGGTATCCTCTATAGCGGACAAGTGAAGAGAATCTGGCTGAACCACGTCCCTGAGATCACAGCCGCTGCTATCTTCCGAGTCCAATGTTCATATTGAATGACTCATTTACATTGATGATGAAGAACTAATTTATTGGCAATCGCAGATCGTGTATGCCATTGGAGGATCCTAAAGACCGCCGCAGGTGATAGGCGTAAGTGGGTTCGTTAATAATAGTCGTAGAGACTCTACCCGTAAAGTTCCAAGTGGCTGTGTCTTCGCATCTGCCAAAAAGTGCATGATCAACGAGATAATTTTCTTTTGATGATATACTCATTGTTATAACAAAGCGGCAGCGGTTGTTGACTGTACTGAGGATGATATGGGTTCGGTGGCAGGAGGGCTTGGGGGAGATGATGAGACAGATTATTCGTGACAAATGTCTGAGAATCCCTGTCGCCAGACTAGCTTAGGAGCACGCAATTTCGATAGACCTTTCACGTCAGATATGTCACCCCATCTGTCTGACAATTGGAGGTCATGTTGACGATACCCGGCAGCGTGATGGAGAGAGCCTAATTGGGACGACAGTGGCGGTAACGTTGGTCACTTGGAAGTATCTAGTAAAGCGACTATCGTTTGCAGGGAATGCGTTGGAAGTAGCGGCGGAAAATCCAGAGGATCTTGGGGACTACGGGGTTGTCGAAGAGCAGCAGAGTGCGGGCTACCAATTACCCTCCCCGACGTGGCGTAGGCCTCTGCACGTTGGAGCTCTTGTGGATTGAGAAAGGCCATGAATGAACGGTCTGTCATTGCAATTTAAACATGTCGAAAACGGGGCCATACATGAAACTGCTGGTTGCGGACCATCTCACTTGCTGCAAAGAGTATGACTTCCACATCATCTCCCAGTGATGAAACCGGCAGAAATTTATGCTTTGAACGACTGGAGTGATGTACGGTTCCACCAGATTACGCGTCCGCAGTGTAGCAACATGTCAGGGTAGAGTTCGGAAGCGAAACACCACCAGACTGGAATCGGCACCATATGCTCATGATGTGAATGATATTTCTTAGTGTATCGTTCGATAATTGCGACAGAATATATGCTCTGCGCTCTACCATTACCAGATGGGGGGAGGTGGGGATTCGATCCCAGTAACTCATCTACATCTACATCTACATACATACTCCGCAATCCACCATACGGTGGTCCACAACTAGCATCTTCTCTCCCTCTTCCACTCCCAAACAGAACGGGGGAAAAATGACTGCCTATATGCCTCTGTACGATCCCTAATTCTGTTATCTTATTTTTGTGGTCTTTCCGCGAAATGTAAGTTGGCGGTAGTAAAATTGTACTGCAGTCAGCCTCAAATGCTGGTTCTCTAAATTTCCTCAATAGTGATTCACGAAAAGAACGCCTCCTTTCCTCTAGCGAGTTCCACCCGAGTTCCTGAAGCATTTCCGTAACACTCGCGTGATGATCAAACCTATGAGTAACAAATCTAGCAGCCCGCCTCTGAATTGCTTCTATGTCCTCCCTCAATCCGACCTGATAGGGATCCTAAACGCTCGAGCAGTACTCAAGAATAGGTCGTATTATTGTTTTATAAGCCGTCTCCTTTACAGATGAACCACATCTTCGCAAAATTCTACCAATGAACCGAAGACGACTATCCGCCTACCCCACAGCTGCCATTACATGCTTGTCCCACTTCATATCGCTCTGCAATGTTACGCCCAAATATTTAATCGACGTGACTGTGTCAAGCACTACACTACCCATGGAGTATTCAAACATTACAGGATTCTTTTTCCTATTCATCCGCATTAATTTACATTTATCTATATTTAGAGTTAGCTGCCATTCTTTACACCAATCACAAATTCTGTCCAAGTCATCATGTATCCTCCTACAGTCACTCAACGACGACACCTTCCTGTACATCAGAGCATCATCAGCAAACAGCCGCACATTGCTATCCACCCTATCCAAAAGATTATTTATGTAGATAGAAAACAACAGCGGGCCTACCACACTTCCCTGGGGCACTCCAGATGATACTCTCACCTCCGATGAACACTCACCATCGAGGACACATATCACAGTCTGGAACTGGAGGTGAGTCGACACACAGAAGTTTACTACGGGACTTGCAGATACACTGGTTTCAAGCGCGAAGCTGGAAAGGTCGCTAAGGTGCCTAACTTGTTGAGAAACCTGATGCAGCTGTTGTTGGTGGTGGTGAAGCTGCTGGCGTTGCTGTTTTTGTAGCTGCAACAGTTGAAATTACTGCTGTTGAGCCATTTGTTGCAGCTGAAACTGCAGTTGTTGACGGCGTTGGTGCAGAAGCTGCTGTGTGGGTTGATGTTGTGGATCCTGTTGTTGGTGGTGCTGTAGGAGAAGCTGTGTATCCGGCAGCTGTAATCCACTTTGCTGGATCTCACCATGGTTGTCGGACATCGGTAGCAACGGAACATCTGTTGGTACGTTTTGATGATAGATTTTTAGTGCCAACAGTATGACCTGCCCGTATCAGGGGCATAAGCCATTTTACGCTGAACTATACAGCACTACCGCCGAGAACGCACAACGAAGAAAACATACACAAGCTAATGTAAGTTACGCTGCACGTAAATGATCCTGCAGGAAAACTGACGATACAAATAGGGAAATACCAGGAAGAGCACGAAGAGTACGAAGCAAGACACTCGTCCGCGAAACGTAAACAAAAAAGGCCACGCGGAGCGCACTAGCGAGAACGTCCGAACACCGCGACAAGCGGAAGTCCACTCTTTGCCTGTGAAAGTCTGATTGCTTATTGCAGCTTTCCGATGGGGTGGTGATGTTGTTTGGTTTGTAGGGCGCTCATCAGCGCCCGTACAATTTCGCAATTTTTACACAGTCCAATTTTTTTTCGCAGTCCAGTGTAGCCACTGTGACGAATAATGATGATAATGATGACGAAATGATGAGGACAACAGAAACACCCAGTCCGCGGACAGAGAAAATCCTCAACCCGACAGAAAATCGAATTCGGGGCCCCGTGATCCAGTGGCAGGAACGCTATCCCGTAGATCACGAACTGCGGACTTCCGCTCTGGTGTTCGCATATTCGTGAATAACAGAAGATGCATGTATGAGTCAACTTAATACAGGATACAGTTTGAAGTTCACTTTTGATTGGAACTACGTTAAACTGAACTCCTATCGTTTTAATCTTTTCTTGAAGATTTTATGAAGATGGGTTGTGATGATTTAGTTGATATCTAACCACGGAGGATATTGTTGTGCACGTAAAATTAGTAAAATCCAATCATTGTGATAAAGTTTGCTTGCGCGGCCATCCTCCGCGGTAAGCACAGAAATACTTGTTTTTTAAATAAAGGCGTGTCGCCTTTTTCTGACTATAAGGCGTCTTCAGTGGGATATATAATGGTTGTTATGTTTCGATTATTCCCTATCTTTTGAAAATGCATACACAACCCATAGTTCTATACAAAAATATACCCCAAAACTGACAAAAAACAGTGAAATATACCAGAAAGCAGGTATATATCAGTACAGTGTAACATTTGTGAAGGCAGATACAAAGAACAAAGAGGTAGATCATTTGATGTCAGACACAAAGAACCCATTGAGAGCCTTGAAGTATGGGACAAACCACTCCACATGTGCAGAACACCTAAGAGAACATAATCACAAACCAACTACTAGAGAAGAAGACATGAACATGATTAGAATCAACAATAATTAGATTCAATAATAATTAGAATCAGTCTTGCAAGAAAATTACCACATACAGCAAACTAAAGCAGACAGGAATACACTGTCGAATGGTCAGGTACACATTCCAAACAATTCATTGCTTACAGTAACAGAGACAATAATGGAATAACGCTCCAAAAGAGGACTAATATAATAATAATACCACCCAACACCTTTTCACTCTCTTTTTCTCTCATCTGACCCCCGAAGCTTTCAACCACTCTCTGACAGTTATCACATTCGATCACATTCCTATTCAACATTCTACAACTGAAACCATATACCGCCCCCCCCCCCCGCCCCCCACCGATACACATAACGAAAAAAATAAAAAGTATTTATACACACACACTGTTCAGGTCACTATCCCTCTCTCACTCGCTCTTTCTCTCTTTCTCTCTCTCTCTCTCTCTCTCTCTCTCTCTCTCTCTCTCTCTCTCTAATATACACAAACAGATATAAACATCATGAATATAAATTAGTTTTGAACTTACACTTTGTTACGTTGGCAACGTGTGGGTAAACAAACCAAGAGGAGGATATATGTAATGATGTTACAATATTTATGTTGTTAAAAGCACGATGTTCGAACAAATATCTGTAAGTAGTGGCAAAAGAATAATAGTATATCACAAAAAAGAAGAAGAGACGTGGTGAACAGTCTGAAAACGTTTGGGAAACAAAATTGTGTTCATGTTTCGGAAATAAAATGGTAGTGCCACCTCCAGACCAGATGAGAGGAAACGAAGATCCCAGAAGACTGTAAGAAATTACTTAGTTCCACAACAAACGCGAAGTGAAGTGTTTGATATTCTAAAAATAACAAACCTTTACCTTTATGGATGCCACTGAAGACGCCATAGCGCAAGAAAAAGGCGAAATGTGTATGGGACAAATAAATTAACCTGCAGCAAGAAAAGGCTTATGGAGAAACCTTCAGGTTCATGCATTCTGACAGAAGCACTAGTGAAGTTAGTGTTACTCACTCTGGTTTTGGTATAAGAAGGTGAGGATTTTGGAATTACCGTTAGAATTTCCAGGCAAGCATATAAATGCGGCAGTGTTGTCTTAAGGAAAAGTGCTGAGTGTGTGAAATCTTATTGGATTTAACTGCTAAGGTCATCAGTCCCTAAGCTTACACACTACTTAGCCTAAATTATCCTAAGGACAAACACACACACACATCCATGCCCGAGGGAGGACTCGAACCACCGCCCGGACCAGCCGTACAGTCCATGACTGCAGAGCCACAGACCGCTCGGCTAATCCCGCGTGGCAAAAGTGCTGAATCAACGGTTGAACACGCATCAGTTTCCAATTGTTAGACAACTTAAAATGGAATTACAGACATCTTGTATTAGCGGTTTGGCTACCGAGCTATCGTCATGTATGAGGGGTAGCCTAGAACGTGCGCAGGGCGTGGCTCGATGGGTCACGTGCGAGCCCAATGTGCAGGATGATTGCAATTAAACTTTCAAAACGCTGTAGGAATAACACCACTGGTGAGAATGACGTCAATTTCCAACGGAATATTATCGGAGAATGGGGGAAAGAAGAATAAAAATAGTTTGAAATTAGATTAATAGATGGCGCTCTATGTGTCAGGATACCTAAATGAAAACACCTGTCATGCGCACGACCAACTGAAGTTGATATAGGTCCGCCGGTTACACGGCTTTTCCTCCTTTCACGTCTGCGACGTTCGCCATGGCTGCCTCAATGAAGACTCGCACTCTGTTTGCAAAGCTGTATTAGAAAAATGATGACTGTGCACACGCCGCTCTGCAGAAGTTTCGGACACCGAATGGTTTGAAAAAAGGCGTTTGTCTGATTACTGCCCTGGGTCTGGAGAATATGATTCGTAAATTCATAAAGACGGGTTCTTTTGCTGTGCAACCTGAATTCGACGTCAGTGGAAGTAGGGGCCACAGCAATCTATGAGGAGATGAGTAGTGGTGTGCAAACGTGTAGTGCACGGAGAATTGCCCAAACATTGGACATACCCGTAGGAACGGTGCGTAAAATCGTACGAAGCGTCCTTCTTTGCTATCCATTCAAAATTGTCCGTTTTGCACGAGTTGTTTCCTATTGAGCGGCCAGCAAGAGAGACCTTTACTATAGAATTTCTTGCTCGACGGAAGTGGACAACGATTAGCCGTGGAAGGTTTTGTTGACAGACGAAGCCCACTTCCGTCTGACAGAATATGTCAATACACAGAATTGTGGAATATGGGCAACAGAAGATCCACACGCAAATCAACCAGTACCACCTCATCCTGAAAAGGTCACTGTGTGGTTGGGGTTTACGGCATCATTTAGCTTACAAGGGAACCTCCCCATCGCACCCCCCTCAAATTTAGTAATAAGTTGGCGCAGTGGATAGGCCTTGAAAAACTGAACACACATCAATCGAGAAAACAGGAAGAAGTTTTGTGGAACTATGAAAAAAATAAGCAAAATACGTAACCTGAGTAGTACATGCGCATGATATGCAACAACAAGGAGATCGTGAGCTCAGGAGCGCCGTGGTCCCGCGGTTAGCATGAGTGGCTGCGGAACAGGAGGTCCTTGGTTCATGTCTTCCCTAGATTGCAAATTTTACTTACTTTATTTTCGCAAAGTTATGATCCGTCCGTTAGTTCATTGACGTCTCTGTTCACTCTAATAAGTTTAGTGTCTGTGTTTTGCGACCGCACCGCAATTCCGTGCGATTAGTAGACGAAAGGACGTGCCTTTCCAGTGGGAACCGAAAACATTTTATCGTTAGGTCATAGGTGAACCGATTCCTCCACAGGAAAACACGTCTGATATATTCTATACTACATTGGTGACGGCATGTGCTTCACATGACAGGAATGTGTTGTCGACCCAGCTAAACTGTACACTTGGCGAATGGGTAAAAAGATTCTACTACCTTGACCGATTTAGGTTTTTTTGTGGATGTGATAATCACCCCAAAAAAAGTGATGAAAACATAAGAGTTTATCACATAAACAGCAACAAATGCATGCAACAGTTTCACAGTCGCACAGTTTTCCCTGTGCTCTGTCAAAACATATGTTTTTAACGTTTTCAAATTTTTCCGTGTGTAGACTGTCAAATCCTGCACATGTCCAAGCAAATCTGAACATATCCTGGAATTTTGGAGAGCGAAGTTTATATGTGAGTGCCTGAACTTGGTTAATCGTCTGAAAATAAGAAATCAGACTTTTCACTAGAAGGAAGATTTGAACCAAGGACCTCACGTTCCGCAGCTACTCGCGCTAACCGCGGGACCACGGCACTCCTGAGTTCATACTGCCGTGGATGTTGCCTATCCTGCTCATGGACTACTCAGTTTGTATATTTTGCGTATTTTTTTCATAGTTCCACACAACTACTTCCTGTTTTCTCGATTGATCTGTGTTCAGTTTTTCAAGGCCTATCCACTGTGCCAACTTATAACTAAATCTGAGGGGAGTGCGATGGGGAGGTTCACTTTTTAGGGCCATATTTTCTCGAAGAGGCAGGTGCGTCCGGTCCTGTTACCTGTACCGTCACTGGTAATCGCTAGAATGTCTTTTGTGCAACCACACATCATTCTAGCTCTCCAACAGCGTGTGGATGGGATTATTTTTATGCAAGATAGCGCAGATCCGCACATTACAGATGCAGTTAAGCAGCTGCTGAAGCGCCATTTCGGAAATTCTAGAATTATCAGCCGCCATTTCCCTGCAGCCTGGCGTCCCGATCATATGATCTTAATCCGCATGATTTCTCGCTGTGGGGCTCTCTGAAATATGCTGTGTTCAGTGTTCCGATTGGAAACTTCCTGTACTGAAGGCATGCATTACGAAAAACGTTCTGAATGTTACCCCAGAAACACTTCGATCAGTTGTTGAACATGCTGTCTCGTGATTTTAACTTGCAGAAAACGGTGGGCGGCATATTAAACATGTTTTGCGCCAGTCACACGGAGATTAATAAACCGATTTGATGTTATGCTTTTTATGCGGTTTTTGGCCGTAGGAGAATTAAAAACCGATGTGATTGAAGCTTTGTATGCGGTTTATGGCCTCATTATAGTTAAAAACCGATTTTTCCCATGCGATGCGATTTGTGGTGAATGGGCTTACGTAACTAACAGTATCACAACACACGATTTCCCCCTCCTCCGATAATATTCGGTTGCAATTTGACGTCATTTACGTAACTAACAGTACCACACCACACGTTTTCCCCATTCTCCTATAATATTCGTTGCAATTTGACGTCATTCTGAAGAGTGGTGTTATTTTTACAGCGAGTTGAACTTTTAATTATAATCACCCTGCATACAGCGGCGCTCGACCTAGGTGCCGGCCGGCGAAGCTATTAGACCTCTACAGGCCTGGGTGGCCGAGCGGTTCAAGGCGCTACAGTCTGGAACCGTGCGACCGCTATGGTCGCAGGTTCGAATCCTGCTTCGGGCATGGATGTTTGTGACGTCCTTAGGTTAGTTAGGTTTAAGTAGTTCTAAGTTCTACGGGACTCATGACCTCAGAAGCTAAGTCCCATAGTGCTTAGAGCCATTTCTTTGTTAGACCTCTGGCTGTCTCTCCTATCCCGATAACGTATGCTGCACCTCTCATTGGACTCCCTCCCTCCGCCCACATTCTGGTCACTCCTCAAATTGAGAATGCTACTGATAACGGTTACCCAAAGAAAATTACCGAAGCAGCGAAGGTCGTTCCGGCCGCACCACAACCGTCTGATCATTCCAATGAAGCCCTGAACGTGCCACTTCCGAGTAGTGTTGCTAAATTGGAACGTTACTGAATCTTAACAACACATTGCAGCAAAAAATTCTGTAAGCTCACCGAAAAGCTACTTCCCCACAAAAAATAAGAAAGGAAAGATTGTTCATCAAGCTGCTGAGAAAATTGTTCCGCTGATGCGCTAAGAGGTCCTGCAAGTAGTACAGTGTGAGTTAACGAGCATTTCGCTCTCATTTAAGTATATGGCCGAAAGAGTCAGCCTTCAGGAATTGTGGAACGAACCCTGTCGTCCAGGACCGGGTGCCACAAAGGGCGCAGATTCACCACGTGATGGGGAAACTCACAGGCGTCTATTGTCTATTGAGGCCTAAGCGCTGTAGTGTGCGAGTGAGACAGACCAGAACCTATATCATAGGTAGAAGGATTTTGTGGCCTGGGAAGTAGGGATGTTAAGTATGACAGACCTAAGATCGGCCATAAAGGGAAACATTTATGGAAACCATTTAATTCTGTAGTAATTCAGGGAATGAAGCCATTGTAATGTTAATCTGCCATCGTCCATATATTTTCATGGTGATCCCAATAAAGCTTGACTATTGATCATATCTATAATAATTTAGGATTTTCTGTTAAAGTGAAATAACAAGTTTTGTAAGAATGACCTGAATGCTAAACTCTGAACTCTTTGGTCGATCTTAACGATCGACATTTCATATAGAAACGCATGATTAAAATGACAAATGCTGTAAATTTCAACTCAGTAACTTTATTTGTTTAAAAGACATAGTAAATTTAAATTATCAGTATTTTCAGTTAAGCATCAGATGATCATTTCCACCAAACAAAACACATTGAACGATGGCAGCATGACACCTTGTTGAGCCATTGGGTAATAGAGCATTTGATGTAAAGTTTAGTGCATAACAGTTACTTTTGTTCTTTATTTATTTATTTATGAGAAAACACATTGGCGCTAGGTTACTGCCGTGACATTCAAAGTTAAAAAGGAAATTGTATTGGTTTTATGCAAAAGAATTTAACGTTTATTGTGTAATGGATGTTATTGTTACTTTATTTAGGACGTGAAAGTCGTCAAGCTTTGATTATTTGAATAAAAATGTAAAATAATGTAGAATAAGCTGTAGCCAGTCAGATGGACGGCTTCAGGAAAGGGAACTACCCTAGTCAGTTGAACGAGGATATTCGGCTCGCGAAAGACGCGGCCGGTGACGGGTAGACGGAGTGCTGGTGCAGACGCGAAAGTGGACAGTTCTGGTCTAGACGCCAAAGAGTACAGTTCGGCTGGAGACACCAAACGGTACAGTTCGGATTGAGACGCGAAAGCAGACAGTCGGTCTTAAGGCAGCTAGGAAGTGAAATGACTTAGAAAATTGTGTGGTATCGCGGGATTAGTCTCTTAGCGGTGAGCAGCCGCGCACCTGGTGCGAACTCTACCTTTTCGCACAGTTAACGAGGTGGAGTATCGAACTTTTATTTCGCGATGAGATTGTTTATGATCGAACTGTGTCGAATGGATGTGCGCTCGAGTGTAGCAGTAACTCTAAAAATGATCACTTTCGCTATTAGTTTGCTTTCTGAATAAACATTATCCTAACCAAATCGCAACTGTGTGGCCTACCTCATTTATGGGGCGTTAATTTAGTTCCCGGTATTATTTTTACTGTTATTGTATGTTATGTTAACTTCGTATTTCCCAAATTTGCCTTCAGCCAGACAATTTAACCAAAGGCTAACAAGTGTCTAATTTTGGGCGTGTAATGCGACACGTGCGGTTCAACGCCTAGACGAGTTTGAGCCAAGATATTTCGACGAAGAGGAACCGCATGTGAGCCCGAACACCTTTGGGATGTTAGCTCGGAACAGGAATTAAATGATAGTTTGGAAGAATGTTGTAAGCAGACTTAGCCTGTCTCTCTTCACACACCAACCGCCGGTAGTGCACCCAATCGCGCGGAAGCAAAACAAAACCAAACAAAACAACACAGAACTGCGGCCCCTCACAAAGCTACTGCAGAACTCCGCAGTACAACCGCGAATGTGTTGTTCATACATGGGCGGAGGAGGCAGCGGAAGATGCGGAAATCAGAGATATTGAAATAACCTACGGATTTGCTGCCGGGTGACGTCGTCGACCGCAGCCGATATTTCGACAGAAGCACACCCTGCCATTCTCAAGACACAACTGCAAGGAGGAAGCACTCTGCAAGGGAATTTAATACCTCGGTTCCCAGAGGAGAAACAAGGAAGATACCACACACAGAAAAAGTAACCGCAGAGTCAACACAAAGATAACCAACATCAGAAATATCGATAGTGACTGTTAATCAACAGGTGAGGTAGCACTAATTCTGCCCCTCTGTTTTTTGATGAGAGACAGAGCTGGATTCCAGGCAGCATTTAAAAAAAATCCACCATCTCTGTTTATAAGGTGGCTTGATAGTTTGATGTCAAAGCTTCCTTAAAACACTATCCCAATAGGTGGACGTGCAAGCCAGAATCTCCGTGTTGTTGTATTCCATAGGATGACCGGTTTCATAGCAATGTTCTGCAATAGCGGATTTGCTCGGCTGTTTTAAGCGTGTGTGACGCTTATGTTTAATGATGTGTTGGCAGAAGAGCCAACACCGTGTTGCTAGAGGAGGCCGAAATGCACGCGTTTAAGCTCACGCAAACTGGCGTGAGGTCTGGAACAGGACAACGTAATTAATATAGCCAATAAGGTACGTTGCTGCTGGAATACTTAACTTTAATCCATAATTCGTGTACATCGGTCTGACGGTACAGGCATCACAAGATAAATAGCAATTGATAATGGCGCCTTGCTAGGTCGTAGCAAATGACGTAGCTGAAGGCTATGCTAACTATCGTCTCGGCAAATGAGAGCGTAATTTGTCAGTGAACCATCTCTAGCAAGGTCGGCTGTACAACTGGGGCGAGTGCTAGGAAGTGTCTCTAGACCTGCCGTGTGGCGGCGCTCGGTCTGCAATCACTGACAGTGGCGACTCGCGGGTCCGTCGTATACTAGCGGACCGCGGCCGATTTAAAGGCCACCACCTAGCCAGTGTGGTGTCTGGCGGTGACACCACAGTTACGCCTCACTTGCGAAGCACATGCCTTACGCTACATGATATGTTTCTTTGTAAAACTGCAAAAAACCGAAATATTGGCCGATTTAGATGTTTTACAACCTAAGAAATATGGCTGAAGTAACCTTACCATATAGTTAAGGTTCATTCCAAACAATTGACTTAAAGCTTAAAGCTCTTGACGGTACATGTTTTACAATCCCAATATAAACTGGTAATGGTGCCCTGCTAGGTCGTAGCAAATGACGTAGCTGAAGGCTATGCTAACTATCGTCTCGGCAAATGACAGCGTATTTGTCAATGTAGCATCGCTAGCAAAGTCGGCTGTACAACTGGGGCGAGTGCTAGGACGTCTCTCTAGACCTGCCGTGTGGCGACGCCCGGTCTGCAATCACTGACAGTGGCGACACGCGGGTCCGACGTATACTAGCGGACCGCGGCCGATTTAAAGGCTACCACCTAGCAAGTGTGGGGTCTGGCGGTGACACCACATTAAATACACCGGTCTTCCACAGTCCTGACTGTCTGACCACTATATGACATGCCACAACTGCAAGGAATACGATAGACACTAGCCTTACGCAAACCAAGATCATCTTTTACGGACGCCAACAGGGCCTTAATCTTAGAATGTTGTGGAAAAACACATTTCACATCATATACCCGCAAAATAAGGTAATACTGTTGGAAATGCTTCCTGCGTAAGGCAAAAAGGCCCTAGACTTAGCTGCCACTTAGTTGCTATCGTCACTCACCCGTTGCACAGAAGGCTGATAGAGCAACGCACGTTTGATCTGCCTCTCACTATAACCATTCTGACGAAAGGTGACTTGGAGATGTGATAGCTCAGCTGCCAAGCTTTCAGGGTCTGAGATAACGTGGGTCCTGTGAACCAAGGTACGAAGTACACCTTCACGCTGAGTTGGATGGTGACAACTGTCAGCTGGCCGATACGACTCAGTGAGAGTAGGCTTCCTATAAACAGAATGTCCCAACGTACCATCAGTCTTCCTTCTGACCATCACATCAAGGAAGGGAAGGCATCCATTCCTTTCCACCTCCATAGTGAACTGAATATTTGGGTGGGTTGAATTCAGGTGTTCCAAAAACCGGTTTAAATTCTCACTACCATGAGGCCAAACAAAGAAAGTATCGTCTACATATCTGAAAAAACACGCAGGTTTCAAGGTCGCTGACTCCAATGCACATTCCTCAAAGTGTAACATTACAACAGCTTAGGCGGCTGCTTTACGTTCATTCAGAATGGTTCCTGATATTGTTATTTTAACTGCGGACAAGGGAAATACCACGGTTTTGCTGAGCAAACGCGATTACATTTAAAAGATGCAGTGTCTACTTGCTGATTCGGCGTATTGCAAAATCGGTGCTGACCCTACTAAGAGTGTTGAGAGAAGGAATAATAACTACGCGATATCTTTGGTTATAGCGCTGTAATTGATACTTGGACTGGAAGTGAAATGGCGACAACGCTACTCTCGAAAAAGGGTATAATAGTCAATCTCGCTGTCAATCTCACAGATAGTACAGGGATCGCTTTCACTGTCTACAACAACCGGAAAAATATGTAATTGTCTCCCTCCTCAGAGTTCATTATGATAACATCATGATTTTAATCGTGTTCTACGTCCAGAGAATCAAGTCGCTAATTGTAACTAGTCTGATGAGTTAGAATACATTATTAAGCAGTTCCATGCAGCTGACAGGTGGAAGCACAAAAACAGTGACGCGTCTTGTTTTACATTCATTACTAACTGTTCGGCAAGTTGCTTTGATAGGATATAAATATCTAATAACTGCCGGTCGGTGTGGCCGAGCGGTTCTAGGCGCTTCAGTCTGGAACCGCGCGACAGCTACGGTCGCAGGTTCGAATCCTGCCTCGGGCATGGATGTGTGTGAAGTCCTGAGGTTAGTTCGGTTTAAGTAGTTCTGAGTTCTAGGGGACTGATGACCTCAGATGTAAAGTCCCATAGTGCTCAGAGCCATTTGAACCATTTGAACTTAAAGACTAATATCCGGCGAGCGTAACTGTGGCGCACCAGCTTTACTGACCACGCTGAATTTATTATACACAATTAATATGGAAATACAGGGTACTTACCGCGCTAGAAGTTACTGTTAGCTGAACGCTGCATACTTGCAAGATGGCGAATGCCGCGATCGTTTCCACAAAACGTGGCAGAAATGCATACAAATTCAGGTCGTACACTTCTTTCTTCACTTGGTGGCTAAAATGCGCGAAACCACGATTAAGGAAAATATTAATTGACTATTCGCGGAGAAAAGTATTTCTGGTAGAGAAAAAAGCCGGGTTTTATTTCCTGTGTCTGCGGGACCTGTACAAACTGGACGCCTCTGTCGTTGAAGATTATGTTACCATCAGACGAATCAGATCCAAAATTTTCGCTCTGAGGCGAAAACTGAAGGATTCCAAATGCGTGCGTGCGAGAAAGCAGGGTGCTATTTTAGGTGACGAAACATTAACATCTTATGCCATGCGCAAACAGAAGAGGAGACACAAAAATTATCACAGAAATTAAAAGAACTGAGAGGACCTCACAACAAAGAATGACATTAAAAAAGAAATCTACGGCCATCTTGCTCATCTGATGTCCGGCAATGCTGTTAATTGCGAAGCACGAGAAGAACTATTACAAAATCCTCAAGCCAGGCTTATATCAGTGCCATCTCGGATCTTATAATAGAGACTGAAGATGCAGATCCACTAACCGCAATTGCGCAGAATCCCAAAAACAAAGCGCCGGGCCTTGCGGCGTTCAGCAGAGTTTTACCAGGTAATCCAGACGCAAATATAATCTAAATTGATCTTCGCATCTACTGAATCAATTATTTCTGATAAAAACCTCCCAAAGGAATTTTTGTAAGATATTGTCGTGCTAGATCCGAAACACACGCAAAGCATTCAGTACAAAAACCTACGACAAATTAGTCTCGTGAACAGTGATTACAAATGTATAGCTGGCGTTCTTACCCGAAGACTAAAACTATAATGCGTAAGGTAACCGGCCCATATCAAACTAAGGTGGGTAACGACAGATCAATTATACAAACTGTTTGCCAATATATGGTCTTCATACCGACGGCAGATGTTTTCAGACTTCAGTGCGTTATAATTTCAGTTGATTTCGAGAACGCTTTCGATAATGTGAGCCAACAGTACCTTCTCAAAACAAAGACAGCACTGGATTCTCTCCGGGTTTTATCATAACCATTGGTAGAATTCTGAAGAACAGTACATCAAAAATCATCATTATTGATCAGATAACCTGGCAAATTGCTTTCACGTGTTCGGTGCGATCCTATGTCAGTGGCCTGGTTTGCCATTGCCTTTGAGGTCCTCATAGCTACTCTGCAGAAAAATGTACGAGGGCTGCATATAAACTACCAGAATGTCATATGTAAGACATACACAGATGACGCGGGCTCTCGGTCAGCGCCGGCCGTTGTGGCCGAGCGGTTCTAGGCGCTTTAGTCTGGTTCCACGCGACCGCTACGGTCGCAGGTTCGAATCCTGCCTCGGGCATGGATGTGTGTGATGTCCTTAAGTTAGTTAGGTTTAAGTAGTTCTTAGTTCTAGGGGACTGATGACCTCCGATGTTAAGTTCCATAGTGCTCAGAGCCATTTTTTTTTCTCGATCAGCGGTTACAATGACATGAGTGACTGTCATCGACAAATATGAAGTTACCTCAGGTGTGTAGCTAAGCAAAATTAAATAGTGTATCATGAAAGTAGGCCATGGAATATCTTTACAAAACGCAGGAGACCTCAATATTCTCACCCATATGCTAATTCTAAGAGACGACTATAGGTCTAATGTAACGTATACTACAGCTGCAAACATTAGAAAATTCTTGCCAGCGCGCGAGTCAGCGACATAGAATATAGTGTGAGGAGACGTGAGTACATCCTAAAGGCACCCTTTGCACATATGCACATCGTCTCTAAAGTCAGTTGTTATTGTTGTCGTTTTTGCAGCATCTGGAGTGTGCTCAACATCGCATTTATCAGCGGCGTTTTGCTGACTCTGTGAGACCTAAAATAAACCAGAGGACTACATACGCCCCCTTGTACTGTTATTTGCTTGAACACACAGGACTTCCCTGAACGGTACAATGGAACGAGGCAGACCATTACAGACCATAATATTTGATCTGGACAGCCACAAAGAGGCAAGTGAAGAAAATAAGTCTGGCGGATCATAAAAACAGTAACTGGATCAGCTAGTCGTTCTCTATCATACTAAAAGCTTCAGCCTAAGAACTTAGGTAGAAGGGAATACAAAACACAAAATCGCAAAACACGTGCCACATTCAGCTCACTATCACCTATAAATGAAGGCGGGTCTGTCTGTAAACCAGCTTGAACCATCTTGTCATTATATAAACTACGGTCGGTTAAAATGTGCGACCTGCAATCAGCTCACCACATGCATCACAAGCAGGCGGTTCTTAACGTCTGACAAGGAAGCAATGGGACAAGAGGCTGTGTGCCGTTCGAAGTCGCATTAAAAATACTTCATCAATTCTAATTGGTCGGGAGGAGCTGCACCATGGCCTCACTATTTTATTGATCGCTACTTATTTTCCGTTACGCCCAGTCGCTCTTCCTGCCAAAGACGCATGACAGACCTTCGCAGCAATGAACAGCGCAGTGCAATTCGTCCTTGTCCGTCGTGCATTTTCTGAACAATTTTACCTGCTATAGCTTTTTGATGTAGAAGATAACCCCAAAACATAGGGGTATCTGATTCCTTGAAATGTATTTCCTGAAGGAACGCACACACACAAACACTCACACACTCGCACGCACACACCCATAACTTAAACACACGCACACACTGGTCTGGTCCGTGTGAGGAACTTTAGTTCATCCACAGAAATTCTGAATCCATTTTAATTCCACTGCAGGATGTCTATTACCTATTGTGAAAGCTTGTCTACCCTTTCTCTTTGCACCTTGGCAGGGAAGCGAGGTTCAAAAAATTTTTCAAATGGCTCTGAGCACTATGGGACTTAACATCTTAGGTCATCAGTCCCCTAGAACTTAGAACTACTTAAACCTAACTAACCTAAGGACATCACACACATCCATGCCCGAGGCAGGATTCGAACCTGCGACCGTAGCAGTCGCGCGGTTCCGGACTGAGCGCCTAGAACCGCGAGACCACCGCGGCCGGCGGAAGCGAGGTCATTGGTGGTGGACTAGTAGGGCCATGTGGGTTGACGATTGGAACCACATTCATAGCCAAATCGTCAACAGCAGCAGTAGTAACCAGTTCCACTGCCGGCTCTTTAGGTACTGTTCTACTGGACTTTGACTTGGTCTTTGTGGCGGCTTTCCCTTGTTAAACTGAATCATGGGAAGATCCCTGAATGAGTGTACCAGTCAGTGCCGGTGGGACAGTTGCTGCTGTGGCTAGTGGCTCCACATTGTCAGTCTGAGAAGTCTGTGTAACTGAATCTCTGGCAAGCGCAGTGTTACCATAGCCAGGTTGTTGCCATGTGCAGCAATAGGAGCACGTGTTGGCAGTGACAGTTGTTACTTCCGTTTGTGTCGTTAGACTAACTACGGGCTCTTTCGCAGTTCATGGAAATGAGGTAGTAAACAATGGGGGCTGTATGGATTCAAACAGCCTCTTCACTTCGGGAGGTGGCATTCGACGTGTAACCAAGCTCTTGAAATTTCTTTTCGTCCCTTTAGATAGCGCACTTTCTACTCCAGACTGGATGTGACTTAGAGCGATTAACACGTGATGTCCCTTCGCTACTGACTACAGGTTACGTTGGAGCATGTCAGAGGCGTTAGAGACCGGTAACCTTTCTTACACCAGTATCTTCATTGTAGTTAATGAACCAACCGCTATATAAGGTACATGTATTCTATGATTTATTTCAGCTTGGGCTATTAAATACATTGGTTCTGGTTTCAGAGATTTGATCTGTTCGTGACGACAGAGCGCCATCAATTCGTTGTTTGGTTCGACGCATGGAAAGTTCTCCACTGGTTAGGGTCGGAATTTTGGTTCAACACTGAAATTTTCATAATTTATTTCCGGATTTAGCATGAGCCCTCCTAGCATACAATGACAGTATGTGACGGTTTCGACCCCCAGACAGAAAGAGATATTTTCGTCTCATCGTTACAGAGTCACACATGTCACTCTTAGATAATGGGGAAAATAATTTGATAGTTACGATACTTTGGTGTATTGTCAACGACGATATGTGTTGGGCTCGATTCCCAATAATCACTGCACTCTTCGTCATGTCACTTATGGTCTAAACAAGAGCACTTCTCGCTTCTGGTGAAAGAAATATGTATTTTGTATCCACTCTTGCTTACAAAACAACGAAGACAGGAGCCGGTTTCGATTGTGGGGAAAGTAGAAATTATTAATTCCCTCATCACTGTAGATCCAAGCAGCACCCTACTGCTGAGAAAATTCGATATCTGGAATCAGACTGAATCTGCATAACACTCGGATTAGATGCTGGGTTCAACTTTCCAAGCAAAGCCTACAACACGTCATTTCATGTTTGTTGCTTGGAAATGAAACCATATTTAACATCTTTCGCGGACTGTTAGCAGGGACAACAGTTTCTAGACAGTTGTCCCGACCCTACACAGAAATTTTTGTCATGTAATTTAAAGTTCAGGTTTTCTACCTGATACTGTTTAAAAATATGTTATAATGCGTCCCTCGGAAACTAGCCAGAAATGACGATCGGGCCGTGATCTGATCTCGGTGAGGCTCGAATTTATTACTTTGTTAGTACTGGGCCTCTGTCTTTATGCAGAAGAAAACAGTTCGACATGCTATTTAAAGTTCAAACATAAGCACAGTGAGCCGTGGGAAAAAATTGTTGTTTTGAAGAGTGCGCCGCAGCGCCGCAGTGCGTTTCTGGCGGTGACGCCGCTGTGGTAATCGCAGCCTTGGTGTCTCCCTCTGGTGGGAAAGTGGAAAGGTTGCCTGTTCACGTGCTTTTAAGGGGCGTTATCAGCTCGGCAGGGCGGTCAGTCGGAGTGAGTTTGGGTCAGTCTCGCGTCACCAGTTGCTGGTCTGTCTCTCGTTTGCATTAGTGCGGCAGTCAGTGTCTGTCTGTCGTCGGAGTGCTATTATGTCTGTCGTTTGGATCAAACTTTAAAGCCAGAAAATGAGAGTCTTGCCACTCCGTCAGTAACAGAACTCAAAAAAATGGCTCTGAGCACTATAGGACTCAACTGCTGTGGTCATCAGTCCCCTAGAACTTAGAACTATTTAAACCTAACTAACCTAAGGACATCACACAGACCCATGCCCGAGGCAGGATTCGAACCTGCGACCGTAGCAGCAGCGCGGCTCCGGACTAGAGCGCCTAGAACCGCACGGCCACCACGGCCGGCTAACAGAACTCAGCTAGTGGTCGCCCAGTCGTTGCTAAGTTCCTGCATCTAAGTCTGCGCGTTACGCCGCCAGTCTGCTCGAGCTGCTCGAGCAACGGTCATTGGCGGTTGGATCGATCGGTTGGTCGGTCGCGCACTGAGACACGAGATGACTTGTCCGCCTTGAGCGTCGGCGCATGTGAGGTCCCCACGTGAGTCCAGTGGGCAGCGCCATATAAAAAGGGGTAGTGGCTTCGCGGTTCACACGAGGGCAAAAGGAGCGAAACCACGACATCCGGCTGGCCGGGGTGAGCTGCGACGCCATGAGACAGGAGATCGGCGCACCTTCCTGCGTCCGTTGAAGCGGCTGGCATCGGACGGTCCGGGAGAGCGTTCGGGGGTTCTGCGCCAGGTCTTCGCCAGAAATCGCAGTTTATTAGAAGTTAAGTGATTGGAGATATGATGTTTCATTTACCTGTTAAATCTATTTGTTTTCTTGGTGAGGTCACCAGCGGCTTGTTTTGATGTCGTCCCACCATTCTTCTCCGTATGCCCACCCGCGGGACGGTGGTTATTTGTGAAAAGGGTGGTCCGTCTTTCCCTTGTGGAATTGGGGACGTTAAGAGCAATCTGCGGCTCGGTTTGTTCAGTAAACCCCCCCCCCAACGCCCCCTGTCAATCTCCCATGCGTTAATAGCTGCCTCTGACATGTTTGTCAGATTCGGTGTTAACGAATTTATTGCTTAAAGGCCGAATTCTTGAAATATGTTTTTATCTTGCCTATCATCTTGCGAGGTGGTATGTGTGTAATGTAGATCATGTTGTACATTTTATGCAAGTCTGCATTTTATTGGTTTTATTTAAATAGTCATTTTAGGTTATAAAGTTGTCACCCTTTCACCGTAAGAGTCGTTTAAAAGGAATTTCACTTTCGGTGCAAATAATTTGAGTGTTGTACCATTTCCATCCCTCCTACGGGGAGCATAGTTAACGTGTTTGTGTGAATTGTTAAAAAATTTTTTGTTTAAATTAATCTGGTGTGTTGCAGATTTGCACCAGTGTACTTTTTCAGAGGTTGTTGTGACCGGTCATGACTACGTCCGTGTTGAAAGGGAGCAGGCAAGGTTCTCAGCCCGAAGGCTCATACTGTTAGTATTGTTCTTTCTGCCTCTAAATAAAATAGGAACTTGATGTTTCGTGGGTGCTTTTCTGCTTATAATTTTAAATCTGTTTTTGAAAAAGCTTTTAGGAATAAAATTCACATTTGTTAAAGGTAATTTCATTTTCCATCAGTTAGTTCCGGACAACTACTTCCACGCTCACCTAGTGTGATTAAATGTGTTAATGTTCCTGATGAATCGCTAGTAAATAACGTAAATTCTTTAAGAAAAGATTTTGAAAGTAAAATTACGGTTCACACAGGAACGTTCATATTTATAACTTTTACTTTCAGCGTAGCCTCGTGTTGCATAAAAAGTGGTTTTCGAATTATAACAGACCAATGTGCAAACATGAAGATAATGTAATCACTAGTGATGCGTTGTTAATGATGGAGTTTCGACAGGTTAAAAAAAAAACAATGCTTCAAATGGCTCTGAGCACTATGGGACTTAACATCTGAGGTCATCAGTCCCCTAGAACCTAAGGACATCACACACAACATGCCCAAGGCAGGATTCGAACCTGCGACCGTAGCGGTCGCGCGGTTCCAGACTGAAGCGTCTAGAAGCGCTCGGCCACTCCGGCCGGCTAGTTTCGACAGGGCTTCCGATTTTGATGGGTACTTAGCTCATTATTCAGTTGATGCAAAAGCACTCGCTTAGTGAACAACGGCTCATACGTGGTTCGGAAACGTTTTAGACAGCAAGAGATGGTAATCATAGATATTTGGGAGTACAGATATCCTTGCAAATCAGTTACTCGCAAGCACTTTTGGGTAAGGATTATGGAATAACTGATATGTCAGAGATTCGGGCATTATTTACGTCACAGACTAATGATAGTGGTAAAAGAAATGTCCCTTATAGTAATAAATTTGAGTGTATGAGGGTTAGGGATTTACTCAGGTGTCCCCCTGATGCTAATAGTATTGTGCTATTTATTTTCACCTGGAGTTAATTGCCTTACAGAACAGTGTTTTCTAGAGGTCACTTTTTGTATAGCTACCATTCAGTATAGTTAAGCGACAGTATCGAAATGACTATGGAGGAACTCCAAAATAGTTTACGTTATGTAGCCCTGACGCTTCGATAGCCTACCAAATTACCTAATTCATGATAACTCACGGCGTGCTCCACGAAACTAATTAATAGTTTAATCAACATGTGACATATCTTTTCCCCTATATTCTAAGCCATAACTGTTCGTATGGTATGTACGCTACCAATTAATATATACAGGGAGGTCCATTGATCGTGACCGGGCCAAATATCTCACGAAATAAGAGTCAAACGAAAAGACTACAAAGATCGAAACTTGTCTAGCTTGAAGTGGGAAACCAGAAGGCGCTATGGTTGGCCCGCTAGATGGCGCTGCCATAGGTCAAACGGCAATCCACCGCGTTTTTTAAAACTGGAACCCAAATTTTTTATTACATATTCGTGTAGTACGTAAAGAAATATGAATGCTTTAGTTGGACCTCATATTTTGCTTCGTGATAGATGGCGCTGTAATAGTCACAAACACATGGCTCACAGTTTTAGACGAACAGATGGTAAGAGGTAGGTTTTTAAAATTAAAATACCGAACGTAGGTACGTCTGAACATTTTATTTTGGTTGTTCCTGTTTGATACATACTTTTGTGAACTTATCATTTCTGAGAACGCATGCTGTTAGAGCGTGATTACCTGTAAGTACCACATTAATGCAATAAATGCTCAAAATGATGTCCGTCAACCTCAATGCATTTGGCAATACGTGTAACGACATTCCTCTCAACAGCTAGTAGTTCGCCTTCCGTAATGTTCGCACTTGCATTGACAATACGCTGATTCATGTTGTCAGGTGTTGTCGGTGGATCACGATGGTAAATATTCTTCAACTTTCCCCACAGCAAGAAATCCTGGGACGTAGGATCCGGTGAACGTGCGACGACCAACCCACCTGTTATGAAATATGCTATTCAATACCTCTTCAACCAGACGCGAACTGTGTGCCGAACATCCATCATGTTGGAAGTATATCGCCATTTAGTCATGCAGTGAAACATCTTGTAGTACCAGCGGTAGAACATTAGGTAGGAAATCAGCATACATTGCACCATTTAGATTGCCATCGATAAAATGGGGGCCGATTGTCCTTCCTCCCATAATGCCGCACCATACATTAACCCGCCAAGGTCGCTAATGTTCCACTATTCACAGCCATCGTGGATTTTACGTTGCCGAATAGTGCATGTTATGACGGTTTACGTTACCGCTGTTTATGAATGACGCATCGTCGCTAAATAGAAAGCGTGCAAAAAAATCTGTCATCGTCCCGTAATGTCTCTTGTGCCCCGTGGCAGAACTGTACACGACGTTCAAAATCGTCGCCATGCGATTGCTGGTGCATAGAAATATGGTACATGTGCAATTGATGTTGATGTAGCATTCTCAACACCGATGTTTTTGAGATTCCTGATTCTCGCGCAATTTGTCTGCTATTGATATGCGGAATAGCCGCGACAGCAGCTAAAACACCTATTTGGACATCATCATTTGTTGCACTTCGTGGTTGACGTTTCACATGTGGCTGAACACTTCCTGTTTCCTTAAATAACGTAACTATCCGGCGAACGTTCCGAACATTTGGATGATGTCGTCCAGGATACCGAGCAGCATACATAGCACACGCCCGTTGGGCATTTTGTTCACAATAGCCATACATCAATATCGTCCTTATCCGCAATTGGTAAACGGCCCATTTTAACACTGGTAATGTATCACGAAGCATATACCGTCCACACTGGCGGGATGTTACGTGATACCACGTACTTATGCGTTTTTGACTATTACAGCGCCATCTATCAGAAAGCCAAAAAAGTGGACCAAATAAAACATTCATATTTCTTCACGTACTACACGAATATGTAATAAAAATGGAGGTTCCTATATAAAAAGCGCAGTTGATATCCGTTTGATGTATGGCAGTGCCATCTAGCGGGCCAACCATAGCGCCATCTGGTTTCCCCCTTCCAGCTAGACCAGTTTCGTTCTGTGTAGTTTTTTCGTTTGATGCTTATTTCGTGAGACATTTGGCCCGGTCAGTATCAATTGACCCTGTATATTAATTTATTACGTCACTGTCGCTTAAAATCGTCTGACATTAGTACAGAAACACGGTGTTTATTAATGTGTTCCACGCCTGTACCTCACAGCGACGGGTCTTTTGTTTCATTTTTCTGACGTCATATCTACTGAACTATGTGTCGTAGAATGACATAAACTTGTAGGTACATTCAGCGGCATGTGTGGACACTGTCGGCAACATGTGTTGAGACTGGAATTGGTAATAACGAAGTAATTAATTTAAATGTCATGCACTATGTGGCGGTTTGTCAGTGTATGACATCATATCTCCTCAAATATATGTCGTAAAATGATGTACAGTATTACAAGTACATTCAGTGATACATGTGCATATAGCCTGCAAAAATGTTTCCAGGAGCCAGTTGTTAGTTAAAAAGTAGTAAATGCCTCATACGACATTTTTACTGCATGAAGAGCGGAAAAGTAGTGAGGCATAAAAAGTTTTACTTTTATCTTTTGCACCCGTCAGAGAGGAACAGATTTCGTAGTTTGAAATTATGTGTAAGGTCTGTTGCAAGTCGCTACGTGCTCTCATTCTCAAATACTGAGTGAATAATATCTGAAACCAAGCAGCTTTCTCTCTGACAATCTTGATGGTGTACCAGATTAAAAGGAAAGTGAGATGTTTTTAACTGATCTGTATTGCCTTACATCCAGTGATGATGGTCTATGACCGACCCAGTGGATTAGATATAGGTCAAATAAAGCAGTTGATGATAAAAATGAATTTTCTCAAGTATTCAACTATTGATGTGCAGTCTTCTTTGAACAGACCTTCAATTTTTTAGTCTTGCATCACAGATACCAATCACCAGTTATTTTCCGTGCATTACTGACAACTGAAGGAAAACCATGTACCGTTTGAATTAATTATCTTAATTACTTATACATGATTGAGACGACATCTCCGGAAATACCGGTGCAGCAACTTATCTCGCTCGATAAAACAGCACCATTAACTTTTTCTCAATGAGCGAGAATTCCCGAACGCTGATAAGACACTGCCAATTATTTCTGACTTTGCAAGTCTTAACAGTATATATAGGGTGCGGCGCCAGCAGCCCGCAGCCACCGCCTCCAGAATGCAGCGCCTCGCCCTCTTGCTCGTGTGTCTGCTCGGCTCTGCCGTAGCGTTGCCGGCCCGCACCAGGCTCTGGAGCAGGGGCAACAGCCGCATCATCGGAGGAAGCAACGCCAACATCGCCAACTACCCGTGGCAGCTGTCCTTCCAGTATGGCGGTTCGCACATCTGCGGAGCCTCCATCATCAGCTCCAGCTGGGCGCTGACGGCCGCTCACTGTGTGGACGGTATGAGCCTCCTGCTGATGACTTTCAGAGCCGGATCGTCTATCCGTGGGAGCGGTGGCACCGTCCTGAGGGCCTCCTCTGGCTACATGCACGCGTCGTACGACAGCGACACGGTGGACTACGACGTAGCCGTCGTTCAGGTGAGTGACTCGCTAAGGCCTATTTTTACGTCATTTCCTATATAATTAGGACTATGGTGCGGAATATGAAAAAAATGTTTGAAGTGTGCAAGGTAAAACCGTTCTGAAGCACAAGGTGATCAAAACACCACGTTAGAATATTGTCAACATCTGTTTTGATGGAATATGCCTTACCATTCTTATTGGACTCGCATTCGGGAGGATGACGGTTCAATCCTGCGTCCGGCCATCCTGATTTAGGTTTTCCGTGATTTCCCTGAATCACTCCAGGCAATCGCCGAGATGGTTCCTCTGAAAGGGCACGGCCGACTTCCTTCCCTAATCCGATGAGACCGATGACCTCGCTGTCTGGTCTCCTTCCCCACACAACCCCAACCCTTACAATTCTTCTTATTTAGGGAGAGCTGACGAAGTCAGTTGTAAAGGGACGTGCCGTTTTGCTGCATTGTTGAAATCAATAGGCACTTTATATTTTTCACGTGTATGAACAACTTCAAAGACGTGTGTTATGCTATATTAAACAATACTTTACGAAACAGAGATCGAATACTATTCCATTGTATCCGTAACGTACTTGCACGATCATGAAACAGCAATGAACGTTGGTAACAGATAACTCTACTATGCTTACGGTGGGTAGGTGACTGTGTTGTTTCTAACACTAGTGGCAGTACAAAACATCTATTTTGAGACTGTTTACCTTCTTAAAGGTTTTAAAACGCTACAGAACGTCTTCTTTAAGGAGTTCTGCAGATTGGGATGACCAGTTTTGTGTGCGTCTATGATACGGTGCCATACATAATTAAGGATAAAACTTGTAAAGAGCATACAGAAATACTGAGACCGCAAAATTTTAAGGACTGATACACTATCCACTACAGCTATGTACCCAGTGTATGATTCGGATTCTACAAGCAGTGCATCATCTTACATGTCATTGAATTTACTGTCCTTGAAGCCACTAGTTCAACATATAGGGAACCAAATTCTGACAGACACAAAGAAAGTGTGATAGAATAGCTTACTTTCAAAATGCACTTAGTTTGCTGGATAGTGCGGAAAGCATTTCCAAGTGTATTTAATGGCTGTGGTGATTTCTACAGATAACTGATATCCTTCGATTATTCCAGGAAAATGTTGAGATCATAGACACTTTCGGTGGAGATTAGCAACTCAGGTACAATAGTTTACCTGTAACTGATTAAACGTGAATTGGAAGTGCTGTGAAGGGAATGAGTCGTTTCATTCTAATGCTAAACACTACTGCATAACAATAAATGTAAATAACAAGTGCAATTATAACCAATGAAGGCAAATAATTCATTTACATTACGATGTACAATATGCTCAAATCAGGAGTATTTCCCTGTTGTGACCTATTTGACAATAATTTTCCATTATTTGCGAAACATATCATTTACGGCTTACTGAAAAAATTGAAGAATTGAGAGACACACTGATACGACGATACGACTGTAGCCTGTAATAGGTATTAAAGTAAATGAAAATTAGTTGAAGAAGCAAAACTATACTAGGTGATGGAATTCTATAGGCTCAACTATCAAACAATGACTTTAGAGAATTCATACATCTGTTAGACAACACGTCAATTAGCTGCCTACATCGTTACTATCAGACAGAGATCATAAGCTATCAGCATCGAATTTCCGGTGTTTCTAGACAGACCCTACATTATCATTCCAGCTGTGAATGAAATAAGCATGCAGTGGATAATTCTATATTAAGATCCTGTACCATTATATCGGTGCCCTTCAGACACAAATAAAAATTGCTTCCTCTCCTGCTCCAGGTGTCTGGATCCCTGCTCGGTACGAACGCCCAGGCCGTTAGCCTCCCATCCGACGGCTACGACCCCGCCGGAGGCCTGGCCGTGACCGTCACTGGCTGGGGATCCACGTACACAGACGGCCCGGCCCCGAGCAACCTGCAGAAGCTGGACATCAGCATCGTGGCGCGCTCCACCTGCCAGAGCATCTTCGCCAACGTGAACACCGTGACGGCCCGCATGGTGTGTGCCGGCAGCGCGGGCCAGAGCGTGTGCAGCGGAGACTCGGGCGGCCCCCTGGTCAGCGGCAGCACGCAAGTGGGCATCGTCTCCTGGGGGGTCAGCCCCTGCGAGGCCAGCCCCGGCGTCTACGCCAACGTCGGAAACCTGCGCTCCTGGATCCGCTCTGCAGCAGGTGTCTAAGGCCTTCTGGGTCACAGCTGCTCTCTACAATGTGCATCTGCACGTTTTGACAAGAATGTTCCTGTTGTATACAAGACGAATTTTCACAAATAAATGACTATACCAATTATCGAATTTTTGTTATTGGCGGAGATACAGTAGAGAATCCTATGAATCCTTAGTGAACATAAACTTTATAACTGATTATCACAACTGAAGTACATGCAAAAAATTAAAACAAAATTTTTTACTTGTGCGAGTCAAGTCTGTAGACGAAATCTACAGAACACACAGTCGAATCTCAGTGAGGGAACACATTCACGCGTAAGCTGGGTCCAACTCATTTAATGTTTCAAGGAGTAATACAGACCAACAGAAAAGAGTCACAGCACCAAGAAGGGATTGTGTGACGAAGGAACGTTGGTAGACTTGTTTCTGGATCTGAAAGATGATGTCTAATGCACCACTCGCCTACGTATGGTGCTATTAGCGCCACTATGATGGTGCAAATCAAGTTTCCTTTAAATACACAGTGACGGTCGTAAGCTTTAGTTAACTTTGAGATTGGATGGGGTGATTTGATGTTAATCAATAATGTCTTGAAGGCGTCAAAGACACAGTTAACAGCACCTCACTGAGTTTGATCGAGCCGTGCAATAGGTCTTCGAGAGATAGAGCTGCATGTTCATTCCGCGATACTGCAGGAAGACTTGGTAGGAATATAGCCACTGTACCTGATCACTGGCAGCGAATGTACCAGAATGTACGGTCGCAAGAGCGCCAGGCCGTGGAAGATCACGTGGCACTACAGAGAGAGAAGACCTGAATCCATGATGTCATAAACGGGCTCTCCGTTGAGACGAGCAGAAAAACATGGAAGAGCAGATCTATCAAAGCCACAAATGTATAGCCAACAAGCGGGAGTCTTATTTACAAGAGTCTTACCCTACTCTCTGTGTCATCAGCTATTAGGCCTTTGCCCACGTCTAACTGGTCACTCATGTCCCTGGTGGCTATGTGCCCCATGCCAAAAACAACGTTTACTAACTACTGACTTGCAGGGTGACTGATGACAATTATTCTCTGAAATTAAACTATGAGATTGAAAGCCTCTACCTTGTTCCCATTGCTCATCCACAAATTTAAGTGCATCATTCGTATCGAGTAATTCATTCAACTAGGAAAAAGTAGGAGGTCTGTGATCAGATACAAAATGCGAAGGATCCATTGCTCTCATGCATTCCAAAATATTCGAGAGATTATCTCGCTCGGTAGAATTCGTGTTCAAGACGCAGGCAGCCATACGAACCTGCTCAATATATTCTTAACGTCTCATTAGACGTTTGCGCTTGCCAATAGTATGCAATCTCAGGCTCTTTATGAATGGCTGATGATAAATTTCTTTCTGTTATATGAGCTCTGAGTTTGTGCAAAGTACACTGACTTCGAAGTATGTCCAACAACAAATCGCTCAACAATCCTTTTCACAAAGAATAGAGCAAAGAAAGTACCATTGAATACAAAACTTGCAAAGAATCGGCATGAAGCTCAAAGCGGACGTGTAACCACGACACCTGACGAACTTGATTTAACTTACCAACAAACAACTCAGAAACCTTGATAAAAAAAACATAATCAGATTGAGCAACTTTGCAAAGGAATCAGAGACCGACACAGCAGTGGCTTGCATCTCCACAAACCTCAAACCCTGTGACTGACTAACAGCTAAATTACCTTCTCCCATACGACCGAATTCACAACCCAAAGCCAAAAAACCATTACTGTTCTATAAATCTTTCGCCCTAACAATAAAATGTCCAGCCGTCTCCTTTTGCTGATCAGTAAGCTCAAGATAATTTAATTTAGCAAGTCAGTTACTCCAATGGAACAAATGCGCTGGTAGTCTACAGATTTTCTTCCACGCAGGTTGATTCCCTCCAAAAATTGAGTATTGACAGAAAGTTCCTCAAAGGCTACAGAAGCAGTAGCAGTAGCAACACCTACCTCACCGACAGTATCGGGGGAAATGTGAAGAGGATCTTCCAGTGCCGTGCACAATTTGGCTCCAAGTTCTACGACACCACTACGAATAGAACCGCTCTTAATCCTGACAACATATTCGAGGCGATCCCTTTTGAGATAAGATAAGCCCAACCAACCTACGGACTCCAAAGCAATATAATTCTTTGGAAGAGTGTAAATAATTTTCAAATGGAAAATAATACAGAAGTGGTAGAAATTCTCCCTCCCCCCTCCCTCCGCCATTTAAGCGAAAGAAAGTAACCACACTCTGTCTTTGAAAGGATCATCTGCAGTTGCGATTACTAAATCACAAGTCCGAACATCCAATCTTCAGAACAGACCAACCATGAAAGTTAAGAGGCAATAGTTGCGATACAGCAAGGTTTGTTTTTTACGTGCATGTACAGGGCTATTACAAATGATTGAAGCGATTTCATAAATTCACTGTACCTCCATTCATTGACATATGGTCACGATACACTACAGATACGTAGAAAAACTCATGAAGTTTTGTTCGGCTGAAGCCGCACTTCAGGTTTCTGCCGTCAGAGCGCTCGAGAGCGCAGTGAGACAAAATGGCGACAGGAGCCGAGAAAGCGTATGTCGTGCTTGAAATGCACTCACATCAGTCAGTCATAACAGTGCAACGACACTTCAGGACGAAGTTCAACAAAGATCCACCAACTGCTAACTCCATTCGGCGATGGTATGCGCAGTTTAAAGCTTCTGGATGCCTCTGTAAGAGGAAATCAACGGGTCGGCCTGCAGTGAGCGAAGAAACGGTTGAACGCGTGCAGGCAAGTTTCACGCGTAGCCCGCAGAAAATTGGCTCATGCCACGACTGGAGACCGACAGCACCGACTTCAACAGGATGGTGCTCCACCGCACTTCCATCATGATGTTCGGCATTTCTTAAACAGGAGATTGGAAAACCGATGGATGGGTAGAGGTGGAGATCATGATCAGCAGTTCATGTCATGACCTCCACGCTCTCCCGACTTAAGCACATGCGATTTCTTTCTGTGGGGTTATGTGGAAGATTCAGTGTTTAAACCTCCTCTACCAAGAAACGTGCCAGTATTGCGAGCTCGCATCAACGATGCTTTCGAACTCATTGATGGGGACAAGCTGCGCCGAGTGTGGGAGGAACTTGATTATCGGCTTGATGTCTGCCGAATCACTAAAGGGGCACATATCGAACATTTGTGAATGCCTAAAAAAACTTTTTGAGTTTTTGTATGTGTGTGCAAAGCATTTTGAAAATATCTCAAATAATAAAGTTATTGTAGAGCTGTGAAATCGCTTCAATCATTTGTAATAACCCTGTAATAAATACAATATGAAAGTGAGCGCAAGGTAATAAGAAAAACATCTCAAAGATTGACCACCAGAGGCAGGAAGCTCAGAGTTTCCAAATGTTAGCGCAATAAGTACAGGTTGAAATAGTGTCATCTAGAAACCTGAAGTTTAATAATTAAAAGAGTAAAGCTACCAGTATCAGGAGAGACCTAAAATATTTGAGGTCCAACATTAACCATAAGAGTTTGTAAATTGGAGCGTATGCTATACAAAGTTAAGAAATAAGCTGCTAGCGCAAACAGTTCCACTAAGGTAATGTCAGGCAGTCAAAAGCACCCAAAAAACGCCATGCTGGTGCATAACAGCAACAATTCTCAACAGCCAAGCGTCGCACCAAACAGCGGACATGCAACTCGCAAATCTAAAAGCTGTAAACTAACGCGGCTCAGGTGAAATATGAACTAAAGGAAACAAGCTAAGAAAATGCAATTCGTCCACTCCTATGTAAGGTTATGGCCTAAATCCTTCAAATATGTCACAATAATCAGAAAGAAACGTTACTGAAAACTGCACAGAACAAACATCGTTTAATAACATAAAACGGTAAAATGTTAGTGTAATAATCTTCTCACCTAAAGCATCTTAACTAAATAGGGTGAAATCATGAAGCTCAGAAACTTACAGTCAATAAGTCACCTAGGCTACACAAGCAGAGACTTGTTTGCATCAAACTGAAATTTCTATGCGAAACAGAAGCTTACTTCTAGCATTTACCAGTAATGTACTCCTCCAACGATCTCAGTTTTCGAAATGATCTAAGACCAATTCCAGAAGCATACATTACTTCGACAAATTTCCTTAAAATAATTAAAAGAGTAAGCAATAAAGCCAAGAAAGAATCACAAGGCATTAAAAACAACCACTTAATTAAAACAGATTTACCGCAGAGCTTATGAACAAATTATGAGCACCAAATACCCAATTTCTTTAAACGCTAGGGTAATGCCCTAATGGCTCACAAGAAACTCACATTGGTTTGAAAGCCACCATATTTAAGCTACCAGACAGCTTGTGACGTAAACCAGTGAATATCACAACAACCGATTTGACAGGTGACAAAATGAACCCATTCTTGAACTCCCATGTGGCTAACATATCACATGCGTCGGCGTGTCACCCAAAGGCACGACGAGTGAGCGTATATACAGACATCGTCCGCATACTGAAGAACTTTGATGGTGTGGCGGCTGAACAGTCTCTAGGTCGGCAACATATAGGGTGTATAGTACGGGATTAAGTATCGTGCCCTGCGGGAGGTCACGAGACACTGGGTAGGGACCATGTACCACATTTTCCTGATCACGAATATATACGGTACGGCAACCAGTTAAAGTGTACATTATCCGAAAGACCACCTTCGGGAGATGCACCATTTGCAAATTGTTGATAAGTTCAGGTTTCAGGACAAAGTCGTACGCCATCGAAAAGTCAAGTAATAAGACGGCTAAATACCCTTTAGTGAAGAACTGTTTTCCTATCACCGTCGCAAGCGATGTAATATTAAATATTTCTGCCCTCACGAAATTCGTTTCGAGTCCGTATTAGCAAGTTCTCGTGTTCCAACCACCATTCTAAGCGAAACTTGAGCGGACGTTCGGATGTCTCACGTACGCAGGACGACAGTATAATTGGGCAATAGGAGGTTCTAGGTGTGTGTCCTAGGGTTCAATATGGGCACCAATATCTGAGTCGCCCTGTCGTCAGGAACCACATATCATTAAATATATCCCCAAGAACACATTCAGTAACGTCACATAAATTTATAACCATGGATTGCTGGATCTGGTCATAGCCAGGCGATGTATCTGATGAGGACGCCAGGGCCCTGTGGAGTTCGGCGAGAGAGAATGGCGTGGGTAACCCATTCTCGTACATCAGCAGCGGTAGCTGTCGCCACGAGATTAATGGGTTCCTGCGTGGCAGTTAGAGGTGTGACAATGGCGGCAAACTCGTCTACCCATATCTGCCACCACTTGCGAGTTACGGTTTCCGGCCGAACCTGTTCACCATCGACATAATATGTCCTTCAGGATGGTGTACAGGTAGTTTTTCAAGAAACATCCTCCATTGTTATTTCTTGCGGACCCTGAGAAAGCGCTTGGCGGGTGCGTCTATCCGTTTGTAAGCAGCATAGTTCTCCCACGTGGTATGCCATTTAAGACGACTGCAAGCCATTCTGAATTTAGTCATCTGACACGAACATTCTGGGAGCCACCAGGGAACTGGGGATCGGCTGGTGCCAGTTATAATCCTCTCCTGTGGAGTAGAATGCGATGCTGCTACATTGATATAATTCCTAAACATACTGTACCTTATTTTCAAGGACGCCCAAGATGGAGAATGACGATAGCTAGACATCCATCAGTGCGCCATACCGTGACCAATCTACCTGCATAACGGTCCACTTAAGAGATGGCCTATAGGCCGTGACAGGCGTTGTAGTGAAAGTTGATATAAGAAAAATGTATTGGCTAGACCCCGTAGGATAGGGAAGATCATTACATGTAAAAAACAAAGTCACGTCGAACAGAGATTAAAATCGACCGCTGAAGGTCTCTGTCCAGGTAATGGAAGTAACGTAGCGGATACATCATTGAGGAGGATACGACTGAACTCGTCGAGAATTTTAAGGATCGTGTCACCCAACCTATCATTATAGTCACAGCCCCACAGTCTTTTGAGTGCCTTAAGACCCTCACAAAATAATAATGGGGATCCCATCTGTCGAACCAGTGCGTAACACTCTTCAGTGGGAATGTACGACCTAGACCGGCTGTAAATCGGTGAGACGACGACCGATTGGAGTAGAAGGCCTGGCCGCTATCGTTTCAAAGCTGCCGACAGCCACGTGGGATATCTTTACTGGGGTGTGATAGAGTCCATTAGTAATGAATAGGGCGACGTCTCCTCGACCATCGCCTCACCGATAAACCTGGTATCCTCGAAAGCGGACAAGAGAACCTGGTTGAAAGCCTGCCTCTGAGATGGCAGCCGCTGCTATCTTCCGCGTCCAGAGTTAATGCTGAAGGGCTATCTGATTGTCAATCGCACATTTTGCATTCCTTTGGAGGATCCTAAATCCCGTCACAGGTGCTAAACGAAAGTGGAGTCGTTAATAGTTGTCGTAGAGCTTATACTCGTAAAGTTCCAAGTGGCTGTGTCTTTGTGTCTGCCAAGAAGTGTATGGTAAACGAGATAATCGTTTTGATGACATAGTAGTTGTTATTACAAAGCGGCAGCGGTTGTTGGCTGTACTGAGGAGGATATGGGTTCGGTGGCAGCAGGAATTGGGGGAGATGATGGGAGACAGAATATTCGTGACAAATGTCTGAGAATCCCTGTCGCCAGACTAGCCGAGGAAATCGCCATTTCGATGGAACTTTCTGCCAGAGATGTCACGCAATCTCTCTGCCAATTGCAGGTAATGTTGACAATACCCTGCAACCTGAGGGAGAGCCTAATTAGGGCAACAGTGGTCATAGCGTTGTTCACTTAGAGCTATCTCGTAAGACGACTATCATTTGCAAGGAATGCCTTGGAAGTATCGGCGGTAAATGAAAAAGATCTTGGGGACTAGGAGGTTATCGATGACCAGCGGAGTGCGGGATACCCCGACGTGGCGTAGGCCTTTGCACGTTGGAGCTCTTGTTTATAGTGAAAGGCCACGAATGAACGGTCTGTCACTGCGTGCGGACCAGAGCAATTTAATCCTGTCGAAAACGGGAATCCGCTGGGAGTTGACCATCACACTTGGTGCAACGAATATGACTCGATGACGAAAATGCCAGAAATTTCTACATTGAATGACTGGAGCGACGTACTGTTACATTAGAAAACGCGTCCCCGGAGTAGCAACATGTGAGGGCAGTATTTGGAACGGGAACACCACCAGACAAACTGGAATCGGCATCATTTGTTCAGGATTTGAATGATGTTTCTTAGCGTATATATGCTCTCCATTGCGTAAACGATCTCCTTGTCTGTTAAGCAGATGTCAACATCACGAATAACGGCATATGTATGAAGCAGAAGTTTTGAAATATAGACATCAAGCTTACGATCTTTGAAAATAGGAACTTCTATCAACGCAGCAGTTTTCAGTTCTATTATTGTTTCTGCTTCATTAACAATGTCATGCTTGAGATGAGATTTATAGGAAAGTAATAACCAGCCTACCGGCGTAGGATGGAGTTTGCCTTCATTCTTATGTAAGCTCTCCACAGACAATATAGGGGCCTGCATCTACCGATTGTTGACACTTGGCCGTACGACTGCAGCAGTGGAAGTCAATAGTTGACTCAGAGAGCGTTCCGAGTTTGTCTGCACTCTACCTTTACTAGATAGGGGATCCGAACCCAGTAACTCACACATATCACAGTCAGGAACAAGAGGTGAGTCGACACGCAGCCGTTTATTAAGAGGACCACTTTCATGCTGATGCCCTGCAGGTGCATTAGTTTCTAGCACGAAGCTGGAAGGGTCGGTGGGATGGCTAACTTGCTGGCCAACCTGATGCAACTGTTGTTGTTTGCGGTGAGGTTGCTGGTGTTGCTGTTGTTGTAACAACTGCTGTTGAGCCAGTTGTTGCTGGTGAAACTGCAGTTATGATGGTGGTGCAGAAGCTGCTGTGTGGGGCAATGCTGTAGCTCCTGCTATTGATGGTGTAGGAGAAGCTGTGTTTCCTGGAGTTGTAATTCACTTTGCTGGATCTCACCGTGGTTGTCGGACATTGGTAGCAACGGAGCGTCTGTCGGTACGTTTTGATGAGAGATTTCTAGTGCCGACAGTAGTACCCGATCCGTATCTGGGGTTTCGGCCGTTTTCCACTGAACTAAACTGCACTACCGCCGCGAAAGCATGACGAAGAAAACAAACAATCCAGTGAACGCTACGCTGCACGTAAATGATTTTCCAGGAAAACCGATGATATAAGCAGGGAAACACTAGGAATAGCGCGAAGAGTACGAAGCCCCACACTCGTTCGCCTAACATAAACAAAGAACGGCCACGATGAGCGCGCAAGCGAGAACGTCCGAACGCCGCGACAAGCGGAAGTCAGCTCCTTGCCTGTGAAAGTCTGATAGCTTGTTGCTGCTTTCCACTGTGGTGCTCGCGTATTCATGAATAACAGAAGATGGAAGTATGAGTGAACTTAATACGGCAAACAGTTTGAAGTTCACCTTTTAATCGGAACTATGTTAAATCTAACTCTTATGAATTTAATTTTTTCTTGAAGAATTTGTGAAGATAGGTTGTCATGATTTACTTTATATCTATTGATGGCGGATACTGTTTTCTACGTTAAACTGATAAAAGCCGATCTTTGTGATAAAATTGTCGAATCTGCTGCAGCAACAATTTTGTTTCCGTGGCCATTCTCAGTGGCAAGTACAGAGATAGTTGTTTTGTAAATAAAACCGCCTTTTCTTACTGCAACTTAATTTATTTGTGCCAGACGCGGTTCGCCTTTTCCTTACTCTAAGGCATCTTCAGTGGAATCATAATGACACGTTTTTGTTATGTTCAGATTATTCCCTGTCTTTTGAAAATGCATACACAACACACAGTTCTATACAAAAATATACCCCCAAACTGACGAAAACAGAGACATACAACAGAAAGCAGGTATATATCAAGTACAGTGTAATATTTGTGAAGGCAGATACATAGGACAAATAGGTATAACATTTGATGTTAGATGCAAACAACACATGAGAGCCTGGAAGTATGGGACAAACGACTCTATATGTGCAGAAAACCTAAGAGGACATAAACACACACCAACCACTAGAGAAGAAGACATGAACATAGTTAGAATCAACAATGATTAGAATCAATTATAATTAGAATCAGCCTTGCAAGCAAATTTCCACATACAGCAATCCAAAGCAATGATCAGGTATACATGCCAAACAATTCATTGTTTACCCTAACAGAAAAATAATGGAGTAATGGTCCCAAAGACTACTGATATAATAATAATAACAATAATAATAATATTAATAATACCACCCAACACCTATTCACTCACTTGTTCTCGAAGTCCTCCACAGAACATTGAAACCAAGTCAAATTAACTGACGAAGCTTTTAACAAATCTCTAACAGTTATGACATTCGTATTCAAAACACTACAACTGAATCCTCCCACCGCTCCCCCCCCCCCCCCCACATACACACATGAAAAAAAAAGAAAACATGTATACACTGTTCATTCTCTCTCTCTCTCTCTCTTTCTCTCACACACACACTCACACACACACACACACACACACACACACACACACACACACACCAATCTTTCCTCCAATTATATATACAGTGAATATAAATTAATTTTGGACTTACACTTCATTAGGCTGGCAACAATTAGGAAAACAAACCAAACAGAAGGAAACACATAATTAAATTACAATATTTACACTGTTAAAGCACAGTGTTTGAACAAATAACTACAATTAGAGGAAAAAGAATATTAGCACACCACAAAGAAGAAGGGGAGAAACGGTGAACAGTGTGAAAACGTTTCGGATACAAAATCGAGCTCATGTTTCGGAAATAAAATGGTAGACCAGTTGAGAGGAAAGGCAGATCCCAGCAAAGTGTAAGTAATTACTTATTTGCATAAAAAACTAGACGTGAAGTGTTTGATAATCTAAAAATAACAAAATTGCATCGTTATAGATCCCACTGAAGATGCCTTAGAGTAAGAAATAGGCGAAACGCGTCTGGGACAAATAAATTAAGTTGCAGCAAGAAAAGGCAGGTTTTATTTACAAACCTAATATAACTAGTTGGGGGAACTTCAGGTTTATGCATTCTGAAGGAAGCGTTGATGAAGTTAGTGTTACCCACGCCGGCTTCGGTGTAAGAAAGTGAGTATTTTCCAACTACCATTAGAATTTCCGGGCAAGCAAATAAATGCAGTAGTGTCGTCCCAAAGCATTCTTCGAAAGAAATACGATTGCAACGTTGCTTTTTCTACTTATAACAATTTGAAAAAAACTTCATTCATAATTTACATTCTATTCGTTCCCCTTTAGAAAATTCTGGTGTCTACAAAATTGCCTGCGATACTTGCACCTCTTACTATATAGGACAAACTGAACGTGCCTTCACTACCAGATATAAAGAACACATGCTAAGAATAAATGGCACTAGCCCCCAAAATTCATCTTTTGCCGACCATCTTCTAATTACAGGCCATTCGCCTAAAGCCATCTACGATAGCAACATTTTGCACATCGAAAAGAAAGGGCGTTGAGTAGACATTCTAGAAAAATTAGATATTTTCAAGCATCTAGCTCGAAAGGATAGCCTCCGTAACAAAAATTTTTTCAACGGTATAAAGCCGTTGCTCGATATCTGACTTCGGGTCTCCTTGTGAAAGTTGCCGAAATGTTCTTTTCCTTCTAAGGTAGTCCTATGTTTTCTAATTATGAAATGCTTCTTGGCTGTATTTCACGTCAGTATTGCTTTCTAAAAGTTGTCATTCAGTCCTATCTACATTTTCATAATGATACTTTCATGTTTTATCTTATTGTTATAAGCATTGATGTATGTTGTACGCTACTATCAAACAAACATTGCTGTCCATTATGTACCAAATACTGTTTATTTATGATAATTTCTGCCTATATTTCAATGTGAAGTAGCCTAATTGTATCTACAAAACTAGATGGTGCGCTCGTTGCAGTGCCATGTTCATCTGGCCGCATTTGTTAACGCGGGCACCTCAGCCCGTTTACAACCTGCACCGCGGAAGTAACGTGCAGCCCTTAATGGCTCGCCATAACTTTTTTTATCATAAATATCTTTATGACTAAAGCCCTTTTGGCATATTTATTATTTTACAAATGACATATAAGTACTGCCAGTCTTTCACAATAATTCCATACTTATAATTTGTTTCATACAATTTTAGTCATAATTCTGTGACCATTGTATGGTGTAAATTCTGAGGAAGACACTCCTAGCAGTGTCGAAACCCGGCTAATTCGTTAAAAATTAGTGACTGAGGACTGTTTTCTTTTAATTGTAACTGTTCACGGTCTCTGAACGTGCAGCCATGTACTAAAAAAAAAAAAAAAAAAAAAAAAAAAAAAAAAAAAAAAAATTCACATCAGTTTTCTGTGTTGAACGGTATTAGACAACTTAAAATGTAACTATAGAAACACATCCCGTCTAACCGTATATTAGCGTTTGTGCCACCGAGGTGCCGTCATGTACGAGGCCTAGAGCGTGCGCGGGGTGAGGCTCGATAGGTCACGTGCGAGCCCAATGTATACAACGGCGCGCGAACCAGGTGCCGGTCGCAGGAGCTGTCAGTCCTGCGGCTACCTCCTCCATCGGATAACGATCGAGGCGCCTGTCACTGGACTTCCGCCCTCCACACCCGTTCTGGTCTCTCCTCAAACTGATAATACTACTGATAACGGTATTCCAAAGAAAGTCACTAAAGTAGCGGAGGTCATCCCGGCCGCACCGCAACCGACGCAACGTTCCAAGGAACCTCTGAACAGGTCACTTTCGAGTAGTATTACGAAATCAGGTACACCGTTTACTGACGGGAACGTCACTGAATCTGAACAAGATACTGCAGCAGAAAACTCTGCAAGCTCACCGAAAAACTGCTCCCCCACAAACAATAAGAATCGAAGGATTTCACATCAAGCTGCTGAGCAAATTATTCCACTCGTGCGCGAAAAGGTCCTGCAAGTAGTGCTGGAGTTAAATGATAGTTCGGAAGAATGCTGTAATCGTACTCAGCCTGAATCTCTTCACACACCAGCCACTAGTAGTGCACCGAGTTTCGAGGAAGCAAAACAAAACAGAACTGTGGCCCCTCAAAAAGCTGCCGCAGAAATCCGCAGTACAACCGCGAAAGACTTATTCATATATCTGCCTGCGAAGACCTATGCGGAGGAGGCAGCGGAAGATGAGAAAATCAGAGATACTCCCCTAACTTTCAGAGAAGCTCTGTCATTTTCCGCTCATGAACGATTAAGTCATGCAGGCTAAGCAACAGTAGGCGAATATGTATCTGACACTTGTTGACAGTTTCCATACTGACGGCGTGTGATTAGATTTGAATTTTTAAAAATGTCGTAGATTATGAACCCATCTCCAGCCTACAGGATTGCAGCTTTTAACACCAACATCATACATAGTTCCCTGAAGTTAATTATCTTGAAATCCTGTATGCAGTAGATACTGATATGTTTCTACTTCAAGGAGTAACGGACCTTGCACTGAACGATATCTTTTGGGTATAACGCTGTAATTAACACTGGAACCGGAAGTGAGCTGGGGCCAGTGATACTCTCGGAAGAGGATATGTCATTCACGTTGAAAAACTTACAAGTAATACAGGGATCGCTTGTACTATCTGAAACGCCCGAACGGTTAACATATATGCTTCATTGACAGCAGCAAACGACGCAACAGAACAGTGTTTTTTAATAATGAAATTGTCCCCATCCTTGGATGGTTCAAATGGCTCTGAGCACTATGGGACTCAACATCTTAGGTCATAAGTCCCCTAGAACTTAGAACTACTTAAACGTAACTAACCTAAGGACATCACACACACCCATGCCCGAGGCAGGATTCGAACCTGCGACCGTAGCAGTCCCGCGGTTCCGGACTGCAGCGCCAGAACCGCTAGACCACCGCGGCCGGCCCCCTCCTTGGACTTCATTACTATAACATCATTTTAGCGGACGATTTTAACTGAGTCCTACGTCCCAAAGATAAAATCGCTAATTTTAAATCGTCTACTGAACTGGAATACATAATTCAAGAGTTCAATTTAACTGACGCGTGGGAGCACAAAAAGTGTGGCGCACCTTGTTTTCTGTTCATTACTAATTTCTCAACAATTCTCTCGGATAGGATATACGTCAATATCAATCGACTATTAGCGGGAAAAGTACTTCTGGTAGAGGAAAACAGCCAACTTTTTTCCCATTGAGAAGAAGCTGTATAAACTCGACACCTCTGTTACTGAAAATTATGTTGCGATCAAACAAATCAAATCGAAAATTTTGACACTAACGTGAAAACGGAAGGCTTTCAAATACGTGCGAGAACGTTGGGGTTGTTTTCGATGAAGCAATTTCAGTATTACATGTCACAGGCCAACAGGAGAGAGGACGTAGGAAAATTATCACAGAACCTAAAAGAACTGAAGGGACTGTTCTCACAACGCAGAACGAAACTGAAAAGGAAATCAATGGCCATCTTGCTGACCTAAAGTCTGGCAGCGCTGTTAATTGCGAAGCACTAGAAGGGCAGTCATAAAATCTTGAAGGCAGGCTTAGCACAGCGTCATCTCGGAGTCTTGAGTCTCAAAAACAAAGTGTAAAGGATGGTTCAAATGCTTCAAATGGCTCTGAGCACTATGGGACTCAACTTCTGAGGTCATTAGTCCCCTAGAACTTAGAACTAGGTAAACCTAACTAACCTAAGGACATCACAAACATCCATGCCCGAGGCAGGATTCGAACCTGCGACCGTGGCGGTCTTGCGGTTCCAGACTGCAGTGGCTTTAAGCGCACGGCCACTTCGGCCGGCAGTGTGAAGGATGTCGATGGGCTGAGCCACCAGTACCTTATCAAAAGAATGACCACACTGGATTTTATTCAGTATTTTGTCAACATCATTGGTAGAATTATGAAGGACAGCACATCGAAAATCATGATTTATGGGCAGATAACCTGGCAACTTGCATTCACGATGTCGGTGCGACAAGGTTGTCCTATATCGATGGTATTATTTGCCATTGCCATTGATTCCCTACTAGCCACTCGGCACCAACAACTGCGACGGCTACACGTACACGGCTAAAATATCATATGTAACTCGTACACACATGATGTGGGTCTCGTGATCACTGATTACATTGATGTGGAGAAGGCATTGCAGTTCATCAAGAAATACGAACTTACATCAGGTACGAAGCTAAGAAGAACTAAATCACGCATTATGTACCTTGAAAATTCTAGAGATCGACTATACGTATAATACAGGAAAACCCTTGCCAGCGCAAGAGCCAGCGACAAAGATCATAGCGTGAGAACACGTAACGACATCCAAAGGGCAGTGTTTGCAATGATGTACATGGCCTCTAAATTCAGTTATGAGGCACAGATTTTACCCATACCACGTGAAAGAGCAACATGAATTCTCTCAGCTTTGGGTCATTTTGTAACTCGTGGTAACATTTTCAAAGTCTAATTTGACACTTTGTCCATCTCAGCAGGAAACAAGGGATTAAATTTGAACGACGTTGGGAGAAAGTCACAAGCTTTATTCGTGACTCCCTCATACAAGCTGTGGAAGAAGACGCCCACCAGCCTCACGTCCCACTTATTAGACGAAATTACTCCCACTGTCGCGACTCCACCCAAGGGTATACGGCACACCTGCATTGCTGCTTACCATTTTCAACAATTTTTATTGGAACTCAGTTGTATTCAAACCAGAGTCCGCCAGTCGAATATGGTAGGAATTAAGAACATATAGGTAAAGTTAATGGAAAACAAAAGCAGAAATGTGACTGAACAAAATTCCCCTCATTACAAGGGAAAATATCAGCACCTCTCAACTACCGACAAATGTGAAAAAGGGCAGAAAAAAGAAAAGTAGCAACTAAAGCGAAGCTTCATGCACTCCATCTGAGATATTCTCCAACGTGTGAGAATTGTGACCGAAAAGACACCGTAGAACGTAAGTTTGTGTGCACTGAAGCTAAGTAAACATGTCGAGTTATCACACAAATGTCAGGCACGATAACATGAGGAGTACCCCGATATCTGCCAGCCGATTCTTTGAATCCTAGTGATCAGCTATATCCACTTACAAAACGAAATGCGATAAACTAACCAAAAGGCCAAACAATGTGTTATCTGTTGACCGAAAAACAAACGAGAGATGATTTCGGCATGTATCTTTTCCTTTAACATCATACCCTAATGAAGACGAAATAGTATAAGAAAACTTTCGCAAACTTTTTATTAAATATAATTTTGTGAAAGACAGTGTTCAAAGTGAATAGAACAGGATCTAATCTACAAAACAAAATTACTAGAACTCGTTAAACTCTTTTTTCTCATTCGGTATTTTTTACGTATTTACTTTGTATTTTATTTAAGGAAACAGAAATCCACTCTCAGGTACATACCTAGCTCAGAAGCACAATATTTTGTGTTGAAGCAATCTCGGGAGAAAACTTTATCCTCGTGAAAGAAGACCTCGTACTCTTTATTATATCTAATTTTATTCCATTCCGTATGTCAGAACTTCTTTTTACCAGAAGTGACTGACCCAGTCTCTTCTGTTGTGCGATAGACTCATCGCTACGCGAAGCATCGAAAATGACATTACGGAGCTTTTGGCGAGTGGAGCGATCGGAATTTAGAGAAGATCAACTTGGCAAACACACCTCGGGAAACTGATGCATCGGATAACTTGTTACATAGTGCGAAATAAATTGGAACACAAACTATAGTGAAGACGAACTTAGAATCCGTCGCTCATCTCAGAAAGTTCCTCTTCTGGATGAATTATTAGAAAAAAGGAAAAAAAATACATTAAAAGGAAATTATGGAGCGACTCAGCGACAGGCACGGGGGATCCATCGTGGCCAGGCCTCGAAGTCAAAGATTCCTGCCCTCTTTGCCTCCGCTACCTGGTGCTGACCAGCGTCTTCCAGAAAATAAAGGTGGGTATTGATACTAGATTAATATCTGTAGGGTCAGGGTTCAATTCCCTCTACAGGCGAAGTTTTTAGTAGGCACTGGTAGATTCTGTTTACTCCTGATTACTCCAAATGAAGAACAAATTATCCCAACGTTGTTTCAAATGCGCACTAAACTTGATGTCCCTTCGCTGCCGATTACAAGTTACGTTGGGCAATGCCAGAAGCGTAAGAGCAGCATGTAGAACCTTTGTCATTAGTAATCTTTCTTAGACTAGTACTTTTATTTTAGTTAATGAATCAAACACCATATAAGGTCATAAGGCCCTTCTTCTTTTATTTCCGCTTGAGATGTTGAATATATTGGTACTGGTTTCACGGAATTTGATTTATTAGTGACGACGCAGCGCCATCAATTTGTAATTTGTTCGAGGTTCCAAGTTCTCCACATGTCAAGATCCGAATTCCTTTCAGGCTTTAGTATGAGCACTCCTAACTGTTGATAGATATTTTACATCTCTTCATTCATTATCAATAACAATATGTGACGGTTTCGATACAGACGCCGGTCTTCCGTCACATCGTTATAAGTTCACACGTGACACTCATAGCTACTGGTGAAAACAAAATCGACTGTTAACGTGTCTTCGTGTGTAGGCAACGACGATACGAGCGGGGCTCGATTCCCAGCCATCTCTGTACTCATCGTCGCGTCACTTATAGTTCAACATGCGCACATCTCGCTTCTCGTCAAAGATACCTATATTTAATGTCCACTCTTGCCGAGAAAAGAACTACGATAGGTGCCTGATTCAAATGCTGGGAATGCAGAAGTGATTAATTGCCCCGTCAGTGCAGTTCCAAGCCGGCCGTTGTGACCGAGCGGTTCTAGGCGCTTCAGTCAGGAACCACGCGGGTGCTACGGTCGCAGGTTCGAATCTTGCCTCGGGCATGGATGTGTGTGATGTCCTTAGGTTAGTTAGGTTCAAGTAGTTCTAAGTCTAGGGGACTAATGACCTCAGATGTTAAGTCCAGCAGTGTTTGGAGCCATTTGAACCATTTATAACTGTAGTTCCAAACATGTCGCTACTGCTGAGAAAATTCATATCTGGAATTTGACTGTGTTTACGTAACAGTCGGATTAGGTGCTGGGTTCGAATCGCCATCCAGCACGTATAATACGTCGTTTCAAATCAGTTACGTGGGAATCAAACCATATCTTACATCTTTTGTGGTTAGTTACCAGGGACAACAGTTTCCGGACAACTGTCCCGATCCACTACAACAACTTTTGTCATGTAATTTAAAGTTCAGAATTGCTAACTGATACTGTTCAAAAATGTATTATATTACATCCCTTGAAATCTAGCCGGCAATGATGATCAGTGCTGTGGACGAATCTCGATCAAAAACGAATGTATTGCGTAGTTAGTATTGGGTCTCTATCCACTACCGCAACGAAACAGTTGTTCATGTCATTTAAAGTGCAGACGCATGTACAGCTATCGGCTCATTAATAACTTCCATTGCAATGTCACTTTGTGTTAAATAAGTGCGATAAGTAGTTTTCGAACAGCACATAGAGCAACGTGCCATCACGAAAATTGTGAAATCACTAGTTACAGGTTGTTGATGCATTTATTTCGATAGAGCTCCTTGTTCTTGTGGCTACTTAGTTCAGTACTCATTTTACACAAAAGCGCTGGCGCAATGAACGACTGTTAATAAATGGTTAAAAAACCTTTGAGAGAGTAAGAATACTTCGTGTATTTGGGAGCCAAGATATTCTTGAGAATCTCTTATTCGCAAGAGATGTAGTTTTGAGCAGGGATTACGGAATAATTTTCGTGTTCAGAATTGCTTGCATCATTTGTGTCAAATACTAATGAGAGTGTTAATAGTTTACAATGTCAATTATATCATTAAATTTGAGTTTACAAGCGTTAATGACTGTCTCAAGTGTTTCCTGATATTTGTAGTATCGGAGTATTAATTTACACCTGGAGTTAATTACCACACAAACCATTTTGTATAGCCGAGCGTTTGTTCCGAAACAAAGTTGGAAAAACTGCAAGGCAGTTACGTTATGTAGGCTGCATGCAAATCGGGCGAAGAGCAATTCAGATCGTTTGGATAATTTTAGCATGATATACGGTTTAAGTAATACGTTATCAAGTAATGTGGCATAATTACTTCCCTACATGTAACACATGAAATTAAGAAGGCGGTAAATTAAGATACCTGCATCATGTACTGTAGTAGTCACCTCTTGTTGCGAACAGTTAGGAAACTCGTCTGCTGCAGCTCTCCACCCCAAGCCGGCCGGAGTGGCCGAGCGGTTCTAGGCGCTTCAGTCTGGAGCCGCGCGATCGCTACGGTCGCAGGTTCAATACCTGCCTCGGGCATGGATGTGTCTGATGTCCTTATGTTATTTAGGTGTAAGTAGGGGACTGATAACCTCAGATGTTGAGTCCCATAGTGCTCAGAGCCATTTGAACCATTTCTCCTCCCGAATCTATCCCGTGCAACTCTCTACTAGCCTGCGTTGGTACCGCAAGGTAGGCCCCATTCAGTGTACTTACCCACTACAATTTTTAGCCCTGACCCTTAAGTGACTTACCAAATTACCTAACTCTTGATAACTCGCGACGTGTCCATGAAACTAATTCACCTTTCAGTCAATATGTGACATTTCTTTTCTCTTATATTCAAAGCCGTAGCTGTTCATCAGTGTTACCGATGAATGTATAATAATTTATTACGTTACGACCGCTTAAAAATATCTAATACTAGCAGGGAAACAGTAGCATGTAGCACTCCCCCCCCCCCCCCCGCATGATTAATTATTATGACGTCATATCACCTGAACTATGTGTTGTAAAATGATATAATTTTCTCGTTACGTTCACTGTTGTATGCTCACACTGTCTGCAAAAAGTCTCGCGAATCCAGTTTGTAGTAAATAAGAAGCAAATTATAACATAATACCTCAAGCGGTACACACACATACACACACACACACACACACACACACACACACACACACACACACAAAACCCATACATTCATACGTACATCAATTTTAATGCTATCTACGGATTCACAGCATCAGGTTGCCATCTTCTGTTGCACTAATCCACTAAAAAGCATCATCTACTAGGTCTACAACTTTGCTTCCGCCGTTTTTTCTCGAAGTTCGAGACTTTATTGTGAACAACTTACAAAAAAATTACGATTCCAAGTATTCGCCATCGTTGGCCACTGCTTTCTCCTAGCTTTAGGGCAGCATACGAATCCCGCATGGTATAAACTGGGCATCTTTTGAGGGGATCCATGACTCGATCATATTTGGCACTTGTTAGTATTACCGCAAGTGCTAGTCAGCTAGATGGTGTGTCATAGATCGAGAAAGGTGGCAGTCAGAGGGATGAGTATCTGGATAATACAGCAGGCGTAGTAGAACTTCCGATTTCAACGTTTCCAAGTATGTTTTGACGGGATTTTAGACATGGGGCCGTGCACTACCATGCTGCAAAATCATTTTTTCATCTCTATCGCTGTAGTGTGGCCGTTTGGCTTTCAGTGCTCGGCTCAAACACATTGCTTTCGATAACGATCTCTTGTGATTGTTCCCGTCGGTTGCAGTGGTATCGAAAGCTTTCTCTCTTTCACAGCCATGACGGTCGTCAACGTCAAAATCACCATTCTTGAAGCATGGAACCCATTCTCTGCGAAGTTCTATCACTAACAGGCGTCTCATCATAGCTCATCATCAGCTTTTTATGAGCCTCAGACGCAGATTTCTTCATATCAAAGTAGAAAATAAACCCTCCCGCAGATGTCGAGAATTGGGCTCATAAGTTGGCGTATTCACTCGAGAATTACTTTATGATGCAATCAAATATTGTCTGATTTTTGATGGCGTTATGTTCTCAAATGCCTAAGCTTACTGTATGACACTTAGAACGAACGACTTGCACCACTACTTTCCACTACTGCAGTCTATTGCAAAACGGCGGAGGCAAAGTTGTACACCTAATTGATATACAGGGTGTATGAAAAAGAAACATCCAATTTCACACGTCTATATTTCTGAAACTAATAAACGTATGCAATGAATTTTGTTTTTTGATGAAGGGAAAACTCAAAAAGTTTTCTTTCCTACCTTAACGTAGGAGTTCAATATGGCCCCCTTGAGATACACGGCATACGTCAGTGCGGTATCCAAATTGTTACCACACTGCTGCGACCATGTCTTGAGTTACAGCTTCCACAGCTGCTGTTATGCGATGTCTCAGTTCATTCACTGTTGTTGGTAACGGATGCACATTAAACAGAGTCTTTTATTAACCTCCACAAGAAATAAACACATACTGTCAGGTCCTGTGACCTTGGAGGTCAGAAATGTAAGGCTGAATTGTTTGGTCCAGTGCGACAGATCCATCGTTGAGTAATCCTTTGATTTAAAAACTACCGCTCTTGCAGATTCCAGTGTGGCGATGTCTCATTCTATTGGTAAATGATGTCGTTCGAATGAGTCTCTAACTGTGGGAAAAGAAAGTTCTGAAGCATATCGAGATATGTGCTTACTGTAACAAAAAAAAGTGGACCATACACCTTTTCCCGTGAAACACATTAAATTTTGGAGAGTCCCTGTCATGTACAACTTCATGTGGTTGTAGCGTATCCCATGTTCTCACATTATGATAGTTTAGCTTTCCATGTAAATGGAAACACTAACCATGGATGAAAACTGCCATCCTCCATCTCGCCAAGAATAAAATTACAAAACTCCACACGATGTTATTTGTCACCTTCACAAAGAGCTTGCAGTAGCTAAATTTTGTATGGTTTCGTGTGTAAACGTCGACGCAACACACGCCAGACTGACATTGGGAGTATGTAAAGCTGTCGAGATGCATGGCGAACGGATTTCTGCAGTTTTCTTGTGAAACTATGGCGCATGCGTTCGACGTCTGTGTCAGACACTCGGGGACGGCACCGCGATTTGCCTTTACACAAACAACCAGTTTCTCGGAATTGTTCATGCCGTCGTGTAATGCTCTGTGTTGTTGGAGGATCCACACCATGCCTGGTATGGAAGCCACGTTGAGCAGTTATTACTGAACCGCACTGCGCAAAACGCTTTCTGTTGTCCCAACACTATTTTTAGTAGAACTGAAATGGGCGCTCAGTGCTGCTACGTAACGGGACCCACGCTAATCTCTAGGGTTTGCTCTTTCTAACAGTACGTTGTTCCCGCATATATCTCAAATACCATAATGGTTATGGTTGTTTAAAAATAGGATGAGCCTTTTGATACACCCTGTATAACAACTACAGTTAGGCACATTGAACATCGTGAAGTCTAAAATCTACATGACTTCCTCAAATATTGAAAATAAGGATTTAGTAATGATCAAAGTGCATAAGTACAACAGATGTACATCTAGTCCATCCTTTTTGGAGGATTAATGATACCTGAAGACTGTGATTTGGTGCTAAGACTGGTAATATCCAAATTACAAACTTTTGAGCGGTCATCACGTAATAAATTAGTGAAGGTCACATATTTCCATTTGGCAATGTCTCAATTTTTTAAAACCGTATACCTAATGTTGCGCAGTGTTCTTTGAATAAACTTTCAATCCTCAAATCATACGTCGTGGAAATGTAGCACCAGTTATTTTCCGTTCATTAAAGGCAATTGAAGGAGACCTTTGACTCACTAGAACTAATTATCTCAACCACTTCTGACTGTGGCAACACCTCAGGAAAAACCTATGTGGCAACTTATCACGCTCGATAAAACAGATCCATTAACTTTTTCTCAATGAGCGAGAATTCCCGAAGTCTGATAAGAGACTGCAATTACTTATGACTGCGCACGTGTTACAGTATATATAGGGTGCGGCGCCAGCAGCCCGCAGCCACCGCCTCCAGAATGCAGCGCCTCGCCCTCTTGCTCGTGTGTCTGCTCGGCTCTGCCGTAGCCTTGCCGGCCCGCACCAGGCTCTGGAGCAGGGGCAACAGCCGCATCATCGGAGGAAGCAACGCCAACATCGCCAACTACCCGTGGCAGCTGTCCTTCCAGTATGGCGGTTCGCACATCTGCGGAGCCTCCATCATCAGCTCCACGTGGGCGCTGACGGCCGCTCACTGTGTGGACGGTATGAGCCTCCTGCTGATGACTTTCAGAGCCGGATCGTCTATCCGTGGGAGCGGTGGCACCGTCCTGAGGGCCTCCTCTGGCTACATGCACGCGTCGTACGACAGCGACACGGTGGACTACGACGTCGCCGTCGTTCAGGTGAGCAACTCGCTTACGCCTTGAACCTAAGGACTATTTTTTAGTCAGCTCCTATATCATTAGGGGCTATGTTGTGGAAACTAAACAAAAATACGCTGTGTGTAACGTAGAACCATCCTCAAGCAGAAGGTGATGAAACTGTCATGTTGCAATAACATTAGTAACTGTTTTTACGGCAATATACCTCTCTAATCTTCTGATTTTAGAAAATCAACGTCAGTTACAACGGGACGTGCGGTTTTGCTCCGGATTTGATGTCAGTGGGCAGTTTATATTTCTTAAATGTCTAAACAATTCAGATACTTATGTTATGCTATACAAAACATAAACCAACGAAATAGAAATCGAACACGATTCCTTTGTATCTGTAACGTACCTGCATGTCCAGGAAATATGAATAAGCTCTGAAGACACATAATTGTGTTATGTGGCGCTATGTGTTACACTCGGTAAGTGGCTGTATTGTTCGTAACACTAGTAAGAGTTCAAAACGGCATCAAATTTAAAATTATTCTTTCTTAAAGAATTTTAAACAATACACGATGTCATCCTTTCGGGGCTGGGGATGAATAGTTTTGTGTGCATCTACAGTAAGTTGACATACGTATTTCCGCTGAAAGGAGCATACAAAAGTAACGAGACCGTACAGTTTTTGGCACTACAAGCAGGAAACCAATGTGTGCCTTTGGATTCTGAAAGAGCGCAGCATCTTATGTGTCACTGACTTCGCAATCCCAAAAGCCGATGGTTCAACATACACCCAATTAAATTCAGAGAGCACGAACAAATTATGATAGAACAGCTTATTTTCTGAATGTACATAAGCAGTTCGTCGAATAGCTTATATAGCAGTTACAACAGTCTTCTGTGGCTATCTTGTTGCTTACAGGAAACTGTAGCAACTGGGTTGTTCGAGGGAAATCTTATGCACCATAGAAACAAATTCCATTTACAATGAAGAACAGTAACGCACACAAATCCAATATCAGCTATATCGGATAAAAAGAGAAGTGGTAACCCTGTGAAGGCAGTGACATCGTTCCATTCTAATGGTAAACACTACTACATAATGCTAAATTTAAGTAACACGTACAATTAGAAGCAGTAGGGGCGAAAAAATGATTGTCATTTCGACAGAGAATATCCTGACAGCCTATCTTTTACTCAGATCGTGAAGAGTTCGTTATTATGACCTGTTTGGTGACACTACTCCAGTATTTGGTATTACTTATGGCTTACGGAATAACCTGCTACGGTCGCAGGACTTGCATGTTTGTCAACTGTAACAGATATGCTTAGGTTATGTAAATGAAAATTGTTCGAAGAAGAAAAATTAAAGGCCTGCTGGATGATTTGATTGTGTATGCGTCTATTATACTACGTGATTTTAGAGAAGCCATACATCAGGTAGACAACACACTAATCCAGCTGCCTACGTCATTAGTGAAAGATAGGGATAATAGGCAGATTCGCATTTTCAGTGGTTCGTAGAGAGTCTCTGCTTTCTTACTACATTTGTGAAGTAAGTAAAAGAGGCAGCGCTTAAATCTGCGTTAAGGCCTTTTATGATGCACAAAGCCACAGTGACTTTACAGATGTCATGGTATAGGCATCTAATATCGCGTTGGGCCTCATCTCGCTGCAGTCTGGAACCGCGAGACCGCTACGGTCGCAGGTTCGAATCCTGCCTCGGGCATGGATGTGTGTGATGTCCTTAGGTTACTTAGGTTTAACTAGTTCTAAGTTCTGGGGGACTAATGACCTCAGCAGTTGAGTCCCATAGTGCTCAGAGCCATTTGAACCATTTTTTGGGCCTCATCTGGCCGTGTGGACTGCAATGAGACACTGTCGAAGTTAGTCTACAAGTCCCCAGTACTCCTCTGAAGCACGTGACAGCAAATAATTTTCAGAATGGCAGCCAATTCTGGGCTCTTCGTGAATGCACAATCATGGCATTGAGCCTGATTTTTCAGCATGACAGTGCAAGACCCCATGTCGAAAATCCCGTCAAAACATACTTGGAAACGTTGAAATCGGAAGTTCTACTACGCCTGCTGTATTATCCAGATACTCGTCACTCTGACTGCCACCTTTCTCGATCTATGACACTCGATCTAGCTGACTAGCACTTGCGGTCATACTAACAAGTGCAAAATATGATCGAGTCATGGCTCCCCTCAGAAGATGCCCAGTTCCATGCCTTTATGTATATGCTCAGACGGGTTCAAATCCGGGCTCTGGGGTGGCCATCCAAGTCTTTCGACCTCTCCTCCTTTTTCCTGGAACCATTCACAGGCGACACTGAAACGATGTTGCTTCTCTTTACGAGTTTGAAACACAGGTGAACCGTCAGGGTGCTGGAAGGCCAAAAATGGATGGAGGTAGTTCCCAAATAGCGCAACATACTGTGAACCATTCCAAGTCCCTTGCACGACAACAAGGGAACCCAATCCATACCAGAAAAATGCTTCTCAGACCATAATAGAGACACCATCGCCTCGGACCACACCTTCTTGGCATGTATTCTCCGTCGATTCATGTGGTCAGCGTCACACACAGTGCCTCCTTTGGGGATAGTGCAGTTGAAATCGTGATACCTCTGATTAACAGGAGCACCCTCGTGCGGCGCCGGCTCGTTTCCCCCATGGAACTCATTTCCTACTGATTATCCACAGGAACACATGTGTAACACGTCCTGTGTTGAACTCAGGCATCAGTTGTCGCACTGTTGCCCTTGTGGCTGTATTGACGATTCGTCCCAGACGTCGCCGTTCAAGGTCATTGAGGGTGGCTGGACGGCCACGTCTGTTGCGGACTGTGACACCCTCATTTAGCCGTTCACGATACACCTTGAAGACGGTTAAACGTGTGAAGACATATGACCTTATCACTGCCGAAATCGAAATTCCCACCTGTCAGGCACCGAACGTCATACCCCATTCGAACGACGTCAGTTCTCGACGTCGTTGCATGTAACACAACTCATTTGCACCACCACTTCTCAGAAGATCTGCTATACAACTGCAGTTGGCGCAGGAGATGTGCCCATCTGTGCCATAAGTACTAGCCCCTCTCCCCCTTCCCCACCATACCATGACATTTGGTAAGTCAGTGATACAATCGTCATTCAGACACATATAAGAATTGCTTCCTCTCCTGCTCCAGGTGTCTGGATCCCTGCTCGGTACGAACGCCCAGGCCGTCAGCCTTCCATCCGACGGCTACGACCCCGCCGGAGGCCTGGCCGTGACCGTCACTGGCTGGGGATCCACGTACACAGACGGACCGGCCCCGAGCAACCTGCAGAAGCTGGACATCAGCATCGTGGCGCGCTCCACCTGCCAGAGCATCTTCGCCAACGTGAACACCGTGACGGCCCGCATGGTGTGCGCCGGCAGCGCGGGCCAGAGCGTGTGCAGCGGAGACTCGGGCGGCCCCCTGGTCAGCGGCAGCACGCAGGTGGGCATCGTCTCCTGGGGGGTCAGCCCCTGCGAGGCCAGCCCCGGCGTCTACGCCAACGTCGGAAACCTGCGCTCCTGGATCCGCTCTGCAGCAGGTGTCTAAGGCCTTCTGGGTCACAGTTGCTCTCTGCAATGTGCATCTACACCTTTTGACAATAATGTTTCAGTTGTATACAAGATGAACTTTCTCATATATACAACAATGAAAATAAATGACTCTCTATTCTGTACCTAATCAACATTAAAGCTCTGTAAGACACTGCCATGATTTTCGTAGAGTGTACTGAGGACATGGACATCTTTCAAGATACCGTACCTCAATCGATAAAGACAGAACTCTTACGGGATCACTTTGTTGTTCGTCTGTCTGTATGTCCAGCTGTTGAAAAATCTTTTTCTCAAGAACGGGTAGACGCATCAAGTTGAAATTTATGTCATGTATTGAGGTCTATGGTCTCTTCTGAGTGTAAAGCATTGAACCTTCTAAGTGAATGTCATCGAAAGATACCATTAGTGTCACATATTTTAATGCCCCTAACTCACTCATAAAAACGTGGAGGATACTTCCTACTGGCCTAGAATCATGAAATTTGGCAAAAAGGTTTCACAGTGAGGTCAAAGGAAAGAATCCGAGAACGATAATTTTTGTAATTATATCACACGAAAAGAGTCTGTCTCTTCAGAGAGTCTGTCTCTTAAGACGTAAGAACTTGAAATTTACGTCACATACTAAGAGCTATGGTGTCTTGGCGGTGTGTTAAACGTAAGCTTCTAAGTCAGTTCATTCAAAAGGTACGGCCGTTTATGTCACATGTTTAGATACTCGCAGACTCACTCGTCAAAACTCAATACCGTATTTCCCATTGACCTATAATCATAAATGTGGCAACAAGTAAGACTTAACAGTATAAGTAAAGGCAAGAACTAACAATCGTTAATTTGCAATTATATCATACGGAAATAATTTCTTTGTCGCTTGCTATCTGACGTCTAACTTGAAATAAAAACAGGCAGTAATTCTGCACTCAGGCAGACTGGATCGCAGAAGTAAAAGTCAAGGAATAACGGCATTCCTCATACGACGCAATTTCCGAATTTCTCCAGCATACGATATCCGGGAGCGATCTGAAACGGTGTATCCATAATCATCGCTTCTGTTGTACATGAAACAACTAGTCTGCGAATGTTTGTTTCGCATACAATTTGAAACGTCCTATCTACGTGGAATAATCGCTCCTCGCTATCTGATGATGGACTAACTCCGAAACGCATCACAGAGCAATAAAGTCATTCTTTGTCTGATGTTTGACTTTTGTCCTTGCGACCCAGTCAACCTGAATGGAGAACTACTGATTATTATAATAATGGTTGCGTGCCTCCTGCATGACTTCATGTCAAATTTATATTACTGAAATTAAAACGTTCTCAAAAATTTTGGGATCCTTAGGACCTATATCCAGCGAGTATCAATGTCGATGACAGAGAAAATGGTCGAGATTCTCGATTCCCGGAATGAAAGAACTGTCTAAATACATAATTAAGTTTGTAACGCACCCTTAGTGCGCCAGTCCATGTCGCACCTGGCCAGTTTCTTCTGTTACCATTACTGGTGTCGCTGAGAAAAAGACTGAGTTCGTTTCAGTGGGGACAGACAAATTTCCTGCAAGGCAACAGGGTTATTAATACTGTACGCTGGTACTAGAAAATACCACTTTCTTTAAAGAATGAAACTGCTTCTAACGTCTGATTACTTTACAGATTACTTAATGCCTTGAATATTTTGACGTTAAGCATGTAAGAGAGAAAAAATTTTAGGAAATTTTTGAAATTACGTCTAAAGTTCGTTGGAAGTCGCCAAGAGCTCTTATTATGACAGCTTGCATTAATATAATCTGGATAATTTACGCTCCATTAAGTAGAAGCCAGTTTTTCACACATCTCAGTGTTTATGAAGTAATATTTACTGAACTATATTTCGTACACTGATATATTTTTGCACATACATTCAGTGGTGTATTTGGATACCGCCTGCAAAATGTGAACCAAATACAGCTGGTAGTGAAGAAGTAATACATTAAATAGTCATGCCTGGTGCCGAAATTTAACTGCAAGGACAGCGAAAAAGTCGTGAGCCAAAAAGGTTTCCTTCCTTTCATCATTTTTTGGGAGTTTTATCGAAGGAAACTTTCATAAAAGTTTGAAATTACGTTTAAATTTCATATGAAAGTCGCGAAGTGCTCTCATTCTCAAGTAATGGATGAATATAGTGTGGGTAGTTTGCACGCTGTGAACTACACAGTTTCTAACTGCATTACTTTTCTCAATATGTTGACGCTTAGCGAGTAGATTACGTCAGCATTTCTAATTTTTTAATTCTGTCAGTAATAAATACTGTATGAAATATTTAAAACCAAATTTTGTGGCCCCTGGAAGCTGTTAGATGGACAACCTACAGCTTGGATCGTGATCCATGGAACATGAATTGCGTTAGTCGGTTAGTAATATAGACTCTGAAGCACAATATGTCCTGCATCTATTCATATCCAACAAAATAAAGGTATTAATAACACAATGCCAATTATCCGATTATTACCAGAGTCCCATTGAAGATAACTTACAGAAAGCTGGTCATGTGATTTATAACATAGTCACGTTATAGAACTTGGCTGTGTTACGAAGGAAATGGACAGTTTTCTGCAGGTTGTCTTCAGTGGGACGGAGGCGACTGTCAGATAGTTGGAAGAGAGTTGTGAACAATTAAATCCCCTCTGAAATAAGTTTTGTGACTAATGAATGAATCATCAATTATAAGAAATAAAATATACACAGGAGGCATTTATACCGAAGAAATGTCAAACTTTAAATACTCTGGATGAATTATTACTGTAACACCAACACATAGGGAGAAATTTCCCGCAGATATGCGATAAAACCATGTCAGTGAAATGTTTCTGAGACGAAACAAAGGCTGTGTTATACTGGATGACGTCTTCAACGACGTAAGGACACTGAAGATGTTGTTAATACTTGAAAAATAGAAAATGGTTAGTGAACAAAGTGATGAATAGTGACCGATTGGCGACGATGTGATGGGCTGACAAACCGAAATACATTTAACAGCTGATGCAGATGAAGATGGTATAAAATATTTTTAGTACATTTCAGAGCTCTGTGGTATAATGAATACCATATTAAGAAACTAGCAGATCACAGTTTAGACAGAAATTTAGTTCCTCTGTGATCTGAAGTTTCCCCCACATGAAATGCATTATGGTACCTCACAACCCTACATTAACATATTTGCCCAACGGAGCACAGTAAGATTTAAATTATATTGCTGTAGGATAGATTCCAGTGTTAATTTTCAAGTCACAAATCGCGTTATGTCAACGTTTATGCTATAGGTGCACACCAGCACACCAGCAACAGGTTTCTGTAGGTTATTCAAACATTGTGCTGTATTATGTTTAATGCCATTTTAGCAGTTACTCAACAAATGATACCCACCTTCCTCTACGTCTCCAGGTATACTTGCGCCCCATCAGGAGTTAATTTTATTGAATCTTTAACTGATTTTACTTTCACCATATGTCGTTTGGCTGCCCTACTGCACTAATTTTACGGGCTTTACCACCATAACTTTCGATCAAGGATGTGTAGAAAACTTTCCCATGAATGTCGGATACCTGTTAATCCATGTGCTTAGAGACTGACCTAGTTAAGTGGGTCTCTCTCAAACCAAGCGTTGTCTCCTAAGAACTCTATAATATACTGTAAGCATGGGAAATTATATACTATAGAAACTTACTGAGGTATTGACACATATAAGTTCTTTGTAAATGTGACCCGATTTAGATACCACAAACCCTCTCAAAACGTGAAGTTTTATTTCGTTTCATCCTCCCACTCTGGATGCTTCACATTCTTTGCTGGGCAGTGTGGTTTCGAGCAACTGTAGGCACATCATCATACGTGTTTTTTACAGAAACATAATTTTGTGAATCATTTGCTGTTGGGCTTTATTGTAGTGAGCAAATACTATAATCAAGATCGGAATTAACATGAATGTCCAGCAATAAAAAACATAGAGTTATAATATTTGCAATGGACGGCGAATGTTTTTTATAAACATGAACTTTAAATTTAAAGAACTGCTGACTTATTTGTGTTCTTGGTTAAACGTGATATGGAATATTAGGAAAGACCGCTTATGTTTATTTCAGATAGAGGTAAAATGTATAGACGTTACAGTATTTGCAATGAGCTGAAATTGTTTGTATGACCACGAACTTTACAATTAAAACCGTGAACAAATGTTGAGTTATTTCCGTTCTTACATTAACGTGATCTGGAACATTAGTAAAGACAGTATCTGTCAATTTCAGCTACAGGAAATATGTAAAAAAAGTTTTAGTAGTTGCAATGAACTGCCGCTGTTTATATGACCATGAACTTTATATTTAAACCAAGAACAAAATTTCATATGAATGCTGACTTATTTCTGCACCTATTTGAACATGATCTGGAATATCACTAGAGACAGATTCTGTTTATTTCAGATAAAGGTAATATGTATAACAGTACTGATTTATGTTAACAGTAGAGGACTTCAACGTTTGGAAATGTAGTACACGATCTATTCTGTGATAGGATATTTACGTTGACACCAGTACAGTAGGATATAAAGAGAGGGATAGAGGAAGGGTTAGGGGAGGGGGAGGTTTTGGAGAAGGGTAGTGTTGATTATCTGCTTTTAACCAGTAAGTATTCGAAATCATTAAGGAAAAATATGTTTCTCAGTTCAGTTTGGTCGTTGACTAAGGAGTCAGATGCTATATTTGTCATCACAAAGATTTCAGTTTCTTCACAAAGATTGAGTATGATGACTTTTGTGCCAAAATGGAGTATTTGGAGGTTTTGTTCTCTGTTGTTTGCAGAATGATTGTGTTGGGTAAAACGTAAGGCAAAGCTAGATTTGTTCAGGCTACTAAGTCAGAGTGTATCCATTTCATACAAAGAGCTTTATTTAGTTACAAAAACTACAACTTTTATACATATCACCACTAGCTGAAATAAAAAGAATCTGCCTTTACAAATATTCCAGATCATGCTACTGTAAGATCAGTAATAAGTCAGCAGTTTATTTGAAGTTTTGTTCTTGTTTTTAAATATAATCACCATACAAACCTCTGCAGATCATTGTAAATACTATAACTCTGTATTAGTTTATTCCTGGACATTCATGTTGATTCCAATTTTGATTAAAGTGTTTGCTCACATATCGACTTTAATACAAACAATATCTCTAATGAACGTAAGACTGTGTCATATCTTTGTGTCAAGATCTTTGTAACAACTAACAGTTGTATAGCACAAGCTGTGTGTTGACATTGTTTCGCTAACACAGTTTATATGCATAAATAATGTGTGAAAGTGTGTGACGTGTTACTGACTGGTCATCATAATGGAAGGAGACACAAGAAAACTAACAAAATACTGAAAAAAAGCCGCCCTTACTGTTTAGTAAGTGCAGAATTGAATTTTTAATCCAGATCGTCAGACAAGCAATACTCATAGCGATGCATTAGAACATGTTACATCTTCTTGTCAGAGAGCCAACACTCAGCATTGTGCTGAAACAGATATGCAACTGCCGGGAAACCATCTGAAGATGAGCCTGAAAAAGTTGGAAAAACGGTTCATGGAATAATAAATAACTACGTCAAAAAAGTCACTGGCTGCAGTTTTATCTATTTACATTGAATAACCAGTTATGGTATCTAAAGTATCCATAATTGATCAGCTTAATAAGCAGAGCTGTATTTTGAATCTGTGGGTGGTAGACAGTAATTAATTTGACAGGAATTAAGAATTACCTGGCACTGTTCTCATCCCAGGAGAATATGCTGTGATTAAGGTACACGTAAAAGGTAAGCTGCCATTTAGATTGCATGACTGTAAAATTTGTTTGGAAAAGGTTACGTTGACTTTATTTTAGAAACAAGTTAATTTAAGATGATAAGAATTAAGATTTTACTCATCGAGATGTGGTTCGAAAAGTTTTTGTTACCTGCAGGTGTACGGGTTGTAGATTCAAACAAAATTCTCACATTTTAAGTCAATGAGTTAGTGTATTAACAAATGAACCAAGTTCATCATTTTTATATTACTGTAAACATAATTAGAGATATAAAAATAAATCGAGAAAATAATAAGATTAACACTGCTGTTTGTATCCATGCCTCGCTGTGGTACGAATGGAAACACCAACGTTAATTTCTATGTTGTAAAATCTAATTATAAGTTTAATGTTTAGCACAGAACTTATAATCTCATACGATTTTGATGTCAGATTTATCTTTAAATTGTTGTTTGTTCTTTTAAAGCGGAAAACTGTTTCCATTCACCTTATTCGACCATACAGTATTTAGGTTCCCTTTTTTTACAGTAGACAAACACTGAGAGTAAATACTAAGGGTACTAGAATGACTTATACTTCACTTTGCCACATTGTAATCTTTGATGTAAGGTGCATTAAATTACAGTATAAAATTTTTACAAGTATGGACAATATACACAAGTGAACTTTACAAAATGACAGTGTGTACATACATGACACTAAATATATATTATGCACTAAGTTACAGATAAACAGTTAGTTAGTAGAAGCATGGCAATACAGAATAATAAAGAAACAACAGTTATACGGTATGCAGCACAGTGAAGTACTTGTTACATGAAAGAATAGTGATAGAGTTGCAAGCATACACATCCCACAGAAATGAACATAAGAGGCTGTGGGTGTGAACATGAGTAGATTTATTGAGTGTGTAAGGTAGAATAATACAATATGCAGCCAGATAAATACATCAGATATGCGGAACAGTGAAGTACTTGTTACATGAAAAAACAGTGAAAGAGTTGCAAGCCTACACATCTCACAGAAATGATCATAAGAAGCTGTGGGTGCGAACATGAGTAGATTTATTGAGTGTGTGGGGTTAGGGATTTTCTCTGCCTCGTGATGACTGGGTGTTGTGTGATGTCCTTAGGTTAGTTAGGTTTAAGTAGTTCTAAGTTCTAGGGGACTGATGACCATTGATGTTAAGTCCCGTAGTGCTCAGAGCCATTTGAACCATTTAAAGACGACCCTTAGTGAATGCACTAAACTTGTGTAGATCACGTACTTATTAGACTTGACGACTTAATGCCAACTACACATAGTGACAAAACGTTTATAAATACATGCCCCAATGTCTAACTGCATACGTGAATAAACACCATTGTCAAAACTGCACCCACACGACACCGTTTCCTGAACGGCATTAAGTGGCGCCACAACCGTGAGCCAGAGATCCTCATCACAACCCGAATGTACCTACAATCTTTACCCAGGGCACACGTTGGTGCATGAACGACGTGTGTAGTACGTCTGGACTATTTACGTGTTATATAAATATCGTAGATGTAAACATAGACAGGCAGGATTTACCCATACGTACAAACCTGAGGTGCTATATCAATGTCGGAGGGTCTCGGGAATACTGTCGATATAGGAATGGGAAAAGGGCTGATATGTGAATTGAGTGTTGAGGTGTGTGCTGAAGTTCGTGTTATGGAGAGCATTGGAATAGGATAGTCTGAGCAGCTTTGATAACCATATTGATATAGTGATGCAATGGTTAGTACATCTGCTCTGTAAGCAGAAGATCCATGTTTACGTTCTAGCTGTGGCACAAATTTTAGTTGATTGCTTCAGCTTCTATCCTCATCCAAAATTAAAAACAGCTGTGTTGTATTACACAATGATTAAATGTGCAGAACGAGCCCAACGTCATGTCTGCCAACAACAAAAACTGTGGAAAATGGCGGAAACTCCCTATGGTCGTATCTGGCGCGCATGCCTTCACGTGACAGTATAGGTAGTCACTAGGTACACTGTTGTCTTGGTACATCATTCTCTCCTTATTGTTTTTTATTATTCAAAGTAGTTGCTTTCTGTAGTTTTATACAGACAGAAACGTGTAATATGCTTGCTAATATGTGAAACACGATGAGTAAATGACTCTTTAAGCTCTCCACTGTACGTTTCTACATGAAACTTAGTCCAAATTAACTCCCACCCTACAAAAATCTATGTATTGGCAAAACCATGAACCTACAAACTGTTATCCGACTTAAACCCATTTGATAACCTTAGACTAGACAGTAATTAATTTCAATTAAATTGCATCTGGTCTGTATACAGTCTGTCTTTGTATTAAATGCGTAAATGAAGTAAAACAATTATCTGGCCCTAACCAAAATGTCCACTTAACTCGCATTTTGACAACATTGTTGCTGATTTCTCGAAAGTAAAACAGCAAGCAGGCAGTGTCTAAGCTATCCTTCTATTCTTAAATAAAATTACCAAACAACATTCAAATTGTTGCGTACCACATGATGGAATTTGGTAATGCATAATGATAAACCATCTTTAAACAGTGGGATTGGGAGAGTAAATATTCCTATCAAATGATATTCCAAGGGAACGATCATACAGACGTTCATACAGACAGAGTAAAATTGCACATGATCTTCGGACACAGCATTGGCCTGAACAATACCATGCTTAACAAAGTGAACAAGTGGAAAGGGCAGAAAGTTAACAGAGAATTTCTATAAAAACCAAACAGCCTAATCAGTTGATATCTTAATAGGTGACTAATGGAAGTGGGATGGTCTTTCTCTCAACTATGAACGTTTTAACTACCTGACAATAATCAATCCATGAAACTAGCTGCTCAGTGCTGCAGTCTTACCCTAAACGTCTTCACTTCCAAAATAATGACATTATTCAGAATTTATATTCGTTTTGCCTTCCGGTATATACATCATATTCATTCTTTTTCTCCTTTACAATAACTCTTTCATCTGATAGATACAATCACAAGTCAACACAGCACTACTGAATCTACAATAAGGATGAAAGCTGAAAAAGTGAATTAAAATTTGTGCCATGGCCAGGCCTGGAACCCGGGTGACCTTGCCCACTAGGCAGGATAGGCAATTTTGAGTACTGAATATGATCATCACCTACCACACTTAAACCTAGACCAAGAACCAAATTGTTTAACAGTAACATAACTTGCTGTCTCTCTCTAACTTACATACTTCAAAATCATGTGCTCACCTTACATATCCTCCACCATCACTTACTAGAATTTTCTACACGGGTAATTTCAGATAGGAATTGGATGAGGACACTACTGTATACATTATGGATAGGTATATATATAACATGTTACAAATACAAGGAGAAAAATAGCTTTGCAGGAATATGAGTTAAAGAACTATGAGCAAAATAAATATTTACAGAATTCAAGAACATGTGAATGTAGTAATCAATGGACTTCACCATAGAGAGCTTATCATGTTTCATGATGTCTATGACAGTGTTTTGCATAGGATTATTTTCAAAGTTTATAAGTCACACTTTGTATTATAGTAAGTAGTATTGGACGTATTTCTTCTGCCCTTGTACATCTCAGTCACTTGCAGTCAATTGTCAATCAGTTACAATATGTCAAATTTAATAAACAATCACCTCTATCAAGACAAGGGTAATAAGATCTTACATCGTTGTATATAGGAATGCACATGTAGTGTAATGATAGCAACAGATTTCTTTGTCTGTAAAAAACTAAGGAAAATAGAATCATGGTTTTTATGACAATGGATTACAAAAACATTGGCTAGTAAATCATATGAAACAGTTCACAGTAATACACATGATAATAAACAATTATAATATTTGTACAGAATGACTCCACATAAGATTCTAAATCTGTTCAAATACACAAAAGTATAGAAAGTAAGGTAGAAAGACGTACATAAGGTTAGTGATTACAAAATAAGGAGACATTTAAAAATAATGATCACACACACAGATAAGGAGAATACAAATACATAATTAGCAGAGCTCAATGTTCACAGCAACGAGTACTTCATGCAATCAGTCAAACTTGAGTTTGTGATTATAAATAATATGGCCAGTCGTTAGCATGCTATGTAGTTATCTTTCATCCTTTAGTTCATGCAACTATTAATCGTTTTGCTTATAATTTCATCAAACTTTCATCAAATATCACTGTTTACTGTACTCTTTACTTCTTCCTGTCGTATGTTTCACATATTTTCATAAGTTCATACTTTTAGCTACACTGCCCTTCATAGCCATTTGTCATTTTTGCTTTCCCTAGCCATTTCTCATTTTGGCCTACATAGACATTTCTCATATTAGCCCTACCAAATAATTTCTTCTCATATTTTTCTTTGTCACTATTTCCTTCCTCTTTCTTACCTTTTTCTCTACGTTTCCTTCTTACAAGTCTTTCACGATATCTGAAATTTGTCGGATTCCTGCTGTGTGGTTCTATATAATCGTTCACTGTGGGTGATTTGGGTTGTGTTCGTTCAAAAGATATAGACGCAGTGCATGATGCAGATGTGTCTGTTACTAGTTGATGTAAAATTTCGTACGACTGTGGCGACTTTAGCAAGATTTCGGTGGACTATGGTGACTTATCTCCAACAGACTCAATTTCAGAAGTTGCTTTATCATTACCCATGTTTTACTCTGTTTCATTACTGTTTGGTAAATTGGTTCATAATTTTGGATCCTTGCAGTTTCCTGCAGTCTCATGTAAACTTTGGTAGTTGTTAATCGCTCAGTGAGTTTATCTCATCCTGTACCGAATCGCTATTTTGGAAAACCCTCTGTTGTCTTGTGCTACCGCGGATTTTCATATTGTTTTCTGTTGTGCCAAACCTGATGAAACACTATTTCTCTGAAAAACAGAATTGCAGGTCTTCACACATATCTACATCTACATCAACATCTACATCTACATATACATGATTACTCTGCAATTCACATTTAAGTGCTTGGCAGCGGGTTCATCGGACCACAATCATACTATCTCTCTACTATTCCACTCCCGAACAGCGCGAAGGAAAAACGAACACCTAAACCTTTCAGTTCGGCCTCTGAATTCTCTTATTTTATTTTGATGATCATTCCTACCTGTGTAGGTTGGGCTCAACAAAATATTTTCGCATTCGGAAGAGAAAGATGGTGACTGAAATTTCGTAAATAGATCTTGCCGCGACGAGAAACGTCTTTGCTTTAATGACTTCCATCCAAACTCGTGTGTCATATCTGCCACACTTTCTCCCCTACTACCTGATAATAGAAAACGAGCTGCCCTTTTTTGCACGCTTTCGATGTACTCCGTCAATCGCAACTGGTAAGGATCCCACACTGCGCAGCAATGTTCTCACAGAGAACGAACTTCCTTTTTATGACAAAAATATTCTGCAGGTTGTAAGGCAAATGCCTAAACAATGAATCCCCTCCTAAATATAGTCACCCCTGCATCACTACCAGTTCCTTTGGTATTTTCCTGAAAATGACTGTCTAAACAATACTATGTTTATCAAAGTGACCAATGATTTGATAAAGTTACAGTGTTAACAGAAAATTTCTGAATAACCAGACAGCTTAATTAGTTTACATATTAATGCACGACTCAGGCGTGATTTCTCTCTCAGCTCTGAGCAAATCAACTAGCTGACATAATCATTCAGACAATCTACTTGCACGGTCCTTCTGTCTTACTTCAAACTTCTTCTCTTCAAAAATAATAACATAATTCTCAATTTATATCCTTTCGTCTTCCAGTATATAAATTATGTTGATCTTTGTTGTCATTTATAATAAATCTATCTTCTTTTGACAGACACAATCCCAAGTCAGCACTGAATATGTCCGTCACTTACCACACTGCAACTAAGAGTGCGCAGAGGCAAAGACTGTGCCATAACAAGAGCAAACATTGTTTAACAATAACATAACTCCAATTTCTCTTATGCCTACTTTACAACTGAACTGGAAAATAAATGTGCGAATGTGCAGTAAGAAGTGGAAAATAAGCGCAGTAGTTGTTTGGAATACGCTGCATTAAGGTGGTTAAGCATAATGAAGAAAATGAATGCTTTTACTGGAGCGGCTGTTTGAAAGATCACAGGCTAGTGTGACGCTTAGTTCAAAAATGGTTCAAATGGCTCTGAGCACTATGGGACTTAACTGCTGAGGTCATCAGTCCCCTAGAACTTAGAACTACTTAAACCTACCTAACCTAAGGACATCACACACATCCATGCCCGAGGCCGGATTCGAACCAGCGACCGTAGCGGTTGCATGGTTCCGGACTGTAGCGTCTAGAACCGCTCGGCCACTCCGGCCGGCGACGCTTAGTAACAAGGCTTTTTGCGCCTACTAATTTCTAAAATACATCATTAGCTAGGCTCCTTTCTAACAAGAATTTAACAAAATTATAAATGTACTTTTGCAGCTATAAGGTAATAGGTTTCTTTAACGCGAGGTATCGTACCTGCTTGAATCTAATGTGATAAGGTCTGTGAAGGAGTTTAAGAGCTCTAGAGACAAGTTTCCCTTACTTAGCGGAAACTTTGTGCAGATCTGCAGTGTTCTTGGTGGCGACTGACGAGCCAAAATTCATCCCCTCCACTTTTAATACGTAAAGTGCTGCAGTCTGTAGGTCCAGTCATTTTCAGGAAACTACCAAAGGAACTGGCAGTGAGACAGAGGTGACTATATTTAGGAGGGGATTCATTGTTTAGGCATTTGCCTTACAACCAAGGGAAACCTGCAGAAAATTTTTGTTATAAAAAGGAAGTTTAGCCATTTTCAGTTTACTTCTGTGATAATATGGCTGTGACACAACGTGAGGGTCTGTTGCGTGTCTGATGTCTGTTTACGTTGAATGGGGGCTTAATTATATATTATGCAAATAATTTTAGTTTTAGTCGCTGTCTATCCGGTCACGCAGTCTCGTAACCGGTTGGCACTGACTGGTATTAGTACGCAATCTGACTGCATAGTATAACAACAAAGAATGAAACAAAACTTCCGTTAACACAATTAATTAATTAAGTCCCCAGCAACTGTAAAAGCTACGAAACAACAAAGCACAAGTGTAACTGTTCTGTGTGTGGAAGTGTGATTCAACGTACACATCTGGCACGGTTCTTCCTCAATACGACAAGATGCTTTAAACGCCATTTACAATGAAGTAATTAAGAAAAACAGAAATACTATAATTGCATATAGAAACCAGAATTACACTCTAATACATGAACAGAAGCCAGATGCTTGTTGACTGAACCTGTAACCAAGAGGCATTGTTATTTAGGACATTTGAAATAAAAAAATTTCTTTATCTTCATATATATTGACGAAAAATACACTCTGATCATTAAAACGTCCTCAATCGAACAGCATCGGCTGTGTAGCCCATCAGAACAACTGCACACGACATGCTCACAACTAGTAATGCAACTACAGCTACCTCAGAACTACAACTGCCCACCGCAACTTCTCAACAAGCACTCTCCACGACGACTTCTCAACTAGCACTGCCAGTGGGGGCGGCTGAATAATACTCTTTGGCGCAAAGTCTGGCGCTGTGACTCAGTGTAGCCACCTTTCATATGCCCCTCCTCCACGGGCTAGAATTTGATGGTATTTTTGCCACCATTGGTGGTGAAAATACCACCAAATTCGTCCTAAAAATACAGACAAAAATTAAAAAGTAATATTAATGAGTAACTAAATAAATTTTGGCTTTGCACTAACCCTTCAATAACCTAATAAATAAAATACAGTAAGGAATACAAATACTTAAATACATATGATTCTACATAATAGTTTACACAAGTATTATGTGGTTAAACAATTAAATCAATAGCGTCAGCAATGACGAATAGGTGGAGGTAAGAGTCTCATAACATCTCGTAAACAGTAAACACACAAAAAATCAGTTTATACAAACAAATATTCACATAAAATCCTTTCAGTAGTTCAATAAACAAATAGGACTCCTCAGAGTAGTTGACAGTTCCAACAGTAACACCCAGCAATGATCAACAGGTGCAAATTACAGTCTCATAACATTTCATCAACAGTATTTAAACAGCTCCAACAGTGGCACCCAAAAATGGCGAGCAGGCGCAGACACCAACAAGTGACATTATCTCAGTAGGAGCAGTTCCATTAGTGACACCCAGCAATGTTGAAGAAGTGCAGACACCATCAAGTGACATCATTTCAGTAGAAGCAGTTCCATCAGTGGCACCTAGCAATGTTGAACAGGTGCAGACACCAAGAAGTGACATCATTTCAGTAGAAGCAGTTCCACCAGTAGCATCCAGCAATGTTGAACAGGTGCAGACACCAACAAGTGACATCATTTCAGTAGAAGCAGTCCATCAGTGGCACCCAGCATTGTTGAACAGGTGCAGACACCAACAAGTGACATCATTTCAGTAGAAGCAGTCCATCAGTGGCACCCAGCAATTTTGAACAGGTGCATACACCAACAAGTGACATCATTTCAGTAGAAGCAGTACATCAGTGGCACCCAGTAATGTTGAGCGGGTGCAGACACCAACAAGTGACATCATTTCAGTAGAAGCAGTTACACCAGTGGCACCCAGTAATGTTGATCAGGTGCAGACACCAACAAGTGACATCATTTCAGTAGAAGCAGTCCATCAGTGGCACCCAGCATTGTTGAACAGGTGCAGATAACAGTCCATAATATTCACTATCATTAATCAGACAGTTCATCTGAGTTTATCCACAGAAATTAAACATTTCCAAGTGGGACCCATCATGTTGAACAAGTGCAGGTAACAGTCCATAATATTCACTATCACTAATCAGACAGTTCATCAGAGTTTATTAGCAGAAAGTAAACATTTCCAAGTGGCACCCACCAATGTTAATACATGTAAGCACTAACAACAATTTAAATGCACACACAATAGCTTTTACAAAATTATTATCAATGCTCGTACACTAAACATACAAATTATAATATACACACAAATGATATCAGATAATTGTCATATTAAATATTACAAATACACAAATATCAATAAACATATAATATTTATGGGTGTCAGTGCAAGCCACAACAAAGAAGTAAAATAATATTTAGGAGATAGGTCGGTACCAATTACTTGGGATTAGGAAAGGGAAACACACAAAACACACTCACTCATCTTTCATCCACATTTAAGTACTACTGTGTAATTGAATAGTGTTAACTGTGTAAATGCAATTCTGTCAAAATTTGATGTTCAACATGTGTATCAAGTAGTAGTGGTAACAGTGTATAGCAGTCAATAATAGTTAGTCGACATCATAGTCATCATGTCAAGACCAATGTTTGCCAAGCCAGATCAAAATGTACAGTTGCTGAACAACTGTCTGTGTGCCAAGACATGCAAATACTTCCTCTCTCCAAAAAAGTATATACTGCTTATTGATTTAACAAAGTGTGTGTGTAGACAATCTTCTTTCCACTTGAGTGTTCTAGTTTGCCATCTTCATCCTCCTTGTTCCATATAGAACAAAAAAAAATGCTCCACACTTACTTCACCTCTTATCCACCATAACTCGAATAATCATCATCATCACATAATCTTAATACTTCAATATTACCTCTTATGTCGATACATATAAACCTTATCATCAATATCATTTACCTTACCTCTTGTCCACCAAAACTCCAATACCTCAATAATACCTCTTGAATACGTCGATACATATGAACCTTATCACCAATATCATTTCACTTCCATAACAACTCTTTCCTCTAGTCAGTCTCCTCGAACAAGTACAGATAAAATCCTAGTGCAATTCATCATCCCATACAATCCGAAGACACGATGTCCACACACAACCTCTGTGTAATCCATCTGACCCAAATCTTCTACTCATAATGAATTATAAAATACATTTTAGTTACCTTGTCCATCATTAAATAAAAGAAATGCATACATGACCTCTAACAGCCTTCAGTTCCAATAACTTTCAGTAAGTAAGTACGAGTATGGAGTGTGAATGATCGTAATATTTCACAGTGTGTACACCACTTCAAGAATCATGGCAAAACAGAAGCAAACATGTGGAGTATTTCTTGTGTCAAGTGTCATTTGCTATTTCAATTACTCACGAAGAATGCAGTGTAATAACTGTCAATGGTCTAAACCTAGTGTTGGTATGTCATATCGTTAGCTTCATTCCTATTAGCATAAATTTATACAGCTTCCATAAAACCTCCAGCTCATGTGACTTCAAAGAAGTTTCATGTACTAATGTCGTTCGTAGAATTATAGCAGTTCATTTTCTTATCCTAAAATATAAGGCACTAAGCGTAAGCAAAACATGCAATAGCGAGTAAATATACCAGTAGAGAACAGAATGTCAAGCACAATCCCTACAACGAGGCTCTTCCAAGCGAACAATCTATAATTAATACCATAGTGCGACCTAAACTCAATGTTTGTACACCGTATATCAGCATTTCTATATACCAAATTAAAGAGTAGTTATGAAAATATGCAATCCATACGCAAAGCAGCAAATATATATTTTACATAATAAACAGGTCATTAGCATCATATCAGCATAGGCAAATAAATGTTCATAGGTAATCTTAATAAGTAAACATGAAGGTGCAAGCAGATAAATCGAAAAGCATAACTTACATAAATAACCATATCAGTACAATTAATCAGGTGACAATTATAATTTAAATAAATAGGCACAGCAGGCACATAGTAAAAAAGAATGTGACATCAGTGAAAAAAGCAGTGCAGCCAAGCGATGCATAATGTACATAATTAACAACCCTGTTCATTAATCAATCATTGTCAAAATCAGTTAACACAAAGTATAAATCACGTAATCGCGAGCAGCAAATTACGTCTAAAGTACGTACCTAAGTGGAAATATGTTTTCTGAAAAATAAACTCAAATAATAGTTACCTTTTTAGTTTATTACTTTCTTCTTCGAAATGACATTCTTCCTGAAATTTTCTCGATGGCAAGTCCTCTTAGCGTCGGACACACACAGAATTTACCTGAAGTTCTTAAATATTTTATACAACTGTATCCTGAAAAATACTGAACGTTAATAACATAATTTCGGAAGTCACTATAGCTTTATACTGAATTTATTCGGAGAAATTAGACTGTGTATTTTTTTACGGCTGTCAGTGCATTCGCACTGACCGCTCGATCAGCTGTAGGTACGCGTGACGTAGGAAGTAATTGTTTGCGGTCAACGACTGCTTTGTGCGGCGCGCAGACTTGACTGTTGCTTTGAGTATGTGCCGCCGCCGGAACACGGCGCAGTATCCTTGTACTCTCACTGTGTTTACGTGTAACTGTTAGTTTCTCAAAAGTATGTCATTCCACAAAAATTTTAACGTTCGATATATGATGTATTCCCTTAGAGCGCCGATATTTAAGAGTTTCTACTTCGACAGTGTTATCATGAATAATTTTGCGAACGCTATATGGACCGTTATAAAACAGAAAAAATTTGCGACACAAGCCTTTTCCTTTGTGAGACAAACGATGAGACTTAATTAACACCTTTTTACCAACTGACAAGGTTTTTAAACGACCAGGACGTTTAGCTGATTTCTCTCTTCTAGCAGCCGCAGATGAAATAATTTGCAGAGCCAGATTCACAACTTCAGAATGCCGCAGTCTCCGTGAAGGCGGAAAAGGAACGATTTCAGAAATGCGATTTGTCGGTGCTTTATTTTTTAATGTCAATATAGGCGGTAAAGAAGTTGAATCATTAGGGAGTTCATTCAGAATGTTTTGAAAAGTATGAAGATACTGATCCCACGTTCTATGATTCTGATGACAATAAAGTCGACACAGTTTACTGATTTCCTTCATCCATCTCTCTGAAGCGTTAGATTGAGGGTGAAAAAGTGAAATGAAAACTAGTTTAATCTTACGACGCCGTAGAGTACGAAGCCAAATTTTAGAACGAAACTGTGATCCATTATCTGATATAACTTTATCAACATGACCACTTCTTTAAGAAAATATTTGATGAAAGCATTAGATACTACTGAACGAGCTGTTGCTTTGCATAAAGGTGTAAAACACACATATTTTGATGTCAATTCCACAGCTACCAAAATGTACGCAAAACCATTAGTAGAACGAACCACTGGACCGAACAAATCGACTGCAGCCATCTCCTTTAATTTCGCTGGAATGATAGGAAACAACGGTGCTCTGTGAGAAATAGTTGGCGGCTTAGCCTTTTGACATAATTTGCATTTGGAAAGAACAGATCGAATACGTTTTTCCATATTACTGAAGTAGCAATTTTCCCGTAATTTATGATAGCATTTTCTGGGACCAAAGTGTGCATAACAGGGGACTGCACCGCCACTTCCCAGCAAATTAGGGACACTGTTGCTCCTGGGGTATCGGCGAGGGCCATTCGCAACCGTCTCCATGAAGCTGGGCTACGGTCGCGCACACCGTTAGGCCGTCTTCCGCTCACGCCCCAACATCGTGCAGCCCGCCTCCAGTGGTGTCGCGACAGGCGTGAATGGAGGGACGAATGGAGACGTGTCGCCTTCAGCGATGAGAGTCGCTTCTGCCTTGGTGCCAATGATGGTCGTATGTGTGTTTGGCGCCGTGCAGGTGAGCGCCACATTCAGGACTGCATACGACCGAGGCAAACAGGGCCAACACTCGGCATCATGGTGTGGGGAGCGATCTCCTACACTGGCCGTACGCCACTGGTGATCGTCGAGGGGACACTGAATAGTGCACGGTTCATCCAAACCGTCATCGAACCCATCGTTCTACCATTCCTAGACCGGCAAGGGAACTTACAGTTCCAACAGGACAATGCACGTCCGCATGTATCCCGTGCCACCCAACGTGCTCTAGAAGGTGTAAGTCAACTACCCTGGCCAGCAAGATCTCCGGATCTGTCCCCCATTGAGCATGTTTGGGACTGGATGAAGCGTCGTCTCACGCGGTCTGCACGTCCAGCACGAACGCTGGTCCAACTGAGGCGCCAGGTGGAAATGGCATGGCAAGCCGTTCCACAGGATTACATCCAGCATCTCTACGATCGTCTCCATGGGAGAATAGCAGCCTGCATTGCTGCGAAAGGTGGATATACACTGTACCAGTTCCGACATTGTGCATGCTCTGTTACCTGTGTCTATGTGCCTGTGGTTCTGTCAGTGTGATCATGTGATGTATCTGACCCCAGGAATGTGTCAATAAAGTTTCCCCTTCCTGGGACAATGAATTCACGGTGTTCTTATTTCAATTTCCAGGAGTGTATTTGAAGAACCCTGTATGTAAACAATACTAAAATCAAATCCCTGTAGATACAGCGCCCATCGTGACAGTGTTCCATGAGTTAACTTTGTTGACTTAAGAAATTCCAGAGCTCGATGAACGGTGTAAACATTAGTATGTCTGCCATACAAAAAGATGCGAAATTTTGTGAAAGCCCAAACAACAGCCAAGGCTTTAAGTTCCGTAATTGAATAATTATTTCTGATTTAGAGTGAACACGACTTCCAAATGCAATAGTTTTCTGTACTACAACGCCGTTTTCTTCTATCTCTTGAAATAAATGTGCACCTAGGCCTTTGTATGATGAGTCCGTCGCCAAACTAAAATCTTTAGAAAAATCCGGATGTGGAAGAAGTGGAGCAGCAACTAAAGCATCACGAAGTTGTTAAAATTCTGATTGAGCTTCCTCATCCCAACACCAATTAGAATTCTTTCCAGATAGTTCACACAAACGAGGTCTGGCCAAATTGTCCAATCCAACAAAGTGTCTAAGAGCATTACAGACACCAAATAAACTACGAACATCACGTTTTGTAGTTGGAACCGCATTATTACGAATAGCGTCTAGTTTCTTTGGATCAGGAAGAATACCTTCTGTAGAAATAATATGACCAAGAAGTTTCACCTGAGAACGACCAAATTCAGAATTTTTCAAGTTCACTGTAATGCCAACTCTTGCAAAAATACGTAATAATGAATCAAAAATTTTGTTATGCTCACTCCAAGAACATTTAACAAAAAGAATATCGTCAACATATGAAGTAATATTGTCACGAAGACAAACAGGTAAAATTTCGTTTAAACTACGAATGAACGTGCAGAAAATATAGTAAGTCCAAACGGTAATTTCCGAAATTGGTAACAGTTACCAAAGGCTAAAAAGGCAGTGTATTTTCTACAATCATGGTGGAGTTCTATTTGCCAAAAACTTGCGCGCATATCAATCGTGGATAAAACTTTAATTCCATGGAAATGTAGAAGAAGTTCATCTAAATTTTGTGGACGGTCAGTTTCAGGAATGATGATATTATTTATGTGTCTGGAATCCAGAACCAAACGAATCGACCCATCCCTTTTAAAAACGACATGTAATGGGCTGGTATAAGGACTGACTGCTGGCTCTATAATGCCTTGATCTAACATGTATTGAAGTTCACACTTTACCTTGTCTCTGTAAGCCAAAGGAATAGCGTACGTGTTCCCCCGAAATGGTGTGTGTTCTTTTACTTTAAATAAATATTGTAAGCCTTGTATGATTTCTGTGTGTTGACTGAGAACTGTAGCATTTGAAGTCAAAATTTGGTGCAGTTGTTCTCTTGCAACGTCATCTGGCACTTCAGCTTTCTTAACCTTTTCATTAATTAATTCTTCGCTATTAATTATATCATCCATCGCGTCTCTGTATCTATTATCGTTGTCATGAACGAACAGATTGTCGTCATAATACTCAGCGAAAACATCAGAAGTAAGAAACCTTAAACATTTGGTGTCTGATTCAGATTTTGTTAAACACTCCAAAAATTTCAAACTTTTCGGCATTCCGGCAACAGTTAAATTCACACTTCCTTCTTTAAAGTTTAAAATTGCCCTATGTGTGTTAAGAAACTCCATACCTAATATAATTTGTGTACTGAGTAATGGAACAATAATAAAATTAGCAGAAAATTCGTATTCTTGACAAATGAAATTTAAGTTGGTCTGTTGTTTGACTTCCACACTTTTTCCAGAAATAGCGCCTCGAATTGTAGTTTTAGAAACAGGTAACACAGGACAAGCAATAGTTCTTACACATATACGAAAAACAGATTCACTAATAACATTCAATGGGCTCCCAGAATCTGAAACTCCAGTGAACTTATTCTTACCCACACATACTTCAATAACAGGATGTAAAAATGCATCTCCATTATTTTCCTTTTCGTCTAGCCAAATATCTCTCATGTCTTCCAGGCGTACGTAATGTAAAGTCGTAGTGTCATTAATTTCTGAACCGTCTATATTGCTGCCTGAAGCCGAAGCTACAAGTCATTGTCGATTGTTCGCGTCACGTCTTTGATTATTCCCGTCATTTCGCGGATCAATTTCTACTATTTTCACTTGTCTCTCTGAATTTCTGTCACGTGGAGGATGCCAATTACGTCCCTCTTGTCTGTTACATGTAAATTCTTGGTTGCGTCTGTTATTAGAATTTCTATTTTCCTGGCTATCAGCATGACTACTTCTTGTGTTATTTCGACTGTCACTTCTGAAATTATTGTTATATCTACCACCCTGGTTATTTCTGTGGTAAGAATTTCTATTATAGTATGAATAATTTCTGTCTTGATGATACCGATTACTGTATCCATATGATTGATCATTCCGGTAGGAATTTCCGTTATTATAATTGTCTGTGTAATTTCTGTTAGACCGACTGTTATTGTCATAAGGCTCGTATCTATTGTCCTGTCTGTTACGTCTGTCATTTTCAAAATTACCACTATAACGTCCGTTCCGATCACTATCCCTCTTCTCTGAAAATCTATTGTAATTACTGTTACTGAAAAAATTATAAGAAGTCCCGTCGTCGATGTCATACTGAAGTTCTTGTAGCAACATCTTAAAAGTCTCAATGTCGTCTTTACATCTTCCGGCTAAAGCAATTTGTCTTATCGATTGTGGCAGCTTAGTTAAACAAATGCGAATTAATTCAGTCGGGCTATAAGGGTTGGACAGGAATTGATTCTTTCGAATCATGTCTTCAAAGCATTCTGCCGGCGTGCGGAACTCAGACTGTTTAAAATTACGCTGCATAATAAGACTATGTTTGACTCTGTCTTACGTGTTTTCGGACCAATATGCCGATAGAAATGAATGATAAAAATCATTTAGATTATTACAATCTCTAATAAGTGCGCGCAGGCGCGTCGCCGGTTCGTTTTCTAAATATCCACACATAAATTCCAGTTTGTGACTTAGTGGCCAATTTGGTGGAAGTGCGTACATAAATTGATCTAACCATGAACATGGATGTATGTCATTCTTAGAATTGCGAAAGATCTTAAATTTCCGAACAGGTAAGAAGTATTTATAGTCAAAGTTTTCTCCTCGTGGCGACAAAGACCTACTGCGTCTGTCCCAGTCCGAATGTCGATTATTGTCAAGTTCGCGCGCCTGGCGTTCTCTTGTTGCATCTCGTAAATGAAACAAATTATTTTCTTCAAACCCCTTTGCTGTCTGTGATTCTAAATTTCTTCTGCTGTCTTTTCCTACCATTTCGCCTTCAATTTGTTTGACTTGCTTTCGTAATGCCTCAAATTCCCTTCTAACGCGTTCATTAAATTTTCCCTGATTTTCAACATGCTTACTTATGTTCTGGTACTCTTCGGTTTCCGCAAATGGCAATGGAGCTGTATCATCTGAATCTCTGTCCCCATTTAAACTAAGACTTGTCAATTTATGTGAAATCTCTTCAACTCTGTCCGATAAGTCACCTATTTGTTCTTTCTGTTTATTTACGTCTTCCGTAAGTGTCGCGACTCGGGTTTCAGTATTGACACATCTAGTTGTTAACTGTTCATACTGTTGTGTTAGGTTATTTATGTTGTGGCGTAGCAAATCAGCCACGCCACTCGGAGGTAGCCGAAAGGCACGCGTACACACACGCCGGCTGGTGTGAATTCTGGAACAGGATACCTAATTAATGCTATAAGAAAAGTATGCAGCTCCTTGAATACTTAACTTTAATTCATCCTTGTGGTACATCGCTCTTGACGATACAAGTGAGACGATCTCCAGATACGGTTAATTACAATCACTGTAAGGCTAATGGCGCCTTGCTAGGTCGTAGCCATGGACTTAGCTGAAGGCTATTCTAACTGTCTCTCGGCAAATGAGAGCAAGGCTTCGTCAGTGTAGTCGCTAACAAAGTCGTAGTACAACTGGGGCGAGTGCGAGTCCGTCTTTCTAGATCTGCCATGTGGTGGCGCTAGGTCTGCAAGTACTGACAGTGGCGACACGCGGGTCCAACATGTATTAATGGACCGCGGCCGATTTAAGCTACCACCTAGCAAGTGTGGTGTCTGGCGGTGACACCACAATTTATTCTGTCATTTGGTACGGATTCCTCGATTCTTTCAAGTATATCTTCCTTATCGTGTGCACGTTGTAAATTTAACTCTGAAAATGTTTGTACTATCACGCGATCTCTTTCTTCCTGTTCTCTATCCTGTTCCTTTTGTCTTATTTCTATTTTAATTAATCTATTATTGTGAGCATTCAAAATCGGTTGTACTTCTTCTCTAATTTCTTTCTTTAATTCATCTTTCATGTTTTTAAAACATGTCCCTATTCGTGAGTCTAACCGTGTTTCCATTGTTCCCATATCAGTTTTTAACCGTGTTGCCAAAGTTCTCATCTCTGTTTTTAATTCATATGCTAACTGTGATCCCAGTGTGTCTAACCGTGTTTCCATTGTTTCCATATCCGTTTTAATTGTTCCTATTTGTGAGTCTAGTCGTGTTGCCACTGTTTTTAATTCAGATCCTAACTGTGATCCCAGTGAGTCTAACCGTGTTTCCATTGTTCCCATTTCTGTTTTAATAGTTCCTATTTGTGATCCCACTGATTTTAATTCAGATCTTAACTGTGTTTCCATTGTTCCCATACCAGTTTTAATTGTTCCTATTTGTGAGCCCACTGTTTTTAAATCAGATCTTGTGTTTCCATTGTTTCCATATCAGTTTTAATTGTTCCTATTTGTGATCCCACTGTTTTTAATTCAGATCCCAAATTTAATATTGCACTCATCAACTGCTCCATAATAACTGGTTCGAAATTCTTTTCATCCCTAACATTTCCCGCAAAACCAACTTCTTTCGTCATAGCTGTAAAGCTATCTGTGTTCGATGCTATTCCAGAATCTTCTGTCATTAATCTCGTATTCTGAAAATGTTTTGATTTTGAAAAATTTTGTATTGGTTCCGGCCTATTTTCCCGACTTATTAAATTGTTTTCTACTGCATTATTCATCATACTGTTCTCCTGTGTTGGCGTGTTCGCCATGTTAACAATTTCGTCATTCTCACTATCCATCATTTTTGCCTTTTTCATCGATCGCGTAATCATTTACAAAACATACAAAATTCGTCACTATACGAACATTACACACAATATAACTCTTTATCACCAACAATACCATTCAAACTCGAACCAGTTCTCCAGTGTACTGAAATATATGTTTCTCACAAACGTCACATGACATTTAGGACATACTAGTGCGCTTGTTTTTCCTGTATACTACCTAAACAATGCCCACAGTTAAATTCTGATTAAATTCAACATTTACATCTACATAGAGACTCCGCAAGCCATAGCGCCGCGCATGGCGTGGGATAGCCTCTTTGTTGTTCCTAATCTGTAGTGATTGCGGGAATGCCAAAGTAGGATATAGTTGAAACTTGACTCATAACTGTCTTTGCTTATCTCCTGCGGTTTAATCTTGTATTCAAAATAAAATACGGTCGCTGAATAACAGTCATGTTCAAAACTGTAGTTTTAAAACTTGTAAAGGTGTTGTCTATCTCCTGTGTTTGCAAAAACAGACATAATGTCTTGTGGGATAACAGCAATCAGTGATTTTATAATGTTACTTAAAATCCGTCTTGATTGCAAAAAATTTTTTTATTATTCATATGATCGGTTTCGGTTCATTCAGAACCATCTTCAGATCTGATATTTCAGTTACAAGAGTAACCCGTCCAAATCCAGCAACTTTCACATGCTACGTCACATGACTTAAAATCCGTCTTGATTGTAAAAAATTTTTTTATTATTCATATGATCGGTTTCGGTTCATTCAGAACCATCTTCAGATCTGATTTTTTGCAATCAAGACGGATTTTAAGTCATGTGACGTAGCATGTGAAAGTTGCTGGATCTGGACGGGTTACTCTTGTAACTGAAATATCAGATCTGAATATGGTTCTGAATGAAACGAAACCGATCATATGAATAATAAAAAAATTTTTTGCAATCAAGACGGATTTTAAGTAACATTATCTCCTGTGTGTTTGGTCGCCAGTTCTGATTTATGTTGAAATTGATGTTTCGGCGAACCAAACGTTGCTTTTCCTTTTGCTGCGTTTGTCCATTATAGTAATCCATTTCTTGTTATTCTTTTCAATTCTAATTACAATTTCAAGGTGTCAGTCTGCTGGTTCTCCTAGCACTATTTTAAAATAAGAGTGGGTAACAAATATTTATAGTTTGTAATTGCTTACATTGTTTAATAATCTCACTGATACCTGAAGTAAAGGTTGTTAATCAATTCATATATCTGAAGGTTCTTTTACCTTATTATGTCATACAGATTTCTTTTTACTGTTAAATTCTTTTACGATGCAATGTGAAGATGGATTTGTTAAAATTTCTTTTTTTGTCCTTTAGTAGAAGAATAAGTCAGTAAAAACTTTGCTACTTCTGAAACCCCTCCCCCTCCCTCCCCCCACTCCAGACCCCAACCCCTCTATCGACAGCGCGCGAGTCAAACAGTGCGGCGACTGGAAGCTTAACCCAAAGTTAACACGGAACACAACAATTCTTGTGGGCAGAATGTCAATCCCCGCACAGCTTCGCCCTGAAACTCTGGCGGGATATGGACCAAAAGCAATTTGATGTCCAACCATAGTGAAATGTCGCCAACAATTTGACCTAGGCCCAGCAGACATAATTATGGTGATCGGGAAGTCCGGATTTTGCACCATGCAATTTCCACCTGTACGGCTTCCTGAAAAACATCTGGAGGGAAAGACATTTTCCAATGATGGGGTCGTTCACACAGTAGTTCTCGAATGCCTTCGTGAACGACTTTCTATCGTCGACCTAGCGAGGTGGAGCACTGGTTAGCACCCTGGACTCGCGTTCGGAATGATATCAGTTTAAGTACCCATAGGAATATCGTGAATTAAGTTTTCTGCGATTTCCCTAAATCTCTCCAGGCAAATAGCCGAACGGCCGATTTTTCCCCGTCTGTAATGACCGCCCTGTTGACGTGAGGTTAAATTCCGATTTTCCTTCCTTTCTTCTGTCATCTAGGAATTGAACGATTCGTAGAACTTTCCGGCCTTTGCTGACGGAGACTTAGTGATTATGTCGAAACACTACGTCATACATCCGTGTCAGTTTCAAGTGTAGTGCAGTATTCAATTAAAGCTACGTGGCCTGCCACATTGAGGTTTAACTTACTTTTTGAAGTTCTATTAAATACATGAGTAGCGTTTCAGACAAAACGACACGTTATTATACGCACCTGTATAGAGACGCAAAGGAAATGTGTAATACCAAAATAAAATTTTTATAGCACGCGAGATGGTATTAAATAAAATATCATGCAGCTACCGAATTCACACAAAGAGAGGAATTCTAACAATCGCTTTTTTGTAATCGATAATGATGCCACAGATCAGATAGTATCATCATCATCAGTATCAGCCAATTCAATCATTAAAGGTGACTCGGCTCACTCTGAAGATGGCGCGAAGGTATTCAGCCGAAATATTAGAAGTAGAAGAGAAAGTTATGCGGCTGCAGGCCCGAAATTTTATGGATCAGTATTTGCGCCGTCAAAATATGAGAATACGTATCAAATGATGTGGCCTCTTCGAGTCGTGGATTCAGGCAGGCCTTCAGCAGTCCTCTCCAAGTGGAACGGTCTTGGGCAATTCTCTGCCAGGTGCTACTAGCGATCTTTTGATATCCTTGTCCCATCTCTCCAGTCGTCTTCCTCTAGGCCTCCGATGCTCTCTCGCACTCCACTCCAGTACTAGCTTCGTCCATCTGCTGTCTTTTCTTCTCGCGACGTTGCCAGCCCACTGCCATTTCAATGATCCTACGGTCTCTATGATGTCCTTAACCTTCGTCACAGATCGGATGTTATTTCCTCTTTTCCTATCCTTTCTTGTATAGCCCAGTATTGATCTTTCCATGGCTCTCTGTGCTGTCCTAAGTTTTCCTTTTGTAAATGAGTTCAGTGTCCATGTCTCGCAACCATACGTCAGCACAGGAAGAATACATTGATCAAATACTGTTTTCTTCAGATTTACAGGCATTTTTGATATGAATACTGTAGAATTACTCCCAAATGCTTGCCAGCCAAGCTTGATGCTGCGATAAATAATAATTTACACCTATATTATAAAAATGGATGTGCGTATAGGTGTATGTATGTTGACATGGCCCCGCAGGCGTTGGCTGGGATAGAAATCGGTGAAAACATCAGACAACGCCCGAAGGCCAATGCTTTGAATACAGGGAAGTTTTGGGGGTACGTTGTGGCACCGTTTCTCCAATAAAAGCCTTTTTTTACCTTTAATTTTTCACAACTTTATAAACTTTATTTTAAAACAGTAAGTGTACATTCATTATAATGAACAACAAGATCCTCACTATATTTCGTTGATGAAAGTTCCTGAAGTATTATTTTAACAGATCAAAGGACGGCTCTCAAAATCGATTTACAACGCTTAAAACTCAAAAGCCCTTTTTAAGCAAAGGAAAAAAATACAAATTGCATAATGCAAGGTTAAATAAAAGATTCTAACACCACATGGCAATACCAAAATTTTCGTAGAAATTCACCTATTATCTCTAAAGGCAATAAAATATTGATCAGAAAGTTTTTAAATACAAGAACTTAAATGAAATAAAATCTGATTACTATCAACGTACACTCAAACCCCGTAGCCTCTAGGATGCGCACCGTATCACAAAAAATTTGAAACATTTTACACCACAAACCTCCCTACATCTGATGCATGATACACCCAAGGAATTATGAAAATTAAGCATAGATGTAATAATTAATCAGGTATGTAATCTTTCCCTTACAAAATAAATAAAGAAAACGTACCGTCAACTCTTAATCTCAATGATTACATCCGTTAAAAAATCATGCAATAAGTATCTTTTGATTTCGTCGTGGTCATGCGGTGCTGTGCACCGTGCTCTCCTTCAGGATCACATGCCGCAACGTAAAGAGTTTCTACGACGTACAAAGTGTTAATATCATTCAAATCTTGTGGCAGAAGAGACGTAGGTTCAGCAATGATATTGTTCTTTCCCTTAAAATTTCAAATTAACTCTTCAGCGACAAAGCCCAGCGTGATAATCTGAGATGAACTAACTTAGAGGTTAATAAAAAAGTTAGGGCTTGATAATCAGTATAGATTTTCGTATGTTTACCGTATATATAACAATTAAACCTTTTAAAAGCCAGGATAAAAGAAAGGGCTTCTAATTATGATGCTGAATATGTTCATTCAAATTCGCTTAAGGCTTGACTTGCAAATCCGGTGATCCTTACCTCTTCCTGCTCTCCTTCCTTAATCATCTGAACTAGGCAAGATCGCAAGCCACTGCATGACGCACCACACATCATACAAAAGTCTAGACTAAAATCTGAACGATTTAGAATGTTTGAATTTGCTTATGCATGATAACGTTTTCAAAATATTGCTGGTACTGCTCTGTCCAGATCAATATATGATATTTCTTAAGTAAAAGTACGTAGAACGTATTTATTGCTTAACAGTTATTGTGGCAGGAAACACTGGAAGATAGAACAGAGCCCTAGAAATGACTTCAGTTGTCTTTTAGTACGTGGACTAGGAATATTTTAATAGCATATAACTGAAGCAAATTCGAGAGTATACCTTGTGGATTAATTATGTGCCTTGGATACCTTTTCCCACTACATACAAATTTAGATATCTTAATGTTTGCTGATACACCAGCTTATGCAAATTCGTACAGAATTATTTCAAGTATTTCGTGACGTTTCTTCCACGTCTTTTGTGGTGACCAGAATGTCATCTATGTATTATGTCACACTTTCTACTAGTTCGTTTCCAAATACTTTATCTAAGGCAGTTATGAATATGCTAGAACTGACATTCAGTCCGAAGGGTTGAAAGCAGAACTGGTATGTTCGCCCTCAAATATGCAAGCAGTATAATACCTGGAATCGGGAGAGATTGCCGCTTGCCAAAACGGATATGTCATGTCAATGAAGGAAAAGTACTCAGCGTTTAAAAATTTTTGTGATTGTCTTTCTCAGTTAGCAGGCTGAGTGTGCACTGGTAATATAATCTCATTTATAGCTCGAGCTTTTAACGCCAGTCTAATGTTTATGTCAGGCTACGTGCAAGTCTGTTAAGTTGATTCCACTTCGGTGACTTGCACGTCGATAGGGATGATATAATGATGATGATGAATACAACACAACACCCAGTCCCTGAGCTGAGAAAATCTCCGACCCAGCAGGGAATCGAACCTAGACCCCTTTGCACTGCATTCGGCCGCGCTGACCACTCTGGTATCAGGGCGGATGTGGAAATTAATGTAAATATAAGAGACGGATGGTTACATCCTACTGAGCTCAATTCTGTATGAATTTAGATGTAATTCAGGAAGATGGAACAGGTTTTACAGCATATGCATGAAAACGAATAATAAAGAGATTGACACCTTTCCTTTAAAGTTTCTTGATTTCGTAAGTGTTAGGAAGGGAAATAACATTGTTTATAGAAGTGAACATCCTTTTGCTAAATTCGTCTATTTCTGATAAATTATGTTTGCAAGGCACTATCATAAGCATTAGTAAGGTGACGCCAAATTTTAGTGAAGTGCTATATCCTTTGGAATTGCTTGGAGAACTTTTCAAGGATATCAGAGAAAAAATTTAGGAAGGAGATTTAACTGTATCATTTACATGGAATTCAGTTTGTAAGATGGGCTACCACAAATGCAGACAGAAATGAAGTTGCTGGAACACAGCCTAAAATAGGTAAGATAGTTGTAAATAGTATGGAAATTACGGTCCTAAATATGAACCTGCAGTAGAACCCCTCAAAATCGCAAAAATACCTGTTCCTTTTTATGACTTGTAGACTGAAGAAGCTGCTGGATAATGTGACAATTGAAGCTTTGAATGAAACATCGCAAATTACTATGACTCAGTAGAATAAATATGCCATACTTCATATTTGTTGTATTCCAGAGAGATACAAAAACTAATCAACTTAAAGACTCATCACTGTTTAGCCATGTTAACTGTAGAATATCAATCTGAAGAATGGTGACAATGAGGATTTCCTCAAGAAATGAGGAATTTAGATGCACCAAATCGCTTTCTGAAACCTTATGATGTTTTCTGTGATTTTCAGTGTGTTACACAACTGGAAGGAGATGCTAACATGAATCCATACAATTTTATTAATAACCACCCTATTTATGTTATAAACATGACATATAGAAAGAATATTTTAGCAACACAGAAAACAACAATAAAAGTGTGTACTGTCTTTAATCATAAATTACCTGATAAGACATAAGCTTATGTAACTATGTATGGTAAGCAAAACTTGACATATCACTGAAAATACAGAAAACTTACTGAGAATTTGTAGGTGGATAAATCAATAGAAATTAGGAAAAGCTATAGCAGCGTTAATTGAATGGTTATATTTCAATTTCAGGCATTTTAAGAAAAATAAAAGCAAGAAAAACAGATATTTAGTACATATTCCATAAGATGATATCTTATCTTTTCGTTACTCTTTCTATGGATAGCTTTGTTGACGTAGATGATGTTAGCATTTTGAATATTTAAAATCAGTAATATTTGGCTGAGAACTTAAGAAAAAATATTTTGTTCCTTTCCTCTGAGAGTTAGGCATCCTACGTACATCCATGTATGGCGGGTAGCGGTTCCTTAGGGACCCCGACACTATCGAGAAAAGCAATCAGAATTCAATTACGTATAAAAACTAAAAAGTTACAACAGAACAAATTTAGTGCACCCGAAGGTAGGCAAACCATACCACAATTTCTGACTTGGACTGAACTAATATAACGCCATCTATGAATGGTGTTATGAATTTCATGTGATAGTGCCGTCTGGTAGGTAATTATGTAATCAAACATTTTATTATAATTCAGGTACCTCTAAATTTGTAAAATTTTCAACGTTTAGATGTATTTTTTTCTGTAGCAACAGTAAGAAGAATATGTTGTCATATATTTTCTTCTGTTATTTGTAATATTGTTTTATATGTTACTAAATGTTCTCAAACCAACTTTGTGAAGCAAATAGCAACTACATATACAAGGTCCAAGTTCCTTTGTCTCAACCAAATTATGTACAGTGCACTGAAAAAAGGGAATGGCAACAGTGGCGGTCGTTATAGCGTTACGTGCAGAGAGTGCTAGCCATTTGGCAAATAACTTCCTGTCCTCTCTTCTGTACACTTCATAATTATCTCACGGAGCGTGTGAAACCTGTCCTATACAGCCTGAATAAAAATGGAGCACTGTTAATCCCGAGACAGGTCTCCGTGCCGAGCCTGATGAGGAGGGGTGGTGTGTTTCAGCCAGCATAAACGGTGCAGTCTGTTAATTCAGAGGCAGGTCGTCATGATAGACCTGACAAACAGAAGGTCGGAGGCCCGAAATTCGGTGATGAGTGGATGGTATATGGTAGGGAACGTTTAGCACTTTTTAAAACTTGAACACCAGTTTAATATTTTAAACATCTCTTATCGAGTTTTGTAAATTCATTATATTCGACAGTTCTTCTTATAAAATAGACTAGTTTTTTAACACTTTGGTATTATCCGCAGTTTTGTGTCTATTGTGTGGCTATTTTTGCATAAAATGGGTTACTTTAGTAACTTCAATAATTTCAGCGATTTTTAGACGATTTTAGAGGTATTTTTGCATTAATTTGCATAAAATTGATGATTTTTGTAGTTTTTTTTAAAGTTTCAGAGATTTTGAGCCGATTTTGTAGCTACCTTTGAGTAATATCGAGCAGTGTTAATAATCTGTGGTGGTATTGCCTTTTATATATACTATTATCCAAGCAATATTAATTACAAGGTACACTATCAACAGAACTTACGCTACACAATTATCACTACTGTGACACTGATAGTGAACAGGAAGGCCAGCGAGTACCACGGGCTGTAGTATAACAGATGAAAAGGGAACACAGAAAAATAAGAATTTTTTACTATGTTCACCTAACCTTTTCTCTGGTTTATTTGTACTTTGTCAGAGCAAGATTGATTCAATGGAGACACAGTAGCATTGATAACAGTATATATGAAGACGCATCTCTAAACGCTAACGAGGCTCTCCCTGAAAAAAAAAAAAGCCATGTGAAGAAGCACGTACAGTTTTTTTTTTAGATCACAGTCGTCTGTATCTCTTTGCCTCTTCTTCTTACAGTGCGCTTCCTAAGTGAGAAAAATAGTTTAGGGTTAGAACACAGAGTGCCTATTTATTAATCAACTGATACATTACAACCCGCCGTGTTACGCTACAGGGCTTGATTAATACGTATCTCCAAACCGGACCATCTGGTAGGCCCTGCTGTTGCACAAGTGCGGTACTAAGTAGCCAGGCGTGCACACGTTCTGTGGATACCAACAGGACTACACGTGCCCCATCTCCGTGCCGTAATCGGTTGCCGCAACCACCGCTCATCAGCCAAGTTCATTAGAACAGCCCAACAGAGCTGCTCGGCGCATACCCAGCTCACTCCTCCAGCCGGCCAATAAGCAATGTCTCTCCACGCTTCTCGCCCAAGGTCCTCCAGCCTCTCCCCATCGGTGCGACCTCCAGCGGTCACTGTACCGCCAGAGAAGCTTGATGCGACGGCTATATCGTAACAGGCGAATAAATTCTGGACGTACCTGTCGCACGGCATGCACTTGATAACCGAATGAAACCTTAATAGGAAACAGAAGTAATATTTTTCCAAATTTGGTATTGATCAGTGACAGTGACTGACGAACAGGGAAATATTATTGAGCTGGTATCTACACTCCTGGAAATGGAAAAAAGAACACATTAACCCCTTTGTGTCAGACCCACCATACTTGCTCCGGACACTGCGAGAGGGCTGTACAAGCAATGATCACACGCACGGCACAGCGGACACACCAGGAACCGCGGTGTTGGCCGTCGAATTGCGCTAGCTGCGCAGCATTTGTGCACCGCCGCTGTCAGCGTCAGCCAGTTTGCCGTGGCATACGGAGCTCCATCGCAGTCTTTAACACTGGTAGCATGCCGCGACAGCGTGGACGTGAACCGTATGTGCAGTTGACGGACGTTGAGCGAGGGCGTATAGTGGGCATGCGGGAGGCCGGGTGGACGTACCGCCGAATTGCTAAACACGTGGGGCGTGAGGTCTCCACAGTACATCGATGTTGTCGCCAGTGGTCAGCGGAAGGTGCACGTGCCCGTCGACCTGGGACCGGACCGCAGCGACGCACGGATGCACGCCAAGACCGTAGGATCCTACACAGTGCCGTAGGGGACCGCACCGCCACTTCCCAGCAAATTAGGGACACTGTTGCTCCTGGGGTATCGGCGAGGACCATTCGCAACCGTCTCCATAAAGCTCACGCCGTTAGGCCGTCTTCCGCTCACGCCCCAACATCGTGCAGCCCGCCTCCAGTGGTGTCGCGACAGGCGTGAATGGAGGGACGAATGGAGACGTGTCGTCTTCATCGATGAGAGTCGCTTCTGCCTTGGTGCCAATGATGGTCGTATGCGTGTTTGGCGCCGTGCAGGTGAGCGCCACAATCAGGACTGTATACGACCGAGGCACACAGGGCCAACACCCGGCATCATGGTGTGGGGAGCGATCTCCTACACTGGCCGTACACCACTGGTGACCGTCGAGGGGACACTGAATAGTGCACGGTACATCCAAACCGTCATCGAACCCATCGTTCTACCATTCCTAGACCGGCAAGGGAACTTGCTGTTCCAACAGGACAATGCGCGTCCGCATGTATCCCGTGCCACCCAACGTGCTCTAGAAGGTGGAAGTCAACTACCCTGGCCAGCAAGATCTCCGGATCTGTCCCCCATTGAGCATGTTTGGGACTGGATGAAGCGTCGTCTCACGCGGTCTGCACGTCCAGCACGAACGCTGGTCCAACTGAGGCGCCAGGTGGAAATGGCATGGCAAGCCGTTCCACAGGACTACATCCAGCATCTCTACGATCGTCTCCATGGGAGAATAGCAGCCTGCATTGCTGCGAAAGGTGGATATACACTGTACTAGTGCCGACATTGTGCATGCTCTGTTGCCTGTGTCTATGTGCCTGTGGTTCTGTCAGTGTGATCATGTGATGTATCTGACCCCAGGAATGTGTCAATAAAGTTTCCCCTTCCTGGGACAATGAATTCACGGTGTTCTTATTTCAATTTCCAGGAGTGTATTAGCCCCAGTCAGCGCCATTAAGATGAAAAAAAGATTGCTTTGTCCGTAAGCTCTCGGAAATTGCTCTAGTTATTACATACTAAATCGGTGTGCGATACAGTGAAACTAACGGATAATTAGGTACTGAAGCGCCAAAGAAACTGATATAGGCATGGCATTCACATACAGAGAAGTGTAAACAAGCAGAAGGTAGCACTGCGGTCGGCAACATCTATATAAGAAAACAAGCGTCTGGCGAAGTCGTTTGATCGGTTACGTGAGTTTGTCAGCGCACGAGCGACGGGGCACAGCATCTCCGAGGTAGCGATGAAGTACAGATTTGCCAGTACGACCGTTTCACGATTGTACCGTCAATATAAGGAATCCCGTAAAACGTCAAATCTCCTACACCGCTGCGGCCAGAAGAAGACCCTACACGAAAGGGTCCAACGACGAAGGAAGAGAATCGTTGAAAGTGAGAGAAGTGTAACCCTTCCGCAACTTGCTGCAGATATCTTTGCTGTGCTATCAACAAGTATCAGCATGCGAACCATACAACGAAACATCATAGATATGGGCTTTCGGAGCCGACGGCCCACTCTTGTCCTCTTCATGACACAAAGCTCTGCTCCTCGCCTGGGTCCATCAACACAGACATTGGACTGTTGGTAACTGGAAACACGTTGCATGAACGGACTAGTCTCTTTTCAAATTGTATTGAGTGGTTGAACGTATACAGGTATGGAGACAACCTCAAGAATCCATGACCCCTGCGTGTCAGTAGGGGACTGTTATAGCTGGTGGAGCCTTTGTATTGGTGTGGGGCTTGTGGAGCTGGTGTGCATGGGAATGGGATCCCTGATACGTCTCTTGACAGTTGACACGTACATAAGCATCCTGTCTGATCACCTGCATCCATTCATATCCATTGTGAGTTCCGACAGACTTGGGCAATTCCAGCAGTACAATTCGACACCCTACAAGGTCAAGTTTGCTACAGATTGGCTCGAGGAACACTCTTCCGTGTTTAAACACTTCCTCTGGCCAGCAGACATGAACGTTATTGAGCATATCTGGGATGCCTTGCAACGTGCTGTTCAGAAGAGGTCTCCACTCCCTCGTACTGTCACGAATTTATGGACAGCCCTGCACGGTTCATGGTGTCAGTTCCCTTCATCACTACTTCAGACATTAGTCGAGTCCATGCCACGTCATGTTGCAGCACTTCTGTGCGTCGTGGGAGTCCTACACGTAATAAGGCAGGTGTGCCAGTTTCTTTCAAATGAAGTACAGAGTTTTAAAGATAAGGTTTAGAACGTCATCCATTGTTATATCTAACAAATTTTTGTACACTGTAACAAGAGCTATTTCAAACTGTTTTCCATAATTGTGAGTGAATTGTAAGTTGTTTCCTTTGTCCCCTTACTGGAGACGTTGCTTTTGCGTCAGTTTTGTGGTACTGATGATGACAAGGTTTCTGACTGAAGACGGATAAGGAGAAGAGATTAAGTATAACATCCCGGCGATAAGGATATTAAATTGAAACATAAAATCGGATTATACAAGGATGAGGAGTAAGATAAGCTGTCTTTCTTTTCAGACGAAACACGGAAGACCTAAATCTAGAAATTCGTCACTAGAGTAGATATACCTGACTACAAGTAAATCTTGCAGCTTCTTCTAAACCTTAATTTGTGTTATCTACTGCTGTTACGGTTGCTTGCCCAGTATTGAAACTGATGTTCTTCTGTATAATGCAAGTGTTTTTCACGGCTAAAGGGTTATTTAGTCGTCATGTTTACTGTTCTCATTCCAATGTTGAGGTGTGTGCTGTCAGATGGAATAAGGGATTTATTTACAACAAATACGATTAACGACTAATAAAACGAGCAGCAGTAGCTAGTGTGCCTAGATCTATGACAGGCTTCTGCAGTAGGAGTATTTTGTGAAACAGATGTGGCAAATCATCTTCACTCTGAGAATGGTGGGCAGATCTATGTGGTACACATATGTTCTCGAAGACATGCTAATATTATTGGCTCCGAAGATTTTACATTGTCGAAAGGAGCTATCTTGATAACATTTCAGGATTATACTACGAAATAAATCTGTGTCAGTATCTTTCTTTTATTTATGTCACAAGCGAAAGTACTGAAAGTTTTGTTTAGCATAACATAGTAGTACAGGACAGCAAGAGAGCTCGTTTGTAGCTACAGAGACATGATCGCCTTCACAGACAGAACGGGTCGTTGCCCACTGCGGTCACTGGTGGTCGATACGGACAGAGAATTGACAGTTCTCCAACGAAAGCGTCGTGTGTTGCACGCGTTTAGATTGTCGGCGGAGAGCGAACACGGTGTACAGCGTTAGCGAGTGTGCTGATCATTGCGACAAAAACTGTTCATTGTGATAAAAATGAAACATTAGAAGGTTTTATGTATATGCAGTTTCCGAAATGGCAGTGCATAAACAACATACTGTATTGATCATACAATGTAAGCTTTCACAGCTGGTATTGTCTTCACTTAAAACTTCCGGGCTGATAGGCCGTGGTCGAAGTATAAAACACTCTCCTGACGTTTCGTCTCCGACTGCGGGAGACATCCTCGGAGGTAAAGCGGCGAACTGCCCAGTTCGCCGCTTTACCTCCGAGAATGTCTCCCGCAGTCGGAGACGAAACGTCAGGAGAGTGTTTTATACTTCGACCACGGCCTATCAGCCCGGAAGTTTTAAGTGAAGAATATACTGTATTATTCTCAGCATACAACGGTCCAAATACTCAGAAGTTATCTGCGTGAATATACAGTTCTTTATTCATTCAGTGACTTTGACGTTGTTTTTGTAAATAGCTTTAACAAACTGTCACTAAAGATATCATTTGCCATGAGCAAAATTACGAAGCCTGAAAGAGATAGTTGACTTGGGAAGACTTTTACCATTTTAAAGGTATCAATGAACGAAGATTTGTAGATGATGCAGTTACTGTTAGTTGTACCCACGTACGAAGTTGACGTAGTGCTGTAACTATATGCGCCGGCCAGGGTGCCCGAGCCGTTCTAGGCGCTACAGTCTGGAACCGTGCGATGTCCTTAGGTTAGTTAGGTTTAAGTAGTTCTATGTTCTAGGGGACTGATGACCTCAGCAGTTAAGTCCCATAGTGCTCAGAGCCATTTGAACCGTTTGTAGCTATATGCCAGCTCTCTCTTGAAAAAATAGGTTGCAACGGTGTTTGTCAGTGATGTATCCAAACGAGTAACACACCAACAAAACTGTTATGACTTACATGTATTGTATTGGGGCTGATATAACTGAATTACATATTTGAGACGAATATTCCCTTTCCTGGAGATTGAACCACTGATAATGTTAAACTATATTGACTGAATTTCATAAAAGAAAAGTATCTCCAGTAGGTCTTTGATGTGCACTGCGGAATAGAATTAAAGGATACTTTTGTCGAAACTTCGTAATTGTCTCCAACTGCGACGTATAAATTTGAAATTTGTCCATGCATCCATCCTCTGTAATGTTGCAAAGGCGTGGCGCCCTGTGACATCTTCCACTGGCTCTACAGCTCGTCGACACACGCAAAGAGAAATCCAGAGGTTCATATCACGTGCGTAGTGGTTTCGAAAATGTGCCATTGTAGATAAAACATTTGAAGTATTGCCAGGCGCCTGCAAGCAGGCAACCACTTGACACCCCATCCTGTGCTAGTGGCCTGCCTGCAGGCTCCTAGTACTACTCCGGAGGATTTCTCATTAAATGTGGTAGGGTGCAACAGCGGGAGCGGCGTTAGAGAGGGTCCTTTTGCCGTTTTATTCACGCATATGTCAATGTCACACCATCAATGATCACTCCACAGGAAGACGTGACACAGGAATATTGAGAAAGCATAAGAACGCTGTTTTGCTTGAGATCACAAAGAAATTTCGTCAGACGGCTTTGAACGGTCGTTAGTGGTGCCAAGATGTACACCAGAGCAAAAATTACAGTTTCTCGGCACTCCAGAGGGGAGGGATCACGTTCCTTAGAGAAGCTACAAAGAGTGTCAAGGACGTCTTCATGATGGTCATCGCACTGCAAACTGTCGTTTTATATTACGAAATGTGTGGTAATCAAGATCTCAATGGAAGTTTCATTGACGCCCTTTATGCCACTCCCTGAGGCCTTTTCGTGTGGATTATGAGCGGCGATGTGTCCGAAGTGTTTCCCTCGGCCACTCATAGGAAACCACGTGATTTCAACGCTGCAAACTCGGTTCCGACCTCCATCGCATAGGCGTCAGAAGAAGGAACGACACGTAGCTAAATCGGGGTGTGGTGACCTTCCCATCACGAGACACGTCCACGGTGGCGTTGCGAAGAACTGTGGTGAAAGTTGGTGCCAATGGGATATCAGTAACAAACTTTGCACTTCACATGAACTTCTGAGCTCCAGCCTATTTTTCGCACGTGTCCACACCTCGCTTTCTGAAGCGTCGTCGTGCCAGAGAGTGAGGCACCACGCTTTTGCGCCATTACAGAGGAAAGATGTGGATGTATTTGAACCATGTATGTTGTTTGCAGTGAGGAGACACTGGAAGAAGTGTTCGCCTTACGCGATGTAGGACCTTATCCGCCACGACATAGGCGGAGCAAATAACGGCTGACGCTATTAGCAGACCACATAGTTGAGGGCTTGCGAAACTTTATTATCAGCGCACTAGAAAGGAATTAAAGGGTGAAAATGAGTGTGGCATAAATGAGCTTTGTGCCACATATAACCTCGACGAAAAAACACACATATGCAAATGTAGGTGTGTAGTATCAAGAATTTCAAGCACTTCGCATTTGTAAATGAAAGCGTTCATCTCCAACTTATCAGTGCTCCCTTCAGAACTGTAAATTTCTAAATGGTACGACCTGCCATGCCTGCACAGGGTGGACAGGTTGCCGAGGACAGAACTTGCCTAAACAACTGCCAGAGCGAAATTTGTCATACACACGTGTCTGTGAGATCCATTACTGTTTATCTACACTATTGCAGATACGCCATGGGAAACGTTGACCGTCGTAAAATTTCTTGGATTATCAGGCCGAAGCAAACTAGAATAGGTGCACGGAATACGCAAAATGTGATTCATCTACAGATGAAGCTGTTTACATAACACGCGTGCGACATATTCTCGAGGTTTGCTCATTTACCTGGGACGCTTACTAGGTTGGAGATTTCTAGAAGTATTGAGAAAACTCAAGGAAGCACGAAACATTTCACTAGGGAATTAATTACAGCAACGTACAACTCACTAAGTTTAAAAAATTAAAAGAATAATAGACTGTCGTTAGTTCTTATGATACCGTGACCACGAGCCTGAATAAAAAAGAAATAGAAGAGATTCCAAGAACAACTCTACGATGTCTCTCGGGTCTGTTTAGACAAACGGAGAGCGTCATTGCAATGCTCAGTGAACAGCAAACAGACAATATAATAAATACGTTGGCAAACGTCGGAACTTTACTTTCAAAATTCCAAGAGCCCAGTCCAGAAAAAAAAGAAATACTCCCTTCGACATACACTTTGCAAGTGACCACGATGCTAAAATTAGACTCTCGTTCTCATGCAGATGAGTTCCAAAATTCTTCGTTCCCGTACGAATGGAATAGTAAGGAGGAAAAACTATACCGGTCTATGTACCAGCCAACATATACATTATCGTGGCTTACGGAGTACTGATATACATGAAAATTCTGGGAGGAACGATTCAGTTACTTGCCAGTGTTCAAAAGAGAAGCGCTGCTCAGCAAGAGTAATTGACACCTCTCACTGTTCTCGATTCTAGGAAGTGAGAAGATTAATTCATAATGCTAATATTAAATGAGAAGACTACGGTCTATTCTAGAGTATTCTACAGTGTCCTGGTTTCTGAAGGAGAGACAGCATTGGTCGTATTTTTTATTAACCGCAAAATCAAATTTCGGTCACTTAGTGACCATCCTCAGTGCTGTAATATATAATTTAAGTTGGTAGGCACTGGTGTCAACAAGCTTAGAGCGAGTTTATGTGATCGCTCTAAGCTTGTTGACACCAGTGCCTACCAATTTAAATTGTATATTACAGCACTGAGGATGGTCACTAAGTGACCGAAAATCGATTTTGCGGTTAATAAAACAAAACAATACGACCAATGCTGTCTCTCCTTCCAAGTATATCCATTATCTGGTCGTGGTGCACAGGACACTCCATGGAGTCGCCAATCAATAAGTATCCTGGTTTATTATCACCCACCCTGCAAGTGATGGGTACATCTCAGAGCGTTTACTGTACAATAAACATCTGCTTAAAACAAACTAATTAATTTTCCTAATGTCTTACACCTTCATCCCTGTAATATTACACTTGTCGCCATGACCTAGACCAATCGGACGTGACCGTTTGCAAAGCATTAGGCGATGATCTCAGGCAAGACAGCGTCTGCGAAAGACGACCTGTTCTGCTCATGCAAGTGACCGGTTTTTGTGGTTACCCAAGTCTTAATTTTCAACATATTCAAGTGCAGAAGACTAACCGCTACTTACTACGTATGACAAAGCACAGACAATAAACAAAAGCAAGAGAATTTTCGTGGAGCGACCTTTCACATTACCCTATTAGAACATCTCAGCAGGAATATGACAACTATTACAAGGTTATCCTGCGCAGCCCAATCCCTTAACACGCTGCGATTACAGTACTCAGAAACTCTTACAGCCAAACCATTGTCTACAACGTAATCTACATCAGTTCGCGAAGTGGCTGAACAGTGAAAGAAGTAGCTGTTTTATATCAATGAGCTGTGTGTCGCCATTGAGAGGGTCGTACCAAGGTCTACATCGATTTTCAAGTGCTTTATCTCAGCAGATAAAGAATCCGACTCAGAGGTTTTTTTCAAGTACAGGGATTACCCGAGACTGAGATAGAGCACTCGTCCTTGGGTCTCTTACAGTATATATAGGCCGGGGTCCGAGGGGGCTGCACCACCGCTTCCACCATGCAGCGCCTCGCCCTCTTGTTGGTGTGCCTCTTGGGTTCCGCCCTTGCCGCGCCCTCGCCGGCCAGGCTGTGGAGCCGGGGTAACGGCCGCATCATTGGAGGCTCCAACGCCAACATTGCCGACTACCCGTGGCAGCTGTCCTTCCAGTATGGCGGTTCCCACATATGCGGAGCGTCCATCATCAGCTCCAGCTGGGCGCTGACGGCCTCTCACTGCGTTGACGGTATGAGCCTCCTTCTGATGACTTTCCGAGCGGGGTCTTCAATTCGTGGGAGCGGTGGCACCGTCCTGAGGGCCTCCTCTGGCTACATGCACGCGTCGTACGACAGCAGCACTATAGACTACGATATCGCAGTCATACAGGTGAGTCCCAGTGGCTGAAAGTGTGGATCACCAAATCAGTTCACAGTTTTTAGTCTGTTCTCATCAAACATATGTCTCATTTACTTGTGGATGTTTCTAAAATGTATAAATGAACTGTCCGTGTCTTGAGCTGAATTCATAGCTGTGCAATACTGAATAACACAACAAACATGAATGTTCTATGTGGCCTCGAAATTAATGAAGCATTTTCCACAGTGTGTGCCTCTATTAAGCATTGACGTAGAAATTTTCGTCACTTAAGTTACTCCTGGACTTAGATTTATGCTTTACCAATGTGTCTGACCGGTTTTATGTAAGTCACATAGGGGATTACACTGAGAGCAGAGTACGAATTTCTGTAATGTTCTGCCAATTTTATTATTAATGATAAAAATCACAAAACAATAAATACCTCTGGCAAATGTACGTATAATCAGATTCGATGTCGATTAGGACAGTTTGTTTGTGCACGAGACATGAACAGTTATAGGTGCTTCTATGTTCTACTAGCTGTGGTATGTCAGGTATGACCAAATTTACGAGTTGAACATACATGGTACATACCAACCGGCCAAAGGGTCATACAAATTGTCTTGCTTTACTGAATATATGAACTTTTCCAGGTTCCTATATAAAAAATGAGTTTTATGCAATTTTTTCTCAATTGCCGAAGATACAAAAACGCCACATGCAATTGGAGAAAGAGGATGATCTTCGAGCTGTAAAGGAACAGGGGAGAAAGTATTGGCCCAACCCAAATATAAAGAACAGAGAGAGAGGAATAAATATTCCCTAAAGGACAATATGAAATGCTAATAATGTAATGCAATTAAAACACATTTCATAACCTAAGATGATACTCGAAATCTACTGGAAAAGATTTGGTTTTTTAGGACTTCTCCCACCGAGAGGCGCGATTAATTAATTTAAAGTGGGCTATTGAACCCCGACCAGTATCGCGATGTTAAAATCCAATCTTGTGTAGTACAAAATTATTTTATTTGATACATTGTCAAAATTTTAGGTGCTAAGACATATTTCAAGTATTTTTTTGAGAAAAGGAAATATTTAAGTAAAGGATTTATTCCGCATGAGAAACAGCGGTTTTGTAGAGACCTTCCCGCCTAGAGCTCGAATCGATAAATAAGCAGGCGGAGACGTGACAAGGGAATTTAACTCCGCGTACTGCGAAGTCAAAAACTTACACACGCCAATTTTAAGCACTTAAACTTTACCAACAAGATCAAAAATCATCCATTTTTGAATAAGCTGCGGTTTCTATTGGCAGCTAAACTGTTGTAGGTAGAATCGTATCAAAACTGACCAGAAAACTAGAAAAATCAAGGCAGTGTTCATATGGTTCAAATGTGTCTGAGCACTATGGGACTTAACATCTGAGGTCATCATTCCCCAAGAACTTAGAACTACTTAAATCTAACTAACCTAAGGACATCACACACATCCACGCCCGGGGCAGTATTCGAACCTGCGACCGTAGTGCTCCCGAGGTTCCATACTGAAGAGCCTGGCCGGCGGCAGTGTATGATGTTACCTTACAGACAACATGAATCAATTGAGACTTTAATTCGAAGACCCCCTGTAGCACATTTTTAGTTAATTTTTGGATAATTTGTATTTTAGTAACAATGAAACAGGACGTTTTTCTTCCCTGTAGTCGTCATAAAAATGAGGTTTCTGTAGGATGACGAAAACAACCATTTCTCCTACACCTGGTAAAAATGAAACTAATGCATTCAGGCACATCACAGTAATTACTAGTTTCATTTGGTCAGTACTCAGAGGGATTAAGAAATTGCCGTGGCCGTTGTTCCGCAGTTAAGCTGCGTTCAGACTAATTCATAAAACAGGGTAACGCAAACAACAATTTACAAATTAATGAAGTTTGATAATACTACTCCAATGATAAAACTGGAAAGTTATATATTCCGAGGATTTCCTAAAAATATTTTACATTGTTGAAGACATTCTTTGTAGAGAGGGCTGAGGCACCGTTAGTTTGGTTGGAATCCGCATCTCATGAACAGCCTTTTCTTCATGCTCTGAAATACAGTGGGGCCGTTAAAGTTCAGATCAAGAGATCAAGAGTAAAATAAAAGCAAATAATAATTTTCCGCAGCTGGTAAGAGACATTTCAGATGTAACATTGAACATTATTCTTTCCCAATTTTCGAGATCGATTACAAGATTTTGGCAGTTAAATTGTCCTTCTAAACTTTTGGTCCTAATTTTGCCTTGAGTATCCTTAAGACAGATATAAATGCGCGGAAACAGTATTGCTATTGTGGTATACGAATTTGTTAACCTGTTCATCGATTGCACAATCGACTTTCTCACACGCATTGATTAAACACAGTTCGCATACAATTCTTGCACGAAACCTTAATAGCTTAATACACAGCGTTTTAGGGGTAACAAGAAGCTTCACGTCAGCTAAGAATTTCTCTTTAGTATTATCTACTAATCACATCTCCTCTACACATTTACCTGAAGTAAACTTCGTAATTTTGTGACTTCCTCTCCCGTATAATTTCCTGAAACTGTTTAACCAGGTCAAAATAGCCTGGAAATCAATACTGCCATCTCACTTGCAATTCAGCGAGCTCAGTCTCATACATTACCCTCAGTAACGGAGTACTGACTCTTTCGGATTGTTCTAAGTCATCCGAATTGTATACCTTTCACACTTTCGCGATTTTCATCGTCGCATATTTCTACTTCGTCTAAATCTTTCTTCTGTTGATACAATTCACGTTCAGATTCTACGAAATGAATCGTACTCAGCACACTGCTTAAATTTAAGCGTATTCTCCATTCATTGTTTTCCAAAAAAAAAGTTACAGCTTTCGTTTTTCACTGAAAGGTAACATTCCGTAAATTTTCTTTGGCCTAGGAAGGTACTGTTTCTTGTTCTGGACTTTGATTAACACAGTAATCGTCGTTCGAACTGCAGTTCACGAAATCGTCGGAGTTATTTCCTATTTCTTCTAATGTTTCCAGAATTTGCAGAGAAATGTTGGCAACATTCGAATGAATGTCTAAGAAATTAACTGATAAATAACACGTACGTGGATTTTCAGGAGAATTAGATGACTTCGACTGCATACCACGTTCTTATTTCTCGTTTGAGTCCGCAACTGTTAAACCCTGAAACCTGTCAGCAGGCGTAGACAAACAAAACACAATGGAAATCAGTCGCTTTATCTCCCTTTTTAATACTCAGTGATAACACAAAAGCAACTCCCAAATATTATGGATATTAAATATGTTCAAAATTAAAGCGAACAGCAGCAATTGTGTCAGAGAAACTCTCGATGGAAACTGCAATCCGCTTAACAAATTACAATCGTGTTGCACCGTGTTATCTGTTTACTGAAGTGCCATCAACCAATGGCGTATGCCAGCCGTATTTCACATGCATAGTCTGCTGCACTTTCGCTAGAGGCGTACATTTCCCAAACTACCTGGAGAGCTACAATTTTTTGCAGTTTTCAGTTTTTTTTAAAGTACTGCCGGTTTTAGCAGCTAAACATTTTGAAACTGTGATTCGTTTGATGAATTCTTCCTGTATAAAATATTTCACAGCAAGTTTTGACGTGAGCAGTTGCCTTGTTAGGTGGAAACTCCGCCGCTGAGTGGCGCACGCTATGAAAGCCAACCACAAATGATGTGGAACCCTTTCACTGATTGGTCCGACCAAGTATTACACATGACCATTACTCTCTGGCAGGCCCTTAAATGTTATTTTCAGAGTATCCATGTAGATGTAGAAATCGACACACATTCGGAAATAGACAGCACAATACTTATTCCATTCTCAATTTTCTAATCAGACGGCAACATAAACAGCATCGAATATTGCACAAGATACTTGTATTACGTTCATAAAGAAGTGCCAGAATGGTTTAAAAACGCGAAGGTGAGAAGAAAAAACACATATTAGTTCACAGCAGAGTGCTAATGTCGAACCCACTTCCTTCAGGAACGTAATCTACGATGTTAACCATTACGCTACGTAAAAGTCACATGATTTCCGTCTTTTGTCTTGGCTTGATGGCTTGATGGCTTATTCGTTGACGCGTCGTTAACTGACATTTTACTACAAGGGTGAGTGCGTCGTTACCTTGAGACGACATACTACAACTTACACAGCAAAACAGTTAAATAAGCCAAAATAAATATGGTGTTGCAGCACCGAATCACTTCTGTTTGGAGTAGATGCATATTGCTAGTTTAACGTCTTCAGTGGCGTAGAGCTACAAACTTTGTTTCTAGTGGCTACCAACCTTTCCAATCGAACCAATAATTGTTGCAGTACTATTACTATAACCACTGAAAAATTAACGTTTGAACAGTCGGTATCTTTGTAGTGAATTGAATGAAAGCAACTCTAGATTCATCAAGTGTACTGTCTAGCTCTCTTTGAAGGGAAGATTCAACGCATAGGCTAGAAATGTCCTCGTGGAGGCTCAGAAGGAAGCACAAACCATTGGAAAAGCACCTGCACTGTGAAAGGGAGGCGGAGCTGCGAATGTTCCTCTACACCGCTCCTCTAGCTGCCGCAGGTGCGAGTTACAGCACGACTCCTCCGCTCTCCTCAGTTAATAAGCGACACACCAGAGTAGTTTTATGTCTCACACGTTGGAAACGTTTCCTCTATAATAGCACGATCGTCCTTCCTTTCGAAGCCCACACAATTCCACCGTAGTATATATATTAGAGGTGAGTTGGGAGTAACTGTTAGCAAAATTTTCTTTCGTATTTTGCAGGTGTCTGGATCCCTCCTCGGCACGAACGCTCAGGCCGTCAGCCTGCCCTCCGACGGCTACGACCCGCCAGGTGGTCTCGCAGTGACGGTGACTGGTTGGGGAACCACGTACACGGACGGGCCAGCAGCCAGCACCCTGCAGAAGGTCGACATCGGCATCGTGGACCGCAACACCTGCAAGAGCATCTTCGCCAACATCAACACTGTGACCGCCCGCATGGTGTGCGCCGGCCAGGCCGGCTTGAGCGTCTGCAACGGAGACTCCGGCGGTCCCCTGGTCAACGGAAACACCCAGGTGGGCATCGTCTCCTGGGGAAATTCACAGTGCGAGGCCGCCCCCGGTGTCTACGCAAACGTCGGCAACCTGCGCTCCTGGATCCGATCTGCAGCAGGTGTCTAAACTCTCCTGGCTTTCAGCTGTTCTCGGTTCAGTGAACGTTTCGACAATATCATTCCAGTTGTTCTAAGGACTGTATATTTTATAATAAAGAATTGTGCTGAAATTGCAGCATTCATACTTGTAGCATTTTCTTTCAATATTTACCTCGTTGTCAATGATAATGAATACCACTCATTTCCTTAAGGGAGGGGCGTATTTGAAGTTGTAATACTTTGAAAAAAAGCCTTACAAAGTCCAAATTATTCAAGGAAATATAACTACGTTTCGCAAATTTCTTGAGGAATGTTATAAGGATACACACTAACGTGTGTCATGCTTACTGGAGTTATAAGTTTCTAATTATAAACAACTGAATTATTTTCAACAACGTGAGTCCAAATCCTCCTTTTCCGAAAAATCAGTCAGAACGAAGCTAATATAGTTTCTTACAAAGTTTTATATACCATTACTACAAATTTGTGTAAACATACACTACTGGCCATTATAATTGCTACACCGAGAAGATGACGTGCTACAGACACGAAATTTAACCGATAGCAAGAAGATGATGTGATATGCAAATGATTAGCTTTTCAAAGCATTCACACAAGGTTGGCGCCGGTGGCGACACCTACAACGTGCTGACGTGAGGAAAGTTTCTAACCAATTTCTCATACACAAACAGCAGTTGACCGGCGTTGCCTGGTGGAACGTTGTTGTGATGCCTGGAGTGACGAGGAGAAATGCGTACCATGACAAAACATCAGTTTTTTGGGATGAATCCTGGTTCTGTTTACAGCATCATGATGGTCGCATCCGTGTTTGGCGACATCGCGGTGTACGCACATTGGAAGCGTGTATTCGTCATCGCCATACTGGCGTATCACCCGGCGTGAAGGTATGGGGTGGCATTGGTTACACGTCTCGGTCACCTCTTGTTCGCATTGACGGCACATTGAACAATGGACGTTACATTTCAGATGTGTTACGACCCGTGGCTCTACCCTTCATTCGAGACGTGGTTTTTCTGGGTACTGATTTCTCAGGATATATGCACCCACATTGCGTGAAAACGTAATCAAATGTCAGTTCTAGTATAATATATTTTACCAATGAATACCCGTTTATTATCTGTATTTCTTCTTGGTGTAGCAATTTTAATGGCCAGTAGTGTAATATTGATATCTCCTTGTGTAAGATTTTTACAGATCTTCAAATTTCTATGAGAAATCTACTAATTATTAGGGCTTTCCTCTTACATAAATGCCAGACTATTGTAGTAAAATAAATTTCCTTCCACAGAATGTTTCACTATAGTACTGAATAATGGCATTCCATATTTAAGTAATATTATGTCTGTGGTTTGTGAGAATAAGATACATACAGTAGCAAAAACGTAAGTTACAGGAAACCCAAACCAGAGATTTGACAGTCTGCATTAGTCCTTAACTTATCTGGGTGTACTAGAGCAAGACATACCCTTTCTCCTCTTCATTATGAAGCAATCTTTTCTTTGCTTGCCCTCTTAGGTTTACCTGAGTTTCAAAATGAGTAATAATAATATCAGCTGCATCAATTCTGCTGTTACCAAACTCTTTCAGTATCGACCATGTGAAAGTATCTTAATTAAATCCTGGCCTCTGTAGAGACCTTAGTCTGCCAGGGTTAGCACACTTACGGAGTAAAGAAGCATCATACGCCGCAACTTCGCCAGGAGTTGTGGAAACAAATGTAGCCTTCGGACATGGCTTTCCTGTCAGTGAGCTGTAACTTTCACAAGGATTTTGAATTTTTCCATACACACACATTAGTAGAAGTTCTGGTGCGCCTAAGCACCGAAATATTGCTCAAATTGTGACTGCATGAAGCTGGAAGACACACCACTGGAATAAATACTATGATGAAACACAGAGTAGCGAAGGGATCTGGCTTTGTGCCAGCCTTTGTTAATTATAATTTTTTGTCTTACCTCCGAGTTGAATTGGAACGTAATAAGCAGGAATTGAGATCCGCTCACCACATAGTAGATGGAAGTACAATAAAAAAAATTTTCACAATTTTGGTCGCTTTCGCGTGTTTCCTTTCAATATCTTCACCTCGTTATCAGAGCTTGCTTCGGTGTTGACGGGAACATAATATTGGAAATACCACCTTCAAAACAAGTAATCTGATACGCGAAAATAAAATTGCATCTGCACATCTGCTTTTTAAACTCAGATATCCACATACAAATTGCCATGACAGCGTACTGCGTAATACTCTCACTTCTCGACATTCCTTTTGGAGTCGCGAATAATTCGTGGAATGAACGATTAGCGGTATGCTTCCGTATGGCCTGATATCTCTGTAACTTTATCTTCTTGGTATTTTTGGGAGATGAACGAGTGAGTAAGATATGAGGAAGCAATACACACGGACGGAAAAAAAAAATCGCCAGACCTAGAAGGAGTTGTGCGACATAAACGAAAGTTGGTAGGTGGGTTTCTGCATCTGAAATATGATGCCTGTTCAGATTTCGCGCCAGCAGCATAAGAGTGGCGATAGTAGCGCCTCTATGAGGATACAAATCAGATTTGCTTTAAAATACACATCGTGAGTTGATGTTAGTCAAGAATGCCTTTAAATTGACACAGACGCCATTACCAACAACTCAGTGTGCTTGAACTAGGACGTGTGACAGGGCTGCTAGAAGCCGGACGCCCCTTCTGCGATATTACAAAAAGACTAGGAAGGTATGTAGCCATTGTACATGATTGTTGGCAGAGGTGTTCACGAGAATGTACTATCGCAAGAAGACCAGATTCCGACAGCCACGTGGCCCTACCGAGAGGGAAGACCATTGTGTTCGGCGTGTGACTCTGGCGCATTGTACGGCGTCTGAAGCACTATTTGAGAAACAGTTGGCACCACAGTAACACAACGAACTGTTACATATCGGTTACTTCAAGGACAGCTCCGTGCCAAACGCCCTGTAGCGTGCATTTCACCGTAAACAGCCGCCATTTGCGACTTCACTGATGTCAAGCGATAGCTCAGTGGAGAGCTCCGATGAGAGCTGGTTCTGCCTCGGTGCCGGTGATGGCTGTGTGTTGGTTACGAGGAGGGCAGTTGAGGGCCTGCAACCGACGTGTCTGCAATGCTAGACACTTTGAGTTATTGTCTGGGGTACGATTTCGTATGAGAGCAGGAGGACACTCGTGGTTATCCTTCACTGCAAATTTGTTCGTCAGTCTGGTGATTCGATCTATTGTGCTGCTATTCATTAACAGGGGAATTCTTGCCCATGTACCGCTTCTGTAACCCAACATGCCCTATTGAGTGCCAGCAAATTACCTTGGCCTACTCGCTCACCAGATCTGTCTCCAGTACAACACAAATGGGACACCTTGGACAACAACCAACATTAACTATCCCTATATTGACTGACCATGTGCGACAAGCTTGGAATTACGTCCCACATCTGGCATCTGTATCACACAATGCAAGCACATCTGCACGCTTGCATGCAACATTCTGGTGGTTACGGTGGTTTTTAATGTTCCACCATTTCACATTCGCAATGGCTTATTTCGGGCCGGCATTAATATGTAATTCTGCAACGTTAATTATTTATTACGCTAGCTAGACAAATGTATGCCAGATATATCACTGCTCTACATTAATAATTTTTGCAGTCTGGATGACTGACTGGCCCGGCCTTGTAACATCAATAGAAACGGCTCTGCTGGAACAATGAACGGCTGAAAGCAAGGAGAAACTTCAGCCGCAATTTTAATCGAGGGCATGCAGCTCTACTGTATGGTTAAACGACGATGGCATGCTATTAGATAAAATATTCCGGAGGTAGAATAGTCCCCAACTCGGGTCTCCAGGGGGGGGAGGGGTGAAGGGACTACTCAGGAGGACGTCGTTATCAGGAGAAAAATAATGGCGTTCTACGGATCGGAGCGTGGAATGTCAGATGCTTTAATCGAAGAAAATTTAAAAAGGGAACTGGATAGGTTGCAGTTAGATATAATGGGAATTAGTGAAGTTTGGTGACAAGAGGAACAAGAACTCTGGTCAGGTCAATACAGGTTTATAAATACTAAATCAAATAGGGATAATGCAGGAATAGGTTTACTAATGAATACAAAAATAGAAACACGGGTAGGCTACTATGAACAGCATAGTGAAATCATTGTTGTAGCCAAGGTAGGCAAGAAATCTACATCCATCACAGTAGTACACGTTTACATGCCAACTAACTACGCAGATGCGGAGGAGGTTGAGGAAATGTATGATAGAAACGTCCCCTTAGAAAAATTATACATGACTGTGCTTAAACTGGCACACAATATTTTTTTAGCGCAACGCAATCTGACTTTCTATAATCCCTACAAAAGAATGGCCCTGAATAACATTAAACTATACCTTTCACAAACCACTTACCTCACAAAAATCTTCGTTACTCGAACTACTGCAATACAGCGAGAGCCACTACTGCCTGCTAAATAAAAGATTCAAACTACGGAAGGCAGTAACTACTGATAGGCATAGTCAGCAAATGAAAGATTTTAATGGAGAACAAACAATGTATTTACCTTAATGTCATAATATATACAGCAGTTCATGACATCCATTCTTACAAATGTACTGTTTCTGATGGACACACCTCCAGATTATCCATTCTCAAAAATCCGCCATCTCACTTCCACACATCCGCCACTGCTGGCGGCTCACCTCCAACTGCGCAACGCTACGCGCTGTTAACATCCAGCTGCCCAACACTACAATAGCAGACAACAATGCAAACTAGCCACAGACTGCACACAGCACAACCAGTGATTTTCAAACAGAGCGCTACGTGGCGTTACCAATAAGAAAACCTAAACAGCCTACTTACATAGCCCCCATGCTCCCCAAAAAAAAATTTACAAATGTTTTTGGGCAGTGGCCAATACAGATTTGAAAAAATTTTTCATAATCATAATTGCAATAACAAAGACATCAAATATACATCCTTATTGATACAATGTTGGTTGAAAGCTAAAATTTTCTCACAGTCCATAAACACAGTCCTGATCATTCATCATAGTAAAATTGCAGTGTTTTTCTCAAAGTCTGAGCAGTAAAAGAAAATGCTCATGGAAGTAGTGAATTTCCATGCAGTCCTGAAGAAGTAGTGTTGTCCTTCCAACGGAAAGACAGTGCTGACTCTTGACACGCAGACAGCTAATGGGCCACAACAGAGCAAACCCACAGCAGAGTCAGTCGAAGTTTTGAAGAATATTGGTAGGTAGGTCGTCACAGAGCAGCCCCACTGTATTCCTGGTAGAGGTTACGGTATTGGTGGGCAACCAGAGGTGCAGACCCACTGTAGTCCTTGCAGAAATAATGGTATTGGTGAGTCATCAAAGGTGCAGACCCACTGAAGTCCTTGTAGAGACGGCCAGCAGCCATCTGTTGCGACTGTGCAGGTGCACAATCACCATCGAAGAGTCTTGCGGAGAATATAGCAAGTCCATCAACCACCATTTGTGCACACACAAAGTTTTAGGAATTGTCCTTAGAACCAGCATTGCTGTTAACCAGTCCGTTGCTGAATTATCAACACACGTGCAAACACTAACAGTCCCTACTTCTCACATATTGTCCATATACTATGACCAACAGAAACGTGTGAAGTGAAATGTAACGTACAAGTTACTTAATTTGATGAACTGGTGTCAATTAAAATTTTATAACATAAGAATATAATAACAAAGGTACAAAATACATCATTAAAGAACATAACAATACAAATATCATTTGTAGTAATACGGGCTTTACAAAAGAATCGAAATAAACATGCACATCAGTGTTACAAAAATTATGACATAAGTACATACATAAAGATCAGAATAACTTTTGAAACATCAACTTCACATATGAGCAACAAAACAGAACAGATAAATAATGTCTAAACATCCTTACAAAGTAAATAAGATTGTATTAGAAAAATTCTACAACATAACTCTCAGCAGCTAAACACATAAAGACAGGAAAAACGCAAATACACAAGCGTACACAAACACATAGCTGAATAACACAAGAGGAGAGGGCAGGGTTTGTTTTCAGTGTAGTATGTGGTACTGCAGTCCAGCCCAAAACTTCATTCTGTCGATCTTTTCTCTTATTTCAACATTTGTTTCTACCAAAAAAATCCTATCCAAGCATGCTTTCTGTATTCTGTTCACATCCTCTTTCAAAAATAGTTTTTCTCCAATGTACACTACTTTTTTGTCCAAACCATTTTCTTATAACTTCTCAACGCATTTCTTCCAATTCATCACAACTCGTTCTCTTATATAGCCTACCCCATCTTAAGCTAACTTAAATCTACTGAGCTCAGATGCTAAACTAAGGGACGGGGCAATGCAGCAGCACAAAACAGTTAACACAAACAGCAATGACAAAAAAATTCAAATTGGCAAAGCAATACAGGGTGAGTCACCTAACATTACCGCTGGATATATTTCGTAAACCACAACAAATACTGACGAATCGATTCCACGGACCGAACGTGAGGAGAGGGGCTAGTGTAATTGGTTAATACAAACCATAAAAAAAATGCACGGAAGTATGTTTTTTAACACAAACCTACGTTTTTTTAAATGGAACCCCGTTAGTTTTGTTAGCACATCTGAACATATAAACAAATACGTAATCAGTGCCATTTGTCGCATTGTAAAATGTTAATTACATCCGGAGATATTGTAACCTAAAGTTGACGCTTGAGCACCACTTCTCCGCTGTTCGATCGTGTGTATCGGAGAGCACCGAATTACGTAGGGATCCAAAGGGAACGGTGATGGACATTAGGTACAGACGAGACTGGAACAGCACATTACGTCCACATGCTAACACCTTTTTATTGGTCTTTTTCACTGACGCACATGTACATTACCATGAGGGGTGAGGTACACGTACACATGTGGTTTCCGTTTTCAATTACAGAATGGAATAGTGTGTGTCCCGACATGTCAGGTCAATAGATGTTCAATGTGGTGGCCATCATTTGCTGCACACAATTGCAATCTCTGGCGTAATGAATGTCGTACACGTCACAGTACATCTGGTGTAATGTCGCCGCAGGCTGCCACAATACGTTGTTTCATATCCTCTGGGGTTATAGGCACATCATGGTACACATTCTCCTTTAACGTACCCCACAGAAAGAAGTCCAGAGGTGTAAGATCAGGAGAACGGGCTGGCCAATTTATGCGTCCTCCACGTCCTATGAAACGCACGTCGAACATCCTGTCAAGGGTCAGCCTAGTGTTAATTGCGGAATGTGCAGGTGCACCATCATGCTGATACCACATACGTCGACGCGTTTCCAGTGGGACACAGTCTATTCCACTCTGTAATTGAAAACGGAAACCACGTGTGTACGTTTACCTCATCCCTCATGATAATGTACATGTGCGTCATTGAAAAAGACCAATAAAAAGGTGTTAGCATGTGGACGTAATGTGCTGTTCCAGTCTCTTCTGTACCTAAGGTGCATCACCGTTCCCTTTGGATCCCAACGTAATTCGGTGCTCTCCGATACACACGGCGAACAGCGGAGGAGTGGTAGTCAAGCGTCAACTTTAGGTTACAATATCTCCGGATGTAATTAACATTTTACAATGCAACAAACGGCACTGATTACGTATTTGTTTATATGTTCAGATCTGCTAACAAAACTAACGGAGTTCCATTTAAAAAAACGTAGGTTTGTGTTAAAAAACATACTTCAGTGCATTTTTTTATGGTTTGTATTAACCAATTACACTAGCCCCTCTTCTCATGTTCGGTCTGTGGAATCGATTCGTCAGTATTTAATGTGGTTTACGAAATATATCCAGCGGTAACGTTAGGTGACTCGCCATGTATATACATACAGGGTGTTACAAAAAGGTACGGCCAAACTTTCGGGAAACATTCCTCACACACAAAGAAAGAAAAAGTGTTATGTGGACGTGTGTCTGGAAACGCTTACTTTCCATGTTAGAGCTCATTTTATTACTTCTCTTCAAGTCACATTAATCATGGAATGAAAACACACAGCAACAGAACGTACCAGCGTGACTTCAAAAATGTCCTCTGTTAGCGAGGATACATGCATCCACCCTCCGTCGCATGGAATCCCTGATGCGCTGATGCAGCCCTGGAGAAAGGGGTATTGTATCACAGCCGTCCACAATATGAGCACGAAGAGTCTCTACATTTGGTACCGGGGTTGCGTAGACAAGAGCTTTCAGATGCCCCCATAAATGAAAGACAAGAGGGTTGAGGTCACGAGAGCGTGGAGGCCATGGAATTGGTGCGCCTCTACCAATCCATCGGTCACCGAATCTGTTGTTGTGAAGCGTACAAACACTTCGACTGAAATGTGCATGAGCTCCATCGTGCATGAACAACATGTTGTGTCGTACTTGTAAAGGCACATGTCCTAGCAGCACAGGTAGAGTATCCCGTATGGAATCATGATAACGTGCTCCATTGAGCGTAGGTGGAAGAGCATACTGACGAAACTAAAATCAGCTCTAACATGGAAATTAAGTGTTTCCGGACACATGTCCACATAACATCTTTTCTTTATTTGTGTGTGAGGAATGTTTCCTGAAAGGTTGGCTGTACCTTTTTGTAACACCCTGTGTGTGTATATATATATATATATATATATATATATATATATATATATATATATATATATTAGCAAAGCAAATGCAACATTATCACTAATATGAGCCAATCTACAGCAAAAAGGGAAATAAATCAGTAGTAAATCTGGCTTAACACAGTAATACAAACTGAAATTTAGTAGCACTATGCCCAGCAAACAGCACTAGCAAATGCAATAACTTATACCTGAACATGAAAAAGCTCAAGCAGAAAAAATATTACAGTAAAAATGGCCATGTTTAATACCTATGTCACATCTTAACACTAGAGTGATGCATCATGATGACTTACTCTACCAAAAAATTACCAATTACTTGAAAAGAAAATTATGTATGCAGTTACTGTTATTAACCCCTTCTTATTGTTCTTTCCATTCCAAGTGCTCCTTTTTCGAAGAATGTGGATCATAAAATTATTATTTAATAGATCTGTTGGCAGAAAGTGTTCACATTAGCAAATGCAACTAAAAAGCAAGAATGTACACACACAATAACACTGTGTCGTCTGTTCACTGTTACACTGCATTCGTAATTACTGTCTAAATATGTTACCTAGGTTCTAGACTGGATAGTTAATTTTAAAACATAGTTGGCATGTTAACAGTTTCTGAGTGTGACAACACATACTAGAAATGTGAAGTGAAAAGTTCTATGGAAAAGACAAAGTTAAAAAGCAGATTATCTTTCAATAAACGGTTTTACATGTGAAATGTATAATCCTTTACCTTTCCTCAGTACGCAGCAAATCAACTGGAACTCAATTGTCATGCTGTATATGTCGGTAAAGAATGCTAAAATTTTTCTCAAGGTTAGCGTCTATGTTATTTTTCTCTGAGCCAACCGGCGCACGCGGCTGCCTGCAGTGCAAGTCATTGTCTGTCTCTTTGTTGGCACGCATCGTTATTAGGATTAGGAGACCTAATTTCTACAAATTCACTTTGCTGAGAGGGCCCTGCCCTGTTTGAATCCCTCCAGTTCTGATGCAATTCAGGTCTGTCGTTATGATTATGTCGTCTATCGTCATGTCGGTAGTTCCTGTAGTTTCTTTCTTCTCTGTTAAGTGGTGGAGAATTTCTCCCTGAATTATCACTGCACAGTGGACCGTTGCGTCTGAAATTATTCTGTCTCCCGTGATAAGAATAGTTCTGGTTGCCATATTGTCTGTTTCTCTGATTGACTCTGTGATAGTCACTACTGTGGAGAGGTGACCTTTCCCTGTAATTATTACTACTCTGCCAACGGTTGTCATACGGGTGGTGTCTGTTTTGGTCATGATTTGTGTTGTGAGAATAGCCTTGCCGTGTCCAGTTATTATTTCTGTCGTCACGGAATTGTGTCTGATGTGACCTGTAATTGTTGTGCTCCTGTTTTCGCGTTCTGCGATTGTCAGTCTCAATTTCCAATTCTTGTAACAGTCCCTGAAAAGCTTCAATGTCGTCTTTGCAGAGTCCTGCCAAAATAATATGTTGTAAATTTTCAGGTGGTGTGATTAAGCAAATGCGGATGAGTTCGGAGGGGCTGTATGGGTTTGACAGGTACAGGTACTGATTCTTGTGCAACATGTCTTCAAAATATTTAACAAGACAGGAAAATTCAGATTGTTCGAAATGTTTCATCATTATGATGCTATGATTTACTCGGTCTTGTGTAGCTTGAGACCAATATGCTGAGAGGAAGGCGTTATAAAATTCTCCTTCACTGTGGCAATCGTGAATGACCGATCGCATTCTTACAGCTGGTTCATTCTCTAAATAGCCACACATAAATTCTAATCTGTGCTCTGATGACCAGTTAGGAGGAAAACAATGAGAGAATTGATGAAGCCACGCTTGTGGATGAATGTCTTTGCCAGGATTCTTAAATGTTTTGAATTTACGTGTAGTAATAAACAGCTTATAGTCAAAATCATCATGTCGGCGAGTCGCATATCGGTCATTGTTACTTCGCTTTGGCGGTTCCATTTCAAAATTCGGTGTACCTTGCCAATTTCTTGCATAATTTCCGAAGTACCCCATGTTATTATTTTGCGGCTGTTCCGTATTTCTATGTCCCTCTTCCCGTATTGGAGCGCGAGTGTCCTCTGAAATACGTAATTCTTGTATTACCTGTGTCAGCTGATCTTCTACTTCCCAGATTTCTCTTTGGTGTTGTGTATTAATTTGATTCTGATTTTGTTTGAATTTCCTAATTTGTTCGCACTCTTCTGTGTCATTAAAGACTACTGGTTTAGTGTCATTCAGATTATCATCTACCTTCGTAGATAAATTATTTAGCTTATCCGAAAGTTCAACTACTTTCTCTGATAATGAACTAATTTCCTCCATGTGTCTTTCTGAACCAATTTTCAGAGTATCTACTGTGTCCTTTAAGTTTTCCTGAGTTTTTGCAAGTTGCGTAACCAAATTGGTAGATGCGACTGAGTCAATTTTAGCTTGCTAGGTCTCATGATTTTCATGAACAACAGTTTGCAGTTCTTTTATGGCTGCTTCGCGATTCTGTAATGCATTTTTATGCCGCGAAAAAATAGGTTGAAAATGCTCACAAATTTGTGTTTTTATGTCATTACAGACTTTTTGACATTTCGATTCAATGTTATGTAACTCAGTAGTTATATCTTCACGTGTTTGTTCAAGCATGGTTTCTAACTTTTGAAGCTTTTGCTGTGTTTGTCTCTGATTTTGTTCCATTGTGTCTAACTTTTGAAGCTTTTGCTGTGTTTGTCTCTGATTTTGTTCCATTGCGTCTAACATTTGAAGCTTTTGCTGTGTTTGTCTCTGATTTAGTTCCATTTGTTGCATTAATTGCAATAATAATGTATTAGTGTCTGGAATCTGTTTTGCTATGCTTTTTGGCAGTGCATTTTCACCGGCAACATTCACATTTTGACAAGGAGAAAATGTGTCTTGACTCATTTGAGAAAAAGGTGAGGACCCAAAACCTGAGTCTACAGTATTTGCAATATTGTGTTCTGTCATTTCGGATTCCTGAGGCGAGCTGTTGCCGACCAATCGATCGATAATGCTTCCCTGTTCACTAATTGTTTCACTGTCTACACCATTATTTTCAGCCCGCTCCATTTCCCTATGCACAATTACCAAATTACTACTTCGAATGCCTGTTAATTCATTACACAGTGGTGCTGATAAGCTACGCTCGTCGTCACTATTATTTCTCAGTTTACTTTTGAGCCTAGTGTTACGTTTTTCACACGCCATTTTTGTCACAATATTTCACACGACAACACAGAACACTACAATTTGAACAGCAAAATAAGAAAACACATTAACATAGCATTGAAAATAATATCTCGTTAATTGCAAGCGCAACTGCGAAATACTTGGTGCAAATCTACATGCATGCCACAACTGTTTTACTGTACAACAATGAAAGACTGTAACTATAGAGGAGATTCTCTTTACAATTACGCGCTAGCAATAAACAAAAGCCACACTTATTACAAAAACTACAAGAAAAAATCAGAAGATTCCAGTGAGGTATCCTCGGCTAAGGGTCGACATATGAAACGTTCCCTTAGAAAAATTATACATAACACTGCTTAAACTGACAGACAATATTTTTTTTAGCGCAACGCAATCTGACTTTCAATAACCCCTACAAAAGAATAGCCCTGACTAACATTATACCTTTCACAAATGACTTACCTCACAAAAATCTACGTTACTCGAACTACTGCAATACAGCGAGAGCCACTACTGCCAGCTAAATAAAGGATTCAAACTACGGAAGGCACTAACTACTGATAGGCATAGTTAGCAAATGAAAGATTTTAATAGAGAACAAACAATGTATTTACCTTAATAGTCATAATATATATAGCAGTTCATGACATCCATTGTTACAAATGTACTGTTTCTGATGGACACACCTCCAGATTATCCGTTCACAAAAATCCGTCATCTCACTTCCCCACATCCACCACTGATGGCGGCTCACCTCCAACTGCCCAGCGCTACGCGCTGTTCACATCCAGCTGCCGTTGCCCAATACTACAATGGCAGACAACAACGCAAACTAGCCACAGACTGCACACAGCACAGCCAGTGATTTTCATAAAGAGCGATACGTGGCGTTACCAGTAAGAAAACCTAAACAGCCTACTTACATGATAAGATCAAAAAAGATAACGATAATTAAGGGAGGCAAAAATTATTAATCATGGAGGATTAGGATTCAATAGCAGCACAAGGAAGAGAGGGAAATGTAGTAGGTCAATATGGAATGTGGGAAAGAATTAAAAGAGGAAGCCGCCTAGTAGAATTTTCCACACAGCATAATTTAATCATAGCGAACACTTCGTTTAAGAATCACGAAAGAAGGTTTTATACTTGGATGAGACCTGGAGACACTAGAGATTTCGGATTGATTATACAACGGTGACACAGAGATTTCAGAATCAAGTTTATAATTGTAAGATATTTCCGGTGGCAGATGCGGATTCTGTCCCCAGTTCAATGGTTATGAATTGCAGATTAAAACCAAAAGGGAGGGAATTTAAGAATATGGGACCGGGATAAACTAAAAGAACCTGAGACTGTAGAGAGTTTCAAATGGGTTATTAGGGGATGATTGACAAGAACAGGGGAGAGGAACACAGTAGAAGAAGAAGGAGTAGCTTTGAGAGATGAAATAGTGAAGGCAGCAGTGGACCTAGTAGGTAAAGAGATGAGGGCTAGTAGAAATCCTTGGGTAACATAATCAATTTAATCAATGAAAGGTGAAAACATAAAAATCCAATAAATTAGGCAGATGAAAGGGAACACAAACTACTGAAAAGTGAGATCGACAGGAAGTGCAAAATCGCTAAGCAGGAATGCAGGAGGACAAATGTAAGGATGTAGAAGCATGTATCACTAGTGGTAAGGCAGATGCTGCATACGGAAAAGTTAAGGAGAACTCAGATGGAAAACCAGTCCTAAGCAAAGAAGGGAAAGCCGAAAGGTGGAAGGAGCATATAGAGGGTCTACACAAAGTAAATGCAATTTAGGGCTATATTATGGAAGAGGATGTAGATATAGATGAGAAAGGATGTATGATATTGCTTGAACAATTAGGCAAAGCAGTGAAAGCCGTAAGCCGAAATAAGACCCAGGGAGTAGACAACATTCCGTACGAGCTACTGATAGCCCTGGGAGAGCCAGCCCCGACAAAAATATTCCATCCAGTGAGCAAGATGTGTGAGACAGGTGAAATACCCATACATATCAAGAAGAATATAGTAATTCCAATTCCAAAGAGAATAGGCGCTGACAGAGGTGAAAACTGTCGAACTATTTATCTAATGTTACAGCTGCAAAATCCTAACACCAATCTTTTACAGAAGAATGGACGATGTCGTAGAAGCCGACCTCGGAAAGATCAGCTTGGATTCCGGAGAAATATAGGACCGACCCTATGACTACTCATAGCATTTGTAGACTTGGAGAAAGCTGCTAACAATGTTGACTGGAATACTCTCTTTCAAATTGTAAAGATGGCAGGAGTAAAATACAAGAAGCGAAAGGCTACTTACAATTTGTAGAGAAACACGATGGTTGTTATAAGATTCGAGAGGTACGAAGGGTTGGGAAGGGAGTGAGCCACGGCTGTGCCTATCCCCGATGTTATTTAATCTGTATATTGAGGAAGAGTAAAGGAAACAAAAGAAAAATTAGGAGCAGGAATTAAAGCCCGACGAGAAGAAATAAGAACTTTAAGGTTTTCCGACGACGTTTTAATTTTATAAGTGACAGCAAACGACTTGAAAGAGCAGTTTAACGGAAAGGAGATTATCTAGAATTGAGGATATAAGATGAACATCAAGAGAAGCAAAACGAGGATAATGGAATGGAATCGAATTAAATCAGGTGCAGCTAAATGAATTGGATCAAGATGTGAGACACATAAAGCAGCAGATGAGGTTTTCTGTTTGGGAAGCAAAATAACTGATGATAGTCGAAGCAGGAACGATATAAAACGGCAACGGCTAGAAAAGCGGTTCTGAAGAAGAGAAATTTGTTAACATCGAGTATAGATTTGAGAGCCAGGAACACCTTTCTGAAAGTATTTGTATGGAGTGTAGGCATGTACGGAAGTGAAACATGGACGATAAATAACTTAGGAAAGAAGAGAATACAAGCTTTTGAGCTGTGGTGCTACAGAAGAATGCTGAAGATTAGATGGGCATGTCACATAACCAATAAGGAGGTAACAAACATAATTGGGGAGAAGAGAAATTTCTGGTACAACATGGCTAGAAGTGATTTGTTGGTAGGAGACATTCTGAGGTATCAAGAGGTCACCAATTTTGTACTGCAGGGAAGCATGAGGCGCAAAAATTGAGCGACCAATAGATGAATACAGCAAGCAGATTCAGAGGGATGTAGGTGAAACGTCCCCTTAGAACAATTTATACAAGACTGTGCTTAACCTGACACACAATATTTTTAGCGCAACGCAATCTGACTATCAAAGATCCCTGCAAAAGAATGGCCCTGAGTAACATTAAACTATACCTTTCAGAAATCACTTACCTCACAAAAATCTTCGTTACTCGAACTACTGCAATACAGCGAGCGCCACTACTGCCAGCTAAATAAAAGATTCAAACTACTGAATGCTCTAACTACTGATAGGGATAGTTAGCAAATGAAAGATATTAATAGAGAGCAAACAATGTATTTACCTTAATAGTCATAATATATATAGCAGTTCATCACAAATTACAAAACTCCGCCATCTCTCTCCCCACATCCACCACTGCTGGCGGCTCACCTCCAACTGCCCAGCGCTACGCGCTGTTCACATCCAGCTGCCGTTGCCCAACACTACAATGGCAGACAACAACGCAAACTAGCCACAGACTGCACACAGCACAGCCAGTGATTTTCATAAAGAGCGATACGTGGCGTTACCAGTAAGAAAACCTAAACAGCCTACTTACATGATAAGATCAAAAAAGATAACGATAATTAAGGGAGGCAAAAATTATTAATCATGGAGGATTAGGATTCAATAGCAGCACAAGGAAGAGAGGGAAATGTAGTAGGTCAATATGGAATGTGGGAAAGAATTAAAAGAGGAAGCCGCCTAGTAGAATTTTCCACACAGCATAATTTAATCATAGCGAACACTTCGTTTAAGAATCACGAAAGAAGGTTTTATACTTGGATGAGACCTGGAGACACTAGAGATTTCGGATTGATTATACAACGGTGACACAGAGATATCAGAATCAAGTTTATAATTGTAAGATATTTCCGGTGGCAGATGCGGATTCTGTCCCCAGTTCAATGGTTATGAATTGCAGATTAAAACCAAAAGGGAGGGAATTTAAGAATATGGGACCGGGATAAACTAAAAGAACCTGAGACTGTAGAGAGTTTCAAATGGGTTATTAGGGGATGATTGACAAGAACAGGGGAGAGGAACACAGTAGAAGAAGAAGGAGTAGCTTTGAGAGATGAAATAGTGAAGGCAGCAGTGGACCAAGTAGGTAAAGAGATGAAGGCTAGTAGAAATCCTTGGGTAACATAATCAATTTAATCAATGAAAGGTGAAAACATAAAAATCCAATAAATTAGGCAGATGAAAGGGAACACAAACTACTGAAAAGTGAGATCGACAGGAAGTGCAAAATCGCTAAGCAGGAATGCAGGAGGACAAATGTAAGGATGTAGAAGCATGTATCACTAGTGGTAAGGCAGATGCTGCATACGGAAAAATTAAGGAGAACTCAGATGGAAAACCAGTCCTAAGCAAAGAAGGGAAAGCCGAAAGGTGGAAGGAGCATATAGAGGGTCTACACAAAGTAAATGCAATTTAGGGCTATATTATGGAAGAGGATGTAGATATAGATGAGAAAGGATGTATGATATTGCTTGAACAATTAGGCAAAGCAGTGAAAGCCGTAAGCCGAAATAAGACCCAGGGAGTAGACAACATTCCGTACGAGCTACTGATAGCCCTGGGAGAGCCAGCCCCGACAAAAATATTCCATCCAGTGAGCAAGATGTGTGAGACAGGTGAAATACCCATACATATCAAGAAGAATATAGTAATTCCAATTCCAAAGAGAATAGGCGCTGACAGAGGTGAAAACTGTCGAACTATTTATCTAATGTTACAGCTGCAAAATCCTAACACCAATCTTTTACAGAAGAATGGACGATGTCGTAGAAGCCGACCTCGGAAAGATCAGCTTGGATTCCGGAGAAATATAGGACCGACCCTATGACTACTCATAGCATTTGTAGACTTGGAGAAAGCTGCTAACAATGTTGACTGGAATACTCTCTTTCAAATTGTAAAGATGGCAGGAGTAAAATACAAGAAGCGAAAGGCTACTTACAATTTGTAGAGAAACACGATGGTTGTTATAAGATTCGAGAGGTACGGAGGGTTGGGAAGGGAGTGAGCCACGGCTGTGCCTATCCCCGATGTTATTTAATCTGTATATTGAGGAAGAGTAAAGGAAACAAAAGAAAAATTAGGAGCAGGAATTAAAGCCCGACGAGAAGAAATAAGAACTTTAAGGTTTTCCGACGACGTTTTAATTTTATAAGTGACAGCAAACGACTTGAAAGAGCAGTTTAACGGAAAGGAGATTATCTAGAATTGAGGATATAAGATGAACATCAAGAGAAGCAAAACGAGGATAATGGAATGGAATCGAATTAAATCAGGTGCAGCTAAATGAATTGGATCAAGATGTGAGACACATAAAGCAGCAGATGAGGTTTTCTGTTTGGGAAGCAAAATAACTGATGATAGTCGAAGCAGGAACGATATAAAACGGCAACGGCTAGAAAAGCGGTTCTGAAGAAGAGAAATTTGTTAACATCGAGTATAGATTTGAGAGCCAGGAACACCTTTCTGAAAGTATTTGTATGGAGTGTAGGCATGTACGGAAGTGAAACATGGACGATAAATAACTTAGGAAAGAAGAGAATACAAGCTTTTGAGCTGTGGTGCTACAGAAGAATGCTGAAGATTAGATGGGCATGTCACATAACCAATAAGGAGGTAACAAACATAATTGGGGAGAAGAGAAATTTCTGGTACAACATGGCTAGAAGTGATTTGTTGGTAGGAGACATTCTGAGGTATCAAGAGGTCACCAATTTTGTACTGCAGGGAAGCATGAGGCGCAAAAATTGAGCGACCAATAGATGAATACAGCAAGCAGATTCAGAGGGATGTAGGTGAAACGTCCCCTTAGAACAATTTATACAAGACTGTGCTTAACCTGACACACAATATTTTTAGCGCAACGCAATCTGACTATCAAAGATCCCTGCAAAAGAATGGCCCTGAGTAACATTAAACTATACCTTTCAGAAATCACTTACCTCACAAAAATCTTCGTTACTCGAACTACTGCAATACAGCGAGCGCCACTACTGCCAGCTAAATAAAAGATTCAAACTACTGAATGCTCTAACTACTGATAGGGATAGTTAGCAAATGAAAGATATTAATAGAGAGCAAACAATGTATTTACCTTAATAGTCATAATATATATAGCAGTTCATCACAAATTACAAAACTCCGCCATCTCTCTCCCCACATCCACCACTGCTGGCGGCTCACCTCCAACTGCCCAGCGCTACGCGCTGTTCACATCCAGCTGCCGTTGCCCAACACTACAATGGCAGACAACAACGCAAACTAGCCACAGACTGCACACAGCACAGCCAGTGATTTTCATAAAGAGCGATACGTGGCGTTACCAGTAAGAAAACCTAAACAGCCTACTTACATGATAAGATCAAAAAAGATAACGATAATTAAGGGAGGCAAAAATTATTAATCATGGAGGATTAGGATTCAATAGCAGCACAAGGAAGAGAGGGAAATGTAGTAGGTCAATATGGAATGTGGGAAAGAATTAAAAGAGGAAGCCGCCTAGTAGAATTTTCCACACAGCATAATTTAATCATAGCGAACACTTCGTTTAAGAATCACGAAAGAAGGTTTTATACTTGGATGAGACCTGGAGACACTAGAGATTTCGGATTGATTATACAACGGTGACACAGAGATTTCAGAATCAAGTTTATAATTGTAAGATATTTCCGGTGGCAGATGCGGATTCTGTCCCCAGTTCAATGGTTATGAATTGCAGATTAAAACCAAAAGGGAGGGAATTTAAGAATATGGGACCGGGATAAACTAAAAGAACCTGAGACTGTAGAGAGTTTCAAATGGGTTATTAGGGGATGATTGACAAGAACAGGGGAGAGGAACACAGTAGAAGAAGAAGGAGTAGCTTTGAGAGATGAAATAGTGAAGGCAGCAGTGGACCAAGTAGGTAAAGAGATGAGGGCTAGTAGAAATCCTTGGGTAACATAATCAATTTAATCAATGAAAGGTGAAAACATAAAAATCCAATAAATTAGGCAGATGAAAGGGAACACAAACTACTGAAAAGTGAGATCGACAGGAAGTGCAAAATCGCTAAGCAGGAATGCAGGAGGACAAATGTAAGGATGTAGAAGCATGTATCACTAGTGGTAAGGCAGATGCTGCATACGGAAAAATTAAGGAGAACTCAGATGGAAAACCAGTCCTAAGCAAAGAAGGGAAAGCCGAAAGGTGGAAGGAGCATATAGAGGGTCTACACAAAGTAAATGCAATTTAGGGCTATATTATGGAAGAGGATGTAGATATAGATGAGAAAGGATGTATGATATTGCTTGAACAATTAGGCAAAGCAGTGAAAGCCGTAAGCCGAAATAAGACCCAGGGAGTAGACAACATTCCGTACGAGCTACTGATAGCCCTGGGAGAGCCAGCCCCGACAAAAATATTCCATCCAGTGAGCAAGATGTGTGAGACAGGTGAAATACCCATACATATCAAGAAGAATATAGTAATTCCAATTCCAAAGAGAATAGGCGCTGACAGAGGTGAAAACTGTCGAACTATTTATCTAATGTTACAGCTGCAAAATCCTAACACCAATCTTTTACAGAAGAATGGACGATGTCGTAGAAGCCGACCTCGGAAAGATCAGCTTGGATTCCGGAGAAATATAGGACCGACCCTATGACTACTCATAGCATTTGTAGACTTGGAGAAAGCTGCTAACAATGTTGACTGGAATACTCTCTTTCAAATTGTAAAGATGGCAGGAGTAAAATACAAGAAGCGAAAGGCTACTTACAATTTGTAGAGAAACACGATGGTTGTTATAAGATTCGAGAGGTACGGAGGGTTGGGAAGGGAGTGAGCCACGGCTGTGCCTATCCCCGATGTTATTTAATCTGTATATTGAGGAAGAGTAAAGGAAACAAAAGAAAAATTAGGAGCAGGAATTAAAGCCCGACGAGAAGAAATAAGAACTTTAAGGTTTTCCGACGACGTTTTAATTTTATAAGTGACAGCAAACGACTTGAAAGAGCAGTTTAACGGAAAGGAGATTATCTAGAATTGAGGATATAAGATGAACATCAAGAGAAGCAAAACGAGGATAATGGAATGGAATCGAATTAAATCAGGTGCAGCTAAATGAATTGGATCAAGATGTGAGACACATAAAGCAGCAGATGAGGTTTTCTGTTTGGGAAGCAAAATAACTGATGATAGTCGAAGCAGGAACGATATAAAACGGCAACGGCTAGAAAAGCGGTTCTGAAGAAGAGAAATTTGTTAACATCGAGTATAGATTTGAGAGCCAGGACCACCTTTCTGAAAGTATTTGTATGGAGTGTAGGCATGTACGGAAGTGAAACATGGACGATAAATAACTTAGGAAAGAAGAGAATACAAGCTTTTGAGCTGTGGTGCTACAGAAGAATGCTGAAGATTAGATGGGCATGTCACATAACCAATAAGGAGGTAACAAACATAATTGGGGAGAACAGAAATTTCTGGTACAACATGGCTAGAAGTGATTTGTTGGTAGGAGACATTCTGAGGTATCAAGAGGTCACCAATTTTGTACTGCAGGGAAGCATGAGGCGCAAAAATTGAGCGACCAATAGATGAATACAGCAAGCAGATTCAGAGGGATGTAGGTGAAACGTCCCCTTAGAACAATTTATACAAGACTGTGCTTAACCTGACACACAATATTTTTAGCGCAACGCAATCTGACTATCAAAGATCCCTGCAAAAGAATGGCCCTGAGTAACATTAAACTATACCTTTCAGAAATCACTTACCTCACAAAAATCTTCGTTACTCGAACTACTGCAATACAGCGAGCGCCACTACTGCCAGCTAAATAAAAGATTCAAACTACTGAATGCTCTAACTACTGATAGGGATAGTTAGCAAATGAAAGATATTAATAGAGAGCAAACAATGTATTTACCTTAATAGTCATAATATATATAGCAGTTCATCACAAATTACAAAACTCCGCCATCTCTCTCCCCACATCCACCACTGCTGGCGGCTCACCTCCAACTGCCCAGCGCTACGCGCTGTTCACATCCAGCTGCCGTTGCCCAACACTACAATGGCAGACAACAACGCAAACTAGCCACAGACTGCACACAGCACAGCCAGTGATTTTCATAAAGAGCGATACGTGGCGTTACCAGTAAGAAAACCTAAACAGCCTACTTACATGATAAGATCAAAAAAGATAACGATAATTAAGGGAGGCAAAAATTATTAATCATGGAGGATTAGGATTCAATAGCAGCACAAGGAAGAGAGGGAAATGTAGTAGGTCAATATGGAATGTGGGAAAGAATTAAAAGAGGAAGCCGCCTAGTAGAATTTTCCACACAGCATAATTTAATCATAGCGAACACTTCGTTTAAGAATCACGAAAGAAGGTTTTATACTTGGATGAGACCTGGAGACACTAGAGATTTCGGATTGATTATACAACGGTGACACAGAGATATCAGAATCAAGTTTATAATTGTAAGATATTTCCGGTGGCAGATGCGGATTCTGTCCCCAGTTCAATGGTTATGAATTGCAGATTAAAACCAAAAGGGAGGGAATTTAAGAATATGGGACCGGGATAAACTAAAAGAACCTGAGACTGTAGAGAGTTTCAAATGGGTTATTAGGGGATGATTGACAAGAACAGGGGAGAGGAACACAGTAGAAGAAGAAGGAGTAGCTTTGAGAGATGAAATAGTGAAGGCAGCAGTGGACCAAGTAGGTAAAGAGATGAAGGCTAGTAGAAATCCTTGGGTAACATAATCAATTTAATCAATGAAAGGTGAAAACATAAAAATCCAATAAATTAGGCAGATGAAAGGGAACACAAACTACTGAAAAGTGAGATCGACAGGAAGTGCAAAATCGCTAAGCAGGAATGCAGGAGGACAAATGTAAGGATGTAGAAGCATGTATCACTAGTGGTAAGGCAGATGCTGCATACGGAAAAATTAAGGAGAACTCAGATGGAAAACCAGTCCTAAGCAAAGAAGGGAAAGCCGAAAGGTGGAAGGAGCATATAGAGGGTCTACACAAAGTAAATGCAATTTAGGGCTATATTATGGAAGAGGATGTAGATATAGATGAGAAAGGATGTATGATATTGCTTGAACAATTAGGCAAAGCAGTGAAAGCCGTAAGCCGAAATAAGACCCAGGGAGTAGACAACATTCCGTACGAGCTACTGATAGCCCTGGGAGAGCCAGCCCCGACAAAAATATTCCATCCAGTGAGCAAGATGTGTGAGACAGGTGAAATACCCATACATATCAAGAAGAATATAGTAATTCCAATTCCAAAGAGAATAGGCGCTGACAGAGGTGAAAACTGTCGAACTATTTATCTAATGTTACAGCTGCAAAATCCTAACACCAATCTTTTACAGAAGAATGGACGATGTCGTAGAAGCCGACCTCGGAAAGATCAGCTTGGATTCCGGAGAAATATAGGACCGACCCTATGACTACTCATAGCTTTTGTAGACTTGGAGAAAGCTGCTAACAATGTTGACTGGAATACTCTCTTTCAAATTGTAAAGATGGCAGGAGTAAAATACAAGAAGCGAAAGGCTACTTACAATTTGTAGAGAAACACGATGGTTGTTATAAGATTCGAGAGGTACGAAGGGTTGGGAAGGGAGTGAGCCACGGCTGTGCCTATGCCCGATGTTATTTAATCTGTATATTGAGGAAGAGTAAAGGAAACAAAAGAAAAATTAGGAGCAGGAATTAAAGCCCGACGAGAAGAAATAAGAACTTTAAGGTTTTCCGACGACGTTTTAATTTTATAAGTGACAGCAAACGACTTGAAAGAGCAGTTTAACGGAAAGGAGATTATCTAGAATTGAGGATATAAGATGAACATCAAGAGAAGCAAAACGAGGATAATGGAATGGAATCGAATTAAATCAGGTGCAGCTAAATGAATTGGATCAAGATGTGAGACACATAAAGCAGCAGATGAGGTTTTCTGTTTGGGAAGCAAAATAACTGATGATAGTCGAAGCAGGAACGATATAAAACGGCAACGGCTAGAAAAGCGGTTCTGAAGAAGAGAAATTTGTTAACATCGAGTATAGATTTGAGAGCCAGGAACACCTTTCTGAAAGTATTTGTATGGAGTGTAGGCATGTACGGAAGTGAAACATGGACGATAAATAACTTAGGAAAGAAGAGAATACAAGCTTTTGAGCTGTGGTGCTACAGAAGAATGCTGAAGATTAGATGGGCATGTCACATAACCAATAAGGAGGTAACAAACAGAATTGGGGAGAAGAGAAATTTCTGGTACAACATGGCTAGAAGTGATTTGTTGGTAGGAGACATTCTGAGGTATCAAGAGGTCACCAATTTTGTACTGCAGGGAAGCATGAGGCGCAAAAATTGAGCGACCAATAGATGAATACAGCAAGCAGATTCAGAGGGATGTAGGTGAAACGTCCCCTTAGAACAATTTATACAAGACTGTGCTTAACCTGACACACAATATTTTTAGCGCAACGCAATCTGACTATCAAAGATCCCTGCAAAAGAATGGTCCTGAGTAACATTAAACTATACCTTTCAGAAATCACTTACCTCACAAAAATCTTCGTTACTCGAACTACTGCAATACAGCGAGCGCCACTACTGCCAGCTAAATAAAAGATTCAAACTACTGAAGGCTCTAACTACTGATAGGGATAGTTAGCAAATGAAAGATATTAATAGAGAGCAAACAATGTATTTACCTTAATAGTCATAATATATATAGCAGTTCATCACAAATTACAAAACTCCGCCATCTCTCTCCCCACATCCACCACTGCTGGCGGCTCACCTCCAACTGCCCAGCGCTACGCGCTGTTCACATCCAGCTGCCGTTGCCCAACACTACAATGGCAGACAACAACGCAAACTAGCCACAGACTGCACACAGCACAGCCAGTGATTTTCATAAAGAGCGATACGTGGCGTTACCAGTAAGAAAACCTAAACAGCCTACTTACATGATAAGATCAAAAAAGATAACGATAATTAAGGGAGGCAAAAATTATTAATCATGGAGGATTAGGATTCAATAGCAGCACAAGGAAGAGAGGGAAATGTAGTAGGTCAATATGGAATGTGGGAAAGAATTAAAAGAGGAAGCCGCCTAGTAGAATTTTCCACACAGCATAATTTAATCATAGCGAACACTTCGTTTAAGAATCACGAAAGAAGGTTTTATACTTGGATGAGACCTGGAGACACTAGAGATTTCGGATTGATTATACAACGGTGACACAGAGATTTCAGAATCAAGTTTATAATTGTAAGATATTTCCGGTGGCAGATGCGGATTCTGTCCCCAGTTCAATGGTTATGAATTGCAGATTAAAACCAAAAAGGAGGGAATTTAAGAATATGGGACCGGGATAAACTAAAAGAACCTGAGACTGTAGAGAGATTCAAATGGGTTATTAGGGGATGATTGACAAGAACAGGGGAGAGGAACACAGTAGAAGAAGAAGGAGTAGCTTTGAGAGATGAAATAGTGAAGGCAGCAGTGGACCAAGTAGGTAAAGAGATGAGGGCTAGTAGAAATCCTTGGGTAACATAATCAATTTAATCAATGAAAGGTGAAAACATAAAAATCCAATAAATTAGGCAGATGAAAGGGAACACAAACTACTGAAAAGTGAGATCGACAGGAAGTGCAAAATCGCTAAGCAGGAATGCAGGAGGACAAATGTAAGGATGTAGAAGCATGTATCACTAGTGGTAAGGCAGATGCTGCATACGGAAAAGTTAAGGAGAACTCAGATGGAAAACCAGTCCTAAGCAAAGAAGGGAAAGCCGAAAGGTGGAAGGAGCATATAGAGGGTCTACACAAAGTAAATGCAATTTAGGGCTATATTATGGAAGAGGATGTAGATATAGATGAGAAAGGATGTATGATATTGCTTGAACAATTAGGCAAAGCAGTGAAAGCCGTAAGCCGAAATAAGACCCAGGGAGAAGACAACATTCCGTACGAGCTACTGATAGCCCTGGGAGAGCCAGCCCCGACAAAAATATTCCATCCAGTGAGCAAGATGTGTGAGACAGGTGAAATACCCATACATATCAAGAAGAATATAGTAATTCCAATTCCAAAGAGAATAGGCGCTGACAGAGGTGAAAACTGTCGAACTATTTATCTAATGTTACAGCTGCAAAATCCTAACACCAATCTTTTACAGAAGAATGGACGATGTCGTAGAAGCCGACCTCGGAAAGATCAGCTTGGATTCCGGAGAAATATAGGACCGACCCTATGACTACTCATAGCATTTGTAGACTTGGAGAAAGCTGCTATCAATGTTGACTGGAATACTCTCTTTCAAATTGTAAAGATGGCAGGAGTAAAATACAAGAAGCGAAAGGCTACTTACAATTTGTAGAGAAACACGATGGTTGTTATAAGATTCGAGAGGTACGAAGGGTTGGGAAGGGAGTGAGCCACGGCTGTGCCTATCCCCGATGTTATTTAATCTGTATATTGAGGAAGAGTAAAGGAAACAAAAGAAAAATTAGGAGCAGGAATTAAAGCCCGACGAGAAGAAATAAGAACTTTAAGGTTTTCCGACGACGTTTTAATTTTATAAGTGACAGCAAACGACTTGAAAGAGCAGTTTAACGGAAAGGAGATTATCTAGAATTGAGGATATAAGATGAACATCAAGAGAAACAAAACGAGGATAATGGAATGGAATCGAATTAAATCAGGTGCAGCTAAATGAATTGGATCAAGATGTGAGACACATAAAGCAGCAGATGAGGTTTTCTGTTTGGGAAGCAAAATAACTGATGATAGTCGAAGCAGGAACGATATAAAACGGCAACGGCTAGAAAAGCGGTTCTGAAGAAGAGAAATTTGTTAACATCGAGTATAGATTTGAGAGCCAGGACCACCTTTCTGAAAGTATTTGTATGGAGTGTAGGCATGTACGGAAGTGAAACATAGACGATAAATAACTTAGGAAAGAAGAGAATACAAGCTTTTGAGCTGTGGTGTTACAGAAGAATGCTGAAGATTAGATGGGCATGTCACATAACCAATAAGGAGGTAACAAACAGAATTGGGGAGAAGAGAAATTTCTGGTACAACATGGCTAGAAGTGATTTGTTGGTAGGAGACATTCTGAGGTATCAAGAGGTCACCAATTTTGTACTGCAGGGAAGCATGAGGCGCAAAAATTGAGCGACCAATAGATGAATACAGCAAGCAGATTCAGAGGGATGTAGGTGAAACGTCCCCTTAGAACAATTTATACAAGACTGTGCTTAACCTGACACACAATATTTTTAGCGCAACGCAATCTGACTATCAAAGATCCCTGCAAAAGAATGGCCCTGAGTAACATTAAACTATACCTTTCAGAAATCACTTACCTCACAAAAATCTTCGTTACTCGAACTACTGCAATACAGCGAGCGCCACTACTGCCAGCTAAATAAAAGATTCAAACTACTGAAGGCTCTAACTACTGATAGGGATAGTTAGCAAATGAAAGATATTAATAGAGAACAAACAATGTATTTACCTTAATAGTCATAATATATATAGCAGTTCATCACAAATTACAAAACTCCGCCATCTCTCTCCCCACATCCACCACTGCTGGCGGCTCACCTCCAACTGCCCAGCGCTACGCGCTGTTCACATCCAGCTGCCGTTGCCCAACACTACAATGGCAGACCACAATGCAAACTAGCCACAGGCTGCACACAGCACAGCCAGTGATTTTCATACAGAGCCTACTTACATAGCCCCCATGCTTCCCACAAAAAATTTTACAAAATATTTTTGGGCAGTGGCCAATAATGATTTGAAAAAAATTTTCATAATTACAATAAAAAAGATATCAAATGCACACACTCACTTACCTCACAAAAATCTTCGTTACTCGAACTACTGCAATACAGCGAGCGCCACTACTGCCAGCTAAATAAAAGATTCAAACTACTGAAGGCACTAACTACTGATAGGGATAGTTAGCAAATGAAAGATATTAATAGAGAACAAACAATGTATTTACCTTAATAGTCATAATATATATAGCAGTTCATCACAAATTACAAAACTCCGCCATCTCTCTCCCCACATCCACCACTGCTGGCGGCTCACCTCCAACTGCCCAACGCTACGCGCTGTTCACATCCAGTTGCCGCTGCCCAACACTACAATGGCAGACAACAATGCAAACTAGCCACAGGCTGCACACAGCACAGTCAGTGATTTTCATACAGAGCCTACTTACATAGGTTGCTGTAGGTACTCAGAGATGACAAGGCTTGCACAGGATAGAGTAGCATGGAGAGCTGCGTCAACCAGTCTTTGGACTGAAGACCACAACAACGCAACAAAGACAGCTAGAAAAATGCATTCCCGATGTATCATTACTCCACATACATTTTCTTTGTGTCAGCTAATTTTTCATGTCAGTATTTCTGTAGCCACGTGCTCTCTCGGAACTTTAATAGTAACCCACACTGTCATAGAGGACACATCCCTTTGAGCCTTTGAGCGTCTGCTACTGCAGCTTGCTGATAATCTCCATGATCATTTCGTGCTTACTAACTGCACCCGTAGCGAAACGCTACCCCTTCTTAAAATCTCTCTAATTCCTCTGTCAGTGATATCTGATACTGCGCCCATACTGACGAGCAATGTTCAAGTATTGGATAGCGTTCTTTCAGCTAGTTCCTTTGCTGATTGACTACAATTCCCAAGAACTTTCCAATGAATACCAATCTGGCCTTGCCTTGTGATTAATTCCATTCCATTTCATTTCAGAACACTTCGTCCACACATTCATAGTTACCTTTTTTAAGTAATTGGTTCCAATTTCTTTATTCGCACGAAGTAATGGCCGCTATCGACAGGGGATCTCAAGTTGATTCCGTATTTCTAGATTTCCGGAAAGCTTTTGACACCGTTCCTCACAAGTGACTTCTAATCAAGCTGCGGGCCTATGGGGTATCGTCTCAGTTGTGCGACTGGATTCGTGATTTCCTGTCAGGAAGGTCGCAGTTCGTAGTAATAGACGGCAAATCATCGAATAAAACTGAAGTGATATCAGGTGTTCTCCAGGGAAACGTCCTGGGACCTCTGCTGTTCCTGATCTATATAAATGACCTGGGTGACATTCTGAGCAGTTCTCTTAGGTTGTTCGTAGATGATGCTGTAATTTACCGTCTAGTAAGGTCATCCGAAGACCAGTATCAGTTGCAAAGCGATTTAGAAAAGATTGCTGCATGGTGTGGGAGGTGGCAGTTGACGCTAAATAACGATAAGTGTGAGGTGATCCACATGAGTCCCAAAAGAAATCCGTTGGAATTCGATTACTCGATAAATAGTACAATTCTCAAGGCTGTCAATTCAACTAAGTACCTGGGTGTAAAAATTACGAACAATTTCAGTTGGAAAGACCACATAGATAATATTGTGTGGAAGGTGAGCCAAAGGTTGCGTTTCATTGGCAGGACACTTAGAAGATGCAACAAGTCCACTAAAGAGACGGCTTACACTACACTCGTTCGTCCTCTGTTAGAATACTGCTGCGCGGTGTGGGATCCTTACAAGGTGGGATTGACCGAGGACATCGAAAGGGTGCAAAAAAGGGCAGCTCGTTTTGTATTATCGCGTAGTAGGGGAGAGAGTGTGGCAGATATGATATGCGAGTCGGGATGGAAGTCATTAAAGCAAAGACGTTTTTCGCCGCGGCGAGATCTATTTACGAAATTTCAGTCACCAACTTTCTCTTCCGAATGCGAAAATATTTTGTCCTACATAGGTAGGAATCATCATCAAAATAAAATAAGAGAAATCAGAGCTCGAACAGAAAGGTTTAAGTGTTCTTTTTTCCCACGCGCTGTTCGGGAGTGGAATGGTAGGGAGATAGTATGATTGTGGTTCGATGAACCCTCTACCAAGCACTTAAATGAGAATTGCAGAGTAATCATGTAGATGTAGATGTAGATGCAATGCAGATTCTTTCTATGTATGTATTTGTAATACGTTACATTTTTGTATGTCGAGGGCCAACTGCCAGCCCTGCACCAAGTGTCAAACGTCTGTAGGGCTTTCTGCATTTCGCTACAATTTTCTAGGCTTTCGATTTCTCTATATAAAACCATATCATCCGTGAAAAGGCCCATCCACTGAGTCGTTTATATATATTGTGAAAACTAATATTTCCCTAACACTCACCCAGGGCACGCCCGAACGTAGTATCACGCCTGAAAGCTCCTTTCTGTTCAGCATAACGTGCTGTTTTATATTTTCTAAAAACTCGTCAGCCCGATAACAAAACTAGTATGATATTTTACAACGGAAGTGTTTATCGTTTTCGGTGTAATAAGCATAATACGTAGTCACAGAACTTCAAACAACAGGTTCTTCACTAGTCTCTTACGCCCACATAACAAACTGAACACACTGACACACGTAGACCTAAATGTACAAAAGTAAAAGGTGATGACAAACAGGGCATGCTCAGAAAAATACGTGCCATAGCAACATGTGCTAAAGCGACGTATAAAAACGGCCCATTAAACAGATTCTTATAGGAAACAAGGTTACCAAAGATCTTTTTGAATTACAGTATACAGCAGAGAAGGAGTATTTAGAAATGTCAAATATTCAACAAGATGGCTATGCAGAAAGACTGCCTGTATCTCTAATAAAACCAAACTTAGTAAATGAAAAACCGAAACTGTGACATTTAAGTAAAAAGAATGGTACAAATGTTTATGCTTTGGAGGTATTCTAGTGTGACAGTGGAAACAGTGGTAATACTGAAAAAACTAGTATCTCTAAAACGCAGAACAGTTCGTAAGAGCAAGCTACGTCTTGGGTGTAGATTTTTTATCTAATTCGTTTAGATACTTTGCACAAAACTTAAGAAACACCGCTAGAGAGATTACAAAACTGAAAATCTCTGTGATTTTTTCAACATTCTGTATTCCTTCTTTTAGCGCCAGTGATCTTTCTAAAAGCATTTATAACATACAGAAAATGCTCAAATTATAGTATCTGTTTCACTATTAAAATCGAGATGGATGCTGCTTTCTTCTAACAGATTACAGTATTCATGGTGTTCGGAAATTCCCGATTAGAAGATTTGGGACATGTAGAGGGGAGTGAATACATAGCATTTTAAATAGGAACCCATGTCCGGAAACGTATCGTTTCCGTTCTAGGACGGTTTCTGTTCAGATGTTTGTTTTGTTTCTGACTTAGCACAATTAAAAGGTAAATGTGCGGAAGGAAACAACGAAACATCCATTTATCGCTTAAGTACATTTGTTTGTATTAACTTTAAACACTGAGTGTTTACATTATACCTGAACAAAAAAGACGGCAGCGTACAGTACGCACAGAACAGTGCTGATGCAATACAATATCGTCTTGATGTGGTGACCACCATCGCTGTTACAGACGTTGCACTGCGAAACATGTTCTGGTAGACACTCTCCATCCCAACTGGTGTCTCCTTAGTGTAGTTTCTAGTGCAGCGACCACAAGTCGTGCCAGCACATCTTCCTCTGTGTCTACAGGAGTCTCGTAAATTCAAGTTTGCTTACAACCCGACAAGAAGTCGATAGGAGTTCAGTCCGGCGATCGCGGACTACCTCGGCCGTCCATATTTCACCCAACTGTCAGGTCTCTGAATCGGATGTGAGCAGTGAGATGGTGCACCGTCACGCTGAAACCACAGACATTCAGTGGCACAGCGTCCAAGAACGTATACAATACGTTTTGTGGGAAGATGAAGTATATAGGACCAGTTATCTTGAGTGGAAGGAGGTATGACCCAACGACATAACCCTCCAGAAACCCAGCCCACACGATGATACCAAACCGATGCTGAAATCCCTGCATGGCACGAAGGCCTGGCCAGACATGGCTCTTTCACGAATTCAGAACACAGTCCCTAGTGAACTTACGTTCATACGTGAGCAGAACTCGACTTGAAGCGAGGTTATATCGATGCAGCATGCAGGAATCACATCCAACAGGCAACACGTTGTGGAAAATTGGCTGGAGTCATAGTGTGTACCCTTTGTTGAGTGGTATGGATGTAATTGTTGCTCAAGCAGAACGTGCTGACGATACTGTGGCTACTACCCACTACTAGTCGACGGGTCCTGTTCAGCGCAATGCAGTACATCATCTTCAAATTCGGGCATGCGGTGTTGCCGTGGAGCACTACAGTCCTTCCTCGCGGCGAAGGTACCTGTTTCCCAGAGCCCTTGCGTAACTTGGACACAAAGTTTGTGTGATGGCTGGTACGTTGCCGAAAACGTTTGTGACATAGCCGACTAGCAGCTCTATATTTACCTCGGACATCGCCATACACGGGGGTTCCTTACACATCTCAATTGAAACTATTGTTCCTATTTAAAATATTATACACTCACTCACCTCACTGAGCTCTAGATATTTGTAACGGAGATTTCCGAACATCCTATATACCTAACACATCTGCAGCCATTGTCTTTGGCCAAACACGTTGGAGGTTATTATACTGAAATTACGTCGTAGATGGACTGAAACGCCACAGTTACTTTGCTCCAGTTAGAAAGTACAAAAAAACGATAGTGGACTGAAATGCTGAAAAGTATGGAAAAATACTAGTATTAGTGTATTTTCGAAAATACGGTATTGTAATAGATGTTGAGATATGCACTCCTGATTTGTCGACATTCTCGATCGTGTCGTGTGTAGAGTCAGATTTAAGCGCGCCAATTTTTTGTCTCTCGCAGCTCAAAGTGCTAACAATAGATATAAATAATTTCATGGCATCTGGCTGGCCGTGAATTTGATGACGCAATTAAGAAACATTTTAGTGGAAATACATTGATGTGTAAAATTGTTAACTTGCATTTTATTGATTGTTGTCATAATCCACATACACTGACTGCTTGCCTATAAAGTCGTCTCAGCTGCCATCAATGAATTCGAGTTTATTACAAATTCAATAGGTATTCTGTACGAAAAACAAACTGATACTACCATGTTTAGTGTATTCTATATGTGAGGAAATACGTTAACGGGTTCTCTTGAGATCAATGCAGTAGGCCTTCATCTTCAAATTCGGGGTTGTAGTGTTTCCGAGGATCACTTCAGTCCTCCTTCCTCGCTGCGATGGTACCTGTTTCCCAGAGCCGTTGCACAACTTGGACAAAACGTTTGTGCAATGGCTGGTACGTTGCCGAAAACGTTCGTGACACAGCCCTTGTAAGGCCTGGCCAGACAGAATGCGGCCTGGCCGTCCGGCCTGTGGCCTTGAACCGCAGCCGGCAGGCCGCACTGTTGAATCGCTCGTTACTGAATGGCGGTGGTCACACAGAGTGCGGCTTTGACGCACCGGCATACGGCCTGCCGCACCGGCCGCCGCCGGGTTGTCACAGATTACAGATTCGCCGCTAGCCGGAGTGGCTGCTCGCCTCTGCTCTGTGGCCACACTGGAAGCAGCGGCGTGAGGCGGTTCTTGTCTTGCAGCTCGTAGTGCATGCATCATGACAAGGAAAGACTTATAGAGGAGGTGAAACAATACAACTTCTTGTATGATGCACGCGAACCTGATTTGGAGGTAAAATACTTTTGCCCTCGATATACTCTTGATAGAAAGCTGAATTCCCAGAAATAGTGTTGTCACTGTGACGTCCATAATTTCCAATATCAACTACTGTAAACTCGTACTATGGATCAACGATCGCCAGGAGAACCAGCGAAAAGAATTGTTTGTAACAGAAGAACTGGGATCCACTATCCTTCGGGGATTTTAACCAGGTATGCTTTCCGTCTATGCTTCCAAGGCAGTTCGGAAACCCCCAAAGTTCTAGGAATCCTTCTTCCGATTTCTTCCACATCTCTGTTTTAGGAGTATGTAAATACTTGGTTTATAGAACAGTCCATATTGCCTGGCACACTTGTTTCACAATTTCTGAGACTGTTGAACGTCCTAACTGTAAAGAAAAAGCTATGGTCTGGTGACTGTCGCCTGTAGTCAAGTATGTGGAAAAGATTAAAATAAATTATTCCGATAGAACGAATGGATAGGTTAACGACCAAAGATATGTTTACTTAAATTCAATGACAATGTTATGAATACAATGAAACAAAACAATCTATTAAGTAGAAGCCGGCCGGTGTGGCCGTGCGGTTCTAGGCGCTTCAGTCTGGAACCGCGTGACCGCTACGGTCGCAGGTTCGAATGCTGCCTCGGGGATGGATGTGTGTCATGTCCTTCAGTTAGTTAGGTTTAATTAGTTCTAAGTTCTAGGCGACTGATGACCTAAGAAGTTAAGTCGCATAGTTCTCAGAGCCATTTGAACCATTTTTTCTGTTTGAAGCACAAAGAGGCCACAAATGGTAAAACTTAGTCAAACAAATGGCTAGTCTGTGCCTTGAATCAATTGGCTTTCTCCAGTTCGTTGTGCACTTCTCGGTGCTACATTTTATCAGGCAATGCAGTTCCTCGAAACATTCTCGCGACATACGAAAATATTTGAAGAACCTATCATCGTCAGACTCTAGATCAATACACAGACGATGGTATTCTCCTAAGCCTTCTCTCTTGCTATTAATGTCGTGCACCCAACATCTCGTCTTGGTGCCATTTCGCATCGCTAGTGCTCGCACAAAGATAACGGGTCCCACGTGGAGCTTCCAAATCGTCTAACGCCAAGACAATCGCGCTACGCATGCAAGCATAATAATGGGGTTCGGCCCCTTCCACAGTGTAACAGCTGACACATCAAAGAGTCGCAGCGGCCGGCCGTCGCCTGTGTGGCGCCCCTGGCCGCTGACTGGCCCGGCCTCCCGCTGCGCCGTCCGTCTCAGCGACCGGCCGGATTCTGTCTGGCCAGGCCTTAACAGCTCTTTCTTGACTTCGAACTTCGCCATACACGTGGGCGCACTACACATATGAATTGAAACTGTCGCTCCTATTCAAAATATTACATATTCACTCACCTCTGCGAGTTCTGTATACTCGTAACGCGAATTTCCGAACATCCTGTATACCTAAAACATGTTTTTGGCCATGGAATGACGTGCAGTGTCGTTCAAATCATATAGTGTGGTAATAATACGTTCACCCGCTTCGGGGAAGAGTTTATTAGCTCCCTGCCAAGACCGAATTAATAATTTTGACGTCCAATAAGATTGGTGTATGAATGACTGCATGTGTTGTCCGCAGCAAGTAGAGTGACTGCTACGGTAGTTGAGCTATAGTACTGCTAACATCAAGAGCTCAGATGGAAAAACAGTCCTAAGCAAAGAAGTGAAAGCAGAAATGTGGAAGGACTATATGAGGGTCTATACAACGGCGATGTAGTTGAGAGAAATATTATGAAAATGGATGTAGAGGAAGAAAAGAACGGAGATATGAGACTCCGTGAAGAATCTGACAAAGCAGTGAAAGACTTAAATCGAAACAAGGCCCCAGGAGTAGACAACGTTCCATTGGAGCTACTGATAGCCCTGGAAGAGCCGACCACGACAAAACTCTTCCGTCTGGTGAGCAAAATATATGAGACAGGCGAAATACTCTCAGTCTTGAAGAAGAATATAATAATCTCAATTCCAAGGAAAGCAGGTGCTGACAGCTGTGAAAATTACCCCATTATCAGTTTAATAAGTCACGGTTACAAAACACTAACACAAATCCCTTACAGAAGTACGGAAAAACTGGTAGAAGCCGACCATGGGGAAGATCAGTTTGGGTTCCCCAGAAATGGGGGCACACGCGATGGCAACACTGGCAGTACGAGTTCTCATAAAGATAGGTTAAGGAACGGAAAACCTACGTTTATAGCATTTGTAGGATGATAAAAAGCTTTTGACAATGTTGACTGGAATACTTTCTTCCAAATTCTAAAGTGGCAATGCGAAAATACATGGAGCGAAATGCTGTTTACAATTTGTAGAGAAACACGATGGCAGTTATAAGACTCGAGAGACACGAAACCAAAGGAGTGGTTGAGCAGGGAGTGAGACACGCCTGTAGCCTATCTTCGATGTTCTTCAGTCTACGAAGCGCAGTTTAACGAATTGGAACTGTCTTGAAAGGAGGATATAAGATGAACATTAACAAAAGAAATACAAGTATAATGTAATGTAGTCGAATTAAAATGTGTGATTCTGAGGGCATTAGATTGGGAAAAGGAGGATAAAAGATGAACATCAACAAAGGCAAAACGAGGATAATGGAATGTAGTCGAATTACATTAGGTGCTGCTAAATGAATTAGATCAAGATGTGAGACACATAAAGCAGTAAATGAGTTTTGCTATTTGGGAAGCAAAATAACTGATCATGGTCGAAGTATGAAGGATATAAAATGTAGACTGGCAATAGCTAGAAAAGCGGTTCTGAAGAAGATGAATTTATTAACATCGAGTATAGATTTAAGTGTCAGGGAATTGTTTCTGAAAGTATTTGTATGGAGTGTAGCCATGTATGGAAGTGAACTATGGACGATAAATAGCTTAGGCAGGAATACAATAGAAGCTTCTCTGATGTGGTACTTCAGAAGAATGCTGAAGACTGGATGGGTAGATCACATACCTAATGAGGAGATACTGAATAGAATTGGGGAGAAGAGAAATTTGCGGTACAACCTGACCAAAAGAAAGATCGCTTGGTAGGCTGGTAGGACGAATTCTAAGGCATCAAGGGATCACCAATTTAGTACTGGAGAGAAGCGTGTGGGGGGGGGGGCTAAAAATGGTGACTGAGAGATGAATACAGTAAGCAGATTTATAGGGATGTAGGTTGCAGTGGTTACCCGAAGATGAGGAGGCTTGCACGGGAAAGAGTAGCATGGGGAACTGCATCAAACTAGTCTTTGGACTGAAGACCACAACAACAACATTAGCACATTTAAACTACTATAAAGAGTACAAGCAGAAAGATTACCTTCAGCAGTCCAAATCACATACTTTCTCCCTGTCGTACGGTTTCAGATCTATGATGTATCTCTGACGTAATTGCTGCTTAGCTTTCGGGTATACCAGCAAATATGCGTTTTCATGGGGCCTATGAAATAAGTGACGATAACAGTGGTTTAAAAACCGAGTAACGTCTCCAGTGATACTGTTACAACAGTCTAGCAAATATTACGAAGCCTCTAGACCTGACAGACGTTAGCAGGAGTCGTAAATATAATCTGACACTGGAAAATCATCATGATTGGCGCGATGTAATATTACGTCCGCAGCACATTCTCATTTCCCGATAGCGCCGTAACATTACGTCAGCCGCACGCTAAGTGTAAAATTTCTTTCAGTTAACAACTTTCTCCAATAAAAAATACGATTTTCTTTTTAAATAATGTACTAGACAGTTGACCGTGACATCCACGAATATAAAAAGGTTAGACGAAAATTCAGTTACTGTAATCTACTGAAATGACAATGTTACTAGCCAAAAACAAATCGAGAAGGCGAGCAATTCACACAGGCATTACTCGTTCAAAGAGACATAAAGTCAAATAACTGAGAAATGAGTAATGCTTCGGTAATTGCCGTAGGTTTGCTTGCTTGAACGTTCGACAGTAGATGCCTTACTGTTTTCTTGCTTGTTAGGCATTGTGGTAGGCATTAAATAAAGTTATGAATATAACCAATTTGTCTGAAGAAAATCGAACAATGAGTAGTTTTCTTAGAGTAAATGTTCAGGAGAACGTAGGCAATGCTGCGACTGATAAAAATGAATTAGGAACGAATTAGTAACTGAACATGGAAATACACTGTAGCCTACCATGCCTACCTCACATGCAAGTGTAGAGCCAAATTTGGCACAAGAGCGTACGGAAACGAGTGTAATGACGGAAAATCCTTTCCCCCTTGACGGTGACGTATCACTACATCCACAAGATGGCGCCCCATTTTTACAAACCGATTTAGACATTGAAATGGCAGTAGACTTGGATTTTCCGCTGAGCCAAATCCAGGGAAGCCTTGTGACCTGGAACAGAAATATTGCGTTACCAGGTACAGGTGATGTGGCCTTAAACGATGCAGGTGACTTAATTTAATAATGCAGTACGTGAAATCAACGTTTACACAAATGAATAACTTGATGGCTAGCAAATGTTTCCAGGAACAAAAAGCCAAAAGTCAATTAGAAGATCTTGCGGCCAAACAAAGTTCCTAGCAAGTAACGCATTGCAAGTTAGAAAAAAATGTATCAACTGTTCAAACACAAGTATAACTACAATTGATTTAGAATGAACTTCCACGTAGAGCGCAGAATCTATCCGAGAAAGTATGTTTCCTTAAATTTGGACCAAACAGGAGTGAATGTTTACCTTAAAATACTAAATGATCGTGTAGAGGTAGGTGTATTGGACAGCGACTCTATCCCCGCACAAAAGATGGTACACGAGCATCAAAGCTATCTACAGGAAATTGAAATAATGATATCTGAAAGAATCTGAGGTCATAATAAAAGCAGGAGTATCAAGCCTGTTTCGCAGCATTTGCGATCTTAAGTAGCGCCACGTAAGGGGCAGTTTACCAGAATCCGTTATAACCGAAATCGGTATTTCATACACAAATTTTCCGCACAATCAAGCAAGTATGTACTCCGCATTTCCGACACACAATGTCATTCAAGTTCTGCCAAGCAAGAGGCGATGTCAGCAACTAATCAAGTAAATCACCAGGTAACATCACCTATGCCAATGACAGAAACAGAGGAGTGTGGGCTGAGACGAAACTTTATGGCAGATTAAAAGCGTGTGCCAGAAACTTTCATGTCAGCGAACACTCCGCTGCAGGGTGAAAATCTCATTCTAGAAATGTCCCCAAGGCTGCAGCTATGCCATGTCTCCCTAATATCCTTTCTTCTGGGAGTGACAGTTGTGCAATGTTCGCAGGAGAGTTTCTGTGAAGTTTGGAAGGTGGGAGACGAGGTACTGGCAGAAGTAAAGCTGTGACGACGGGGCGTGAGTCGTGCTAGCGAAGCTCAGATGGTAGAGCACCTGCCCGCGAAAGGCAAAGGTCCCCATTTCGAGTTTCGGTGCGGCACACAGTTTTAATCTGCCAGAAACTTTCATATCAGCGCACACTCCGCTGCGGAATGAAAATCTCATTCTAGATTCTGAATGTATTCACTTTAATGTATCACTGTCAATCACTAAAACTGTCCACACGATCGTTCTTGAGACAGTGTTGACCTCAGGTATGTCTTTATTAAATTTAGTTTTGGAAAACTCCTTTCACCACTTGCTGCAGACACCGGTAAAATCAGGAAAGTAACTGGGAAAATATCAATGAAACCGCTTTTTGCTATATAAGATAATGAGATTTATGGAATTCTTGCAGCAGAGAGAATTGGTACTCAGATCCAATCTTCATCATACAGTTCCTTCCCATTGATGTCACATTCAATAGCATCACTTAACACACTCTCAAGAGCCATATATGGAGCTTTTAGTTTTGCACCATCCAACGTCTGCAGATCATGAATATTGTACAGAAAGCTGAACTTCTTATTAAGCTTATTCATAAGCTCAAATTTAACTTTTAATGAGCAGATAGCTATGTCGAATACAAGGTCAAAATATTTACTTTAAAAGAGCATTCTGCTTCACCTTCATCAAAAAGTACATCGTTAGACTCATGAGTAATTTGCTTCTTCACTCTCCTGTAACGAAATTTCTTTACTCATTGTAAGGCTGGATAAGAACCAAATTTGTCAGAAACCACTTTTGCATCCGTTATCATACTGTTAAAGCACTCGCCGCGCGGGATTAACCGAGCGGTCTCAGACGCTGCAGCCATGGACTGTGTGGCTGGTCCCGGCGGAGGATCGAGTCCTCCCTCGGGCATGAGTGTGTGTGGTTGTCCTTAGGATGATCTAGGTTAAGTAGTGTGTAAGCGTAGGGACTGATTACCTCAGCAGTTAAGTCCCATAAGATTTCACACTCATTTGTACATTTGAAGCACTCTTCCGCTCTCGTCTACTTCAAAAGCTGACAACACTTCCAACTAGATAGACAGCATTCAATAGATTACTAATAATCCTTTGGAGAGCTTTTCTGACCCTATTGACGTTAAATATAATCTCATACCAGACCACATTACAAAAAATTAATCTAAATTCCTGCAGCTTTCTTGCAATAAGAGGAGCGCCGTTTATTACCAAAGCACTTAGTTCACAGTCTTCACTAATTCATAAATAACATCATGCACTTATTCAATGTAGTATGTAAGAGGCTCCGAGGTATCTACTCGGCTTTCGCAATGGTAGCGCCTAGAAGTTTTCTTCGAAATTCCGATCGATAAGTAGATTCAGAAAAGAGACTGAAAAATTCTTGAACAGCACTGATAAAATTGACAGCGACAGGATATAACAACTTAGCATCATTCACGACAAGGTTTAACGAATGAGCCATACAAGGAACAAAAAATGCTCGGAGGTTTCCCTTTCCTATTGCAACCGTTATCTATCCTTGGCCTCGAATATTTTTAATAGGTTTCTGCCGTCTTAGTCAACTCGCTTAGGAGAACACCGATTAGAGATTCACCAGTAGGGCCTGTAATTGGAATAAAGTCCAGAAAATGTTCTTTGATAATTATTTCTTTACCAGGCACTGCTTGAACAAGGCGAACGACCGTTGACATTTGTTCCGTGTGACTCGCTTTAGGAGTGCGATCCAAAGTAACTGAGTAGTATGCTGCCCTTTTAAGCTCATTCAAAATGTGTTGATAACAGATTAATGAATTCCTTATCTATTATTTTACTGATATAGTGAACATTGGTTTTATGAGAACTTACTATTTATAAATGCTCTTTCAACACTACATAAAAAGCCGCGATGTGCTCAGTCAGTTTCAAGAAATTACCGTTATTTTGTTTACAGAAAATATCCAGGAACTGTCGCTAGGAACAGTGTAACGCAATGCTATCTTGTTATTACCTCATACCAACTTCAGCGTCAGCCTGAAAGTGTGTCTGATTTTTGTCGTCAAGCATGTTGCCTAGACAGAAACGCAAGTGTAATTCTCGCCATGAGTGGTATGTTTATACGTGGATTGATGATTTTTCTTGTTGGGCTAAGAATTCAAACGCTGACGTACTAGCAAGCGAGATAGTTTCAGCACTAAAATATTTGTAACAAAAATAGAAAAATAGAATTTTTTGGAACAGAATAAATAAGCCACCCTCTGCAGATATTTTCAGCTTCAGAAAATTTTATTTTGCAATTTTCTGGAGATCTCCTTCTACTCTTATCAGGAATAAAGTTAACGTCACTTACTTGAAAAGGGCCTCTTCTACAAGAGTTTGTCGTACGTCATCACTTATTTTTATCTGACCATTGCCCACAGTCAGCCGATAAGTCAACAAAGTGTGAGGCAGATGGTGATTCCTGCAGTATAAAGTGCAATGTTTAGTAAACTAAGAAGCACCTAGTACCCCATCCCCCCCCCCCCAAAAAAAAAAACAGAAAAGTAATTAAATTAACAATAAACTCAAAACTGAGAAGTGTGTGCACAAGAAAACCAAGAAATGCACAGATGTCCCACGAGGCATGAAAAGGAATAGATTTTCGTATAAATGTGTCTTTTTACGAAATAATTCCAACAATCCACTGAAAGTTTGTTTGTCCATTCGAAGAACGTTAATATTCCCACAGTATGAAGACAACTATTCTGTCAGAGGTCAAGTTTCACAAACACAGGTTGCATTGTATGAAAGCGTGCACGTTATTTTGTAGACCCCAGAACAAGTAACCGAAATATTGACAAACAAGGCTGACTATTTCCAGGGAACTTATTGCCGACAAAGGGTACGTGCTGGCGTCTATAAATGCTTGTAGATTACAAAATTCTTCACAGAATTAGTTAGTTCGCTTAAGTACAACGTACAGGATAATTCAAGTTTCGAAAGGGAAAACAAAACTAAGAGACAATATGTCGAAAATTTTATATTAATTTGATATGAGAAATGACGGGCTTTGTCACCATCTTAGTTTTTGCTAATATTAGCTGCGTGCTCCAGTTCTTCCTTCGTTAATGCATACTGATGACGTTTGCCACTCCTCTCAGATGACAGACACCGGTGACGAAAGATAGTCATTGGCATTGGGTGACACTTCCAACTGGAATCGGACGATTGGGTGCCGTCTATGTACGGCTCCGTGACCACTGAGACATCATAGCGCAGTATAGTCAACGGCGTGACAATATCATGCTAGCATGCTTGTCTGTCATAGCAATTTGAATCTGCTTCTCCACATAATGGGGATATAACCTCTCAGAACGATGATGATGAAGTCCCACACTCAGAGGAGTGTAGGGAACAATGTGGGAGACCCGCACCGCCGACTAGGCAAGTTCATAGCGAATATGGTTTCCCACTGCCTTCCTCCGACCATAATGGGGATGAATGATGATGATGAAGACAACGTAACAACACCCAGTCATCTCGAGGTAGGGAATAATCCCTGACCCCGCCGGGAATCGAACCCGGACTCCGCGTGCGGGACGCGAGAACGCTCCCGCTAGACCACGAGCTGCACCCTCACAGAACAGTCTACAGTATAGGGACTATCTTTGTCAAGACCGAAGAAAGAATTAAGCATTTTCCTGTAAAGATTATCTGCGTCCGTTGCGTGAGATGCTAATGTCGCTCACGATCTCCAGATGTTACACCCGATATGACTCTACAATACTGCTCAGCCAAAGAGTTTCGTGGAGAAGCCTGCTGCATTGTTTCGAATAACAGGCATGGTCACAGATCAACGAGCGATCACAGTAACAAAAATTGTATATTGCCATCTAACTTTGCCATGTTTTTCACACGAAACTCAAGTTTATAACACCATAAACTGTTCTCTGGTAATAACAAATAATACCTTTTGAGAAAAATATTTTTATGACCCAGAAGTATGCTTTGGAAAATATCTATCACGACTGATGTTGAGTAGGACATCAGACGGGCTGGCTTGGGATAGGAGAGGCACCACAGGACATTTTAATTTCCACTGCCTATACTTTTACAAATAAATTTATAATACTTTGTCAGCAAAACCAGGAAGGATTTAGAATTCAAACTCATAGCAGTGGAAATTCAAAAACATAACAAAATAATTTTTTAAATGTGAAATTTCATCATTTTTCACTTTGTTGGCTGCATTTGTTGCTATACACTTTGCTTTATAAGTAAGACAGGTTCTTCGATAAACTTTGCACAGAATACAGCCCATACTTGCAGGTGTATGAAACTCTAGAATTTCTTCATGAAAAAATGAATGAACTGTTGAATTTTGAACATCCTGTTTAGAAAAAACTCAAATTTTATAGTTAATTATCTCAGTTTTTACCACAGTTTTTAATAAATTTGGAAAATTCTACAGTTTCATACATCTGTAGGTATGGTTTGTATGCTGTGCAAAATTCATCGAAGAATCTGTTTCACGAAAAAAGTATAGCAGCCAATAGCTAGTGAAAAACTGAAGAAGTCTCACGTGTAAAAAAAATATATATTGTTATGTTTTTGAACTCCCGCTGCTATGAGTGTGAATCCTGAATCCCGGCCATGCAGACAAAGTTTTATGAATTTATTTGTAAAAGCGTAGACAGTGAAAATTAAAATGGCCTATGGTGCCTCTCCTGCTCCAAGTCGACACCGTTTGACGTCCTACCCCCCCCCCCCCCCACCCCTCCTAGGAAAATGAGTGGAATGGTAACATATGGCGGATAATACTTTACTGGGGCGCCAACGGGCTATGGAAATTATTGTCGGCATAGAATGGACTATCGACAAATGGAATAACATAGCGAAAGGGCGGGCTGCATAACAAAAGTTCCAATAAGCTAAAATTCTGTAATAGGTCATTACCTGGACCATATGAACCAATGAAAACATATCTTACTTATTTAAAGCCGGCCGTTGTGGCCGAGCGGTTCTAGGCGCTTCAGTCCGGAACCGCGCTGCTGCTACGGTCGCAGGTTCGAATCCTGCCTCGGACATGGATGTGTGTGATGTCCTTAGATTATTTAGGTTTAAGTAGTTCTAAGTTCTAGGGGACTGATGACCTCAGATGTTAAGTCCCATAGTGCTCAGAGCCATCGGAACTTATTTAAAAACATTCATTGTTTCTTGGCAGTATATATTTTCCCACATGTTCATTTCTTAGTAACTGGCTATCGTCGACAGTTTCCTGGCGTTTCGCTGACATTTAAAAGGTCATCACTGTCAAAAGTGTGAAGAGAAACATAGCTGAAAATGTCACCACTATCAAAGACGTGAAGGGAAATTCTTTAAATAAGGTGAAACAAAGATGTGAGTGAAGTGATGGAAAGAAAACGAAGCTACAATCGACGACGGCCCATGCACCCAAAAAACGAAACTTGGTGTGATTCTATACGTGTTTATTCAAAAAATCAACTCAAATTCATGCTTTTTAACCTCTTAGTACAATCTGATACCTGTTTAAATAAACTACACAGTAAGTTTTAAAACTGATTACAGAAAAGCTAATCAAAGGGCAAATGGTACACATTTTAAAATCAAAGTCATAATATTTTATTGGATTTCACAAAGCGTGATACGATGGACATGATTCAAAGGAAATTTACTCTTTTCATTACGCAACAGCTACACAAAAGGAACTTTAGGGGATGAAGCAGGAGCGTCCACTTTCAATGCATTTAAAGATTATTGCTTTTTTGTGAAGGATGAAGCCTCCATGTTACACAGATTTCGATAGTGCTAGGGAAGAAGTGATGAGGTTAAGGAGGGGGGGGGGGGGGGAAGAGGTGAAGACAGGTGGGAAATTGTAGCAAAGCATATGGACAGCAAAAGAGAACCGTATTTGACAATCCCATAATGCTAGGGAGGAAGTGATGAGGTTAAGGACTGGAGGGTAGCAAAGCATAGAGACCACAGAAAGAGAACAGCATTTGACAGTTTCTTCACAAACAATAGATTTGCCTCGATACCTTTGAACATGCTCAGATAGATGGTAGTGTAATTAATACTCAACAGACTTTCATCAGGAAACCAACTGTTTCGAATAAAGTACGAGGAAAGTTCTACTGTAAGGTAGTAGCCAGGGACGAGGTGTGGGGCAGATCTAGCAGGAAAAACCAAGTGACAAGTTTTTTAAGCCCAGTGCACGTCTTACCCAAATGATAGAGGATCTAGAATCACTGAAAAAGGGTTTTACAAAGCTGTACCATGTTGTAATAGCGGTAGGAGCAGGAAACAGTCTTGACAGGGAATAGGGCTACAATATTGTGCGTGACCTGGGTAACGAACCATATAAATATTCATGCTTTCATGCAGTATGATCGGCCCCAATTGAGCAGCTCTGTCAGCGGTGTCAATGTGGAGATATATCAACTGTTTCAGGTGAACTTCATTGTCAGGCATAGGTTTGGTTCGTGTTGATGCTATTGGTAGGTGGGACTTCACAAGGCATGGCCGGCATCTCAGTGGGAAAGGTAAGGGTAAAGTGACTCACATGATGGGGCACTAGAACTCCTGAGAGTACCTCTTTTTGCCGGCCGGAGTGGCCGAGCGGTTCTAGGCGCTACAGGCTGGAACCGCGCGACCGCTACGGTCGCAGGTTCGAATCCTGCCTCGTGCATGGATGTGTGTGATGGCCTTAGGTTAGTTAGGTTCAAGTAGTTCTAAGTCCTAGGGGACTGATGACCTCAGAAGTTAAGTCCCATAGTGCTCAGAGCCATTCGAACCATTTTTAGTACCTCTTTTTCAGGCTAAGAACAGTGTCCAATGATTCGTCACTGAATGAAATTAAGCGCAATAAGAAGCTCAGACGGGCCACTACTAAACATGTTACAATGTCACAAGATTAAAACAGAAGTACAGTGAAAAATAATGTTAGTATCTCCCAAGATCCTCCTAAAAATACATTGCTTCAGGATATTAGGGTGTTACAAAAAAGTAGATGAGGTTCTTGTTTGGTACTATACTTGTCCGAATATCATACAGACCCAGATACAGAAGGGATAAATAAAGGTAAACAAAAGCTTTCAGCACATGTAAGTACAGACACTACGGAGAGAGGAGGAGTTGCCATATACACTGAAGAGCAAAAGAAACTGATACACCTGTCTAATATCGTGTAGGACCCCTGCGAACACGCAGAAATCCCGCAACACGACTAATGTCTGTAGTAGTCCTGGAGGGAACTGACGCCATGAACCCTGCAGGGCTGTCCATAAATCCGTAAGAGGGCAGACCTCTTCCAAACGGCACGCTGCAAGGCGTCCCAGATATGCTCAATAATGTTCATGTCTGGGGAGTCTGGTCACCAGCTGAAGTGTTTAAACTCTGAAGAGTGTTCCTGGAGCCACTCTGTAGTGATTCTAGACGTGTGGGGTGTCGCGCTTTCCTGATGGAATTGCCCCAGTGCATCGGAATGCACAATGGATATGATTGGATGCAGGCGATCAAACAAGATGCTTACGGGTGCCACCTGTCAGAGTAGTATCTAGACGTATCAGGGGTCACATATCACTAACTTCATACGCCCCACACCATTACAGAGCCTCCGCCAGGTTGAACAGTCCCTGCTGACATGCAGGGTTCATGAAATCATGAGGTTGTCTCCATAACCGTACACGTCCATCCGCTCTATACAATTTGAAACGAGATTCGTCCGGAGAGGCAACATGTTTCCAATCATCAACAGTTCAATGTAAATGTTGACGGGCCTAAGCAAGGCGTAAAGCTTTGTGTCGTGCAGTTATCAAAGCTACATGAGTGAGCCATCGGCTCCGAAACCCCATATCGATGATGTTTCGTTGAATGGTTCGTACACTGACACTTGTTGATTGCCCAGCATGGAAATCTGCAGCAATTTTCGGTAGGGTTGCACTTCTGTCACGCTGAACGATTCCCTTCAGTCGTCGTTGGTGCCGTTCTTGCAGGATCTGTTTCCGGAGGGAGCGATGTCGGAGATTACATTTTCTGTTGGACTCCTGATATTCACGGTATAATCGTGAAATGATCGTACGGGAAAATCATAGATAAGTCAGAGATTTGTCCCATCACTCGTGCGCCGATTATACCACCACGTTCAAACTCACTTAAATCCTGATATCCTGCCATTGTAGCAGCAGTAACCGACACAACAGCTGCTTGTTGCCGACCGCAGCACAGTATTCTGCCTGTTTGCATATCTCTATATTCGAATACGTATTGCCTATACCAGTATCTTTGGCGCTTCATACTATGTTACAATTTATCAAAGTGCGAAAAATTTAGAAAGTACAAAATTTTATGTACAGAAACATACAGAAGCATGTGTCTATGAGCTTAAACTAAAGAATGATGCTTTTATAACTGTAACTGTATATAGGTCCCCACTGGGAAATTTTCAGCTATTTATGAAAATCTTGGATTTTTCATTTTGCTATATGGCAGACAAAGGGATTTCAGAGTAGATTTTTTCAAAGAGTCCGATAGAAAGCACGATCTTGAAGCATTACTTGGTTCTTTCGGTTTGACATCAATTATTGATTTTCCTGCTTGGGTAGTACAGGAAAGTGACACACTGATAGGTAATGCTATTTAGACCAAGATCAATTTAATCAAATATCTAGTTGCAGTCTATAAGTACCTCAATACATTAATGTAAAACAGTCCTCCAAAATAGTGCGTTCAATTGACTATGTAAGGGGAAGCTTGCTACAGTTAGAGTGGGATGAGGTGTAGGGAACCTGATGGTAATTTAAAATTCAATCTGTTTCATGATGCCTTTGTGAGTATATCTGAAAACACTTTCCCTAAGAAAACAGTGAAACACAACTGAAAAAAAGAAACCATGTCTTACTAAAGTAATAAATGTGCCTTGTAAAGAAAAAGGGAAATGCATCTTATAGTTAGAAGGAGTAATGATGCAGAGACAATCAAACATTATAAAAACTACTGTGCTGTAGTGAGGAAAGTCATTAAAAAGTCAGAAGCATGTACATTATGTCAGAGATTAGCATCTTTCATAGAAAAATGAAAACAATCAGGAATATTGTTAAAAGGGAAACATGGTAGCCGAGAGCACAGGAAGAGTGTATTCCTGTCAAACTCAATGAAATATTTGTTAATAACAAGTCATAAATAGAATACATGTTTATAACCATTTCTAAGTGTTGGAGACTAAATAGGATCCAGCATTCAATAGAAAATGCAAGGCTGTATATGGAAGAGGCAATGCCTATGCAATTTGATACAACTGAAATTCAATCCACCTCTCCTACCGAAATTAGGAAAAGAATAAATTCACACTAAAGTAAAAACTCACTTAGATATGATGGCATTTATAGCAGAGTACTAAAAGGTTATTCCTAACAGATCAATAGGATTCTCAGCCCTTTATGTAGTAGCTCACAGAAACAGGGAATTTCTCCAGATATAACGAAATATGGTGTTGTTTAACCATTGCATAGAAAAGCAGAAGGATTTGATGTTAACAGCTACCAGTCAGTCTCTCTTCTGAGAGCTTCATCCAAAATCCTGGGAAAAAATTCTGGGTAATCGTTATATTGTACAAAAGGCTTTGTAAGGAGGAAAATCTCAATAAATAAAGTTAAAAAAACAGTATATTCAAGAGTTGCTTTACACATTTGTAAAAAAGAAATAAAAAAAGTGCTTATTTGGCTTTCAGAAAGGCTTTTCAACAGAAAATGCTCTCACTGATCAAATATTAAATGCTCTGAATGACTGACCATCACCCTTTGGGATTTTTGTGATCTCTCAAAGGCTTTTGACTGTGTGAATCCCGGAATTCTTATTGTTAAGATTAAGTACTGTGGTACGAGTGGGACAATGCACAAATGGTTAAATTCATATTTAACTGGAAGGGCGCAGATTGTTGAAATTAATGGAACAGACAGTCTGCAGAAATCAGTAGAGACCTCTAACTGGGCAGGTATCGCAAATGGTGTCCCACTATGTTCAGTATGTGGTCTGTTATTGTTCTTAATATATATTAATGATTTATCATTCTATACTCAGAAGGCGCAAAACTAGTTCTTTTAGCTGATGATATGAGTATAGTAATCACACCAAATAAACAGAAACTAGCTGAGGAAATTGTAAGTAACGTCATACAAAAAATTATTAAGTGATTCCTTGCAAATGGATTCTCATTAAATGTTGAGAAAACACTGTATACACAATTCTGTACAGTAAATGGCGTAACATCACTGATAAATATAGAAATGGAACAGAGATTTGTTGCCCAAGTAGTATATTCAAAATTTCAGGGTACATGCATTGATGATTAATTGAGCAGGAAAAAACTCACTGACGATCTGCTGAAACGTTTAGGTTCATCTGCTTATGATACTAGGGCGATTCCAAATTTCTGTGATAACTATATCAGTGAATTAGTCTACTATTCCTGTTTTCATTAACTGCTTTCATATGGCATTATATTTTTGGGTAATTCAATACTAACAGAAAAAGTATTCCTTGCACAAGAGTGTATAATCAGAATAATAACTGGAACCCACCAAACAACAACTAAAAGACAGTTATTTAAATAACTTTGGATATCACGTACCTTTGCAGAACATATATTTACTTATGAAATTTGTTGGTAATAACGCATCTCAGTTCAAAAATAATAGCAAAGTCAATGGCTACAGCACTAGAACTAGGGATGATCATCATTATTGTGGGTAAAATCTGACTCTGACGCAGAAAGAGTGAATTATGCTGCCACAAAAATCTTTGCTCATTACATTACATTAACACTTGTTCTGTACATCATGAATACGACGTTTCGTAATGATGTGGAACATGTAGGTTTAATGTATTTTCTTTACATAATTAACTTTTTTATAACTTTGTATAGTTATTATTTCATAAGTAAAAATGAAGCAGGCAAAAAGGAATACAAAAGTCTCAAAAGTGAGATCGACAGAAAGTGCAAAATGGCTGAGCAGGGATGGCTAGAGGACAAATGTAAGTCTGTAGGGGCTTATCTCACTAGGGGTAAGATAGATACTGCCTACAGGAAAATTAAAGAGACTTTGCAGAAAAGGGAACCACTTGTATGAATATCAAGAGCTTGGATGGAAACCAAGTTCTAAGCAAAGAAGGGAAAGCAGAAAGGTGGAAGTAGTATGTAGAGGGTCTATACAAGGGCGATGTATTTGAGGACAATATTAAGGAAAAGGAAGAAGATGTAGATGAAAATGAAATGGCAGATATGTTACTGTGTGAAGAGTTTGACAGAGCACTGAAAGACCTGAGTCGAAACAAAGCCCCAAGAGTAGATAACATTCCATTAGAACTACTGACAGCTTTGGGAGAGCCAGTCCTGACAAAACTCTACCATCTGGTGAGCAAGATGTATGAGACAGGAGAGATACACTCAGACTTCAAGAAGAATATAATAATTCCAATCCAAAAGAAAGCAGGTGACAGATGGGAAAATTACCGAACTATCAGTTTAATAAGTCACAGCTGCAAAATACTAACGCGAATTCTTTACACACGAATGGAAAAACATGTAGAGGCCGACGTCGGGGAAGATCAGTTTGGGTTCCATAGAAATATAGGAACACGTGAGGCAATACTGACTATACGATTTATCTTAGAGGAAAGATTAAGGAAAGGCAAACCTACATTTCTAGCATTTGTAGACTTAGAGAAAGCTTTCGACAATGTTGACTGGAATACTCTCTTTCAAATTCTAAAGGTGGCAAGGGTAAAATACAGGGAGCGAAAGGCTATTTACAATTTGTACAGAACCCAGACGGCAGTTATGAGAGTCGAGGGGCATGAAAGGGAAGGAGAGGTTGGGAAGGGAGTGAGACAAGGTTGTAGCCTCTCCCCGATGTTATTCAATCTGTATGTTGAGCAAGCAGTATAGGAAACGAAAGAAAAAGTCGGAGTAGCTATCAAAATCCATGGAGACGAATTAAAAACTTGGAGGTTCGCCGATAACATTGTAATTCCATCAGAGTCAGCAAATGACTTGGAAAAGCAGTTGAAAATTACACTACCTGGCTTGATAACAACGTATTTCCAAAAATGAATTACCCTAAACTTTGACGTTCCATAAGTGTGGTAGCAAGTTGCCATACAAGACGCAGGTTCCTGTGAATAATAACAGAAACACACGTGCCTCAGCTCCAAGCCTTAAAGGCATAGGCTGCCGCCGCCATCGCTACTCAGCCCAGTTCAGTACAACAGGCCAGCAGTGCTACTCGGCACCCAGCCAGCTCACCCCCAGATCTGTAAACAACGTTTTTCCACACAGCTTGCGCAGGCCCTTCCAGCTTTTTTCATCGCCACCGGCGCGACCTCTAGCCGTTCGTCCGCCCCCAGACACGCTTGCTACGGCGGTTGTATCGAAAGAGGCGAGTAAATAATCGATATACCAGCCGCACGGGCAACGTGTTAGCCAAAGCAAACCTTGACAGGAACCGAAGACCGAGTAAAACTAACTAGACTTCCCGGGGGCGTAGTAGATGCGGGATAACTTCAACCTTCAGATGGATGCCACAGTTATGGTAAAAGCCTTTTAAACTGACGTGTATAGTGCCTTGTAGTTGCGCAGATCCCACATTATACGTTTATTAATGCAAACATACTTCATAACTGTACTGTCTACACATTCGAGAGTACGTCAAGAAAAATGATGAAGAGCTGAGCACCCTTTTTTCCGGTAGATGCTATTTTCGGCAGTAGGTGTTTTCTTGACTACTGGTGGACATGACTCCTCAGTACTTCCTATTTAGTGGTGCTGTAAAATAGCTCAGATTTGAATGAGAATACAACGGTCAGGTGTCAGAATTCATCCGTGTACTGTATGTGGCACGAGAGGGTAATAATGAGATATATGATAAACTGGAAAAATCCTGTGATGCTAAATGCATTCACTTAAAGATTTGGAGCTCTAAACAGCGAGATGTGACAATTCACAGTCGTGCTAAAATAGTAAGTTGCATTAAGTTTCGAACGAACAATTATGGAAAATTTCTTGCTGTACATAAAAAATGTCGGTAAACAGTGACTGGTTGCTGTATGTTCATAAATTAAGGTTGAAAAATGGTTCAAATGGCTCTGAGCACTATGGGACTCAACATCTATGATCATCAGTCCCCTAGAACTTAGAACTACGTAAACCTAACTAACCTAAGGACATCACACAACACCCAGTCATCACGAGGCAGAGAAAATCCCTGACCCCGCCAAGAATCGAACCCGGGAACCCGGGCGTGGGAAGCGAGAACGCTACCGCACGACCACGAGCTGCGGACCATAAATTAAGGCGCTGCCTTGTAGTTACATACTTAAATGAGACGTTGTATTGTGTTATAACTGAAAGACAGATATAAAACTTCCCGGCAGATTAAAACTGTTCGCCGGACCGATACTCGAACTCGGGACCTTTGCCTTTCGCGAGCAAGTGCTCTACCAACTGAGTTACCCAAGAACGACTCACGACCCGTCCTCACAGCTTTAATTCTTGCAGTACCTCGTCTCCTAATCTTTCAAACTTCACAGAAGCTCTTCCTGTGAGACGGGGCGTGAGTGGTGCTTGGGTAGCTCAGTTGGTAGAGCACTTGCCCCCGAAAGGCAAAGATCCCGAGTTCGAGTCTCGGTCCCTCACACAGTTTTAATCTATTAGGAAGTTTCGTATCAGCGCACACTCCACTGCAGAGTGAAAATCTCGTTCTGAAAGAAACATGTGTCACAAAGAACATGTGTAATTTTACCATGGTAATGATGCCTTCCAAATTGTCCGCTGTTTATAGCAGACCAAGTACGGGATTTTGGGATCTCAGTAGGAACAGGTGTAAAAGGAACATGTTTGAGTCTTTGACAGTGGCAGTGCTTGACGAACAGCTAAATATCGTTGAGTTGGTAGTTGTTTACTCTAGTCACTTCCACCAAAAAGAAAAAAAAGTTTTGTCAATTAGTTGTCGGAGTTCACTCTATTTATGGCATACTAACTCGGCGACCTGCACAGTGAACTTGACGGATAATTACATTTATGATGCAGTACAAAGTTTCAAAGACAGTGTTTACTCCATTATCCGTTATTCCACTACACTTCCTTAATTTGTGAGTACTGTAACAAGAGCAACTTAGAACTTCATAAGATAGTTGTTAGTCGCCTTTTTTCTTTGTTGCCTTCACTAAGGACATTGATTTTGCGTTAGTTTTACGGTACTAATGATTAAAGGGCTTATGATTGACGACGGGAAAGGAGGAGAGATTAAGTATAACATTCCGCCGATGACAAGGACATCAGACTTGAAAATAAAATCGAACTATGCTAGAATGTGGAAGAAAATGGGCTTCCTCTCTTTTCAAACGAAGGACCAGAAACGTAATTGTAGGTGGCTGGGCGGAGATTTGATTACTGTAGATTCTGATCGGCAAGAATGATTTCAAAGTGAAGTAATATTACGCAGTGATATCTCGGGAAATTTTTAAGTGCTACGTTGTGACATTGTTAGAAAAATGCATGTGGCACTGATCGTTAATGGACATGGCGTGTGGTGATACCATCATTCAGTGTGATATCTAGCACGTAGATGAGATTACATTCATTTAATGTTCAGGACCCAACGTCCAACAGCGCATGATCCACTGTCGGATGAAAGATTCATTTTAGATTAGACACATCGTTTTCTCCAGATTACAGCCACTCTATAAAGTGTTCGAATAAAAATATTGTGACAAATACGCTGGATATGATTTTTATTTCCATTTAAAATTGAAACACTTATAAAAACAAATACACATATCAATAAGAAGTAAATTAAATAATTTCGAGGCTATTGTAAATGGGTATTTTCAAAGGAAAGAAGCTTTCATTGTTCTCATTTACTGGTTATATTACTTCATTCAATACGTACAAAATTCTATTTCTAGTCGAAATTGTATCTTGTGATATTATTAATATAATACACATAATTTAGTCATGCTAAGGAATTTGTCACTGGAGTAGATGTAACTGACTACACCATCCAGCTTCTCCTACACGTCAATTTGTATTAACTGCTAGTACTATAGTCGTTTGTGAAGTATTAAAATTCTTGTGTTACTGTAACATGTTTGTTTAGTAGTCATGTTTATCGGTCAGATTCCAGTATTGAGATCTGTGCTGTCATATGGAATAAGGAAATTATTTACAATAAACTTTTAATGGCTAATAAAACGAGAAGCAAAAGCTTGTCTGCCTAGGTCTATGAACTGTCTTGTGTAGTACGAGTCTATTATGGAATAATTGTGGCCAACAGTCTTGACTCTGAGAATGGTGAGCAGGTCAATACAGTACAAATATGTACCCGAAGACCTGTGGCAAATATTATACGCTCGGAAGATTTTATATTCTCGAAAGGAATAACCATGAAAATTTTTCAGCATTTGTGCTGTGCAATGAATGTGTGTCTTCTTCCTTTTTTTTAAAAAAAAAGAGAGAAAAGAAAGAAAAAGACTCAACACTGGAGATATGAATTGAAAAATGCCTTTAGTCACAACTCATCAAGTTTTATGAAGTACAACGATGCATTTCGGACCCTGAGGGTCCATCGTCAGTTGTAATTTGTCTTAATACATGCTTTACTTTTTTTCTCTTGAATGGGGTTAAATGTGTATTCCAAATTATCCAAAGAACAGCGTTTTGAGCGTTACCTCACCAGCATACGTTCTTTTCTCCATCGTTTTCGTACATATCACTTCATTCAGGAGATTCGCATTCATATATTTGTAAACATCTGTGATGTGTTTAAAAAAAACACGAAAAGTTGTTACTGAAGGGGTTTTTTGTTCATGAGTCCAGTGTATTGAATACTGTCACGTTTGAAGCTGCGAAATATGAATAAAAAAAAGACCTAAGTGTAGCTATTCTTCAAGAATTAAGTTTGTCAAGACCGTTAGCAATTCTTTTTGTTATCATGACCGGTTTCGTTAGATCCACTCTGTCGTCATCTGATCTTTTAACATGATTAGATGTACTTGCTTGTTACAATACTAAAATTCACTTAGCTATGTTGTGTCGAGTAAAACGCGGCAGCGAATAACAGCATCTCACAAATAAAATAACACTCAGTTAAAACATAATAAATGTAGTGCCGATGCCCCAGTATACACTAATGGAATTAATCAACGTTACGTGCCCGTACTAGACATCAAGAGAGGTAGGGGATAACCGCAGAGAGCTGGTCGCCTATACTGCCAGAACGGGCTGTTACCCACTGCGGTCGGCGATGGAGTGCTCAATACGTACAGTTCTCCAATTAAGGGTCGAGAGCCGCGTGTTCCACATGTTTATGTTGCCGGAAAGGGGCTAGTGGGCGGACTGCGAAAAGGAGTATGGTGTTCGTTGTGACAGGAATGAAATATGGGAGAGTTAAAGACATATTTAGTTTCAGCATAGACAATATCTTGTATTATTTACACAACACATCGGTACAAACAACCCAACGTTATAGATCTAAATGTAAAATCGTTTCGTCTTACGTATTCATTGACTTTGATGTCGATATTTCATAAATTGCTTTTGCACGTTGTCACTAAACAACATTTTTTTTCCATGCGCTAAATTATTCAACCTGAAAGGCATCGTTAACTCTGTGTAGAATTTTAGCGTTTTACGATATCAAACGATCTCTATGTACGAACATTTGTACATGATGCAGTTACTGTTAGTTTTAGCACCGCATGAAGTTGGTGTAGGACTATATGTACATTTCAGCTCTCTCTTGTACAATTAGGTTGCAAGAGAGTTTGTCAAGGATTTATTCAAACGAGTAATATACCAACAAAACTGACAATAATGGAATTCTGATTGGAAACAAAAAGAAACAGAAATGGGAACAAAAAATTATTACTCCTCCTACGAATTATAAAGAAATCAGTTTCCAACTATCTGACGGCGAGTTTTTAAAAGAAATTCTCTAACGTCTCCTAACAAATGTCCTGCAATGCTCCTTTGCGCAACAGACAACTTACCTCGTCTTACCGCTACAACTGTGTGATCACCAACATACTAAAATATTTCAAAAGCAGTTCTGCGGTCCATGCAGAGTGCAATGCATGGACTAATTGCAGCAACTACTGCCATGTTTTTATAGATAGGACCTGAACGACCAGGAGTGGTTTTGTCAATTGGCCTTAAACAGCGTAAAGAAAAAGAAAGAAACCAATAAAGTTTATCGTCTACTACATTTGCAATATATTATTTAAACGCTAATAAACTTTACACAGACTTTTAATTATCCCAGAATGAATGTACTCAAGAAAGGCATTTCGGGCCCCAGCAAAGATACGAATATTACTCTCATTATATGCACACAAAAATCTGGCGAAATCCCTCCAGTCCACAAACAACCAACAACTGTGTGCAGCGAAAATGCAAATTAGTAAAGACCCCCGGATATCCAAGTCTCCTCCAGCGCTACTAACACTGCCACAGCAGACTGCGACGTTTCATTTCGATCGGCTTCCCTCCACCGCGTGCTGCGTCCCGTAACTTCCGACTCCTTCGACAAGTGCTCGCTCGCTACTACAAGCACTAGTAATAGCTTAGAGTTTGTGTATGCAGACAACAGAATCATGGACGTCCAACTTTCATGACGCCCCACTCTCACTTTTAAGAATTTTGTTGGGTGATTTCTGCTTCACATGTTGGCAGCGATCAAATGCAAATTTTTACATAACATAGACCTGAAAATAGCGCAAACAGAGAGAAAATAAGTATACAAGTATCATTGTGGGGTAAGCGCTCATATCTGCATGGCATGCATGGCACTGGTGGGAGTTTATTTGACAAGATAACAAAATGCTATTTACAGTTCTACAACAAAGTAAAAATCATCTGGCAACAAAAAGTAGATAAAGAAACATACGTTTTAGGTGCAGCAGACTCAGGGACAACTCCCACTATGTCCATTGACACCGACACGAAAATGTTAATAAATTCATTTGGTCACAAAGAAGTCTGAGGAGTAAGCAGTCTCAGGGACTCATTACACACGTTACGTCCACTGATAATCACACCAAATTTGTTAATATATTAATTTGACGACATACAAGTTTGAGGTGTGAGCAGATTCAGGGACGCTATATCCACTGACGACCATACCAAAAATGTTTTATTGCGTCACTCCTTTTCATTTCAGATAACGATATGGTGCAGAATCAGTAGTAATAGAATAAGGCACAAGCATACCTCGTTGAGTGCTAAAGACTTCATGAAGATAACAAAAGCATTGATGTTGTATACCTTTGAGAGAAGAGGTTCTCTTATTTGACATAGGAGATCAGAAGTCTCATATAAGACACAGTAACAGAAACAAATCATAGAGATTAAATGAATAATAGTAGGTTATATGCACTTGAATGAAAAAGTTAACATTATGTGGAAAGACACATAAGCTCAGTGCTCAGTAAATGACTCAAATACGTATGACCACAGATAAATACATAAGTGAGGCAAATTCCTTTGAGTGCAGTTGTAAATACAAAGTTTCGGCCATTTGCTTAGTGGCAGACTTGTTCTAGACAATACATATGTTTTTGGGTGGTGTTCGCCTTTAGCAAAATTTTGTTTTCTAAAGGCAGACCCCATCCAAAAACATATGTATAGTTAAAGCAAACACAGGCAAAATGATTATCTCAATGACCTGCCAGGCATTTCCAAGCAAATTCTGGAAAACCACAGCTAACTTACATTAAACCATTTTAAATATAAAATTCAACGGAATTTATCTTTCACATATGGGATAAAAAACGAAATTGTGTTTTGCTAAAGGCAGATCCCACTCAAAGCAGACACAGATAAAAGGGCTTCAACCTCAAAATGATTATTGTTCTAGACAAATTGATTTTCTGATGGTACAGTACACAGCATATAATAAAGTAAATGTATTGATACAGAACAAACAAAATATGTGATATATAACATCATTGAAGAACTTACGAATTTGTCCAAAGATGTTAATGGTGACATCTCTAAAAAAGGTTACAATTAATCATAGATCCCTGAGATGATATATATATTGTACTTACATGTCATTTAAATTAACATACAATAGAAAATTACCTTTGCTTAAAGATACTTTTACACACACATTAAAATTGCAGGCACACAATCAAAATCGGAGGTTCATACAATTCAAGTCCTATGGTAGATATTTAAGAAAAACATATGTGTGAGTATACATGCAATTCCTTTTAATACAGTATAAGTGACTTGAGCTCCAGTCAACCTAAGGGAGTAAAGAAAGTCATATCTTATGACTGTGTATTCAGTTTAGTTCTCGTAACTTATTACACATTCAGTCATTAAAAAATGGTCTATGATTATCACAAGAATATCCTTTTTTTACAAAACATATATTTCCCTTCTCAAACATCATACAAATCCTTACATTATGATCATCGAATAGAACACAGCAGGTATCAACACAAGGTCAATGTTGTCAGATGTAAAATGTCAACTTGTCCGAGTATGGAGTCATAATTGTACGGCCATATGAAGTTCGTCAAAACAGCAAAATAAATACGGTATTAAAAAGACATATCTTCTAACGCAATTAATAATGACATAATTTACTCTAAGATGCAATACAAAAAGATTTATCCTCGAACTGTTCAGTAGTAGTAGCAGAAAGAGGTGGTTTATTAAACGAAATTGAAGCAAAACCTTATCTTGCACATTAATATTGCTTCATGACAAGGGAAAAGAATCATCATCTTACAATCATTAAATTAATGTGATAGAATCGGCACTGCGTCACTACTGCAGCAGAACCATAAGAGAAAGTCTGAAATAGAATTGTTTAGATAGAAAGTCAATAAGGTATTGAAATAATTCATTTTACACAATTATATACAACATGCTCAAAAATGTAGGTGATCAACTTACACCAAAGCATAAAAATGCAACACTCTGAAAAGAAAAGGTTATCAAAATGCATAACACATTTATATACAAATCATGAATCAATGTTTGTAGGATGGCTGAGTACTTCTGGAATTTCTTGTTCTCCATAACAGACCACTGCAACATATGTATTATTAGAATGTTCACTCGCAATGTACATTACATTCTGACCTGAAAAGCATTCTTTAGTTCCTACAAATGCCTAGAGTTTTGTGTTCTTGTTTATTACCTATGCAACAGAAAAAATTCAACTATGATCAGGTCACACACAAAAAAGTATAGTGAGTGGAAACAGTAAGAAGTAGAAAAACAATGGAAAAAAATTACTCAGACAATTTCATTCCATCTTTTCCCAAAGCCAGGAAATTCATTTCAAAAGTACATGACATATTTCAGCTGTAGAGAAAAAAATCGTTGTAAAACTATCCAGGCTCATTACTCGACTGATACACCCACATGTGTACTCACATCGTCAAATAGGTGGAAACAAAATATGTAATGTGTAGTCTCTGGTGTTTCATACATCTAAATGTTTCGTGTTTTCTAGAGTTTACAGTGTTTATGGCAAGTATGATTGGTATCTCAAACTGTAATTCATGTTCTTTCCGTAATCGATAGATCTTGACATCATAAAACATCTCATTAGTAGCAACAAAATCCTTTCATGACAAAATAAACCTGTTAAAAAAATATCACTGTGACTCTGACTTCGAACAAAGTGTGCATAAACGCAATCTCCATGTATTTAGTATAGCTGTAGGTTGCTTCATTTAAAGAATTATATTCGCTACCTTGTCTTTTTCTGTAAACAGCGGCAAAAAACGCTACCTTACTAAATCACATAGTCATCACTAGTCTTTGAAATTCTGTAATAAGTAGATTGACAGTAAGGCATACATTAACAGATACACAGATTAGTTGAAGAGTCTGAAACAGTGCTGAAAGTTAAAGTAAGAAAATGCACTGCACCAGACGGGGCACCTATGCTCGCCACTGTATATGTTTACCAAAGTACAGTAAACGCCCTAAGGTATTACATTTGTTTCTGGCTCAAACTTACTCGATGGCGTTTAATTCATAGTGGTACGGAGGAAATCTTTTCTTTTTTAGATATTTGATATTCTGATATATCTTGCTTATTGGAATTCATCTTAGGTAGTTACGCTTTCCGATGAGAATGGTACAGCGCGTTACAGTTATTAACTGTATTATCGTAAAGCCTAGGAATAATATCTACAAATCACTTCTCAAACGATTCGGCGCACATGTCTGCATGATAATCTCCACGCTTCTTCGATTTGAACATCCACACATAGCCTTCGACGAAACTACCTTTTCTCCCAATGTGTGTGATAATAGGGCGTTTACTTTTCCTCGGTGGGCACTCGTTACGGTGGATAATCCGGGCATAAATGCTTGTTTAAAGCATTTTGGTGCGTTATCTATCGAGGCGTTACTTCAGGATCGTCCAGCGTTCAGCCCATCTCCTCTACATGGTAAACGAGTCTTACTTACACCAACTCTTCAAGTTGATCCTCCCTAGATAGCACCGTCTCAATAAAATGATGTCATCCGTAGTAGCATGCTATCGAGTTCACATCGAGTATATTTGAAATTAAATTCTGTTAATAATTTATAAAATGTAATTCTCTGAATACTGCCCAGATCTGGATCGCCGTTTACTAGAGCAACCACTTTGTCAGCTTGTAACCTCCCCACACAAAAATAAAAATGAAAATGAGCCAAGTGTAACTTCCCCACAGAATTATAATTAAATGAATTTTTAATATTGTGACCTCTGAACAAAATTGGCTCCCATTTATTTTCTGTGTGCAGAAATGCATTCACATTTAATGTTCCCCCAAATTTCTTTTTCTCATTTAACGTTAAGTTCGAAACAGAAAAATTCATAAACACCAAAAGAATAAAAAAAATTTGTAACCTGATGAATTTTATGAGGACAGCAGCGCTGACCTTCGGCCCTGTATTCTGAATAAAAAAAAAAGCAAAAATTCTTACCTCAATAAAAACTGCAATTATATCTGCTCTTAATTAGATATTTTTCGACACAGCTTCATGCAATGCTGGCGTATATTTTTTTTTATTCTTGGAAGGAACGATAACGCATTGGAAATATTCTTTAAATTGAAATGAATGCTTTTCTGTAAAGGAGTTACTTTATATTATAAAAATTATTATTGGGCCATTTTTTTGGAACAAATTAAATTACAATTAACATACATTGTTAAATATGTGTAAGGCTGCTTCTTTACCTTCTACAACAATACTCATCCTCCAGAGTCCTGACCAGAGCACACAGCTGACACATGCCGACTCCCGCCGACTCACGCAGAGTACACCAGACTACTGTCGACTCGCGCAGACAAGCGCAGACTAGAGACAAGCAACAACTAACGACAAACTACTCTCTGGTCAGAGATTCTGTCATGCCTCGCCCATCGCCAGCAAAGCATACGTCTTACATAACCCTCCACTGGGGGGGCAAAAATTTGGCAGCGATGGTGAGTCAATTGGACTTGCCATGAGCAACAAATTTTTCTTAATTAACTAATTTTACAATCTCAAAATATATACATATATATAGGTGTAGAACATGAAATAAAATATAGTGCACATGCACTGAGTACAGAACAAATCAGGCAATGACAGAATGTATACACAATGAGTAAAAAACATGTTAACAAATGGCAAAAGTGCACACACACTGTAAAACTCTTTAGCATTTTTACAACAAATAAACATAATGAGTACAAATCATATTGACAAATGACAAAAGTGCACACGCACTGTAGTTCAGAACATATCAGCAAATCACAAAAATATATATGCAATGAATACAAATCATGTTAACAAATGGTATAAAGTGCACACGCACTGTAAAACTCACTAGAATTTTTACAACAAATAAACATATCAAGGTGTGAAATAATGTGCACACGCACTGTAGAAGTCTTTAGCATTTTTACATAACATATCATGGAGTGAAATAAAGTGCACACGCACTGTATAAGTCGTTAGCATTTTTACATAACATATCATGGAGTGAAATAAAGTGCACACGCACTGTATAAGTCTTTAGCATTTATACCTAACATATCATGGAGTGAAGTGAAGTGCACAAGCACTGTAAAAGTCTTTAGCATTCTTACAAGAATTTAAACGCATTGTATAAGTGTTTACTATTTTAGAAGAACTAGGAAAGGAATGGGAAGGATTGCGTCATGGTTGTAGCACTTTAGGTTGCACGCAGCTGCACTGAAAGTCCATATCTTTCTATAGAAGCACAACACCAAGTGAAACAATCTGAAGTTCTTTTCCTTGAAGTATTAATCAGTGTAGCCAAGACACTGAAATGTCGTAATAATATTCCATGCTACCATTTTGGTAGTACACTAGGTACACCAATTAGTGGGACCATAATAACATTTCCATCGCTCAAGGTGATGGACACATTGTCGTGTCAACACGACGTTCTTGTAAAGTACACCAACGCAGAATTAGTGCAAAAACCAAATATAGTGCTCCATGATCATGAGCATAGACAGGACAAACGGATATTGCAGTAATTTCTGGTAATTAGGTTAGAAGGTGAAGGACAGTAAGTCACATACTAGTTTTCATTGAGAATTACACTAGTCTAACAACTGATTTGAGTAATTGGTGGCACTCTTCGCCCAGTTACTGAACATTTCTGTACCATGTATGTAGTATTACAGAATAATGTTCATAAATTATCTGTTTACAGAGAACATTGGCACTCATTGCCCAGTTACAAACCATCAGAAGTCATCATTCAAAACAGGAGCTAATGAATGGCATAGTATTAACATAATTCACTTAGTTATAATAATCATTGGCACTCACTGGCCAGTTACAAAGCATTTTTTATGCATTATTCAGAAGTCATCATTCAAAATAAGTTAATTATTGGCATAGCATTTATACATAATTCATCTAATTATAGTAATCATTGGCATCATAGGTCATCTCATTACAGTAATCATTGGCATTCATTGGCCAGTAACAATGCATTTTTTATACATTATTCAGAAGTGATCATTCAAAACAAGAGTTAATTATTGGCATAGCATTTATAGAGTATAACAAAAATTTTATTTACAGAAATTATGCGCATAGTGTTTATGCATTATTACAAAGCATCATTCAGTATTCCTCAGATTTCATCATTCAAATGACATACTATTCAGAGCCGATCAGTATTCTCAGAACTCTCTTAAACTGGTAGCATTATTTGGGACTGGTAATACATTTTTTTGTGCTAGCAATGCATTGCGTTGGGATCGATAATTAATTACTGGAGCATAACGATATTTGCTTTTGAGTTATTGCTGCAAATGAAGATGTGTAACGTCATTCGTCATGAGTCAGATGTAGCATGGTTATGAAACAAGTAGAGTATATGTGATCACATTCATAAATGACATAGGTTTAATGAACAACTACTTACAGCACATTAATTTCATGAATAATTTATCCTGCAAAATATACAAAATGGATTATTAAACTGAAAGAAGAAACGCATATTATGCTGAAAAGTAGTGAACTTCGAATTAACAGGTAGTGAAATGTGTATAAAAAATATATGTTCTCTAGCTGTCCTTTCCAAGACCTTGGCCAGCCGGTGTGGCCGTGCGGTTCTAAGCGCGTCAGTTTGGAACCGCGTGACCGCTACGGTCGCAGGTTCGAATCCTGCCTCGGGCATGGATGTGTGTCATGTCCTTAGGCTACTTAGGTTTAAGTAGTTCTAAGTTCTAGGCGACTGATGACCTCAGTAGTTAGGTCCCATAGTGCTCAGAGCCATTTGAACCCTCCAAGACCTTCAGTCATCATACCATGCAACATAAGACATACTGTCAAAACGAATTGCAACAAGTACTTAAATAACTACATAGCATAAATACATAAACTTCAACATTATCCTCATCTGTAAAGAAAAAACTTCATTATCCATATTATCATAATTCCATTATTATCATCACCTGTAAAGAAAAACTTCATTATCCATTGTAGCATATTCTTCATCATTATTCATCACCATTCATTATCATATGCAAAAAAGTCACTTCATTATTCATTATACAACTATTCCTTATTTCTAGCATATTTCTTCACTAAAACTAAGATGTGTTGTTCTGTCTGACAGCCTGCACCAATCGCCTCGTATTCTGAAAGAAAAAAATTAGTTAAGACTGCTATTCTACGATGTGTATAGTATATTCTTGTTAATGCTTGTTAATTCTGATCCATTTACTCTTCGTCACGAGGTATTGCATCTTCTTTCATTCATTCCGAAGGTGAAATTCCCATTTCTGTTTAATTTATTTCTTTTACACGTTATTTCTTTCCGAAAATGATGAACAAAGATTAATGTTTTGCATTTAATTCATATACCCATTAAATAAAAACTGGTTTATAGTAACATAATTGAGCATACAGCATAGCATGACAGAAAACGTAATATGTCAAAAACATAGACAGTGTTCAGAGGCAAAAATGTACACAGTGTATCACAACGTAGCAGCAAAAATAAATAAATAAATAAATAAATAAATACAAAAAAATAAAGTGAAGTAGTCACGATGTTGAGATGTCATAAGGCAAAATGTTAAATTCAACTGGTGTTTGTTATATCTTAAATATTTCATAGTGCATACAAACAAAACAGGAAAACAATCATACATACATGAAAAATGGAAAATATGCACGGTCTGATGTAACGACAAGAAGAGCGACCTGCTAACCTTACCTTGCTGGGCACTTGCCAAGGAAAAATACGATAATTATCAGTAAGTGTTCATGTGAATATAATTGCATAAGTGGTCATAAAAAAGTTAGGAAATGGCATTACAGTGTGATAAATCATAAAGTATCTTCATTCAATAAAAGGTTTGATGTTGGATACGTGGTGGTTCCGTTTGGTTTTTCTGGTTCTCAAAGTTTCGACGTGTACAACATTCGGGTGAGGAATGCTGCGGATCCGATATGGACCTGCGTATAGAAGCTCAAATTTACTGCATCTACTCTTTCCTCTGTTGGATAAATAGTGTGTACGTACTAATATCTTTTGTCCAATGTGAAAGTCACGGCGTGTACAAACCTGTTTTTGCTATCTTCTCGGGGGCTCTGTGGCACGTTTGATGTTGTTCAGCGCAATGTCAATTACTTCAAGGTGTCGTAGTCGACGAGATGTAGGAAAGGTTACTAATTCTTTAATTTTGTTAGGTGGTTCAACATTTTTCAGTATAACAGACGAAGATAGCATAGTAGATTCATTTGGTATGGAATTAATTACATCCTGGAATGAGCGTATGCGTGTGTCCCAATCAATATGTTCTTTATGGAAGTATATTCTACACAGTTTACCATTTTCTTTCATAAATCGTTCACAAGGGTTCGAAGAAGCATGGTACCTGGATATATAGATCGGAGAAATGTTTCTAGCTCTAACATATGTGTCCATATAGCAGATCGAAACTGTGATACATTGTCGGAAATTACTTTCAACACATGCCCTACATGAAATAGAGAATGTTTTACAAATGCTTTCGAAACAGTTTTAGCAGTAGCTTTGCGTAACGGAGTGAAGGTAACAAATTTTGAAGTGAGTTTAACAGCGACAAAGATGTAGCAAAAACCTCTATTAGTTCTGGGAATCGGACAAAAATGTCTATAGCTGCCATGTGTCTCAATTTAATGGGTACAATGGGATGTAATGGACGAACATGTGAAGTCGTGTCTGATTTAGCTTTTTGGCAGATTTTACATGACGCTAAAAGTCGTCGTATACGTTTCTCCATGTTGGTAAAATAGCAGTTCTGTCTCAGTATAAGAAAACATTTTCTGGCTCCGGAATGTGCGTAACTTAAATGAGTATAGCAGATTAATTTGTTAACAAGTTCGTCAGGAATGCATAATAACCTATTGTTGCTGTCAGGGTGACAGCGGCGAAACAGAATATTATTGCGTACAGTGTAATGGTTTCTAATGGTAACATTATTCCTATCATGCCAAAGGTGTTTAATTTCTTTTCTTACGTTGTCTTTACTCTGCTCTTGTGCTATGTCTTGTAATGACGACGAAATGAAATTTTCAAATGCAACTTGTTGAATGTACATGACGCTGAAATTTGCTTTTTAGAAGTTGGTTGCGATGTCTTGCTGATTGTTGTTAAGAGAACGGGATAGTGCGTCTGCTACAATATTTTTTGTACCGGGAATGTGAACAATTGTAAAATTAAATTCCTGCAAATAAAGTTTCCATCTACTTAATCTGTCGTGTGTAAATTTAGCCGAAAGTAAAAATTGTATCGCTCTATGATCTGCGTAAACAGTAGTGTGTCTTCCATAAAGAAAATGCCTAAATCTGGTAAATGCCCATACAACACATAGTGTTTCAAGTTCTGTAACAGATTCATTTCGTTCAGCACGTGACAGAATCCGACTTGCAAAAGCGATGTTTTTAATTACTATACAACCATCTTCAATTTCCTGAAAAATGTGTACGCCTAAAGCGGTGTTAGAACTGTCGGTGTTAATGGAAAAACCTTTAGTAAGATCCGGGTATGATAAAAGTGGTGCATTCAACAAAGCATGTTTCAAATAATATTCTCGTGAACAAGATTCTGTGTGTCAAAAGTATTGCTTGCGCTACTGGAAGATGCAACCTGTACTGTATCTAGTTAAATTCTATCTGACGTGTTGTTATTTTCAAGAGGATGCTGTGGCTTTTCCACTATTTGAACTGTTCTGTTATTTCTTCCTGACGTCTTACGTTCTGGATGATACCTACTGTCTGGTTCATTCATGATAATATGTTGTTGCTGATCTTCTTGCTGCTGATATGATCGACTGTTATTAAATGTACGCTGAAAATTGTGCTCATTATTTTTACGTCTGTCATGATAATCATTTCTATACGCTGCATTGCGATAGGAATTGAAATAGTGTGTTTTCTGTACGTACTGATTTCCTTGTTGCTGTGCGTTACTATTTGTTGGAGCTGATGCTATACGTGCACGTGGCCAAACATTAAAGCTTGGTTGACGTTTAAATACATTATATTGTTGGTTAGGTATGCTAACCGATTGGTTTTGTTGCTGTTGTTGCGAAAAATGTCTATTGTTACCAAAATGTGGTTCCTGTTGCTGATAATTTTACACATACTGATGATTACAATTTTATCTGATATCAAAATTACGCTGGTAGTTCTGGAGTGCCTAATGAAAATTGTCACTTTCGGTAAAACTTGTCATATCTGGTTTTCTTTATTCATTCTTAATCCTAGATAGAGCGATAGTTGAAGAGCTGTTCTAATAGATATAAAGGATAGTAGAATAGAAGGCAGCAGTGCAGAAAACAAAGATGTGAATAGCACTACTACAGCTCGGGGCCCTGTGCACGCTACGGCACATATTCATCGAAGCGTAATGAATCCCCTGAGGTCTATTACACGCTGCAAACAAATTTTACTTTCTGCGTTACAGGCAATGCCGGTGAAAATACAAAAGCAAATTGCTGTATCCATGCTAATTCTAGTTTCTGCATTACAGGTAATGGAGGTGAAAGTACAAAAATAAATTGCCGTATCCAGTCCAAAGCGTGTACCTGTGCTCTGTCATTTTTAAATACCTTAAATTTTTTTACGGATAAAAATTGCTCGTAACCAACGTTATCGTCACTGAATGTGTGAACAGGTTCACGATTACATAAGAATCTGTTTGTCTGTATCTTTTCGGATTTTAACTCGCGTAGTCTCTGCAAATTACCTAAGTTACACTGGCTGTGTGAATGTGACAAATGTTCAGAATGTGCCGTATGCTGTGACGTGTTAGTGACTGAAACATTTTTCATTTCTGTCACTTTAATACGTTCGTCAATTTGCTTGTTCTGATGTTCACATTTCTTATCGACTTCCGTATCAAGAGTGTGTGAAAGTTCTGGTGACTTTAAATTAAACCCGTCGCGTACCTGTGTTGCGTTTTCTGAACGTTGTCCAGTGACTGCATTAATTTCATCTCTAAGTGATTCTGTTGTGGCTGCATGTGTATTACTTAATTCTTGTGCAACAGATCTAATTTCTTCACTACTGTTACTAGCACAAGCCTTAATTTCCTCACATAATTGTTTTTTAGTATCACGGCGTTACACGGTAACTGCTATAATCTGTTCACTAAGTTGTTTATTCTGTTCATTAAGGTTGACGTGTTTTTCATTTGACTGTTTGAAACTTTCATTAATTAGTTTGATCGAACTGTCATATTTTTCATTGAGTTGTTTGTACGATTCACTAAGTTGTTTGAAACTGATGTTTAGTTCTTCACTGAATTATTTGAATTTTTCATTGCGTTGTTTGTACGATTCATTAATTTGTAACAATAATGCCATAATTGATCCAACCCAATATTACCTACTCTATTCTCTGTGCTCTTTGATGGCATACCTGCAATTGTCACGTTTTGTGTAACCATTTGGTCATTCTGTGATTCTCGAACAGGTTTCCCAATAGGATGTGTACTGTTAGTCATTACCTCGGAATCTAATAAATCTGACGTATTCTGATTACACTGTTAATTTTCGTTACAAAAATTTGTCTGCTCATTACGTAAATTTTGCAAACCGGGTGTGTCAAGCTGGACAGCGTTCACTGTAACAGAACGTCCCGCGTCATCAGTTGTCGTCAAATTAACAGAGGACACAATTGAATTGATTTGTTCATCATTAGGATCAAAATCGTTACTAGCGGTCGGTACGCACTGATTGTCTGTAAATGGAGGATTGTCATCATTACACTGAGTGTCGCAAATACTATCGGTCAAATTATTAGACTCAGCTATTTCACTCATTACACATCGCGATGTACTGTTAACAGTTTTTCGCGGCATTTTTCACAAATCAGAATTAAGCACAAATGAAACAAGGACAATGCAAAATGCAACAAACACAATTACAACAAAGAGCAACAAATTGCCGATGATCTGTGAAAGAAAGAGTGACAAATTAGTAAATGCATTGCGCCAGATGCAAACTACATTTAAGTAAATAAGAGCAGATATATGACTACTTATCAGAAGATTCACAAGGAAATACGTTCCTGGCCGGATGTCGCCAAGTGTAACCTCCCCACAGAAAATGAAAATGAGCCAAGTGTAACCTCGCTACAAAAAATTATAATTAAATGAATTTTTCTAATATTGTAACCTCTGAACAAAATTGGCTCCGATTTACAGTCTGTGTGCAGAAATGCATTCACATTTAATGTTACCACAAAATTCTTTTCTCATTTAATGTCAAGTTCGAAACAGAGAAGTTCCTAAACACCAAAGTTTTGTAACCTGATGAATTTTATGGGGACAGCAGCGCTGCCCTACGGCCCTGTATTCTGAATTAAAAAGGCAAAAATTCTTATTTCAATAAAACCTGCATTTATATCTGCTCTTAATTAGACATTTTTCGACACAGCTTCGTGCAATTCTGGCGTATATATTTTTTTCGTTCTTGGAAGGAATGATAACGCATTGGAAATATTCTTCAAATTGAAATGAATGCTTTTCTTTAAAGGAGTTACTTTATATTATAAAAATTGTTATTGGGGAACTTTTTTGGAACAAATTAAATTACAATTAACATACATTGCTAAATATGCGTAAGGCTGCTTCTTTACCTTCTACAACAATACTCATCCTCCAGAGTCCTGACCAGAGCACACAGCTGACACATGCCGACTCCCGCCGACTCACGCAGAGTACACCAGACTACTGTCGACTCGCGCAGACAAGCGCAGACTAGAGACAAGCAACAACTAACGACAAACTACTCTCTGGTCAGAGATTCTGTCATGCCTCGCCCATCGCCGGCAAAGCATACGTCTTACAAGCTGTTGGCAATTCGTTACCAGCAAAATAAATATATGTGGCGCACATATATGCACTGTAAAGAAGTCATGAAAACCTTTTTTAGCTTTGCAAGTAGTGGTGCTCATTCGCACATAAATTAATTAGCAAAAAGATTTGTACATTCGTGCTCAGGTGCACTCCAAGAAAGATACAAATGTTGCTTACATTGGTGCTCAGGTGGACTCAGAGTATGTTACATTTCGTTTAAGAGAAGTGTGCATAAGTTAAGGAAAACTGTCCATTAAATTAGTGGGTACTAGTTATAAATTCATCAGTTCTGGGAAAAATGACATCCATGAAGTTAAAATTTCTCCAATTATTTGGCACAAAAGCTCGTGAGACTGACTATGATTACACTGTCATTTAGTCGTAGAAAATATGTATCGATGCGAAGTCTTTTTGTGGTTATTATAGACGAAGGTGTTGACGTGAGTGAACACAGTACATTACCTAGTACACGTGAATTGTCTTTTAGCACTTACAACGTTGTAATAACCGATCGAGTGTACCATGATTGTTTGTGAGGCGCCTAAGACCAGACCCACTGGGTGCAGTACCTATCCGTATTAAATCCAGTAACAATTCAGAGTCAGACCACTCACAAGGCAAACTACCATATCATTTTCACCAAATGTCTTTGAAGTAATCTAAAATCCTGATAATAGATATGGTATGTCATGGTAAAGAAAACGTTCGTAATACGTGAAACTATGTACTCTGAGCACATATGTGTGGTGCTTTTACCAAGTGTACACGTTCTGTTTTAATACAGTGAAAGAAACTAAAGCTAAGACAGTTATCTAAAACTATGTACATTAAACTCTCAAATTACGTGACAAAGAATAACGACCATTTCTTACGAACATCGAAATCACATTTTATGCAGATGTGTCGGTAGTGACATCTCAAAGAGAATAATCATAACCGATATCTGTTTTATCCTTTGAGAGGAAAGAAACATTGAAGTGTAGTAATCATTACATGTCCAATGCTTTGTGAAAATAGCCATAGGGAAACATTGTTATCAGTCTTCTTACTTTTTACGTATGAGTGGACTACCTGTGTTGTTACACGAGAGTACAATCGTAATTTCTACAGAATGTATTTTTTGTATACGGTACTCGAGTAACTGCGCTTAAGATGATCGGACAAAGGGAAGGAAAAGATAGGAACGCGCAAAAATGTTTTGCTGCTGTCTAAACAAAGTAAATTATCACATCTGTCTGTCGTCCGTCAGTCACAAAACATATAGCAAATGAAAATGTGATCATAAAACCTTAACCCATGCACGTGCCAATTACTTATAATTACCTGCCCACACAGAAAAAAATGCGTGCCATTGAAACACAAAGTGTTTATCTTCCATTAAATTATACACTTTTATTATCGTTTAGCAACACCTAATCGCAAACCATTAGAAATAGTACTCATTAGAGAAACACGCCATGACACAATCAAAAAAACATGCACCAAGGGTAAAATCATCACGTAATCACTAATAACAGTATTCCATACTTCCTGTCATAAATATAAAAGTCTGCATAATAATCACAAAAAGTTTGCCATCCTCACTTCATGTTATCTCTTCACATCCTCACTAAAAAAAAAAAAAAAACAGCCATAAATCATCGCTGCACGTACTTCATCAATAACAAATCCCTAAGTCATCGCTAACATATACGGTACGTATGGTAAAAGTTTTACAGTGCAGGACGCTGAAACTAAATATCTCCTCCGATTATTGACAGTACACCTGTGCAAATATATGTACCAACTGCTTTATTATTACTATCTGGAATCCATTATTCCATACCTGTACGTTAGTCTAAAAGACAAAATGTGTTATGACGGGCTAAATTCGACGATATTGTTTCTCATGATGCTTTTATCCTCCGTGACGCCTTTGTCTGTAACGAACCAAATCATTCCTGTCTTCTTTTAGGTAACGTTTGCTTGCGAAACGATGGACTGTAAAGATCTGGATCTGTTGTCTTAGAACATGACGTAGTATATGTTCGGCAAAAATCATTCTATCTATTACATAAAAGTCATGACACAGTTAAAATAACATACGAATTGGCTTATACTTAAACTACTGTATGAGACAAAAAAATTATTATTGTTGGTTACACATACAAGTGAACGGAAGAAAGCCTCTACAAGCAGCTTATTTTCTAACTATGTACAAACTGTTGATGTCAAAAGAAAATGAAACTCTTGTTGTTACAACGTGACTATTACGTATCAATGCGTTGACCTCATCTTCAAGGAAAAGGAAGTTAAATACTGTAGTTCTTCAACGAACGGTTTTATATTGGTGACGTCATGAAGACCTCTCGAAGCTTACCTTCTGAGTGTTTCTTTGTACTACGTTGGGATGTGGAGTTCATCGAATCCCAAATGGTCTGCTATAAAGTAATGCAAATTTCGGAAGTAGTTCTTTGCTTTAGAAGAGAACGGATGAGCGCGAATTAAAGCTTATTGTCCAACTTCGAATTACCTAGTGTGAATTACCCTCTTTTCTAGCATTTTCCTCTTGTCAGCTACCTTTTTTTTTGTATTAGTAATTGCAATGTCAATCAGTTCACGATGAGTTAAACACTGTGACTTGGGGAAAGAAACAAGTTCTTTTATCTACTTTGTCTGTCGGATTTCTATTCTTGAGAACTAATTGTGGTGAGAGCAAAGTTGAATCATTAGGAATTCAATCAATGGGGTTCTGAAAAATCTGAACGTATCTGTCCCATTCACTGTGTTGTTTGTGGCAACAAAGTCTACATAATATTCCTATCTCTTTCATAATTCTTTCACAAGGGTTGGAGGGCGCGTGGTACCTGGAAATAAAAAAAGTGTTTAGTCTTTCTGTTGTGCAATATATACTTCATAGTTATGGAACGAAATTGTACTCCATTGTCAGATATACCTTTTCCACGTGTCCTACGTATGGCAAAACATTCTTAGTGAATGCAGCTGAAGCAGTTTTTTCTGTATCCCTGCGAAGTAGCGAAGAGGACGCAAACTTATATGTTACCTCAACTGCAAAAAATATGCAGAAAAAAACTTTGTTCTACTCTTTGGAAAAGGCCGGAGGAGGTTGCTCCTGACTAAATAGCTTAATTTACTGGGGATAATGGAAAAAAGTTGGGTCATTTTTGCTTCCTGGCAGAGTTTGCAATTCGCAGAAAGCGCCGAATTCTTTTTTCAATGGTCATGAAATAGGATGTTTGACGCAGTATGAGGAAACTTTTTCTTGGACCGTAATGAGCACATCTCAGATGCATATACCTTATCGGTTTGTTGATGAGATCATCAGCAATACACAGAAGCCGAGTATTACTGAAGGCTATACACATTTGAAAATAATGTGATTTCGTACCACGTAATGATGTCTGATTATACAATTTTGGTAGCTGTGCCATAATGTTTGATATTCTTCCATATGGGTCCTTATCTTGTTCTTTGATGATATTTTTTAACGCAGAAGACACACAGTTTTCAAACGCAACTTGCTGGACGAAAAGAAGACTGAAGTTTGAGTGACGAAATTGTGTGAAAAGACTCGCTTGAGAACCAGTAAGAGGTCTTGATAAAGAGTCAGCGACTACATTTCGTGGGCCTGGACTATGGATGACTGAAATTGAATTCCTGTAGATAAAGTTTCCATCGTCCCAGACGATCAAGAAAAAATCTAGCGGACATGACGAACTGAACTGCATAGTAGCCTGTATATACTTCCGTATGTTTGCCATGCAAGGAACAACGAAATTTTTGTAAACGCCCAGGCAAATGATAATGTTTCGAGTTGTGTAATGGAATAATTTCTTTCTGCTGGAAAAAATACAACACTGGTGGCAAAATTCATACTTTTCATGACTGTCAATACATTTTCTTCTATTTCCTGGAAGAAATGAACTCCAAGCGCCGTTTTGGAGCTGTTTGTTGCGATACAAAAATCTCTGGAAAGATATGGGCGTGATAATACAGGGAAGGAAATTCAATAAAGAATGTTTCAAATACAAAATTTTGTTAGTGCCTGATCATCCCAGAACAAATTTCAGTTTTTACCACTTATCTGACAAAATCTTGGTATATCCAAAGCTGTAAAATGAATGAAACGCCTAAAAAAACTGATGAGGCCAAGGAAACGTCGTAGTTATTTTCTAGTTGTGGGAATAGTAAGGTCTTGGATAGCTTGCGGTTTGTCTGGGCTAGAGTCTATTCCGTCAGCAGAGCTGATGTGGCATAAAAACTTAACAGATGATTTTCCATACTCTGATTTACGTAGATTGATCGTAATACTCGGCGTGAGAATGTAGACAGTAATGTATTCAACATATTGTTAGGTTTATGCCAAGTTACTTCCGTAATAAATATGTAATCAACATACGTCGAGACCCTTCCTTTTAAATCAAATGGGAGAACAGTATTCATGCAACGAATGAAAGCTGCTGGTAATATGGTAAGGCCGAAAGACAATTAACAGAATTGATAACAATTACCGAAGCAGAAGAAGGCAGTGCACGTAAGACAACTGGGGTGCAGTTCTGTTTTCCAACATCCAGAATTGAAATCTAACATCGAAAATACTGTTACTTCATGAAAAATTTGTAGAAATTCATCAAGTGTCCGTGGTCTGTCTGTTTCTGTAACTGTCCGTCCTTTTTTGGCTGCTATATGGACTTGCTGCAGGTTCAATAACGCCTTTTGCGTGCATGCATTATAATTTTTGTTTCACTTTGTCTCTATAAGTAAAAGGTACTGAGTAATGCTTTGAAACAAAAGTCTTCTGACACTTTACTTCGAATTCATACAAATATCCTCACTTAGTACCATGTACATTGTCAAAAACGTCTGAGTGTAATTGTAAAACTTTGTGTCACTGTTATCTGTCTTTATCTGTTGCTGCTACACAATTTTGTACCTTGACTGTAGTAGAAGACGTGTTAGTGGAAAATGATGTATGCCGTCGTGTATTCTTTGCGTATGTAAAAACCTCTAAACACTTAATTCCCTGTTCCTCCACTGAAATACTCTGCTGAAACTGTAATACAACGTGGTCGTTATTGTTGCGTAGTACAATTAGTCCAAAATCGCGTTATGCTGTCAAGAAATTCGTACCTAGCGTAACTTCAGTTGCTGAAGGTGAGACGATGAAAAAATTTGCATTAAATGTGTGGCCGTGAATAATAAGTGTGTCTGTTGTTTTACATCTACTCCTTTTCCAGAAACTGCACCTGTAACTTTAACCTTTTGTAATGGGAATGTAGGGCAAGAGTTGTTCGCATTTCATTTATGAAACGCGACATCACTAATCATTGTAACTGGAGATCCAGAGTCAATTTTTGCCGTGAAATTATATGATTCAAATTGTATGTTGATAATCGGTACACATTCTACTGTGGCTGTTCTTTTTCCTGGATAAAGTGTCTCTTATGTCTTCCAACGTGATAGTACGTTCTGTTACCATGTTCATATTGTCTGTAAATAACGTTTTTCTTGAAGACATTTACAGTATGCTGTCTCTCAGGAGGATGGAAGCGACTATATGGTTAATACGTAGGGTTTTGCTGTCCATAATTACTATTTTTCCTGTTGTCATCGCGATTACTGTGACTGTGGTTCTGTTGGCTGGTGCCGTACTTCCTGTTGTACGGTATGTGACAATTGGAATGTAACTCATTATTGTCTTCCTGATTATTGATATTGTAATTCCGCTGTAATCAGTAATTTTACTAAGACGAACTGTGGCTGCTATTATCTTGCTCCTGAAACTGTTGGTTGTTGCAAGAAAAATTTTGGTTTTGTTGCCGACTGTACTGTGGCTGTCCGTTATAGTTGTTTCGCCTGTTATAATTATTCTGATACTTCTCAGTATTGCCAGACCGTGTGTTGTGTCTGTTATCAAATGAAATCTTCTAACCTCAATTTTTATTGCCATTTTAAACTCTGTTGTTTTGAGAGAAACTTTTCATAACGAAATAATAGTCAGATTGCTGAATTCAAATTATTTCAAGTATATCGCGAAATGCATTAAAACTTCCTTTTAGTTGACTTCGTGACCAAAGCAGGTCTGAAGCGAGAGGTTGAGAGGAGCGATGTGCCTGCCAGCCACAGGCTATGATTTATAAGAGATTATAAACGGATCTACAGATACAGCGGCTAACTATTATCATAAGAGGAACAAATATTATTGAATAATTTTTTTTTGAGAGACTCAAGACTACTGAAGGTATGTCTGCGCAGTGCTAGTTGTAAGATTATTGTAAAAAGTAAGTCCCATTTGAACGTTTGTAAACTCATTTCATTCAGAATATAATTAATTTTTGTCGGCAATATTGCATTTCTGATTATAATCCATCCCAAAAACCATCAACGTAAAACTTTGCAAAATTTTATGGTTGTCAAGAAAAAGTTTAACTATGAATTACGCAACTTCAGTCAAATTAATTAAAGAATAACGTCAGCTTGGCTATTAAAGAATAACGTCAGTTTTGATAATAAATACAGCCATTTATTATGAAAGCACACCAGCAGCTAATATAGTAAAACAGAGTAAGTATATTCACGTCGCAATTCGATGTAGCAGTCAGATGGCGATCCAGTAACAGTGAAAAAGGTAAGGAACAGTTTTGGGTTTTTGCAGGTAACGACTGAGGGCCACGACGACGACACATTTAATGTTTCATCTAAATAATCAGAAAATAACTTTTAATAAGCAGCATTTGAATTTGTATGCGAAGATTGAGAAAGAGAATTAATTTCAAAGGGAAGATTTCCTTTGTTATTATTAAGCAAGAGGTAGAAATCCAAAGGGAGAGTTTCATATGTTATTGTATAAGGGTAGGTTGCGTGACAAAAGGCTAGTGTTAAGTGGCGCAACGCTTATACTAAACATTATACCTTTAATTCATAGCCTATCGGCAATTCTGTTTGCTCTATTGATTCTGCGTTGAAAAGTGTTTGTTCAGTGTTGAATCCGCTTTGAACAGTGATATATTTTGTTGAGTGTGTTAATTATAGACAATGTCCCATAGAATTATTACTCGTTCTCAAAGCGATAAAAGTGTAGAAAATACTGACGAGAAATTGTTTTCAGAATAGACAGAAATAATACGAGAAAAAAAAACGCGATAGTGAAAGGTTAGGTGAACAAACATTCGAGAGTAGTAATAATATGGAATCTTTTGACGAACAATCAACTTCAGAAATGCCAACTGATAATGAGACATTAGTGCAAAATAATTTGTTTTTAAATACAACACACACTACACAGCCATAAATTACGCTTAGCAGACATAATAGTTTCAGTAACGAAACCACTATAATGCAGTCAACCAGTGTCAATCTATTACGTGCCGAAACAGATTCAAACGGTACACAGCTACACAATCTGCGTAGCAGATACCACAGTTTTATTGACAAAAATTCCGAAACCACAGAAGAGGTGACACGATTACAATCGACTGAGGATGTTCAAATGAACACAGACGTACAACGTTGAACAACGAAACGGATCCAATAATGGCATTTTTGCTACACATGGGACAAGACATGAATCAAAACCTAAAGAGAAGGGCACAAGAATCACCAGAACGAAACAACGAAATCAAGGTAGAAATGCAAGCAGACGCTGGAAAATGTTCACAATCGAACCAAGAATTACACGCCAAGATTCAAGAAACAACAGATAAACAAGAAGCATTGGCCGTTAGAATAAGAGAAACAATGACAGAGAACTTTTCTAAACAAACGCTCACATTAATGAACATTTTAACAATCATACAGAAAACTGTTTGATACGTCACTGCAAACTGGTGCGATCGCCAGGATAAAGAACGAAAAGAACTATTACAAACAATTACTAAACAGCGACAGGACGACAAAAGGAAAGTGTATGCTCAAGGAAAAACTTACGTGGACAATCACATACACCCGATTCGGAAGAAATCGAAACGGTTAAGGAGACAAATATTCAAATAGAAGAGAGGTTCAAGGAAATCCAATCACACACAATTGAGGCGAAAATTTCTACAGACACTGAAATCCAGAATATTAGGGATAAATTAACAGAAGAAGTTCTGACACTAACCGACAAAATAAAACACATAGAAATCAATCAAGACTCAGAAAATTGAAAACAGATTTTAAGAAAGTAACCAAAATTAATCGTAAATTACGAAACGAATTGACAGAAAAGATTAACGAACTCACTACAAGAATAGACCTGTTAGATACTAACAATGACACTACACCAGTCTCAGTTCAACAGATTTCTAATAGTAAAGACACTCAAATTACAAATGTGCAAGAAACAATCACGGACCTAGAATCACGTAACAATTTGTTACATCCGAAAATCAATTCATTACAGCAAAGGATAGCTCACACACAAGAAACAATTGCAAACAATCAATTCCAACAGAACACACACCATTATGACATTCCTCAGATGCACATTACATGTAATGTCGGTAGACTTCAGAGAGTAAGAGATCATAATCAGGCCGAAATGCACATAAATTCATATGCACAACATTACGAAAATAATTACACACAAAGACATGACGGTTTCGACTACAAGCATTTCCTTTCAGTGAGAAAGTTTAAGACACTTCAAAACGGCAGGACGCAAATACATCCACTGGACTGGATCCTACAGTTCAATGCGGCACTCCCACCATCACGGCCAGTTCAACATAAGCTAGAATTTATTATTAGTTTTCTTGAAGGGGAACCAGCGAGAAGAATGCGACCAACTGCTAGACAGTGTTTTTCAGTAGAAGCATTCCAGGAAGAATTCCTAGCAGCATATGGGTTAGATACCACACAGAGTAGCATTAAAGATCGGCTAATTAGTCTGCCAAATCTCGAGAATTCTACTTTCCCAACAATCACACAATTTTTCGAGTATGTGGTTGAACATAACGAATACCTCAATGAGCCATTCAGTCAATCCGCACTAATACAGCTGTGTGTTTCAAAACTCCCCAGATCATTAAAAGTGTCATTATTAACAGGCCAGCAAAATGACAGCGTGTATGCAATTAGAGATATCCTGCAATTACTAGAGGTACACCAGGCAGAATATGCATTTGTTAATAAGAACTTTTCACAACATAACGCAAACCAGACAAACAATGCTAATTTTGAGCAAACACGATTTGGCAATAACAATTGTAATAAACGCTTTCGCAGTGAAAATGAAAATTTTAATCGAGAATACGCACAGGGATTTAATGAACAGCAGTATAATAACATTGTACATTACAATTCAAGACAGCCGAACCGGTCAAATTTTCACGTAACTCATCGCCCAGAAAATGCGTCAGGTGCAACTCATTACACGGGTCAGCCGCAAAATACACAACACGAACAAAGACAGCCTTTCCAGAGAAACACGCGTGCCTCGCCGTAAAACCACAGTTATAACGACAGATGGAGAGAAATCTAACACCGACCGCAAATGATAATTTTCATAGAAATTCAAACAGTGCACAGCAACCAAGTCATCATATGAATGTACCAGACACAAGTTTTCATCCACGACCTAACGCTAATAATCAAAACGGTAGAACAGTACAGCTCATAGAAAACACACTACACTCCCCGACAGAAACTGAAATGTCACAACATTAATAACTAGAGATAGCCTGTGATGAATCTCTAAATGACGACACTATCGATAAGGACAGAGAAAAGATAACGATAGAGAATGCCGTTACAGTCGACGACGTGTGAGACACATTGTTACAAGAAAAACCGATCATTCAGAAAACTATGTGCCACCCAATAATCCAGATAAATTTAAAGTCACAAAATATTTTAGCAATAATTGATTCAGGCTCACCAATGTCCGTAATTAACGAAGACACATTTAACAGATGCAATAGCAATAATGATTGCCCAGTATTCCCGATACACAAAACTAAAGTTAAAGGAGCATTTCCAGGAAAAAGCATTGAAGTCAAATGACAGAGGGAATTAACGATTGTTTTTGCAGGGGAAACTTTTCACAGCAATTGTAGGATAGTTCCACATTTAACAACTGATATAATATCAAGAATGAATTTTCTTGTACAGTATGACGCAAAGATTGACTTTAAATCTTCCTACCTAACATTACAGAAGGAAGTTAGTGAAGTGGTAGTGAGATTTCAAAACATAGTACCCTCAGAAGATCAAAATATGCACAGGATCGAGATTATTGAAGATTCTAAAGATAACGATTGTTATCTCACACTATACACGAATACACATAATAACGACATGCCAGAGGAACAGGAGTATAATTTATTAGAGACAATTGCATGCAAGGTTGGAGAGAGTATAGCAAAAGACGACACAGAACGCACAGAATTAGAAAATATTCTTGTGCGACATAAAACAGTTTTTAACAATGTTCCAGGAACGATGACAGGATTTTTGTACGAATTTCAGGTGAAATTACACGATACTTTCAAAGCAAAACACTATCCAATCCCACATATACACACAGAAGCAGTTAAGAAAGACTTATGAGCAATGATTGATCAGGGTTTAACTGAACCAGCAGTAAGCCAATATATAAATCCATTACACATCGTTGAAAAGAAGGATGGATCACTCCGTTTAGTTTTAGATTCACGTCAGATTAATAAAATAATCAGTACCGAAACTGACCCACCACAGACGTTAGAAGAGTTACTGCAAAAGTTTCATGGCACCTCTATATATACCAACCTCAATCTCAAATCAGGATTTAGGGAAGTCCAGTTGCATCCAAATTGCCGAAAGTATACGGCATTCCTTTGCTTTGGTGAATGTTACCAATTTTGTAAACTTCCTTTGTGACTATTGATTTCGTCTGCAGCCTTTATACGAGGCATGAATACAATTCTCCCACAGGATTTTAAAAACAAACTTATTACATATGTAGATGACATTCTAACTGCAGCAGAAAATTGGGAACAGCACAACCACACTCTTCAACAATTACTGAATACATTTGAGCAGAACGGTGTACCTATAAACCTACGTAAATCTGAATTTGGAAAAGCCTTAATAAAATTTCAAGGTCATATCATTTCACAAACTGGTATTGCACCAGACTCCGACAAACTGCATGCATTGAAAGATATCGACGTGCCAACAAATAAGAAGGAACAATTGAGCTTTTTAGGCCTTATTAGTTATTTTAGAAATTTCATTCATTATAAAGCAGTAGACACACCCTTGCTATACCAGCTCACAAGTAAAACGTTTGGTCATGGAATGAAGACGCTGAATCTGATTTCGGTAATTTGAAAGAAGCGTTACTAAGGTCACCTTTGTTATCACATATTGACCCAACACAAAACTTTTCCATTGCACCAGACAGTTCAACTACAGCACTAGGAGTACATAGTTTCCAGGAAGTAGACGAGGAAGGTAAGACAATAGTTAAACATACTGCGTTTGAAAGTAGGATACTTTCTCCAGCAGAGTGCAATTATTCTGTAACAGAAGTACAGACACTATGTGTAGTATGGGCATCTAAGAGATTCCGTCATTATCTGTATGGAAGACACACCACAGTATATACCGATCACCGAGCAATCCAGTTTTTATTATCAGCAAAGCTTATGCATGACAGATTCAGCCGTTGGAAATTATATCTACAAGAGTTCGACTTTACTATTGTACACATTCAAAGCACGCAGAATATTGTTGGCGACGCACTATCGAGATCTATACACCATAAACGACTAGAGAAAGAAAATACCTTCTGACACAACAACCGTAGTATTATGTATATCAGACATGTAGCTTTGGAAAAGGAAACATCCCCCAGGCTGTGGCTAAGCCATGTCTCCACAATATCCTTTCTTTCAGGAGTGTTAGTTCTACAAGGTTCGCAGGAGAGCTTCTGTAAAGTTTGGAAGGTAGGAGACGAGATACTGGCAGAAGTAAAGCTGTGAGGACGGGGCGTGAGTCATGCTTGGGTAGCTCAATTAGTAGAGCGCTTGCCCGCGAAAGGCAAAGGTCCCGAGTTCGAGTCTCGGTCTGGCACACAGTTTTAATCTGCCAGGAAGTTTCATATCAGCTTTCGAAAACTTTATATCATCAGCATTACAGTACATAGAGAGAGAACAGAAGAAAGATGAAGCACTAAAAGAGACTGTAACGTTTTCACGAGACAAGAGCAACGCAAAAATCAGACATAATTACAATATACATCAAAATATCCTGTTTATTCGCTCATACCCAGACGGCAACAATTGGCTTTTATGCATTCCAGAAGGGATCAAAAACAAATTGATATGGTATACGCACCTAAGCTATGCACATTACGGAGCTAGGAAATGCTTTCTAATTCTTCGACAAAATCGTCACTTCAACAATATGGAAAAACACATTCGCAAAGTTATAGCATCCTGCAAGATGTGTCAGAAAGCTAAATCATCAACAGTATCACATATTCCACTACTGTATCCCAGCATACCGGTTAAGTTAAGAAACATGGCAGCAGTAGATCTATCGGTCAAATCCCCAGAACAATTAAAGGTTATAGTTAAATTCTAGTAGTCGTAGAACTAACATCCAAATTTGTATCATTTTCTCCACTAAGGAAACCAACAGCTACACCAGTATCAAGAGCATTTGTAAGAGATTTTCTGTCAATAGTAGGACATGTACAGAAGGTTTTTTCAGATAACGGACCGCAGTTTAGGTCAGACATATGGAAACAAATGTTAGAGAGTAAGAACATAACACCAATATACATATCAAGATATCACAGTACTTCTAACCTGTTAGAAAGAATAATGAAACAGATCGTAAAACAATGTAGACTTTATTGCCACAGAAAGCATACAGCATGGGACGAATACATTTCACAATTTCAGGAAGTAATAAATGCAGTACCTAATGAGTCAACGATGCTATCACCAACTGTAATACTGTCGAATAAAGACCCACCGAATAAACTTACTGAAATGATTACTTTTCCAAAGAAGCGTAGACTTCGTCATTGTGAGATAACAGACGTGGCACTAGCGAACATTAAACGAGCTGCAGATCGTTGGAAGAGACAGCAGAAGCAGGTAAGTAGATTATGCAAGTAGGAGATTGGCGATAAGGTACTAGTCCGTAGCCATTATCTGTCACATAAAGGGAACAACCGATGCAAAAAATTTTAACTGCTATATGCAGGACCGTACAGAATTCGAAATATTCTGAATGCTAATATAGCACACATTGAGGAACCCAGAACAAAAAAATCGAGAGGAAACCATCATATGTCAAACATTAAGAAATTCTTAAAATAGAAAAACCTTCTTACAGGTATACATATAGACAGAGTATAACAATGAGCTTTTTGACACATTCCATCAGGCCCGAACACAGTGAGCTACTAATGGGTTATTTACGTGCGCAGCAGGTCACCTCGACTCGACCGTAGGTAAATAAAGTAAACATTAATAGCAATCTTAGAAGCATTCTTGCAGGACATTTATTTCACATTATGTAAGGTAAGTGAAGCAATTAACAGGACTACTTTCAATGTATATGTATAACACGTACAAATGATTTTCACACAGTAGTAACAATTAGATGTATTCTATAACCGGTGCATGCAGCGTTGTTGTCGTAGTTGACAAATTAACGAAGTTTTCATTATAATATAAGTACTGAATATGGAGAAATATGGATAAATGTTTACAGGTCATGCCGAGAGCTGAAGTGATTTTCCAGATGCAGACAGATGTTGAAGTCATGCTGTGCAATGACAATTATTAACCATGAATATTATATTATAGGTAATGCAGAGAGATATTGAAGTCATGTCGTGCGCTGACAATTATTAACACTGAATATTTTATTATAGGCTATAAAGAGAAATGACTTGTGGTACAAAGGAGAGAGGAGAATGAAGATGTAAGTATGTAAGGAATATAATTTAGCAATGGTTTATTTTGATAACAGGTGACACAACGCAGCGCAGCACTTCGGATAGAGATACCACATTAAATTGCTTATTATATGTACTTAGCTATTCGAAAAATTTTTTTCTCCATAGAACATGATATCTTTTACATCAGATACATGTTGTTGTTGTGGTCTTCAGTTCTGAGACTACTACTCGACCCTGTGCAAGCCTCTTCATCTCCCAGTACCTACTGCAGCCTACATCCTTCTGAATCTGCTTAGTGTATTCATCTCTTGGTCTCCCTCTACGATTTTTACCCTCCATGCTGCCCTCCAGTACTAAATTGGTGATCCCTTGATGCCTCAGAACATGTCCTAAAAACCGATTCCTTCTTCTAGTGAGTTGTGCCACAAACCTCTCTTCTCCCCAATTCTATTCAATACCTCCACATTAGTTATGTGATCTACCCACCTAATCTTCAGCATTCTTCTGTAGCACCACATTTCGAAAGCTTCTATTCTCTTCTTGTCTAAACTATTTATCGTCCATGTTTCACTTCCATACATGGCTACACTCCATACAAATACTTTCAGAAACGACTTCCTGACGCTTAAACCAATACTCGATGTTAACAACTTTCTGTTCTTCAGAAACGCTTTCCTTGCCATTGCCAGTCTACATTTTATATCCTGTCTACTTCGACCATCATCAGTTATTTTGCTCCCCAAACAGGAAAACTCCTTTACTAATTTAAGTGTCTCACTTCCTAGTCTAATTCCCTCAGCATCAACCGACTTAATTCGACTACATTCCATTATCCTCATTCTGCTTTTGTTGATGTTCAACTGGGTTTCCAACTGAGCTCTTGATATTCATACAAGTGGTTCTCTTTTCTCCAAAGGTCTCTTTAATTTTCCTGTAGGCAGTATCTATCTTACCCCTAGTAAGATAAGCCTCTACATCCTTACATTTATCCTCTAGCCATCCCTGCTTAGCCATTTTGCACTTCCTGTCGATCTCATTTTTGAGACGTTTGTATTCCTCTTTGCCTGCTTCACTTACTGCAATTTTGTATTTTCTCCTTTCATCAATTAAATTGAGTATCTCTTCTGTTACCCAAGGATTTCTACTAGCCCTCGTCTTTTTACCTACTTGTTCCTCTGCTGCCTTTACTATTTCATCCCTCAAAGCTATCCATTCTTCTTCTACTGCGTTTCTTCCCCCCATTCATGTCAATTGTTCCCTTATGCTCTTCCTGAAAATCTGTACAACCTCTGGTTCTTTCCGTTTATGTAGGTCCCATCTCCTTAAATTCCCACCTTTTTGCAGTTTCTTCAGTTTTCATCTGCAGTTCATAACCAATAGATTGTGGTCAGAGTCGACATCTGCCCCTGGAAATGTGGTACAATTTAAAACCTGGTTTCTAAATCTCTGTCTTACCATTATATAACCTACCTGAAACCTCTTAGTATCTCCAGCGTTCTTCCATGTATACAACCTTCTTTCATAATTCCTGAACCAAGTGTTAGCTATGATTAAGTTATGCTCTGTGCAAAATTTTACCAGGCGGCTTCCTCTTTCATTTATTAGCCCTAATCCATATTCTCCTACTACGTTTCCTTCTCTTCCTTTTCCTACTCTCGAATTCGTGTCACCCATGACTATTAAATTTTCGTCTCGCTTCGCTACCTGAATAATTTCGTTTATCTCATAATACATTTCATCAATTTCTTCATCATCTGCAGAGCTAGTTGGCATATGAACCTGTACTACCGTAGTAGGCGTGGGCTTCGTGTCCATCTTGGCCACAATAATGCGTTCAGTATGCTGTTCGTAGTAGCTTACCCGCTATCCTATTTTTGTATTCATTATTAAACCTACTCCTGCATTACCCCTATTTGATTTTGTATTTATAACCCTGTATTCACCTGACCAAAAGTCCTGTTCCTCCTGCCACCGAACTTTATTAATTCCCACTAAATCTAACTTTAACCTATCTATTTACCTTTTTAAATGTTCTAACCTACCTGCCCGATTAAGGGATCTGACATTCCACGCTCCGATCCGTAGAACGCCAGTTTTCTTTCTCCTGATAAGACGTCCTCTTGAGTAGTCCCTGCCCGGAGATCCGAATGGGGGACCATTTTACCTCCGGAATATTTTACCCAAGAGGACGCCATCATCAATAACCATACAGTAGAGCTGCATGCCCTCGGGAAAAATTACGGCTGTAGTTTCCCCTTGCTTTCAGCCGTTCGCAGTACCACAACAGCAAGGCCGTTTTGGTTAGTGATACAAGGCCAGATCAGTCGATCTTCTGCAACTACTGAAAAGGCTGCTGTACCTCTTCAGGAACCACACGTTTGTCTGGCCTCTCAACAGACATCCCTCCGTTGTGGTTCCACCTACGCTACAGCTATATGTATCGTTGAGGCACGCAAGCCTCCCCACCAACGGCAAGGTCCATGGTTCATGCGACAAATCCGAGTGGATTAAATTTTATTTCCATTTAAAAGTAAGAAACATTTATAATAGTATATAATCATGCAAATACAAACGATAGTCATATAATTTCGAGGTTATTTCCAAAGGAAAACAGCTTTAAATATATCTGTTTACTGATATTATTTCATTCAAGACGTAGAGGAGTCTAATTCCAGCAGATTTCGTATCTTTGTGCTATTAACTACATTAAATGCAGCTGATAATATAAATATGTCCAAAGAATATCGAGCAATGAACAATTTTCTTAGCGTAAATGTTCAGAGAAGTAGAATACTTTCGCAATGCTACGACTGGGAAAACGAGTTACCAACTGAAAATGGAAATACATTGTACCACTGCGATAGTACCAAACATGCAAATGTAGAACTGTATTAGGCACAAGAATGCAATGAAACACTTGTAATAATGGGATGTTATTTCAGCCTTATCGGTTACATGCCATTGTAACCACAACGTGACATCCTATTTTTACAAACCGATTTAGAGAAAGAAATGGCAATAGACTTGGACATTCCAATGAATCCCATCCCGGGAAGCCATGAAAAGAGGAACAGAATTTTGATGTTACCGATTATAGACGACTAGGTTTTGAACGGCGCAGGGGAGGTGAATTTAATAATACAACACATGCAAGCGATATTTACACAAATCAGTAGTAAGAGGAACAGAAAATTTGCCCACATGCTTCTGGATGAACAAAAAAAGTACAAGTGAATTATACGATATTTGCGGTAAATAAGATTACTTCCAAGTAGTGCATACGAGTTAGAAGAAAATTCATCCACTGTTCAAAAATAAGTATGTAAATTACAATCGATATGAGGTGAACTAGCAAACAGAGTGCAGAATATATCAGAAGAAGCTGGTTGAGCCGTGCGTGGCTCGTGTTCTCGCCATCATGTATTTTACACCCTGTTATTAATGTACTTCCCCCTCACAGCGTTAATTTAAATTACTACCGTCACTGAGTTGCTGCTTTGCCTGACGGTGACCGGCGTTAGCAGCGCCTATCGATATATCCCCTCTCGTAGTATCTTTGGTCGACTGCTCTGACTTCCCGGTCGTTGTCTGTCGTAAGGGAGTTCGGGTTGCGAGCTGGGGCCGCCAGTCAGTTGGAAAGTGTCTGGACAGCAGTCCGGACCTGCCAGTCGGGGAGTAGCAATGCGGCACTAGTGCAGTCGGCTTGGAGCAGTGAGGTCTGTGTCGACATGGCTCGCCCGACCATTGCCGCCACGCATCACTTGAGCCGGGCCACGGTTTTGTTGGAGCGTCGATCGGTCGTCCTACCGGACGATGCGTTTTGACTCGCCGATCGTTCATGAGTCGGCTGTGTGTGTGTGCATCGAATCCCGATTTGTTTACGTGCTTCATTAGTTACGATTGGTTATCGTTCAGATCTTCATGCTAGTGTTTGTCAGGTTGTGTGTGTGGTTTGCGTTATTTCCACTGACGACTATCTTAGATGTTGTCGGCATTCTGCGGGCAGTCGGTCGGTTGGTGCGGACCTGGGAGAATCTCCGTGCGGTGCAGTTGGCTGGGTCTCCCTTACATCCTATCTCTCTTGCGCTTTAGTGCTACCATGTATTGCTAAACTTAATGCCACTTCTGTATGCAGCGACATCAGCACAACATTCTATGTCGTTTTATTTCTGGTAAGCTCGTATTCCTTGCCACGTTCTATTTGACGAAACATCACTATCTGGCTTTCAGTATTATAACAAGAACGTACCTTTAATAATGTTACAAGATCTAATGATGAGAGCATAGACCTATTGAAAATGGTCACAGTAATAAAAAGAATTACAAAGAATTGAACATACAACACGTCAGCCACAGTTGCAATTCTTCAATAATAACTAACTTGAGTTCAGTACTTAGACCAGCTAGCTCAACAGTATATAAAACTGACACACATTCGTTCTGCAGTGCAAATATTTTCTGGGTAACTCTTTGCGTGAATATAAAATCCTTCGAGCCAATAATATTTGCTACATGTGTTCAGGAACATACGAGTACTGAATTGTCAGTGTCAGAACTTTTGTCACAATTATTCCACAATACACTCATACTGCAGATGAATGGTCCAAGGCACACTAACTACTGATTCCCGTTTTATTAGCGATTAATAATATTTGTTGTATATAAATGACTTGCACCATCTGTCATCACAAATCACGATATTGGAATGTCAACGGCGGCCAGAACTGCGGGCTCGCATCAACGATGCTTTCGAACTCATTGATGGGGACATGCTGCGCCGAGTGTGGGAGGAACTTGATTATCGGCTTGATGTCTGCCGAATCAGTAAAGGGGCACATATCAAACATTTGTGAATGCCTAAAAAACTTTTTGAGTTTTTGTATGTGTGTGCAAAGCATTGTGAAAATATCTCAAATAATAAAGTTATTGTAGAGCTGTGAAATCGCTTCAATCATTTGTAATAACCCTGTATTTCTAAACTTGATGCCACTTGTGCATGCTGCGACAACAGCACCACATTCTATGTCGTTTTATTTGTGGCAAGCTGGCGTTCCCTATCCGACTTTCAGTACTGTAACAAGAACATGCATTTCATAATGTTACAAGATCTAATGATGAGAGCATATACCTGTTGAAAATGATCAGAGTAATAAAAAGAAATAAAAAGTAATAAAATTATAAACAGCCGACCAGTTGCAATGGCTAAAGAAATCTTTACCTAGGTTTCAACAAAATTAATTTTGTCTTCTTCAGAAGGTTGCAATTTTATATTAGTATGGACTGATGTATCATCGTCATTTTTACAAATATCTGCATAGATCCATTTGTCAAAATTAAAATATAGCCCGGAAAATAGGGTTTGTCATGTAAGTGTAAATTAGTACATGGATGTTGCAAAGCTCGCTAATTTACACTTACATGACAAACCCTATTTTCAGGGCTATATCTTAATTTGGACAAATGGATCTATGCAGATATTTGTAAAAATGACGATGATACATCAGTCCATACTAATGTAAAATTGCAACTTTCTGAAGAAGACAAAATTAATTTTGTTGAAACCTAGGTAAAGATTTCTTTATCCATTGCAACTGGTCGGCTGTTTATAATTTTATTACGTGGAACCGTTGCTGTTGTGCAGCTATGTTTAAAATACTGGAATAAAAAGTATTGGATACATAACACGTCAGCTTCAGCTGCAATTCTTCAAGAATAACTATCTTCAGTACTTAACACCAGCTAGCCCAACAGTATACAAAACTGACACACATTCATTCTGCAGTGCAAATGCTGATATATTTTCTGGGTAACTCTTTGCGTGAATATAAAATCCTTCGAACCAATAATATTTGCTACATGCGTTCGGGAACATACCAGTACTGAATTGTCAGTGTCAGAACTTTTTGTCATAATTATTCCACAATACACTCATACTGCAGATGAATGTTCCAAGGCACACCAGCTACTGATTCCCGTTTTATTAGCCATTAATAATATTTGTTGTATATAAATCACTTGTACCATCTGTCATCACAAATCACAATATTGGAATGTCAACGGTGGGCATGACGACTAACGTTTTTGCGGTGTAAAATGTTGGCATTTTTCAGGAACACGAGACATTAAATGCTTCACAGACAACTTTAATAGCAGCAGTTAAAACAATTCAATGTGTAGGAGAAGCCAAAAGATTTACTTGTAGTCAGATACTTCTAGTCTAGTGACGAATTTCTTAGGAAGACTAAGTTATGCCTATTGTATCAATAATATTACAAGATACGAATTCGGCAAGAATCAGACTTTTTCAGTCTTTAATGAAGTTGTGTCATCAGTAACGGAAAATATTGAAAATTATTTTCTTTTGAAAGTGCGCTGTTACAATAGCGCCGCAATTATTTACCTCTCATTCTTATTTAAAGGTGTACGTGTTATTATAAGTGTTTCAGTTTCGAATGGACACATAAATTTAATGCAACCGTATTTGCACAGTAGTTTTATTAAAACAGCTTACAGATTGGCTACAATCTGGAGAAATCGATGAGTGTAATCTTAATTAGTTTTTCATCCGACAGTGGACCGTGCGCCGTTGATAACAGTACATTTAATGAATTTAATCTTATCTTTAAGCGAGTTCTCATGCTGAATGATGCTATCACCTCACGCCACGTCCGTTGAGCAACTGTGTCACGTGCATTCACGCAGTATCACATCCAATACATTTCCAACTGTCAGTGTGTACTGTTACTAAAGCTGTTAATCACTCATGCAAACCGAATCTGCAGAAATCGCGTCTCCGTCCAGCTACAAAGATTTAGGTTTCTGTGCTTTCTTTGAAAATTAGACAGGCCATTTTATTCCTGATTCTTCTATAATCCGCTGTAACGTTTCAAGTTTTATATCCTCGTCGTCGAGAGGGTGGTACAATTAACCTGTCCTCCTATACCGTCTTTAGTCAGAAGACCGTTCCGTGCTGCAAATAATGTTGTGCATTTTGTATGCACTGCAATTTCTAAAACCACATATGTCGGCTATTTTTCCTGCGTTTCATTTTCATCGCAACAAATAATATACTCGCTGCCATCGCTCGTCCCATCCCGTCGACCTAAATTTTTAGAACATCCGGCACTCAACCTTTCATTGGAGATCTACAAATGTTCTGACGACCCCCGCCGACAGCAGAGGTAAACAGGCCGTTCTGTCTGTGAAAGCGGCCATCTTCCTTCAGTTACAGCCAATCTCTCCAGCGCTCTAGTACTACCAAGTAATGCTACACTTAATGCCACTTGTGTATGCTGCGACATCAGCACAACATTCTACGATGCTTTATTTCTTTTTTTTTTCGCCGGCCGGTGTGGCCAAGCGGTTAAAGGCGCTACAGTCTGGAACCGCGTGACCGCAACGGTCGCAGGTTCGAATCCTGCCTCGGGCATGGATGTGTGTGATGTCCTTAGGTTAGTTAGGTTTAAGTAGTTCTAAGTTCTCGGGGACTGATGACCTTAGAAGTTAAGTCCCATAGTGCTCAGAGCCATTTTTGGATGCTTTATTTCTGACAAGTTGGTATTCCCTGCCACGTTTTATTTGACGAAACATCGCTACCTAACTTTAATTATGTTACAAGATGTAATGATGAGAGCATAGACATGTCGAAAATGGTCACAGTAATAAAAAGAATTGCTAGCGGTCTGGTCATATTTCATGTGTGGTTATAACGCGCACGCGTGAGTGAGCAGACGATCTTGTGTCATCACGCGACGTCGTGGTGGCGTCCTCTGGTGTTGACGATATGAACTAAAGCACTTGAGCTCTCGAGCTCGTAGTGTATACACTGGGTGCAACCATCTTGAATAACTGTACTTGCGTCATGATCTGACGTCAGGAGAGCGCCCTCTATAGGCATGGATATGAAGTAAGCCAGTTGTAGTCCAGCTGCAGTGGAGAACACACCTCCCTGAAATTCGTTAAATAATAAAGACAAGTCCTTTTTTCGCACCATTATCGTAGGTGTGCCGCACTATAATGTTGGAATTTGAAGTTCACTCGATTTTTATTGGGGAGGGGGTTAGGTTAGTGGAGGTAGCCCAATTGACCTTCTTCCCGCCAAAATTCAAACTTCCTGCCAAAATGCGCCACCTTGGATGACGTCATCGTCGCCACCTTGGATAACGTCATCGCCGCATTCTTGGATAACGGTACTTTGGGGTAGAATTGGTGTTGTTCCAATACTTTCGTGCAGCCACTGTGCGTAATAGGCTGCATGATTCGCAACAACACTCCAGGCGTCTATGTCGAGATCCATCTTTGCAACCACGACACGATGCAGCGCGGTACAGATGGGCCCAGCAACTTGCCAAATGGATTGGCATCACGTTCGCTTCACCGATGAGTGTCGTATATGCCTCCAACCAGACAATCGTCGGAGACGTAATTGGTAACAACCTGGTTGGGCTGAATGCCTTAGATACACTTTCCAGCGAGTGCAGCAAGGTTGAGGTTTCCTGCAGTTTTGGCGTGGCATTATGTGGGGCCGACGTACGACGCTGGTGGTCATGGAAGGAAACGTAACGGCTGAACGATACTTGAATGCCATGCTCCGACCGATAGTACAAGCATATCGGCAGCATAATGGTGAATTAGTCGTCTTCATGGACGACAATTCGCACCGCCATTGTGCACATCTTGTAAATGACTTCCTTCAGAATAAAGATATCGGTCGCTTTGAGTGACCAGCATGTTTTCCACACATGTACCATTTCGAACATGCCAGAGATAGATAGAAAAGTGCTGTTTGCGGACGACGTGACATACTAAACTCTCTGATTGGTCTACGTCGAATCGCCGTCGCGGAACGGGATAATCTAGATCGACAGTGCCTTGATGAACTTGTGAGTACTATACAACGACGAATGCAGGCATTCATCAATGCAAGAGGACCTGCTACTGGGTATTAAAGGTACTGGTGTGTACAGCACTCTGGACTACCATCTTTGAAGGTCTCACTGTATGGTGGTACAACGTGCAAGGGAAGTGTCCAGGCGTCTCGGAGCAATGAAAAGAGTGGAAACGATGTTTATGTAGATCTCCATTCCTATTTTCTGTACAGGTTCCGGAACTCACACAACATAGGTGATGAAAAACTTATTAAGATGTGTGCAAAAATTGCTATTTTCTTTTAAAAATTACGATACAAAGCCTGATAACTACGTATATCCAAAAGCTACCTTATCGTATACCTTGAAATGCGTTATTTAGTAACCAGACGTGCCACGTGACCTGAACAGAAACACACGTGCCGTACAACCATCGGCTGCCGCCGCCAGTATTCGTCAGGACTGATCACTAGAACAGCTCAGCAGAACTGCTCCGTACACACCCAGCTCAGTCCACCAACCCGTAAATGCTGCCTCCCCACGCTGCTCGCGCCAGCCTCTGCCACGTCCGTAACATCTATGAAGGCACTCTTCTTAATGAATGATGATAATAAAACAGAGACTACTTAGTAGTCTCTACAGCCCAGATTTAGCTCCGACTATTTGTTAAGTGAATCGTTATATTTTAATCCTAAGTAGGTACATCCTGTTCAGTCGTAACATGAATTTAAATTCTTCAGGATTAGCGTGAGCATTCGTCTGTTCCGACAAATCTCAAATACTCTGTGTCTCCTCCCCCCACTCCCACGGTCTCCAAACATTGCACGCATACCTAACGCTGGTTCCATGTAGACTGTACAGCATTGTGACACGCAGGTATTGTTAGTTCAAGAGCCAATTACCAATATGTCCCCAGTGAAGGTGAAGGTCCCAACAGGCTCAAAGTTAGCAAAGCACTTTTCATCATTTGGATATGTGAACATATTTTTGTATTATAGAACTCTAGGTTACCGAAGATAGTTTCAGGAAAGGAGAACGGTTGGAATACTGTCGTACAGGAACACTCCCACGCAACTGGCAAGCCGCACAGTGTTATTCAGCTTAGTAAACTGTTCCAGGAGATACTTCGGTTGGTGTCAAGCGCGTATCAGATGCTGATGTGTACGATGATAGTTCTTGGCTTTTAACTTATTTTCTTTATTGTCCTCACTCGCGGCAACGCTGTTGCGTTAATTTTATGGTACTGATGATGTAAGGTCTTCTGACTGAAGACGGTAAAGGAGGACAGATCACGTGTGCCACCATGTCGACGACGGGATTATCATATTTGAAACGTAACGGCGGATTATGGAAGAATGGGGAAAAAATCGGGCTGTCTAATGTTCTAAAAAAGCTCAGCAACCTAAATCTTTGTAGCTGGACGGAGACATGATTTCAGCAGTTTCGGTTTGCAGGAGTGATTAAAAACTTTAGTAACAACACGCACTGACACCGAGGAGCTTTATTAGATGTGATATTGCGTGAATGCACGTGACACTGTTGTTTAACTGACGTGATGTGAGGACGGAGATATCTCATGGGGTTAAGTCGGGAGAGCGTGGAGGCCATGACATGAATTGCTGATCATGATCTCCACAACGACCGATCCATCGGTTTTCCAATCTCCTGTTTAAGAAATGCCGAACATCATGATGGAAGTGCGGTGGAGCACCATCCTGTTGAAAGATGAAGTCGGCGCTGTCGCTCTCCAGTTGTGGCATGAGCCAATTTTCCAGCATGTCCAGATAAACGTGTCCTTCGTTTTTTTCGCAGAAGAAAAAGGGGCCGTAAACTTTAAACCGTGAGATTGCACAAAACACGTCAACTTTTGGTGAATTGCGAATTTGCTGCACGAATGCGTGTGGATTCTCTACCGCCCAGATTCGCACATTGTGTCTGTTCACTTCACCATTAAGAATAAATATTGCTTCATCACTGAAAACAAGTTTCGCACTGAACGCATCCTCTTCCATGAGCTGGTTGCAACCGCACCGAAAATTCAAAGCGTTTGACTTTGTCATCGGGTCTCAGGGCTTGTAGCAATTGTAAACGGTAAGGCTTCTGCTTTAGCCTTTTCCGTAAGATTTTCCAAACCGTCGGCTGTGATACGTTTAGCTCCCTGCTTGGTTTATTCGTCGACTTCCGCGGGCTACGCGTGAAACTTGCCCGCACGCGTTCAACCGTTTCTTCGCTCACTGCAGGCCGACCCGTTGATTTCCTCTTACAGAGGCATCCAGAAGCTTTAAACTGCGCATACCATCGCCGAATGGAGTTAGCAGTTGGTGGATCTTTGTTGAACTTCGTCCTGAAGTGTCGTTGCACTGTTATGACTGACTGATGTGAGTGCATTTCAAGCACGACATACGCTTTCTCGGCTCCTGTCGCCATTTTGTCTCACTGCGCTCTCGAGCGCTCTGGCGGCAGGAACCTGAAGTGTGGCTTCAGCCGAACAAAACTTTATGAGTTTTTCTACGTATCTGTAGTGTGTCGTGAACATATGTCAATGAATGGAGCTACAGTGAATTTATGAAATCGCTTCAATCATTCGTAATAGCCCTGTACATGGTAGCACTAGAGCGCAACAGAGATAGGCTGTAACCGAAGGGAGACGGCCGCCTATACAGACTCAACGGCCTGTTTACTCAGTGCTGTCGGCGGGGACCGTCAAAACATTTACGAGTGTTCAATGAAAGGTCGAGTGCCAGATGTTCTACAAATTTAGCTCGACGGAAAACAACAAACGGCGACAATGAGTATATTGTTCGCTGTGATAAAAATGAAACGCAGGAAAATAGTAGACATATGTAGTTTTACAAACTGCAGAGCATACAAAATGGACACATTTATTTGCAGCACGGAACAGTCCAAACAGGCTCAAATTATGTATGTAAATCTACATCCTTTCGCCTTATCTTTTCAATGACTCTCATGTTGGCATTTTTATAAATCACTGTAACATACTGTCAGTAAAGATATTATTTTTCACGAGGTAAATTACCAAGCCTGGAGAGTCTTAAGTTTGGGAAGGCTTTTACCAATTTAGTGTCAAATGATATCTATGTACAAACATTTCTACACATCGAAAAAGGTTTTGCATCACTCAGGTTCGCAGAACTCCTGAAGGAGTTGGTCGGACAGCCGATCAGTTCCAGTCATTCCTGCAGGAAGGTGGTGCACGACTCTGGAGGTCTGTAGTTCAGCAATGCCGCGTCCGCACAGTTCCTTTGTGCCACGATCGACTCTCAACAAGTGAAGTGTCCAGGCGTGAACCAAAGCGATGATGTTTGGACATGGAGGAGATACACAGACACAGGCGCTGTCGATGACATGCCTCGTTCAGGCCGCCCTAGACCTGCTACTACTTTAGATGACCGCTACTTACGGATAGTAGCTCGGAGGAATCTTGAAAGTAACCCAACCATGTTGAACAATGCTTTTCGTGGAGCCACAGGACTTCGTGATATGACGCAAACTGTGCGCAATAGCCTGCTGATGTGCTACTTGACAGAGGCAGCTACTAACGTACGGTAGATTGACAGGGAGATTACCGAACAACCGCAGGTTGCTCTAACCCGCCCTTACTCCACAAGGGAAAAACGGAGCACTTAATTTATAAACAACCACCTTCCTTTGGGTGGGCAAACGGAGAAGAATGGTGGGACGACCCCAAAGCAAAACGGCTGGTGACCTCACCAAGAAAACAAGTAGAATTTAACAAGAGTAAATCAAACAAGGTATCACCAATCACTTAACTTCTAATAAACTGCGATTTCTCGAGAATACCTGGCGCAGCACCCGCAAATCGCTCTCCCCAACCGTCCGCTGCCAGCCGCATCATCGGACGCAGGTAGGCGCGCCGATCTCCCGTCTCACGGCGTCGCAGCTCGCACCGGCCAGACTGATGTCGTGGGTTGACTCCTGTTGCCCTCGTGTCGACCGCAAAGGCACTACCCCTCGGTATATGCCGCTGCCCACTGGACTCACGTGGCGACCTCACATGCGCCGACGCTCAAGACGGACAAGTCATCTTGTGTCTCAGTGTGCGACCGACCAACAGACCGATCCAACCAGCAATGACCATTGCCTGACCAAACTCGAGCAGACTCGCGGCCTAACGCGCAGACTCAGATGCAGGAACTAAGCCCCGACTGGGCGACCAATCGCTGAGTTCTCTTACTGGCGGAGGGGAAAGACCCTCATTTTGCCGGCTATTAAAGGTTGACCCTAACGACAGACATACTAGTACTCCGAACGACAGACCGACACTAACTGCCTAACAAATGCGGACGAGAGACAGACTAGGAAGCTGGTGATGTGAGGCTGACCCAGACAGACCGACTCCCTGGCTCATAGCGCCCCTTAAATGCACGTGAACAGACAAACTTTCCCCTTTCCCACCAGAGGGAGACACCAAAGCTGCGATTGCAACCGCGGCACCACCACCAGAAACGAAGGGCGACTACTTCACACTACGCGCTGTGGCGCACTCTTCAAAACAGCAATTTTTACCACGGCTCAGGAAGGAACGTCACGATGTTGAATAAAAATTTTCGTACAGCCACAGGACGTCCTGTTACAACTCAAACTGTGCGCAATATGCTGCATGATGAGCAACTTCACTCCCGACGTCCATGCCGATTTCCGTCTTTGCAACCGCGACACTTTTCAGTGCGGTACAGATGGGCCTAACAGGTTGCGGAATGGACCGCTCAGGTTTGACATCACGTTCGCCTCACCGATGAATGTCGTATATGCCTTAAACCAGACAATCATCGGAGTCGTATTTTGTGGCAACCCTATCAGGCCGAACGCCTTAGACACACTGTCCAGCGAGTGCAGCAAGGTTGAGGTTTCCTGCAGTTTTGGCGTGGCATTATCTGAAGCCGACATACGAAGACGGTGGTCATGGAAGGCCTCGTAACGGCTGTACTATACGTGAATGTCATCCTTCGGCCGATAGTCCAAGCATATCGGCAGCATATTGGCGGGGCATTCGTTCTCGTGTACGACAATTCGCGCCCACATCGCGCATATCTTGGGAATAACTTCCTTCAGGATAACGACATCGGTCTACTGGAGTGACCAGCATCTTCTGCAGATATGAACGCTATCGAACATCCCTGGCACAGATAGAAAATCATTTTTTGTGGACGACGTGACCCACCAACCACCCTGAAAAATCTACGCCGAATGGGGAATGGGACAATCTGGACAAACAGTGTCTTGATGAACTTGTGACTTCTATACAACGACGAATGCTGGCATGCATCAATGCAAGAGCACGTGCTACTGGGTATTAGAGGTATCAGTGTGTACAGCAATCTGGACCACCACCTGTGAAGGTGCCGCTGTGTGGTGGTACAACATGCAAGGGATATGTCCAAGCGTCACGGAGCAACGAAAAGAGAGAAAACGATGATTATTTTGATCTCTATTCCTATTTTCTGTACAGGCTCCAAATTCTTCGAAACGGGTGATGCAAAAAGTTTTCTGATGTGACCAGAAATTGGTATTTTCTTTTTAAAAATTACTGTACAAGGCCTGATAACTACGTATATCCTAATGCTTCCTTATCGTATGCCTTGAAATGCATTAATTAGTAGCCAGACGTGACACCTGTCCTCTGAACAACACAAAGACACCTGCCTCACCTCCATTGCGTACAAACATCTGCAGCGCACGCCAGCGTTAATCAGCACTGGTCACTAAAACTGCTCAGCAGAACTGCTCCATACACACCCAATTCACTCCTCCCAACCGTAAATGGCGTCTCCCCACGCTGCTCGCGCAGACCTTTCTTGTCTACGTCCGTAAAATCTCGGAAAGCACTATTCTTAATGAATGATGTGAATAAAACATAGAGACTACGTAGATGTCTCTAACGCCTAGATTTAGCGCCGACTGTTTGTTAAGTGAATCACTAGATTTAATCATAAGTAGGTACATCCTGTTCAGTCGGAAAATGAATGTAAATTCTGCAGGGTTAGGTACAACCTAAACGTAAAACACACCCTGTTTTTTAGTTTCAGTGAGGGTCACCTGTTCCGACAAATCACAGATAATCGGTTTCTGCTCCCCCCACTCCCACCCTCTGGAAAAATTGCACTCATACGAAACGCTGGCAGCATGTAGACTGTACAGTATCGTGACGGGCAGTTTTTGTTACTTTAAGAGCCAATTACCAATATATCTCCCAGTGATAGTGAAGATTCCAACAAGATCACAGTTAAGAAAGCACTTTCCGTCATTTGGATAGCTCAGCATATTTCTGTGATATAAAACGCTACACTACCGAAGGTAGTTTCAGGAAAGGAGAATGGTTGGAATAATATCGTACAGGAACACTGCCACACAACTGGGAAGCCGTACAGTGTTGCTCAGCTTAGCAAAGTGATCACTAATATGAAGAATCAAAAAAAGGAAACTGATCTGAAGGAAACTCGAAGTTAACCAAGTAACCTTAGAGATTCGAAAGATTGGTACAGTGTTGTTGTCCGAGAAAGATAATCCTGTTTTGAGAGAGATTCCAAGAGATTCTTCGGTTGGTGTCGAGTGCGTATCAGATACTCCTGTGTGCGGTGATTGTGATTGGCTTTTAACTTATTTTCCTTGTTGTCTTAACTGGCGGCGACACTGTTGCGTTACTTTCATGGTACTGATGATGGAAGGTCTTCTGACTATCAAGTGTACCACCCTGTCGAGGACGAGGATATCAAATTTGAAACGTAGTAGGGGATTATAGAAGAATCAGGAATAAAACGGGATGTCTAATTTTCAAAGGAAGCACAGAAACCTAAACCTTTGTAGCTGGACGGAGACGCGATTTCTGCAGATTCGGTTTGCAGGAATGATTAAAAGCTTTAGTAACAGTACACATTGCCACGATGGAAATTTATTACCTGTGATATTGCGTGAATGCACGTGACACTGTTGCTCAACGGACGTGGGATGAGGTGATAGCATCATTCAGCGTGAGAACTCGCTTATAGATAAGATTAAATTCATTAAATGTACTGTTATTTACGGCGCACAGTCCACTGTCAGATAAAAATTACATTTAGATTTCACACATTGATTTCTCCAGATTAGAGCCAATCTGTAAGCTGTTCGAATAAAACTATTGTGAAATACAGTTCCATTAAGTGTTGCTTACTCAATGTAGAGAAGTGTAATGTGCAGCGAACACATAGAAACAAAGATCCCTTATCATTTAGCTACAATATAGCAGGTCAGCAACTGGAAGCAGTTAACTCCATAAATTATCTGGGAGTATGCATTAGGAGTGATTTAAAATGGAATGACCATATAAAGCTGATCGTCGGTAAAGCAGATGCCAGACTGAGATTCACTGGAAGAAACCTAAGGAAATGCAATCCGAAAACAAAGGAAGTAGGTTACAGTACGCTTGTTCGCCCACTGCTTGAATACTGCTCAGCAGTGTGGGATCCATACCAGATAGGGTTGATAGAAGAGATAGAAAAGATCCAACGAAGAGAAGCGCGCTTCGTTACAGGATCATTTAGTAATCGCGAAAGCGTTACGGAGATGATAGATAAAGTGGAAGACTCTGCAGGAGAGACCCTCAGTAGCTTGGTACGGGCTTTTGTTGAAGTTTCGAGAATATACCTCCACCGAGGAGTCAAGCCGTATATTGATCCCTCCTACGTATATCTCGCGAAGAGACCATGAGGATAAAATCAGAGAGATTAGAGACCACACAGAGGCATACCGAGAATCCTTCTTTTCACGAACAATACAAGACTGGAATAGAAGGGAGAAGCGATAGAGGTACTCAAGGTACCCTCTACCACACACCGTCAGGTAGCTTGCGGAGTATGGATGTAGATGTAGATGTAGAGTTGTCGCCTGTATCAAAGGTTGTCAAGAAAGTACTCCTGCCGGTCGTAGTGCTGCTGTCTGCCATTTTAGTCCGCGATATGTGTGGGAAACTACGCCAAAAGGAAAAGGTGTGGATGCATTGACGCGCTTTATGGCACCTCCTGCTGCGTTTACGTGCCTATTGTGGGTGGTGGTGTGTCTGGGATGTTTACCTCGGCCGTGTCTGTGGAAACCGCGTAATTTCTACGCTGGGCGTCGCGGTCGTGACCTCCAGCGCAGAGTCGTGAAAAGAAGAGGAGATATCTGGCTAAGATCTTCCCGACAAGTGACACGTCCTCTGCGGCGATGAACCGAATTGTGGTGCCAATGTGACACCACTAACCCATGTTACACCTCTCAAACTTCTGAGCACTGGCCTTCTTCCACATGTGTCGTCACCTTGGCGCTTGCAGCGTCGTGAAGCCCGAGCGTGACCCCAAGGTTATGCACCATTACAGAGGAAGTTTGAAGATGCGTTTGTGCAAACTTTAGAACATATACGTTGCTATGGGAGACTATTAAGGGGTTTAGAAAAAGTAATCCTTTAGTGTTGTTGAGCAGTGTGTAACCTCCCAACAGTAAAATGAAATAAATAATTATATCATTTGCATTCAGTGTAACCTCCCCACAATAAAATAATATAAATAATATTCACAGTTAGTGTAACTACCCAACAGATACACTCCAAAACCTCCCCACAGTAAAATTTCGTAACCTACCAATAATACAATGTGACTAACTTCTCAATAAAATTGTCGCTCACTTATAACCTTTCAATAATGACTGTGAATTTGAACTGGTGAATTTTGGACGTCAGCAGCGTTGCGTCATGGCCGTGAAAGATCATTCTGAATAAACTGAAAATTCTTACCTCAATAAGGTCACCGGATAACGCGTATATATTTGCTCCGATAAGAAATTTTTCTGGCACAGCCCTGTGCAATGCTGGTCGATAGATTTGTCATGTATAAAAAGAAACAACTGATTTTTCTTTACAATAATCGGGATGACCATGGATTGGAGATATTAGTAAGTTCTTTAAATTGAGATGAATGATTATCAAAAGTTAATTTTTTATAAGAAAGATTATTATTAAGAGATTTAAAAAAAAAAAAAAACATTTACCTGGGGCTTGACATAACAATAGTACATATGCGCGAGGCTGCTTTTACCTTATATTATATCGCTCAGGCTCCGCCATCGCTCCCCACGACCGGCCCAGCCAACTCCATACACCAGACTGCTAGCAACTACTACTACAACTAACACACAGTTCCTACTACTGACAACACTGCTCTCTGGTCTGAGATTCTCTTATACCTTACATATCGCAGGCAGCGCGTGAGCAATCCATCGAAATTACATCTGCTCGAGTGCGCTAGCAACAAATTCCTTAATCATGGACCTCTCACAAGTATAGTTCAGCACTATCGTCCAATAAACGAAATATCATAATACATATCAAAAGAGAACCAAACACATGTTTTGCAGTTAAGAAACATCAGAAGAAGTGTTCGGCTTATATGATGGCAGGACCGTTCCCGTTCGACATGACTGAGGAAAATAACGGCTGCAGCACTCTGACGTTGTTAGTAGACGACGCAGTTGAGTGCTACTACAACTTTATTCTCGGCGTACTACATGCGAATGGAAAAAGCGTGGTATAAATGAACGTGGTGCCATATATGACCACAAACCCCACGGTGGCTTCTGTAGTGCATGTACACATGTAGCTTTGTAGAAGCATGATTTTCAAATATTTCATTGTATAGAATTCTCTTTATTTGTGAATATAAATGTTCATCTTACATTTATCACAACTGTAAATTTGCGAACTGTAGCACTGACGGGTAGCACGCCTCGACAGCACATGCAACTGTGAGATCCATTAATCTTCATTTACTTTACTGTTGGCAAAGCATGCGGGACTGTGACAATCGTATAATTTCTTGGAGCAACCTTCCGGTGCGACCAAAAAAGTTACAGGAAAAATAGGTGCCAGGTTGAGTATAAATTCAAGGACGTTAGACAGCAATCCATCAACAGAAGAAGTAGCTTACATGCAACTCGTTCGACAGAACCTCAAGCTTCGCACGACAACCTTGGACGCTTAGCAGGATGGTTTAATAGAAGGGGTGAAAAGATGCAAGGAAGCGCGAAACATTTCCCTAGACAATCCGAAAGAAGTACGAATCACAAAAAAAAGAATGAAAAAATTCTACCCTGATCGAATGTTTAAATGAAGGAAATAGAAGCTATTAGAAGAACCACACAACGATTTCTCACGGGTATATCGAGACACTGAGTGTCACTAAAACGATCAGTGGCACTACTGGACAAGAAGAAGGGACCGGCTGGTAGGATATTGTTCTGAGGCATCAAGGGATCACAAATTTAGCATTGGAGGGCAGCGTGGAGGGTAAATGTCATAGAGGGAGACCAAGAGATGAATACACTAAGCAGATTCAGAAGGATGTAGGCTGCTGTAGGTATTGGGAGATGTAGAAGCTTGCACAGGATAGAGTATCATGGAGAGCTGCATCAAACCAGTCTCAGGACTGAAGACCACAACCACAACAACAACAACAACAACAACTGCAGTCGGAGATATTATTGTAAAGACGTCGTGAATCATGAAAGATTTTCTCATAAAGGTAAGTGTCAAGAAAGAAAAATACTCCTTTCAACATACAGCTCGCACAATAAGAGCGATGCTACAATTAGAATCTCTGATTCATGCAGATGTGAACGAACAATCTTCGTTCACGTCGTGTGCGAATATAATTGGAACGAGGAAAAGCTGTACTGGTAGAGTATGAATTTTCCGTGATACACCGTGTAGTAACTGGCAGATACAGATACATATGAAAACTGTGGGAGGTAGGTTTCAATTACTTGGCAGCACTAACGATCAAGATGCTGTCTGCGCTTGTTTCGAGAGCTGAAGACACTAACTTCATGATATTAATATTAAACGAGAAGACTGCAGTACATTCCACGGTATTTTGGTGTGTTGTGACCTACTGCAACTAATACATACATCTGATAGCATCATCGTGCAATCAACTTTTGAGATAAAGCATAGTTAATTTCCCTAATGTTCTACACTGCCGGCCATTGTGGCCGTTCGGTTCTAGGCGCTTCAGTCTGGAACCGCGTGACCGCTACGGTCGCAGGTTCGAATCCTGCCTCGGGCATGAATGTGTGTGATGTCCTTAGGTTAGTTTGGTTTAAGTAGTTATTAGTTCTAGGGGACTGATGACCACAGATGTTAAGTCCCATAGTGCTCAGAGCCATTATTGTTCTACACTTGTGCACGGGAGTTGTGACGAAAATGCAGAAACACTCCAATTATGAAAAGACCTCGATCTATCGGACATGGCCCTTTGCACAGCGTTTCACAAAGATCACATTCAAGACAACGTCAGTGAGAAACAATCTTCTCCTCCCACGCAAGCAGCTCGTTTCTTGGTTATCCAAGTCTTCATTTTTGCACATACGCGAGTAGAAAAGTGTAACCCCTACTTACTAGGTATGGTGTAGCACACAAAAGGCAACACATCAAAGGGATTTCCGTGAAGCGGCGTTTAACATTACATTACACCTCTGCACAAATATGACGCCTAACTGTTACCACCCGTTACGGCACAGCCCAATCCCTTAGCGCGCTGCGGTTACAGTACACAAAAACTCTTACAGCCAAACCATTGTCTTCAGCACAAGATCGGGAAAAGGCTAGCTGTATTATATCAAATATCTTGTAGCCATTGAGAAGGTCGTATCAAGGTCTACATCGATTTTTAAGTGCCTTATCTCAGCAGATAAAGAATCCGACGCAGAGGTTTTTTTCAAGTACAGTGATTACCCCCGACTGAGATAGAGCACTCGTCCTTGGGTCTCTCACTGTATATATAGGCCGGGGTCCGAGGGGGCTGCACCACCGCTTCCACCATGCAGCGCCTCGCCCTCTTCTTGGTGTGCCTCTTGGGTTCCGCCCTTGCCGCGCCCTCGCCGGCCAGGCTGTGGAGCCGGGGTAACGGCCGCATCATTGGAGGCTCCAACGCCAACATCGCCGACTACCCGTGGCAGCTGTCCTTCCAGTATGGCGGTTCGCACATTTGCGGAGCGTCCATCATCAGCTCCAGCTGGGCTCTGACGGCCTCTCACTGCGTTGACGGTATGAGCCTCCTTCTGATGACTTTCCGAGCGGGGTCTTCAATTCGTGGAAGCGGTGGCACCGTCCTGAGGGCCTCCTCTGGCTACATGCACGCGTCGTACGACAGCAGCACTATAGACTACGATATCGCAGTCATACAGGTGAGTCCCAGTGGCTGAAAGTGTGGATCACCAAATTAGTTCACTGATTTTTAGAGTATTCTCAAACAGAAGTTCGATGTAATTGTTGTATCTCCAAAATGGACTAATGAATTATCAATATCTTGTAGCTGAATTCATAGCCGTGCAATACTGAATAACTAACAAACATGAATGTTCTATGTGGCCTCTAAATTCCTGAAGTATTTCCCACAGTAGTGTGTGGCTCTAATCGCATTGATGTTGAAATTTTCCTCACTAAAGTTACTCCTGAACTTAGATTTATCCGTCCCAAATAGGTCTGACCAGTTTTATGTAAGTAAGATTACCCAGAGAGCAGATGCACGAATTTCTTTAATGTTCTGCCATTTTTATTATTATTGATAAAAATCGCAAAAAAAATTGTTCAAAAGGTTCTGAGAACTTAGAACTACTTAAACCTAACTAACCTAAGGACATCACACACACACCCGTGCCCGAGGCAGGATTCGAACCAGCGACCGTAGCAGTCGCGCGGTTACGGACTGAAGCGCCTAGAACCACTCGGCCACCACGACCGGCAAAATCGCAAAACAATAAATTTTATGTGGCCTCTGCGTTTCTGAAATCTTTGACACAGTAGTGTGTGTCTCTAATAGTATTAATGTTGAAATTTTCGTCACTAAAGTTACTCTTGAATTTAAGAGTTATTCTTTAGCAGTGTCTCGGATTGGCTGTATGAAAGCCATGTAGGGAATTACACAGACAGTAGATGTATGAATTTCTTTAACGATTGCCTGTTTTATTATTAAATGTAACAGTCACAAAATAATATATAAATAGCTTCGACATCACTCGATGTCAATAAAGAAAATTCTGTCTCATGTTCGAAACACATGAAGTTAAAGAAATTTTAGCTACGTTCTAGCTTTGTTGTGTCAGGTGTGAACAAATTTAAAAGTTGAACGTACTTACCATCCATCCACTGAGACGTTCACAGGGATTTGCAATACTGAAAATAAGAATTTTTGCAAGCTCCTAATTCAAACATGCATTTTATCCTATTTTCTTCTCAAGAGCTGATACTACAAAAACATACATACAGTTGGAGAATTAGGATGACTTTTGAAGTAGGTAAGGAACAGGTGGAACAATTTTACTCCAACACAATAAATTAACAAGAGAGAGAGAGAAAGAAATGTTTCCCAAACAACAATATGGAATGCAAATGCTGTAATACAATACACATAGCGTTTGTAACCTAAGATGATACTGGAGAGCTACTGGAAAAGATTTGGTATGTAGGACTTCTGCCACAGAGAAGCGTGATTAATTGAAAAAGATTTGTTCAGTCCACGACCGGCTTCGCGATGTTAAAATCAGTCGAAAGTGTACAAACTTATTGTATTTGACCACCCATAATGTGTGGTAGGTCCAGACACTGCCTGATCACTGCATCTCAGAACGTCAAGGCCCAATCCGACATGTCGAAACCTATCCCAAAATTTTCCACGTAGGGAGAATACACCGAAACAAATACGTGGTCAAAATTTCAGCTGCTAAGGCATATTACTTAAAAAAATGCTAATGTTGCTTATTTTGCCACATGAAGGACGGCCATTTTCTTTCTTGCCTAGCGCGCAAATCGCTAAGCAAGCAGACACTGACCTGAAAAGAGAATTTCACTGCGTAATCCAAAGCGCACACAGGTGAATATTATGCACTTAAACCATACCAAAAAGTCATTAATTTCTTGACTAACTTGCAGATCCTGTCGCCAACTAAACTGCAACAGATGCAGTTGTTCCACAAGTGACTTATCAGAGGAAAGAAAGTCAAGGCAGTGTATGATGTTACATTACAGACGACAGCCATCAACCGATACTTAAATTTGCTAACAAGACATACTTCAAACAATTCCTGTAGCAAAGATCTAACGACAATTTTTGAACAATGTATATTTTACTAACGACGAAAAAGTACCTTTTTTCCATGTAGTTGTCACAAAAACGCGAAGTGACTACTGTATAAAAGAAACAATCATTTTTCTTACACCAGATACACCTGATAAATCTTAAATTAATGCATTCAGACACATCGCAGTGATTACTACTTTCGACGGTCGGAACTGGGAGACAGTAAGAAGGCCTTGGCCGTTGTTCTGCATATTGTGCTGCGTATAAGACATACGTGATCAAATTCGTGAAACGTTGTGATGCAAACTGACAGTTCGCAAATGACTGAAGTTTAATAGTTGCGTTCCGCAAATAAACCTGAAATGAGAAGGAATACCGAAAATTATATAGTCAAACAATTTTCTGAAATTTTTTTTATCTTATTGAAAACTTTCTTTATCGAGAAACTAAATCACACCACTACTTTGGGTGGAACCTGGATTGTATTAACAGTCTTTGCGTCATGTTCCTAAATACAGATGTGTCGTTATGTACAGTACAAGATTGGAATAAAAGAAACTAACAATGTTCCGCAGCTGGTAAGAAAACGTTTCGGATGTAATACTAAAAATTATTCTCTCCCATTTTTCCACATTTTACTACACCAGTAACAAGATTTTTGTAACAAAACTGTCCATCTCTTAATTTTTGGCCCTTACAAGCCTTAATCTTTGTGAAGGCAGATAAAAGCCGCGGAAGTAGAATTCCGCTGATACCTTACTCTCATTGTGATATACGAATGTATCATCGCATTCATCATCTGCACAAGCAACTTCACTTTTTTGTGGCTCGCAGTGATAAAGTGCAGTTCACACGCAGTTCTTGCACGAAACCTGACTGGTTTTTTACACAGCGTTTTAGGGGGTATGAAGAAACTTCGTCTTCACCTCAGCTACGAATTTATCTGTAGTATTATATACTAATCACATCTCCTCTACCAATTTACCGGAAGTAAACTTCGGAAATTTGTGACTGCCTTTCTCGTATGTGTTCAAAATATAAGAATATAAGAAGCCTCAAAATCCACACTGTACATCCCACTTGCAATCTGAAGAGCCCAGCCTCGTAGATCACCCTCGGTACTGGTACATTGACTTTCTCGAAGAGTTCTAAATCTTTTAAACAGTTTTTAATTCACACTTTTGCGAGTCACGCGGTTCCAGACTGTAGCGCCTAGAACCTCTCGGCCACTTCGGCCGGCGGGGTGGGACACTGCTAATGTAGTGTGTGGACATACAAGGTGAGAATGTGGGTCTCGCGAGAGGCGTACACGAGATAGTCCCTGTAGTCGCGCTATACTTTGTGTCCTCGGTGGCTGAGATGGATAGAGCGTCTGCCATGTAAGCAGGCGATCCCGGGTTTGAGTCCCGGTCGGGGCACACATTTTCACCTGTCCCCATTGATGTATATCAACGCATGTTAACAGCTGAAGGTATTAATACAATTCTAATTTAGAAACAATAATTAGTGCAGTACCATTATAACTGTCATTGGCGAAAGATGTTCTGAATAGTCTGTTCCCTTGCAGTGAAACGAAGGAAACCAGCTCTATTTATCAGGTGCACTGCCTAGTTCTCTTAGAGTTCTGATTCAGCAAACAGGGCAGAAACTTCCTCGTGAAAGATCAGTATGGAGCAAAAGTGGCTGCACAGCACAAGGGAGGTGGAGATGCGTATCTTTCTCTGGACCACTCTTCTAGGGGAAACAGGTGCGAGTTACAGCACGATTGCTTCACTCGCATGACTTAATAAGCAGTGTACTCACAATGGAAGTTTAAAGCGCCGTCCGCAGCTCGAGGCCGTGCGGTAGCGTTCTCGCTTCCCACGCCCGGGTTCCCGGGTTCGATTCCCGGCGGGGTCAGGAATTTTCTCTGCCTCGTGATACTGGGTGTTGTGTGATGTCCGTAGGTTAGTTAGGTTTAAGTATTCTAAGTTCTAGGGGACTGATGACCATAGATGTTTAGTCCCATAGTGCTCAGAGCCATTTTTTTTTTTTTTGAAGTGCCGATCACTGAAAACATATCCTCTATAAGGCCACCTTCGATCTTCCTTTCGAAGCCTGGGCGACTCCTCTCTAGAACACGTTTGCTCATGACGTAGTTGTTACCAGACTTTGCTTCCATGTTCTCCAGGTGTCTGGATCCCTCCTCGGCACGAACGCTCAGGCCGTCAGCCTGCCCTCTGACGGCTACGACCCGCCAGGTGGTCTCGCAGTGACGGTGACTGGTTGGGGAACCACCTACACGGACGGGCCAGCAGCCAGCACCCTGCAGAAGGTCGACATCGGCATCGTGGATCGCAACACCTGCAGGAGCATCTTCGCCAACATCAACACTGTGACCGCCCGCATGGTGTGCGCCGGCCAGGCCGGCTTGAGCGTCTGCAACGGAGACTCCGGCGGTCCCCTGGTCAACGGAAACACCCAGGTGGGCATCGTCTCCTGGGGAAATTCACAGTGCGAGGCCGCCCCCGGCGTCTACGCCAACGTCGGAAACCTGCGCTCCTGGATCCGATCTGCAGCAGGCGTCTAAACTCTCCTGGCTCTCAACTGTTCTCGGCTCAGTGAATGTCTCGAGAAAGACATTCCAGTTGTTCTAAAGACTGTATTTTTTATAATAATGAATTGTGCTAAAATTACAGTATTCAGACTTGTAACACTTTGTTTCATTATTTACTTCATTGTCAATACCAAGTGTAATTAAGAGAGTGTGATTTCCTCAGCACAGTAGCTTAACATTTGATCTGAGTATGTCTCAGTGTTGACGGGATACACATACTGGGAATACTTCCTTCAAGACAGATAATCAGCCCGCAGCTCGTGGTCGTGCGGTAACGTTCTCGCTTCCCACGCCCGGGTTCCCGGGTTCGATTCCCGGCGGGGTCAGGGATTTTCTCTGCCTCTTGATGGCTTGGTGTTGTGTGATGTCCTTAGGTTAGTTAGGTTTAAGTAGTTCTAAGTTCTAGGGGACTGATGACCATAGATGTTATGTCCCATAGTGCTCAGAGCCATTTGAACCATTTAGACAGATAATCTGATGGACGAAGAACATAAAATTACTTCTGCACATCTGGTTCCTCAGCGAAGGTATTCACAAGCAAATTGCCATGACTGCGTATTGCCCACCTTGACAGCCTCATATTAACATCAAAGGTATAGGTTTCTTTAAATTATTCATGGTACACGTTATGAAGAACAGTGCCAGTAAATAGCATCATTGACGTACTCAGTATGTGAGTTAAAGGCATAGCTACGAAACGATCAACATTCCACACAACAGCAATTTTAACTACCAAAACATGAAATAACAAATTTGAGGAATGCTATGGACTCACTGGAACTCATGCAGAAGAAGAAACATCTCGAACTACATCTATACTTCGCAAGTCAACTTGCAGAGTACTTCGCGTACCGCTACCACATCCCACCTTTCCTGTTCTAGTCGCGAATAGTTAATGGTCAGAACGAATGACAGTCAGCTTCCGTGTGGGCTCTAGTCTCTCTAATTTTATGTTCTTGGTTGTTTCGCGAGATAATCTTAAGGTCTCTTAGGAACGTGCACCCTCGGAACGTTAACAATAACCAAACCGTGATACAGAACAACTCTCCCGCTGCGTGCTACAGGAATTTGTTGTTCATCTCCGTGACGATTTCGCGATAACTAAATGAGTCTGTAACGAAGCGCTGTGCGACTATACAGAAACAGATGTACGTTACGATCCACCATGTATTCCAGTGAAAGCCTTCGAACACGCTGTGCCGTTTGCCGCCGGACTGACGTCACAACGAAGTGTGTGCACTTGTGAGGAAACATGTATCGTGATCTTACAGTACAACGTAAAGAAAAGAAGCGGAAATACCTGACGGGTGGCATAGAAAATCCAAACACAAGCGGTTTTAGTAACAGTATCATCACAATAAAGTTGTAGGTGGAATAAAACAATGTTCATTCTGTCAAACCTTAGGTTTACAACAAAACTGTCTTTTCTATCCTCTATAATGCAGTCTAATTTCCATTTCATGTTTTTGCACCACGTGGGGAGCACATTTGTTCCTATCTTCTGAAGTCACTGTTGTTATTCCTTGTTCTAATACAATGAAAGAAAAAAATCGTAGTACCAAGCAGGAGTTCTGTGACACAAACGAAATTTGTGTGACAATCTGGCCGGCCGGTGTGGCCGTGCGGTTCTAAGCGCGTCAGTTTGGAACCGCGTGACCGCTACGGTCGCAAGTTCGAATCCTGCCTCGGGCATGGATGTGTGTGATGTCCTTAGGTTAGTTAGGTTTAAGTAGTTCTAAGTTCTAGGGGACTGATGACCTCAGTAGTTAAGTCCCATAGTGCTAAGAGGCATTTGAACCATTTTTGACACAATCTGAAAGACGTCTATTCAGATTTCGCGCCAGTCCCCTAAGAGTGGCGTAAGTATTGCCTCAAGAGAATGCTTATCTGATTTAATTTGAAAAAAAAGTAAATAAAATAAAATTATCTCTGTAACTTTCGTGAGCGATTGGACGTGGTGAGGTGTTGGTCAAGAATGCCTGTAAGGCGGCAATGGCAGCATTGTCAACACCTCATTGATCTTTTACGAGGTCGTGTAATGGAGCTACGAGAAGCTGGATATTCCTCCTGCGATAATGGAGAAAGACTTGGCAGGAAGCCGGCCGCGGTGGCCGAGTGGTTCTAAGCGCTTCAGTCCGAAACCGCGCGACTGCTATGGTCGCAGGTTCGAATCCTGCCTCGGGCGTGGATGTGTGTGATGCCCTTAGGTTAGTTAGGGGAATGATGACCTCAGATGTTAAGTCCCATAGTGCTCAGAGCCATCTCAATCATTTTGAATTTGGCAGGAATGCAGCCACTGCACATGACTGCTAGTAATCTTAGTCACGAAAAGGTACGGTTGCGTGAAGACCGGGCTCTGGACAGCTAAGTGGCACTACCGAGAGAGAAGACCTTGGGTTTCGGAGTATGGCTCTGGCACATCGTACTGCTACAGCAATTTGAGCAACAGTTGACACAAAAGTGACACATTAAACTGTCACAAATTGGTTGCTTTAAGGACAGCTACTTCAGTTCATTGGAGGGAAGGTCGGAGGTCTCTTGTGTTTCCTGATTAAAACTGGTTCTGCCTTTGTGCCAGTGATAGCAGTATGTTGGTTACAATGAGGTCAACTAACATGTCTGCGTGTTAAGACACGTGGAGGTAAGGTCTGGGGTGCGTTTCCGTATGACAGTAGAAGCACTCTAGTGGTTCTCTCACACACACTGACTGCAAATTTGTATGTCAGTCTGGTGATTCGACCTTTTCTGGTGCAGCATTACAGGGGTTGTTTTCCAACATACCGCTGTTGTAACTCAACCTACTGAGTGCCGACATGTCGAGTTGGCCTCTTAGATCACCATTTCTGACTACAATGGAGCACATGTGGGACATCACCGGACGGTATGCCCAGCGTTGTCCACAGCCATTATTAACCGTCCCTGTACTGACCGACAAAGCGCAGCAGGCACGAAACGTCACCTCACAATCTGACGTCCAGCACCCGTACGACACAAGGCACACACGTTTGTATGCCTGTATTCCATATTCTGGCGATTACAGCGGTTTTTAGTATACCTGCAATTTGCATTTGCAAAGGGCGTATTTCCAGATTACATTAACCTGCAAGCTTGCAATATTGATGTCTGAAGTATGTTACCTACACAAATGTATTCCAGAAATTTCATTACTCTGCATTATTTACTTTTTGGTGTTGCAATTTTTGCCGTCAATTTAGGTCTTTAACTTGCTATATTTGGTATGTTCTGTGTTTTGTTGCAACACCACATCCGATTTTGGTCCAAACTGACTTGGCGGCGTTTAATTCGCAGTGGTACGGAGAAATTCTTTCTTCAAAAGCGATTTTTTTTTGTAGATTTTTCTGATGTATCTTGCATGTTGGATTCCGTATTAAGAACTCATTTTCGATGACAATGGTACAGCGCGTTACCAGGACTAAAGATTGTGTTAGCCTGAAGCCGAGGAAGAACATCTTCAGACGGTTCTCCTACGTTTCGGCGCGCATCTCCTCGTGATAATATCCATAATTCTTCGATTCGAAAATCCACACGCTGCCTGTGACGAAACATCGTTTGCTCACATTCTTTAGAGGGTTTTAAGGTATTATCTACCCAGGATGGTCCTGCGTTCAACCATGTCCCGCCCATATACTAAATCAGTCTTCATTCAACAATTTAGTGCTTCCTAGAAAACGCTGCCTCTCTAAAATGATGTCATTCCTAATAGAATACTATCGAGTTCACATCGACTATATTTGAAATTCTTTTCCTTTAAATATTTATAAAACGTTGTTCTCTGAAATTTGCCCAAATTTGATCTGCGTTAACGGCAGCGAGCTCTTTGTCAGTTTTTGGCAATTCGTTACGAACAAAAAATAAATAAATAAATAGAAACAAAAAATAAGAAAAAATTGAAAATTCGTATACTTCCATTTCTATCGCATTTCTCTCAACACTTTGTGAAAGCTTATGTGGTGATTTATCTTCATTGTGGGACTTCAAAGGGAGTGTGGCACTCTCTACTCACTTATCGCACGATTAGCTGAGGAACGACCAGTACCTGCTGATGCGATATCGATCTTTGATTACTCTGGGTACAACAGCTCTGTTTTAAACACTTTGAAAACCATATATTCCTCTGCAGAATGTGGTGATATGTGCTTTGATTTTTTCTTTGGTGACTCAAAACTGACATGTCGACCGTGCCCGCATTTGTGGAGAATAATATAATGAGTTTACTCGCACATCAAACTATTGAAAATAAGAATAGATGTTGGTGGGTGCAGAAACAGCGAGTGCTGAACGTGACTACAAACACTGACACTTATGCTGATTATGCAAAACTAGTTTTTCACGAGATGAACTTTACAGATTCTATGATCACACTCTAACATTTACTGGGACGCAGTCACACTCACGGCAGCACTGTGATCACGCGGCTTGGTGTGTTTACAGACCGTCTCTCACTTCGGTGAATGGAGTTTGGATATAATATTTAATTAACAGCGTCCAGTGATAGTATTCACTTAAATAATCATATAATAAAGGGTCCTCATGCGTCACATTTATTCATGTCGGCCGGCCGGTGTGCCCGAGCGGTTGTAGGCGCTGCCGTCTGGAACCGCGCGACCGCTACGATCGCTGGTTCGAGTCCTGCCTTTGCCATGGATGTGTGTGATGACCTTAGGTTAGTTAGGTTTAAGTAGTTCTAAGTTCTAGGGGACTGATGACTTCAGATTTTAAGTCCTCAGTGCTCAGAGCCATTTGAACCATATTCATGTCGAGAGTCAATTGCTACTCCCTGCAGAAAGCGTCGATCCTTAGCAAGTCTTTCTTCAGTTCACAGCAATTTTCTAGCCTTGCGACATCATCCGCGATTAGTCCCATGGAACTTCCGACGTTATCTACTAGGTCATTTTTTATATGTTTTGAAAGGTAATGGTCCCATAGTACTCCTGTGGGACAGGTATGAACTTACTTTTACACCTGAAGACTCCTTGCTAGAAACTCTCCAACCCAATCACACAGTTGGTCAGATTTTCTGCAACGGAAGTAACTGTCGCTGTCGATGTCCAGAGCATAATACACTCCTGGAAATTGAAATAAGAACACCGTGAATTCATTGTCCCAGGAAGGGGAAACTTTATTGACACATTCCTGGGGTCAGACACATCACATGATCACACTGACAGAACCACAGGCACATAGACACAGGCAACAGAGCATGCACAATGTCGGCACTAGTACAGTGTATATCCACCTTTCGCAGCAATGCAGGCTGCTATTCTCCCATGGAGACGATCGCAGAGATGCTGGATGTAGTCCTGTGGAACGGCTTGCCATGCCATTTCCACCTGGCGCCTCAGTTGGACCAGCGTTCGTGCTGGACGTGCAGACCGCGTGAGACGACGCTTCATCCAGTCCCAAACATGCTCAATGGGGGACAGATCCGGAGATCTTGCTGGCCAGGGTAGTTGACTTACACCTTCTAGAGCACGTTGGGTGGCACGGGATACATGCGGACGTGCATTGTCCTGTTGGAACAGCAAGTTCCCTTGCCGGTCTAGGAATGGTAGAACGATGGGTTCGATGACGGTTTGGATGTACCGTGCACTATTCAGTGTCCCCTCGACGATCACCAGTGGTGTACGGCCAGTGTAGGAGATCGCTCCCCACACCATGATGCCGGGTGTTGGCCCTGTGTGCCTCGGTCGTATGCAGTCCTGATTGTGGCGCTCACCGGCACGGCGCCAAACACGCATACGACCATCATTGGCACCAAGGCAGAAGCGACTCCCATCGCTGAAGACGACACGTCTCCATTCGTCCCTCCATTCACGCCTTTCGCGACACCACTGGAGGCGGGCTGCACGATGTTGGGGCGTGAACGGAAGACGGCCTAACGGTGTGCGGGACCGTAGCCCAGCTTCATGGAGACGGTTGCGAATGGTCCTCGCCGATACCCCAGGAGCAACAGTGTCCCTAATTTGCTGGGAAGTGGCGGTGCGGTCCCCTACGGCACTGCGTATGATCCTACGGTCTTGGCCGTCATCCGTGCGTCGCTGCGGTCCGGTCCCAGGTCGACGGGCACGTGCACCTTCCGCCGACCACTGGCGACAACATCGATGTACTGTGGAGACCTCACGCCCCACGTGTTGAGCAATTCGGCGGTACGTCCACCCGGCCTCCCGCATGCCCACTATACGCCCTCGCTCAAAGTCCGTCAACTGCACATACGGTTCACGTCCACGCTGTCGCGGCATGCTACCAGTGTTAAAGACTGCGATGGAGCTCCGTATGCCACGGCAAACTGGCTGGCACTGACGGCGGCGGTGCACAAACGCTGCGCAGCTAGCGCCATTCGACGGCCAACACCGCGGTTCCTGGTGTGTCCGCTGTGCCGTGCGTGTGATCATTGCTTGTACAGCCCTCTCGCAGTGTCCGGAGCAAGTATGGTGGGTCTGACACACCGGTGTCAATGTGTTCTTTTTTCCATTTCCAGGAGTGTATGTACATTTAGAACTTCAACAGTACAGATTTTTCATAGGTTGCTTACCATCGCATAAAGGACTCAGAACATAAACATACAGACGTAAATGTACAAAAAACAAGACTGATGAATTACATAATATGTCCAGAAAAATATCCCTCCAGAGCAACGTGTGTTATATGAACACACAAAAATGGCCCAAGAAACAGATATTTAAGGGAAATAAATTTCTAAGACGGAGGGGAAAATATGCTCTTAAGGCGAGTTTACGGATGATTACTTTTGCATTCCACTACTCAACTGACAAGAAGTCCTTAGAAATGTCAGCTTTCAACAAGGTGGCTATGAGGAGTGCCTGCGCATATGCTTAACAAAACCAAACTTCCGAACTGAAAAACAGAAATAGTAGCGTTTAAATGAAAAGAAAGATAGCAATACTTACTCAATGGGGGCAGTGCATACGGGGTAGTTTAGTGTGGAAATAGAAGCAATAGTAGCTCTATGGGAGGACTAACATCTCTAAACGGCAGAAGAGTGTGTAAGAGCAAGCTAAGTCTTGTGTGCGAATTTTTTAAATTAATACATTTAGTTTCTCTGCACCGCATTAGGAAACAGTGCTCGAGAGATTATCCCACTTAAAACCTTTGTGAGCTGTTCAACATTCTGTATTCCATCTACTGTTAACAGTAATCTTTCTCAAACCGTTTACAACATACAAGAACGTAATTCTGCTAGAAGATGATGAAATTATGATATCTGTTTCAATATTAAAATCAAGATGGATGCTGCTGCCTACTATCAGGGTATATACACTGAAACGAAAAAGAAACTGGTACAGGCATGCGTATTCAAATACGGTGATTTGTAAACAGGCAGAACACGGCGCTGCGGCCGGCAACACTTATACAGGGTGGTGCATTGATAGTGACCGGGCCAAATATCTCACGAAATAAGCATCAAACCAAAAAAACTACAAGGAACGAAAATGGTCTAGCTTGACGGGTGAAACCAGATGGCGCTATGGTTGGCCCGCTAGATGGCGTTGCCATAGGTCAAATGGATATCAACACAAAGCTTTACGCCTCTTCTGGGACCGTCCACACCGACTGGCCAGATGTTTTGTTTAAAACTGTGTCGAGCGGATGGACGTGTACGGTTATGGAGACAACCTCATGACATCAACTGCGATATCCGTTTGACCTATGGCAGCGCCATCTAGCGGGCCAACCATAGCGCCATATGGTTTCCCCCTTCAAGCTAGACGAGTTTCGTTCTTTGTTTTCTCGTTTGACGCTTATTTCGTGATATATCTGGCCTGGTCACGATCAATGAACCACCATATCTATATAAGACAAGTCTCTTGTGCAGTTGGTAGACCGGTTACTGCTGGTACAATGGCAGGTTATTAAGCCTTAAGTGAGTTTGTACTTGTTGTTATAGACGGCGCACGAGCGATGGGACACATTATTTCCGAGGTAGCGATGAAGTGAGAATTTTTTTTAGTACGAATATTTCACGAGTGTGCCGTGAATATCAGGAATCCGGTATAACACCAAATCTCCGACATCGCTGCTGCCGGAAAAAGATACAGCATGAACAGGACCAACGGTGACTGAAGGGATCGCTCGATCTGACAGAAGTGCAGCACTGCTGCAGATTTGATGGGCCAGCAACAAGTGGGAGCGTGCGAACCATTCAACGAAACATCATCGAAATGGGCTTTTGGAACCGAGTCCCACTCGTATACCCTTTATCACTGCACGACACAAAGCTTTACGCCTCGTCTGGGACCGTCCACACCGACTGGCTGGATGTTTTGTTTAAAACTGTGTCGAGCGGATGGACGTGTACGGTTATGGAGACAACCTCATGAATCCATGAATCCAGCATGTCACCAGGTGACTGTTCAAGCTGGTGGAGGCTCTGTAATGGTGTGGGGGCGTGTGCCGTTGGAGTGATGTGGGGCGCCTGATACTTCTAAATACGACTCTGACAGGTGATACGTAAGAAAGCATCCTGTCTGATCTACCTGCATCCATTTATGTCCTTTGTCCATACCGACGGACTTGGGCAGTTCCAGCAGGCCAATGCGACACCTCACACGTCCAGAATTGCTACAGAGTGGCTCCAGGAACGCTCTTACGAGATTAAACGCTTACGCCGGCCACCAAACTCTCCAGAGATGAACAATATTGAGCATAACTGGGATGGCTTGCAGCGTGCTGTTCACAAGATATCTCCATCCCTTCATACTGCTACGCATTTATGGACAACCCTGCAGGATTCATGGTGTCAATTACCCCAGCAGTACTTCAAACAATAGTCGAGTCCTTGCCACGTAGTGTTGCGGCACTTCTGCGTGCTCGTGGGGCCCTATATGACATCAGGAGGGTGTACCTTTTTTTTGGGCTTCAGTGTATGTGGCGACTGCAGCAGGCTGCCTTTGGTCAAATATTTGGGAGATTAATCATACTGAAATTACGTCGCAGAATGGACTGTAGCGACATAATTACTCTGCTGCCACTAAGAAATGTACAAGAAATATAATGCAGTGAAATACTGAAAAGCACGGGAAAGTAATAACAAATTATTTAACAAAAATGCGGTAGCGTAGATAAAGTTAAAAGATACGCACATTTAATTTGTCGACATTTTCGATCATGCCTTATGTTAAGTCGTATTTAAGAGCGCCAATCTGTGGTCTCGCGCAGTTAAAAGTGCAAGGAACGTCTATAAATAACTACATGGGTTATTAATTGACATTGTATCACGCACTACATTATTTATTATTTAATTTATTTTCTTTTACTTAATATCGTCTTAATCTGATTATTAATACAGTTCTGCTCAGGTGCCGTTAATTAAACCCATTATTTTACAAATTTAATAGATATTGCGTAGAATTACGATATTTATATTTCTGTATCCATGTGTATACTGTATGTTAGAGACTAGACCAAGGACGTGGAATGCGTTCCCATGGTGTGGTTACAGTGTATTTGCCTACTTCGGGGAGAGAGGGAAATGGAAATTATTTATTATTTAATTTATTTTCTTTTACTTAATATCGTCTTAATCTGATTATTAATACAGTTCTGCTCAGGTGCCGTTAATGAAACCCATTATTTTACAAATTTAATAGATATTGCGTAGAATTACGATATTTATATTTCCGTATCCATGTGTATACTGTATGTTAGAGACTAGACCAAGGACGTGGAATGCGTTCCCATGGTGTGGTTACAGTGTATTTGCCTACTTCGGGGAGAGAGGGAAATGGAAATGTTCAAGTAGCAATCCTTTTCTTATTATTTAACATGCCTAACGTTTGTTAGCTTCCTAACAAGACTATATTAATAATTTTGACATGCAATAAGACTTGTGCACTAATATTTGCGTGTGTTGTTTGTAGCTGTCGTTTTGGCGGCAAGGGTAATGGAGCTACAAACAGCGTAAATTACAGTCGACGACTCCTTACCAAACGGAGGAAGTCAAATTACACAGTCTGCTACAAATCCCATCTTACCACACCAGTCTTGTCAGTTTCCATGGCACTCATACTTGAGTACTCGTATTGGTGCGGTTACTCTCCCGATCTCGCAGAATCGCTGCGGGAGAGACATTCACGAACCCGTAGCAAGCATCTGCGTTTCTGTGTACAGTAGTTACAACGATACGAAGAATCAAATAGTGCACATACAGTTTTGGGAGAGAACACCTACTCCGTAAGTTCATCTGAGTAACAAATGGACCTCGGACAGAAGAAAAGTAATGCAGACACCGCAAAGTACTGGTGCAGTATTTGCACATAGACCCGCTCTAGTATTGACGAAACAAATCTCGTAGCGTTTGAATCGTTGCAACCAAGGTCACTTATTTGTTACCTCTGCCACACCTCCCTGCTGTGGTTTCTGAGTAGTCTGAAGGTTAAAAAATTGGTTCAAATGGCTCTGAGCACTATGGGACTCAACATCTTTGGTCATCAGTCCCCTAGAACTTAGAACTACTTAAACCAAACTAACCTAAGGATATCACACACATTCATGCCCGAGGCAGGATTCGCACCTGCGACCGTAGCGGTCACGCGGTTCCAAACTGAAGCGCCTAGAACCGCACGGCCACACAGGCCGGCAGTAGTCGGAAGGAGATATTTAAGAGCGAACCTGGTTAAGTTTGCACAGAGACATCAACGCAGCCTCTCTGACGTAAGTGACTCCTATAACATGTGTGGACCGACATCAGACTGCTTACCATACAATTAGAGCAAATGAACTTCACTGGAGGAGAGTTCTCTTCATAGATGACTCACCGTTTAGATCGCAAACTAACCAGTCATATGTAGTGAGAAGAAAAAATTCATTTTATCCATGAAAAATCCGTCTTACGTTAGTTTTTAAATGACACATTGTTAACTTTAGGCCTGAAGGTGCAACCATTGGCCTCCACCCTTTTTCCGACAGAACTGCGCGAATTTATAGTGATTACATTCTTAACGTTATCTACAACACTATAGGATTACATCCTACAGTACAACCGCGTCAGTAACAGGTGGACCGTAAAGTCAAGTATATTTGGTGGCAAGTGAGATAGTTAATGGTTTTGCCATCTGCAACTCCTAACTAGAGAGTCATAGTGCACAGCTCTGACACAGTCGAGCGGCATGTTTGTGTTAACATCCTCGTTTGTCAGCCCAAGACTTGAACGCGGGCCCTTTGCTTTCACCAGCAAACACTCTACTGACAGCTCTCCAAGCACGATTCACGATCCGCCTTTACGGCCTTACTTCTGCCAATAGGGAAGACGGGGGAATCTTTCCGCAAGGCGCTTGTTACCCCAGAGCACTTCTCTCAGCAACTACATATTGTTGCTAGAGGGCTGCCGACAACGAAAGATTAGTACTGCCGTCTACTGAGGGCTCTCTCAAACTTCATTCGCCAGTGTCTTAGCACGAAGAACGTGCTTGTGGTATTGTGCAATAAATATCGAGGGTCGTAGTGAGCTTACCTTTTAGAGATGAGAAAAGAAAAAAAATACATGCTCGTTTAAAAGAGATTACGCTTGTATAATCTGAAATCCTGAAAGTTACTTTCATGGTTTCGAAACTAATTCAAACATGGCGATGGCGCACTTTGATGAAGTTCTGTTTGGGGTATGTTTATGCACTATTTTGCGTTGCCATCTTTTTTAAGTGATACACCAGTCAAGGAAACTTTAAAACAACAGTAATAGGAAATGTATGATGGAGGCACATGAGAATAAGTGACAGGAATTACTAAAGAGAAATTTGATCCTAATGAATCTTAAGTACATCTGCCTCTACGTGGATTCTCGGCAAATCACACTTAAGTGCCTGGCAGAGGGTTCGTCGAACTATGTTCACAACAATTCTGTTATTCCACTCTCGCACAGCGCGCGGAAAAGAAAAAACGAACGACGATATCTTTCCGAGCGAGGTTTCATTTACCTTATTTTATTTTGATAATCGTTTCTACCTATGTAAGTCGGCGTCAACAAAATATTTTCGCATTCTGCGGTGAAAGTTGGTGATTGAAATTACGTGAGAAGATTCCAGCGCAATGGAAAACGCCTTTGCTTTAATTATTCCTGAGTGAAAAATGTAGTTTAGGGTTATTAAAAAGTGCGAAAATGCTGTGATCGGCTGCCATTGTGAAGGCAATCATGGAATAAAAACACAAATCTCATTTATAAATGGTCCGTTCTGCAAAGAAACTGTCCGCATTTGTTACTTTAATGATTAATGAAACTGAACTTACTTTCTTTCTTCCCTTTACGTGGCGCACCATAAGCGTGGTCATAGTTGTCCATAGCAGTGTAATTTCACGATTGTGACAGTAGGAACAGAGTCCACATACTTGCCAAAATTGAAATATCTTTTTCTCAAAAAATTCGGTTATAAAAAGTATTATTTTATTTTTAAAAATTATCTTACATGGCCTGCTAACTAAGTATTGTCGGAAGTGACCCTCTCGTAAACCTTTGAGTGCAGTAGTAAGCAGCCAGACGTGCCATAGGTCCTATCAAAATTAACAGAAGTACATGTGCCTTAGGTCCATGCCGTACAAAGACTACCACCGCCAGCACAAGCCAACCAAGTTCACTACAACAGACGAGCATCGCAGCTCGGCACGCATCCAGTTCACTCCTCAAACCCGTAAATACCATCTCTCAATGCTGCTCGCGCAGCCCCTTCATACCTACGCCCGTAAGATCTTGGAATTTTCTCTATTTAATGAGTGATGTGAATAAATCATCGCGTCCACTTCTTTTTGAGTCATTAGTCTTATGACTGGTTTGAAGCGGCCCTCCACGAGGTCCTCACCTGTGCCACTCCCTTCATCTCAGAGTAGCACCTGCAGTCTACATTCTCAATTATTTGCTGAACGTATTCCAATCTCTGCCTTCCTCTACAGTTTCTGCCCTCTATAGCTGCCTCTAGTACTAAGCGAAGTCCATGAATTCCTAAAGGATCATTCTAAAAAATTGCTTGCTGAAATTAAGGTGTGTGTTTGATACTAGTAGGCTTCTATGGCCCAGGAATGTCCTTTATGGCAGCGCTAGACTGCTTCTGATGCTCTCCTTGCTCCGTCCGTCATTGGTTAACCGAATTCCTTAACTTCATCTGCTTCGCGAACTTCAACCCTGATGTTCAAGTTTCTTGCTGTTCTCATCACTTTCGTCTTTCTTCGATTTACTCTCAATTCATATTCTGTGTTACGACCCGTGGCTCTGCCCTTCATTCGATCCCTGCGAAACCCTACATATCAGCAGGATAATGCACTAGTAGCCATTAAAATTGTTGCACCACGAAGATGACGTGCTACAGACGCGAAATTTAACCGACAGGAAGAAGATGCTGTTATATGCAAATGATTACCTTTTCACAACATTCACACAAGGTTGGCGCCGGTGGCGACACCTACAACGTGCTGACATGATGAAAGTTTCGACCTGATTTCTCATACACAAAGAGCAGTTGACCGGCGTTGCCTGGTGAAACGTTGTTGTGATGCCTCGTGTAAGGAGGATAAATGCGTACCATGACGTATCCGACTTTGATAAAGATCGTAGCCTATCGCGATTGCGATTTATCGTATCGCGACATTGCTGCTCGCGTTGGTCGCCGTCCAATGACTGTTAGCAGAATATGGAAACAGTGGGTTCCCGTGGTCTAGGGGAGCCGGCACGATAGCTCAGCGTGTTCGGTCAGAGGGTTAGCTGCCCTCTGTAATAAAAAAAACTGAGTTAATCGATCAACAACGAACTTAAATGGATGTCTTACGACGTCCGCCCTGAGCAGATGCAACGAACGAAACCGAACAAAAATGAGATTTAAAAAAAAAAAAAGGGGGGTAGCGTCTTTGATTCATAATCAAAATGTCTTCGGTCCCGGGTTCGATCCCCGCGACTGCCTAAATTTTGGTAAATAATCAGCATTGGCGGCCGAAGACTTCCGGAATAAGAAGTCAGCCTCATTCTGCCAACGGCCTTTTCAAAGAGGGTGGAGGAGCGGATAGAGGTTCAGGGCACTCTCTTGTCCTAGGGGTGGGAAATCGCCCCTAAAGGCGGAAGAATCAGCAATGATCAACGACATGAGGATGCACAAGGCAATGGAAACCAATGCATTAAAGACACGTAACGTGTATCCTCAGGACATGTGGCCTGTAATTGAAGAAGTGTCATGATGATCTCTCCATTGGCAAAACATAGCGGAATAGTCCCCCATTGGGATCTCCGGGAGGGGACTGCCAATGGGGAGAAGGCGGAAGAATCAGCAATGATCAACGACATGAGGATGCACAAGGCAATGGAAACCAATGCATTAAAGACACGTAACGTGTATCCTCAGGACATGTGGCCTGTAATTGAAGAAGTGTCATGATGATCTCTCCATTGGCAAAACATAGCGGAATAGTCCCCCATTGGGATCTCCGGGAGGGGACTGCCAATGGGGAGGTTACCATGAGAAAAAGATTGAATTATCAACGAAAGGATAACGTTCTACGAGTCGGGGCGTGGAATGTCAGAAGCTTGAACGTGGTAGGGAAACTAGAAAATTTGAAAAGTGAAATGCAAAGGCTCAATCTAGATATAGTAGGGGTCAGTGAAGTGAAGTGGAAGGAAGACAAGGATTTTTGGTCAGATGAGTATCGGGTAATATCAACAGCAGCAGAAAATGATATAACAGGTGTAGGATTCGTTATGAATAGGAAGGTAGGGCAGAGGGTGTGTTACTGTGAACAATTCAGTGACCGGGTTGTTCTAATCAGAATCGACAGCAAACCAACACCGACAACGATAGTTCAGGTATACATGCCGACGTCGCGAGCTGAAGATGAACAGATAGAGAAAGTGTATGAGGATATTGAAAGGGTAATGCAGTATGTAAAGGGGGACGAAAATCTAATAGTCATGGGCGACTGGAATGCAGTTGTAGGGGAAGGAGTAGAAGAAAAGGTTACAGGAGAATATGGGCTTGGGACAAGGATTGAAAGAGGAGAATGATTAATTGAGTTCTGTAACAAGTTTCAGCTAATAATAGCGAATACCCTGTTCAAGAACCACAAGAGGGTGTATACTTGGAAAACGCCGGGAGATACGGGAAGATTTCAGTTAGATTACATCATGGTCAGACAGAGATTCCGAAGTCAGATACTGGATTGTAAGGCGTACCCAGGAGCAGATATAGACTCAGATCACAATATAGTAGTGATGAAGAGTAGGCTGAAGTTCAAGCCATTTGTCAGGAAGAATCAATACGCAAAGAAGTGGATACGGAAGTACTAAGGAATGACGAGATACGTTTGAAATTCTCTAACGCTATAGATACAGCAATAAGAATGTAACCTCCCCACACGTAATAATTTTAAATATTATTTGGTTAATGATTCTAATTTTTGTGTAATCTCACAAAAAAACTTAATAATAATAATAATAATATGATTCTATTTTTTGTGTAAACTCTGAACAAAATTAGCTCCCATTTATTTTACCCACAAAATTCTTTTCTCATTTAATATAAGCTCGAAACAGAAAAATTCCTAAACCTCGTAATAAAAAATAAATTCAGTAACCTGGTAAAATTTGGACGACAGCAGTGCTGCGTCATGGCCCTGTAAGATCATTCTGAATAAAAAGCAAAAATTCTCACCTCGATAAAGTCGGCAACTTTCTGCTCTTACAATAGCTCTTTTCCGGCTCAGCTCTGTGCAATGCTGGCCTATATATTTGTTATTTATGAAAGGAAGCAAATGATTTTTCTTTCGCAACGGTCGGAATGATGATGCATTAAAAAAAATTAAATTCTTTAAATTTAAATGAATGCTTGTTAGAAATTAGACAAAGATTATTATTAGGGCATTTTTAAAAGATTTACATGTGAGTTTACATAATATTACTAGATATGCGCGAGGCTGCTTTTTTAACTTATACAATAATACTCAGGCTCCGGCATCGCTGCACCGCGACCGGCCCAGCCAACATGATACACCAGACAGGACTGACAAGCGCAGACAGGCGACTGCTCGCAAGCAACAACTTACTGCTACTGCTACACAGTTCGTACTGCAGTCAACACTGCTCTTTGGTCTCAGATTCTCTTATAGCTTACATATCGCTGGCAGCACACACCTCTTACAAGGAATAGCGCAGTAGGCAGTACAGTTGAAGAGGAATGGACATCTCTAAAAGGGCCATCACAGAAGTTGGGAAGGAAAATCTAGGTACAAAGAAGATACCTGCGAAGAAACCATGGGTAACAGAAGAAATACTTCAGTTGATTGATGAAAGGAGGAAGTACAAACAAGTTCCGGGAAAATCAGGAACACAGAAATACAAGTCGCTGAGGAATGAAATAAATAGGAAGTGCAGGGAAGCTAAGACGAAATGGCTGCAGGAAAAATGTGAAGACATCGAAAAAGATATGATTGTCGGAAGGACAGTCTCAGCATACAGGAAAGTCAAAACAAACTTTGGTGACATTAAAAGCAACGGTGGTAACATTAAGAGTGCAACGGGAATTCCACTGCAGAGGAGAAAGCGGATAGGTGGAAAGAATACATTGAAAGCCTCTATGAGGGTGAAGATTTGTCTGATATGATAGAAGAAGATACAAGAGCCGATTTAGAAGAGATAGGGGATCCAGTATTAGAATCGGAATTTAAAAGAGCTTTGGAGGACTTACGGTCAATTAAGGCAGAAGGGATAGATAACATTCCATTAGAATTTCTAAAATCATTGGGGGAAGTGGCAACAAAACGACTATTCACGTTGGTGTGTAGAATATATGAGTCTGGCGATATACCATTTGACTTTCGGAAAAGAAGCATCCACACAATTCCGAAGACGGCAAGAGCTGACAAGTGCGAGAATTATTGCTCAATCATCTTAACAGGTCATACATCGAAGCTGCTTACAAGAATAATATACAGAAGAATGGAAAAGAAAATTGAGATTGCGCTAGGTGACGATCAGTTTGGCTTTAGGAAAAGTAAAAGGGACGAGAGAGGCCATTCTGACACTACGGCTAATAATGGAAGCAAGGCTAAAGAAAAATCAAGACACTTTCATAGGATTTGTCGACCTGGAAAAAGAGTTCGACAATATAAAAGGGTGCAAGCTGTTCGAGATTCTGAAAAAAGTAGGAGTAAGCTATAGGGAGAGACGGGTCATATACAGTATGTTCAACAACCAAGAGGGAATAATAAGAGTGGACGATCAAGAACGAAGTGCTCGTATTAAGAAGGGTGTAAGCCAAGGCTGTAGCCTTTAGCCCCTACTCTTCAATCTGTACATCGAGGAAGCAATGATGGGAATAAAAGAAAGATTCAGGAGTGGAATTAAAATACAAGGTGAAAGGATATCAATGATACGATTCGCTGATGACATTGCTATCCTGAGTGAAAGTGAAGAAGAATTAAATGATCTGCTGAACGGAATGGTCTAATGAGTACACAGGATGGTTTGAGAGTAAATCGGAGGAAGACGAAGGTAATGAGAAGTAGTGGAAATGAGAACAGCGAGAAACTTAACATTAGGATTGATGGTCACGAAGTCAATGAAGTTAAGGAATTCTGCTACCTAGGCAGTAAAATAACCAATGATGGACGGAGCAAGGAGGACATCAAAAGCAGACTCGCTATGGCAAAAAAGGCATTTCTGGCCAAGAGAAGTCTACTAATATGAAATACCGGCCTTAATTTGAGGAAGAAATCTCTGAGGATGTACGTCTGGAGTACGGCATTGTATGGTAGTGAAACATGGACTATGGGAAAACCGGAACAGAAGAGAATCGAAGCATTTGAGATGTGGTGCTATAGACGAATGTTGAAAATTAGGTGGACTGACAAGGTAAGGAATGAGGAGGTTCTACGCAAAATCGGAGAGGAAAAGAATATGTGGAAAACATTGATAAGGAGAAGGGACAGGATGATAGGACATCTGCTAAGACATGAGGGAATGACTTCCATGGTGCTAGAGGGAGCTGTAGAGGGCAAAAACTGTAGAGGAAGACAGAGATTGGAATACGTCAAGCAAATAATTGAGGACGTAGGTTGCAAGTGCTACTCTGAGATGAAGAGGTTAGCACAGAAAAGGAATTCGTGGCGTGCCGCATCAAACCAGTCAGTAGACCGATTAAAAAAAAAAAAATTAGGGGAGTAATACGGAACGCCGTGCTGGATCCCAACGGCTTCTTATCACTAGCAGTCGAGATGACAGGTATCTTATCCGCACGGCTGTAACGGATAGTGCAGCCGCGTCTCGATCCCTGAGTCAACAGATGGGGACGTTTGCAAGACGACAACCATCTGCGCGAACAATTCGACGACGTTTGCAGCAGTATGGACTATCAGCTCGGAGACCATGGCTGCGGTTACCCTTGACGCTGCATCACAGACAGGAGCGCCTGCGATGGTGAACTCAACGACGAACCTGGGTGCACGAAAAGCAAAACGTCATTTTTTCGGATGAATCCAGGGTCTGTTTCCAGCATGATGATGGTCGCATCATTGTTTGGCGACATAGCGGTGAACGCACGTTGGAAGCGTGTATTCGTCATCGTCATACTGCCGTATCACCCGGCATGATGGTATGGTGTGCCATTGGTTATATGTCTCGGTCCCCTCTTGTTCGCATTGACGGTACTTTGAACAGTGGACGTTACATTTCAGATGTGTTACGACACGTGGTTCTACCCTTCATTCAATCCCTGTGAATCCCTGCATTTCAGCAGGATAATGCATGACCGCATGTTGCAGGTCCTGTACGGGCCTATAGGGATACCGAAAATATTCGACTGCTGCCCTGGCCAACACATTCCCCGGATCTCTCACCAATTGAAAACGTCTGGCGTATTGGCGTATTGTGAGGAACCAGTTGCTACTGGTTCCTCACAATACGCCAGTCACAACTCTTGATGAACTGTGGTATCGTGTTGAAGCTGCATGGGCAGCTGTACCTGTACACGCCATCCAAGCTCTGTCTGACTCAATGCCCAGGTGTATCAAGGCCGTTATTATGGCCAGAGGCGGTTGTTCTGGGTACTGATGTCTCAGGATCTATGTACCCAAATTGCGTGAAATGTAATCACATGTCAGTTATAGTATAATATATTTGTCCAATGAATACCCGTTTATCATTTGCATTGGTGTAGCAATTTTAATGGCCAATAGTGTAAGAACGTACGGTGAATAATTTCGAGGCTACTGTACATGAGCACCTTCAAAAGCAAATAGCTTGCAGTATTTTCATTTACTGTTTATATTACTGATGTGTCGACAGAAGTGCCGACACAGTGTTATTTTTAGGGGGCCGTTATGCACGCTATAAGCTCACCCAGAATATCGTGAAGTCTGAAACAGGATGCTGAATGAATGCTAATAAGAAAAGTACGTTGCTTTGGGAATACTTAACTTTAATCCATCCTTTTGGTATACATCGTTCTTGTTGAGACATACTTTAGATGATAATTATCAATTGCTATGTAAGGCTAATGGCGCCTTGCTAGGTCGTAGTCATGGACTTAGCTGAAGGCTATTCTAACTATCTCTCGGCAAATGAGAGGAAGGCTTCGTACGTCTAGTCGCTAGCAATGTCGTCCATACAACTGGGGCGAGTGCTAGTCCGTCTTTCTAGACCTGCCATGTGGTGGCGCTAGGTCTGCAAGTACTGACAGTGGCGACACGCGGGTCCAACATGTACTAATGGACCGCGGCCGATTTAAGCTACCACCTAGCAAGTGTGGTGTCTGGCGGTGACACCACATTTACTTCATTTAAGACGTACAAAAGTCTGATCTTGCAGAATTCGTATCTTCTAATACTATCGATAAAATACGAATAACTTAGCTGTATTAGGAAATTCGTCACTAGACAAGAAGTAGTCGTGTAGACGAAAACCTTCTGGCTTGTCCTAAACCTTAAGGTGTTTTAACTACTGCTATTATGGTTGTTTGAGGATTAATGAAAGTCCTGCGTTCCTGAACATTGCTAATGTTTTGCGCCGCAAGAAATTTAATTGTTTGTCACGTTTGGTGTTCACTTTCGAATACTGTGATTTGTGCTGTAGCGGAACAGGGGATATATGTACAACAAATGTTATTAACGGCTAATAAAACGGGAAGCAGTAACTAGCGTGCATGGAATTATTAACAGTCCTCTGCAGTACGATTATATTATGCAATAAGTGTGGCAAATTATTTTGAATCTGAGAGTGGTGATGAGATCTTCGCAGTACACATTTGCTCCCGAATACGAGTGGGAAATGTCATTGGCCCGGAAGATTTTATATTCTCGCAAGGAGTTACCCTGAAAATATTTCAGGATTTACACAGCGGTACAAATGCGGTTACTGTTGGAAGGGCTGTTGTAAGCACTAAGAGTTAAGTTTACTTATTCTTGAAGAATGAAGTACAAGAAGGCTGCTAGCTATTCTTATTACTATTATGACCCGTTTCGACAGATCTACAGTCATCATAGGATCTTTCAATGTTATTGGATATACACGCTTGTTATAATAAAGTTACATAGTGATGTTCCGTAAAATATAACTTGGCAGGAAATATTAGCATGTCACAAAAACAAGCCTCTCGGGATTAGCCGAGCGGTCTAAGGAATGCAGTCATGGACTGTGCGGCAGGTCCCGACGGAGGTTCGAGTACTCCCTCGGGCATGGGCGTGTGTGTTTGTCCTTAGGATAATTTAGGTTAAGTAGTGTGTAAGCTTAGGGACTGATGACCTTAGTAGTTAAGTCCCAAAAGAGTTGATACACATTTGAACAAACAAAAAAATAACACACAAACAGAACATCTAACATGCCGTGCTGGTGTCCCAACATACACTAATCTCATTAATTTCAGCATTATGCGGTAGTTCTAGGCATCAAGACAGGGAGATTGTAACCAAAGAGATCTGGCCGCCTACGTAGGCAGAACGGGTGTCACCCAATGAAGTCGGTGATGGGGGACACAGTATGCACAGGTCTCCAACGAAAGGTCCAGCGCCGCGTGTTCCACAAATTTCGGTTGACCGGAAAGGATGAGTAAGGTGGACGGCGACAGTGAGTATACTGTTCGTTTGCGATTAAAATGAAGTGCAGTAGATTTGTAGACATGTGTAGTTTTAGATATTGCAGTGCATATAAAACATATTTTATTATTGACAGTGTTAAACGCTACAAACAAAATGAAATTATGTATCTGAATGTGCGTCTTTTTTCTTGCGTATTGAATGAGTTTGATGTTGGCACATTTATAAATCACTATTCCACACTTTCACTAAGGAACACTATTTTCCATGGGCTAAATTACCAATCCTGACTCTTATTCTTAGGTTAGCGCACCATTTTACCAGTTTTGAGGTACCATCTCTACGAAGAACGTTTGCAGATGTTGGACGTACTATTAGTTGTACCCACATATAAACTTCGTGTAGAGCTATGTCTACATTTCAGCTTTCTCTTGAGCAACTAGGTTACAAGAGAGTTTGGTTGGTTGGTTGGTTGATTTGGGGAAGGAACCAAACAGATAGGTCATTGGTCCCATCGGATTAAGGAAGGATGGGAAAGGAAGACGGCCCTGTCAAAGGAACCATCCACGCATTTGCCTGAAGCCATGTAGGGAAATCACGGAAAACCTAAATCTGGATGCTGGAACGCGGATATGAACCGTTGTCCTGTCGAATACTAGTGCAGTGTGCTAACCACTGCACCACCTCGCTCGATTAAGAGAGTTTATCTGTGATTTATCCAAATGAGTAATGCATCAACATAATTGGTTTGATTTATTTGTACCGGACTGCGGTGGATATAATAGACAATTGAAAGATATATGGGAGACGAATATTCTCTTTTCTGTAGATTGAACTATTTGTTACACCGTACCAACTCCACTCGTTGAATAACAACAAAATACTTCCGGCAGATCTTCGATATACACTACATAACACAATTAAAGGATTACTATTTCGTAAACCCGTGATTGTGCCCCATTGCGACGTTTAAGTTTGCAGTTTCACTCAAAGGTTGCCACAACTCATCTCTGTAATGGTGCAAAATCATGGCACACATTAACGTCACCCTTGGGCTTGACGACAGTTCAAACAGCAAGATGTCGAGACACGCGAAAGAAATATCTAGAGTTCAGAAGTTCATGTGACTTCTGAACAGGTATTGATAATGTGCCTCTGTAGAGAAAAGCTTCAAAAGTAGAGCTAGGCGCCTGCCAGTAGGCAACCACTTGACATTGCATCCCGTGCCAGTTGTCTTCCTGCAGGCGCCTACCACTACTTCGATGGTTTTCTCAGTAAAGGCATATTTTTGAGATTCTGATTAAATGTGGCAGGTGTCACTGGGGTTTTTGCCGAACTGGGGAGGGGGGATCATTTGACACTTTATTCACGCATCTGCTTTACACCTCCGTGATCACTCAGCAGTAGCACGTGAAAGAGGAATACTGAAAAAGCCTAAGAAGAGCAAAAAATACAGTCACACTGCACTTCAAAGATGTAAGATGATATTCAATGGGGTTGGTAGCCCACAATGTCTTTAGAGAAGGGTTGAAAGGTCTGGGAGATGTCAGCAGCATCAAACATTGTCAATAACGTCTTCCTGTCGGTCATAGCACTGATCACTGTCATTTTAGGCCGCTAAATGTGTGGGGATCAGCGTGCCAAGGAAAGTGGGTGGTTTCATTGACGCCCTTGTGCCACCTTCTGAGCGGCGTTGTGTGGTGTGTCTGGGACGTTTTCGTCGGCCACTCATAACAACCACGTGACTTCGACGCTGGACGTCGCGGTTCTGACCTTCATCGTAGAGTCGTGAATAGAAGGGATGAAATTTGGGTAAGACGGGGTGTGAGGACACTCCCATAATATGACACGTCCACGGTGACGTTGGGCAGAACTGTGGTCAAATTTGGTGCCAATAAGAAGCCTTTAATACACTTTTCGCTCTCACATTAACTTCTGAATTCTGGCCTTTTTCTAGCACGTGTCGACACCATACTGCCTAAAGCTTCGTCGAACCCAAGGTTATTGCACTGTTACGGAGGAAGGCTAAAGATCGTTTGTGCTAAATTTCGAGAAGTGATCCCTTAATTCTGTTGCACAGTGTAGTTCAGCACTGTTGCCCAGAACACGAAATGTCAGAACATATCGAAAGAGACCCAAGTACACTATTTGCAATGATAAGACATTGCAAGAAGTGTTCGCCTTATGTGATGGTAGGATCGTTTCCGTCACGACATATGTGAAGCAAATAACGGCTGCAACTCTATGAGACAGTTAGCAGAAGACGCCGTTAAGGACTTCGGCCACTTTATTATCCACATACCACACGCCAATGGAATGAAAAGCTGGAAATGAATGCGGCAAAAGTGATACCTTTGATCACAAACCGCACCGTGGCTTGTGCGGTTCATATGTAGATGTAGTAATATGAATTACAAATATTTGATCACAAAGAGTTCTCTTTGTTTGTAAATGTAAGTATTCACCTACAACTTATCAATGCTGAATTGTAGAATTGACAGGGTGCACGCACTGGCGAGGACAGAGGTCGTCTAAACATCTACCAGTCCGAAATTTGTCACACACACGTGCGTGTGAGATCCATTATCGTTTAGTTACATTATTTCCGATAAAGTATGGGGAACAGTGAAAATCGTAAAATATCTAGAAATAACCGTCCAGTCAGAATTAAAATAGTTGTATGAAATACACGAAATGTAATTCATCTACACAGGAAGTGGCTTACATAAAACGCGTTCGACTTAATCCGTAGGTCTGCTTGTAATCATGGAACACTTACCAGTTTGGAGTAATAGAAGAGTTGACCAGATTCAGCGAAGCGCGGAACATTATACTATAAAATCCCTCCCCCCGCCCCTACCATAAAAAATAAATAAATAAAATTAAAAAAGACATTGGAATGTTGTTCGTCGCTATACTACACTGACTACGAATTGGAATAAAGAATATGGAAGTAGGAGATATTCAAAGAACGGCTGAACGATTTCTCACGGTTTTGCTCAGACAAGCGACCTGGAGAGTGTCACTGAAACGCTGAGCTAGCTCCATTAGGAGGCACTACAATAAAGACGTTTGAATCGTCAAAACTTTACTCACAACATTCCATACTCTGTACAATATGAGCCAGAGAAAAAAGTACTCCCTGCAACATACATCTCACACAATGTGCGCATTTACACTCTCGGTGTCACGCAAATGTGCACCAATAGTCTCCGTTCTCACGGTGTACGGATGAGATAGGAAGGACCAAGAAGAAGTGCAACCTCTGCCTGACGAGTCGTTGAAGACACTTACTTCATGATATTACTATTAAACGAGAAGGCTTTAGTGACTGACAATTCGCTACTTTTCGCAAAATGCAACTTTTATTTAGGTACGTTTACAAGGTTGAAGACTGAACAACAGAAAAAGGTAACAATAACGCTGCCAGTAAAAGTCTCCTAACTGAGGCAAACAAAAGTTCACTTCCAATTTTCCACAAATGTTCGTGGTAACACACACACACACACACACACACTAGTAAATGTACAGTTCAGTGACGAAGAAGTAATCTTTAGCGGTCGAAGTCCACGAGGTCGGCATTCGGAGTGAATTGAGCTTTGGGGCTGGTTCTAGCCCTTAAATATCTGTCACCAGCCAATCAGGTTTTGGCGAAGTGATACTTCCTGTAGGTCGTGGCTCAAGCTCCTCCTGCAGGAAGTAGTGTTCGGAATGCCTGTTTTCATTATCTCGTATGTAAATAGCCGGTGTTTACCATGGTGCTTTTGGTACACCTTGGACATAGACAACCCCGTCCTCTGCGGTGTAATATGGGTTGCCAGCCCTCAGGGGCTACCTTGGCTCCGTCATGACAAAGGCTATTCTGGTATGTTACCACCTATCTTACAACTAATACGTACATCTCATAGCGTTCATTGTACAATAAAGGTTTGCAGGAAACAATTCCATTAATTTCCCAAACGTTCTACACCTGTATACGGGAATTATTAGTGTTATTCAAGGACACTGCGCCGATCACCTCTACGCAGACCTACCGGACGTGGCCACTAGCAAAGCGATAGCCCAAACTTTTAGGCAATACAGCGTCAATGAAACACGATCTGCTCTGCCCACACAAGCGACCCGTCATCTGGTTACCCAAGTCTTCACTTGTAAGACATACGCAAGTACAGTAGTGTAACCACCACTTACTATGTGTGGCAGCCGGCCGTTGTGGCCGAGCCGTTCTAGGGGCTTCATTCCGGAACCGCGCGACCGCTACGGTCGCAGGTTCGAATCCTGCCTCGGGCATGGATGTCCTTAGGTTAGTTAGGTTCATGTAGTTCTAAGTTCGAGGGGACTGATGACCTGAGATGTAAAGTCCCATAGTGCTCAGAGACATTTGAACTATTTTTGAACTACGTGTGGCGTGGCTCAGACATGAAAACACAGCAATGGGAATGGCGTGATTCGACGTTTGACATTACCGTAGTAGAAGGGCTTAGCACAATTATAATCTGTATTACTAACCTGTACTGTGCCGCCCAATCACTTTACATGGCGCCGTTGCAGTGCTAAATACTTTTACAACCTAGCCACTACCCACAGCATAATCTGTATCTGTTCAGGAGTGACTGAACTGTGAAAGAAATACCTAGCTGTTTTATGTAAATGAGCTGTGTGTCACCATTGAGAAGGTAGTACCAAAGTCTACATCGATTTTTAAGTACCCCATCACAGTGGATAAAGAACCTGACAAAGAAGTTTTTTTGAAGTACCAGGATTGCCAAAGACTGAGATAGGACCCTCGTCCCTGAGCCTACGGCATATAAAGGCCGTGATCTGAATGGGCTGCACCATCGCTTGCACTATGCAATACCTCTTCCTCTTCTTGGCATACCACTTGGCCTGGCCGTTCCCTCGTCAGACAAGCTATGGAGCCAGCGTAACGGCAGTTATCATCGGAGGCTCCAACCCGTGGCATTATGGCGGTTCGCATATCTGCGGAACATCTATCATCAGATCCAACTGGGCGCTGACTGCCTCTTACTGTGTTGATGAGTTTCCGAGCGTCGAAGCGGTGGTACCGTCCTGACGGCCTCCTCTAGCCACATGCACGCATCATACGACACCACCATACCGCAGTTGTCGAAGTGTGTCCCAGGGGCTGAAATTACGAGTGACCAAGAATAGATAAATGATTTTATCCTATTCTGGAACATTCGTTGGATACACTTGTCGTTTCTACAGAGTGCTACAATTAAATATCCACGCCTTGAACCAGAATCTCATAACTGTGCAATATTGATTAACATAGTACACTTGAATATTTTATGTGGCTACTACATTCCTTAGACCTTCTCAACATCACTAATCGCATTGATGTTGAAATTTATTCTTCGATAATGTCTCCTACTGCTTGTATGGAAGCTGTGCGGGGAATTACACTGACAGAAGACGCACCAGTTTCTTTAATGTTCTGCCAGTTATACTTATTTATTTATTTTTTGAGTCATCAGTCTTCTGGCTGGATTGATGAGACCCAATACGAATTTCTTTTGTTATAAAAGGTAATAAACACAAAATAATAAATAAAGAGCTTCAACTTCAGTCGATATCGATAACGACAGTCAGGGTCATGTTCGAAACACGTGAAGTTAAAGATATTCCTACATTCTAGCTGTGGTATGTCAGATGTCAACTAATTTACAAGTTTAACAAGTTTAACTTACCATTAAGCCACTGACTCACAAGAAGTGTCTTGCATTACTGAAAATACGAACTTTCCAGGCTTCTACATTAAATATGCATTTTATCGTATTTTTTCTCAAATATTAATGATACAAAAACATCACGTGCAATTGGAGGAAGAGTGTGATGTTGGAAGCTGGAAAGGTACTGGGGAAAAATACTAGTTGAGCACAATAAGTAAACATGAGAGATAGGTGAATTATTCCCTACAGAACCGTATGGAATGCAAATAACGTAGTGCAGGACACACATAGTTCATAGCCTAAGAAGGTACTGGAAAACTATTATAAAAGATTTGGTACGTAGGACATCTGCAACTGATAGGCATTGTTAATTAGTTTAAAGAATTCCACTTCAGTTGTACTAATGATTTATTCAATCCCCGGCCGGTTCCGAGATATTAAAATATCATCTTCAGTTGTAAAAAATTATTGTATTTGGTCGTCCATTATGTGCGATCGGACCAGTGAGTGCAAGGGCTCAGAATCATAAAGGAGTGGGCCATTCACATATGTGGAAAATATCCTGAAATTTTTCAGGCAGGAAGAGTACATCGACAGAAATGCATTGTCAAAATTTTCGCTGCTAAGGACACTGCTACCATTTTTCCAAAAATGCTTAAGTTACTAAATCTTTCTGCCCGAAGAAACGCTTGTTCACAGCGATTTGTACTGCCCTTCCTGCCCAGCGCTCAAATTCGTGAATGAGAACACTTAGACGTGAAATGAGAATGTGGTGCCACGTAGCGCCAAGTCAGAAGTGGAAATACGCGAATTTTAAGCATTTAAACTATATCAAAATGTCTCGAATCACTAATTTTAGAGTAACTTGCAGTTCCCGTCGATAGCGAAACTGCTGCAGATGTAGTTGTTCCAAAACTGACTGGCAAAGGAAAGGAAAACATGGCAGTACATCACGTTACGTTAAATATGACTTCCATCAATCTGGACTTTAACCTGCTGACTTGACATATTTTACAATAATTCCTGTAGTACAGTTATTACGATAATTTTTGAACAATGTGTATTTTACTAACAATGACAAAATTCCATATACTATTCCCGGCAGCGATCACAAATATTCGAAGTGTCTACTGGATGACGAAACAAGCATTTTCCTTACAGCAGGTGCACCTGATGAAAGTGAAAGTAATGGATTCAGGCACTTCACAGTAATTGATAGTTTCATTTGATCAGACCTGGGCCGGAGTAAGAAATGGTCGTAGCCGTTTTCTGCATATTGTGTTGTGTACCTAGTTTTGACATCATCACCTTCTTGTCCTGACATCTCGACAAGACCTAATGTGGTCCAGATTTTGCAGAATAATGTTACAGACTTCGCTCAAGTACTGAAGTAACGCCATGTAGCACGTAACACGTAAATGCAGTTTTTTTCTTTACTGTGATTTCATTCTCCTGCCCCACAGTTAAAATAGTCACCAGACAGTTAAAAAACACTATTGGCGATTCTTAAAACACAGAGAAGCCACTGAATGGACATGCACAGGTTAAAAGTCAGGCACAGTATTAAAAACACTCCAGAACAACACACTTAAAACCCACTTGTAGCACACACGACGAAGAATAAAACCGCCAGGTGGGACCTGCCGATGGAAAGGACAGAGAGGATGGAAAAGGAGGGGAGTAAATGCAGTTTCAGTTAGGCTCATATATCAGCAAGTTCACGCAGACTAGGTCGTCTCACAGATGGCGCTGCATGTTACGTAATCTGTAGCCACGATGCAGATCTAGCGCCATCATTCATACCTAGCGCCATTTTTCGAGAATAGTACGGGGCTGGAACTATTTAATCAGCGCCAAGCGGGAGAATCGGTCCTCTGTTATGCCAATGTTGCCTGGATCTCCGCCCCCACCCGCTTTTACAAAGACCTCCAAATCCTTGAACGCCATGCGCTCCGCCTTGCCTTCCGTATCTGCCTTCGTTCCCGCACACGGTTCCTGTATGAACTGATCCCCTTCCCCCACCTCCTCCTGTTCCTCCAACATCTCCGCATCCTTTACATTGTCCGCAGGCTTGATCCACCCCTTCCTCTGGTTTCCTCCTTCCTCTCCACCCCACGCCCGTTGCTGCGCCTCTATCCCTCCCTCTCTCCACCTCCACACCCTAAATCTCCTTCATCAGGGCAATTTCCAACGCCTCCCCCTCCCAGATGACGAACTTCGCCGTGACATCTACCCTTCCTTCCAACTATAACCTGGCCTTGTTCCCCCCCCCCCTCCCCAGGGCTCCCTGTTTTCCTCTTCCCTCCTTCTCCCAGAGCGGATTTTCCTCCTCCCCCCCCCCCCGACCCTGCACCACATACTTGCCTCTTTCCTTCCCACATCCCTCCCTACCTGGCCCTCTTCAGCGCGCCCCCTGCTCATCTCCCCCATCTCTTCCCCTCCCTCCCTTCTTCCGGTCTCCCTCATCTCCTTGCGCCTGGCAGATCCTCTGTTTTGATCATCGTCAGTGTGCCACATCACTGTTGTGTTTAGTGCTGTTTCTCCTGTGCGCCAAGAGGTGTGATTTTAATTGTGTACTGCCTTGAGGTTCGCCGTCAGTGTTCGTTATGTGCTACACCATCCGTCGATACCTTTCATGCTCCAGTCATACTGTGCCTTGTGTTCTTTTAATTGTCGCAGTGTGTGGCTTTTTGTGTGTGCTACTTTAAAACAGTTTTAACAGTTTTTTTATCTCCATTTTACGGTCACCCCATTTTTTGTCTATTGCCTCCCATGATCTTCCCCCTTTTTTTATATCTATGTTCACCATATTCTCTCCTTTTTTCTTTTTAAATGTCTTCTATTGTTTGTTCTATGTCTTTCGGCTGAAGAGCAGCGCATATGCTGCTGCCACCCCGCCCCGATGGGGAATTGAAATACAATAAAGAAAAAAAAGGAGATTTGGGAAGTTCCCATCTGAACAGCGATCTGACAAGACCATTTTATCTAACGCAGTACAAACAATGAGTGAAAATTTGTAAGGCTCCAGTGTTTACTGCGTGTGTATAGGGTTCAGATGGCTCTGAGCACTATGGGACTTAACTTCTGAGGTCATCAGTCCCCTAGAACTTAGAACTACTTAAACCTAACTAACCTAAGGACATCACACACATTCATGCCCGAGGCAGGATTCGAACCTGCGACCGTAGCGGTCGCGCGGTTCGAGACGGTCGCGCCTAGAACCGCTCGGCCACCCCGGCCGGCTGTGTATACGGCGTGGAGTGATAGTGACATGTACTTCGATGATTAAGAGTTATGTCGACTGTTAACCGTCTAAGAAACTTATAGCTTATGAAAATGCCTAAGGATGGAAACAGAAAGTGTCATTTGGGTGATTACACAAAAGAGTGGTCTTCTGTCAAGAAAGGACGTACGGATCAGGAAGCCTTGTGTTTGATTTGTAACTGTTTCATCTCAGTAACTCAAGGAGGTAAAGCAGATGCTGGGCATAACATTTCTACAAAGAATCACACAAATACATTCGCGGTACCATCGATATCAAAGCCTATTTCTCCGTTCATAATTAAAGAGTCTACCCAGGAGGAATAGCTAGGTGCTGCTGCAGAACTAAAAACAGCTCCTAAAACTTTCAAGCATCATCAGTCTTTCAGCTTTATTGACTGCTCCGTAAAATTGAATGCCGCACAGTAACCTGCCTTCAAAGTCGCCGAAATGCAGTCTACAGCCAGAACCAAAGCTACAGCGATTGCTAAAACTATTCTCGCTCCACACTTCACGACCGAACGCATGAATCAATCGCAGTAAGTTTCATATAATGGCACAGGCACCGACGCATCGAACCAGAAGGCTGAAAAGATGCTTCCTTTAGTTGTTCAGTACTTAACTGAAACTGTCGGAATTCGATAGAAACTTTGAAGTTTGATTATCTGAATAACGAAACATAGGAGACAACTGCAAAATTTTGTCAAGACACTGTAAGATGACTGCAAATTCCATTAGACATATTACTCGCATCGTGTGGAGACAATACCAATACCAGCTACGAAGGGCTTTATCGACGCTGCCAGCTGACTATGTGTATTCAAATTAAACATCTAGAAAAGATGCAGAAAGAATTGGATACCCTGTCCATATTCTGCACAATATTATATCAAACGCTGCGAGAGTCTTAATCATCGACATTGGAATAATCGTCTCGAAAATATTTAACTATTTTTCAATAAACAACGTAAGGACAGAGAAGCTGAAAGAGTTCTGCTTACACACTGAAGCCAATCTTCAGACTCTTCTATCTCACTCAAAACTAAGATAGCTGCAGTTAAGGCCCGCGGATGAGAGAATTCATAAGCTTTAGATTCCATTAAAGCAATGGAAATAACCTAAAATAATTTCAAGTGTTTCAAGTAGTCCGATCAGTGAAATTTACTTCATGTTCCTGAAGTTAAACTTAGGTCTGCTTGAAAAGAATATAGAAAGCGTGGAGATGTATGAAATCTCGATAACTGAAATAAGAAACACATATCGACATTCTAAGGTGTCTGAATGAAAGGAAGACTGCCCATTTTTTCGGCATGCAAACCAAGATGCATTTGAACACATTGAAGAATGAGAATCCTAACCAGGAAATAATTAATTTGATTTCGAAATTTGAGAAAGACTGGTTGGTTGGTTGGGTGATTTTGGGAAAGGGGACGAAACAGAGAGGTCATCGGTCACGACATTGGCCTGCTGCGATTTAGGGAAATGACGGAAAACCTAAACCAGGACGGCTCGACGCGGGATTGAACCGTCGTCCTTCCGAATGAGAGTCCTGTGTGCCAAACACTGCGCCACCTCGCTCCGTTTTGAGAAACAGACAATGGCTTTCTATACCACAGCATTTTATTACTTAGAGAAATGGGCTATTTCTTCTAATAAACATCAAGTAGTTGATTGGATACGCTATCTGTAACCCCAGAATGGGTGGGGACTGGAAACACTATTATATACTCGACTAAAAATAGTGTTCATACTTCATCACAATTGTTTTCAGGGATACAGGGTGGTCTACTGATCGTGACCGGGCCGAATATCTCACGAAATAAGCATCAAACGAAAAAACTACAAAGAACCAAACTCGTATAGCTTGAATGGGGAAACCAGATGACGCTATGGTTGGCCTGCTAGATGGCGCTGACATAGGTCAAACGGATATCAACCGCGTTTTTTAAAATAGGAACCCTCATTTATTATTACATATTAGTGTAGTACGTAAAGAAATATGAATGTTTTAGTTGGACCACTTTTTTCGCAATTGCGAAAAACGTCGAAGTCGTGTTGATGTATAGCTATTGAGATTAAAATGCCCAACGGGCGTGTGCTATGTATGCTGCTCGGTATTCTGGACGACATCATCCAAGTGTCCGGACCGTCCGCCGGATAGTTACGTTATTTAAGGAAACAGGAAGCGTTCATCCACATGTGAAACGCCATCCTCGACTTGCAACAAATGATGATGCCCAAGTAGGTGTTTTAGCTGCTGTCGCGGCTAATCCGCACATCAGTAGCAGACAAATTGCGCGAGAATCGGGAATCTCATAAACGTCGGTTTGAGAATGCTACATCAACATCGACTGCACCCGTACCATATTTCTATGCACAAGGAATTGCATGGCGATGACTTTGAACGTCGTGTACAGTTCTGCCACAGGACACAAGAGAAATTACGGGATGACAGATTTTTTGCACGCATTCTATTTAGCGACGAAGTATCATTCACCGACAGCGGTAACATAAACCGGCATAATACGCACTATTGGGCAACGGGAAGTCCACGATGGCTGCGACAAGCGGATCATCAGGGCCTTGGCGGGTTAATTGACGGTGTGGCATTATGGGACGAAGGATAATTGGCCCCCATTTTATCGATGGCAATCTAAACGGTACAATGTATGCTGATTTCCTATGTAATGTTCTACCATTGTTACTACAAGACCGCCGGCCGGGGTGGCCGAGCGGTTCTAGGCGCTACAGTCTGGGACCGCGCGACCACTACGGTCGCAGGTTCGAATCCTGCCTCGGACATGGTTAGGTTAGTTAGGTTTAAGTAGTTCTACGTTCTAGGGGACTGATGACCTTAGAAGTTAAGTCCCATAGCGCTCAGAGCCATTTGAACCATCTTACTACAAGACGTTTCACTGTATGACAGAATAGCGATGCACTTCCAACATGATGGATGTCCGGCACATAGCTCGGGTGCGGTTGAGGAGGTATTGAATAACATATTTCATGACAGGTGGATTGGTAGTCGAAGCACCATACCATGGCCCGCACGATTGCAGGATCTGACGTCCCCGAATTTCTTCCTGTGGGGAAAGATGAAGGATATTCGCCATCATGATCCACCGACAACGCCTGACAACATGCGTCAGCGCATTGTCAATGCATGTGCGAACATTACGGAAGGCGATCTACTCGCTGTGCAGAGGAATGTCATTACACGTATTGCCAAATGCATTGAGGTTGACGGATATCATTTTGAGCATTTATTGCATTAATGTGGTATTTACAGGTAATCACGCTGTAACAGCATGCGTTCTCAGAAATGATAGGTTCACAAAGGTACATGTATCACATTGGAACAACCGAAATAAAACGTTCAACTGTACCTACGTTCTGTATTTTAATTTAAAAAACCTACCTGTCACCAACTGTTCGTCTAAAATTGTGAGCCATATGTATGTGACTATTAGAGCGCCATCTATCACAAAGCGAAAAATGTGGTCCAACTAAACATTCATATTTCTTTACGTACTACACGAATATGTAATAAAAAATGGGGGTTCCTATTTTAAAAAAACGCAGTTGATATACCTTTGACATATAGCAAAGTCATCTAGCTGGTTTTTCCCTTCAAGCTAGACAGGTTTCGTTCTTTGTAGTTTCTTCGTTTGACGCTTATTTCGTGAGATATTTGGCCCGGTCACGATCAATGGACCACCCCGTATATGTATCTGAAGAGCTTTTTAGAAACTAACCATGAATCGCAAGAATGATAGCGTAAAAACTCCGTGGAAGAAACTTGGGTGTATTTTCTTACTGAAACCGAAATCATTTTTTCTGTCCCCGCATACAACGCCACTGTGGAAAGAACATTTTCGCCCAGTGCAGTGGTGAAAGAATTCGACTGCTGGCAGGGACTGTGGAAGCAGTCCTACAGTGCCAGTTGAACTACAAGCTGACTTCCATGGAGTTTTATAAATAAGTAAAAGGGAAAAAAGACGTGATGAAAACCGTGAAATCTTCCGCAAAATTTTGGTGTACCAGCTAATTCTGGAGCAAACAAGTTCCATGTAATTGTGTTACAAATAAAAGGTAATTGTATTAAATAAATTTTTTACTTCTTTTCTCCATCCCGGCGATGACCCAGGTAGATATGGCAACCCTATGCGTACAAGACATGCCTGACCAATTTCGTAAAATGGGGCGATGCAAAATGATATTTTTCAAATGACTGAAGTTTAGCAGTAATGTTCGGCTGATAAAACTAAAACGACAAAAAGTACCGAAAATTATCTAATCCGACAATTTTAAAAAAAGTGATATTTTGTTGAAAAATATCAAGGGACTGAATCACTGCAGCAATTTGCGTGGAATCCGGATTATATTAATACCGAAAATTATTCTGTCGCATTTTTCCAGATTTTCGCAATTAAACTGTCCTTCCTATAATTTTTGCTCCTAATTTGCCACGAGGTTCCTGAAGTCAGATATAAAGCCACGAAACCAATAATCCATTGATACTTACCACTGCCATTGTGGTACACGAATGTGTTATCCGCATTCATCGACTACACAAGCGACTTTGTCTCATTTTCGTCCACAGTGATCAAGTTCGGTTTGCACACATTTGTTGCACGATACCTTACTGGATTTATACACTGTGTTTTAAGAGGTAGCAAGTAGCTCCGTCTTGACGAATCTCTCTGGGGTATTACCTATTACTCACATCACTCTTCACGTTTACTTGAAGCAAAGTTTTTTAATTTTGTGTCTTCGTTTTTCGTATAATTTCCTGACTTGGTTTACCGAAGCCTAAGAAGGTTGGAAATCAATAACGTTCATTTCACTTGCAATTTAGAGAGCCCAGTCTAATACATTTCCCTCAATAAAGGTGCACTGACTTTCACTAACGGTTCTAAATGTTTCAAATACTTTTTCATTCACAGTTTTGTGAATTTTATTTTGGCGCATATTTCATATTGCGTCTAAATGTGTATTCCAGTTGCACAGTTAACGATCAGATTTTTCGAAACGAAACAGGCTTTGTACTCCACTTGCCTTAAGTATTTTCTACCTCCTTCACTAAAAAAGAATTACAGTCTTTCGATTGTCACTGAAAGCTATTACTGCAAAGTTTTTTTTTATAAGAATGTACTGTTTTTTCTGGACATTAATTAGCACAACAACCATCGTTGGAACCACAATTCACGGAATCGTCGGAGTTATTTGCTGTTTCTTCTAATGTGTCCATGATTTCCTAAAAAGACCCACATTGTTCAAATGAATGTCCAAGAAATTAACTAATAATTAACACATATTAGACATTCAGGAATAGTAGGTGATTTTGCTTGCATACCAACTTCTTCATATTTCGTCTGTGTAAGGTTGAAAATATTAATTTGATTCTAGATTGCTGCCGTATCTGTACAAACACAGATCCTATTGGGAGGCTTATAGAAGAAAAACACAAAGAAAATTATGTGTCTTATCTCCCTTGTTCACACTTAGTGATACAACAAAAGCAACTGTTAATTCACTGAATTTTGCACTGTTTGTATAGTTCGATGTAAAGTTTCTTCAGACGTGCATACACACTTTTGCTAAGTCTGCTGACTGTCGAAATTAGTAGCTCAATAAATAGGCTCACATAGAAGCTAACGACGTGTTTTCCATCACGATTTTTGTAAAATCATTCGGGTACAATCTCTAAATCTTTTGCAACTGTCACAAATTGCGTTGTAACTATCATACAACTTCTACCAAACGTATTTCTTGCACAGACGTAATTGCTGTTCTTGATATAATATAGGGAAGACCGTTTGCTTTAGAGGGTAGTCTCACATTCACATGAAGCTGTCCAGTTACATACCGACATCTTCTCCACTCAGTATTTACCCATGAGATTACAAAAGAAATGTTGTACCTCAAAATGTTTCATAAAAATCTTATTTACGCCAGTAAAAAATTGCTGCACAGATCAGTTATACATTAATCTTAGAGATTCTTTTAACAATACGTCTATTGTGTAAACAATACCATGGATGAATGAAGTCCAATGCATTTTGCAGTGACAGGCGATTCTACATGATATAAAAGCCACAAACAATTTGTTATTATTATCTTCTTGAGGTCGGCAACCTGTAAAGATAGATTTTCATAATATAATCTTCTGTTACTTACAGAGCACTGTTCCACACAGTAGTCATTAACAGTGCGATGTATCTTAAAAAGTTCCTTCATTATTACCATTTATATCCACGCATACAGATCGACACTGTTTTTTACTCGAAATAACTTCATAAAATCATGAAAGGAAATATTCACACAAAATATTCCGAAGTTGTGCCTAGTCGACATCATTTTTATTTTAATTTACAACGTATGGTCTCAGTTTTATATCCTTTCATGGAAACCATTTCGGTAGTTCCTAGGATAGTCGTACGTCATACAAAAATGTCAAATGTGGACCATACTCTGTGAGTTTGCTCTTCTGTAGTATAACACTCCTCCGTCAGTGGAAAACCTAATGCCTGATGATGCAGCACCCTTTCAGAGCTATTCCAATACCAACACAAAATGACAGCAGGTACTTAGAAAACTGAAAACTTTAAAAATAGTTTGGAGGAGGCACTGGAACTACCAGAACCTGATACGCAACCTGCCTTTATACTGAGATCTTTTGGACAGAGTGTGCGTAATATAAAGTAGACATTATATCTCACATTAAAGAGAACTGATAATCACATTCCACCTCTTAAAATTGTCACGGAACTTGATCAAGTGACAATCATCTCACTAGTACCAATGCCATAACTGATCGGGGTCGGAAGGCGATCAACAAACGTGAAACGTGTTTGTCTCTATATTTTCGCGCATATCGCAAATAAACTATCTTCAGTTTATCACCGAAAGATAATGTGGGTGAAAATAATTACGGAAAAAAATAGAACAGTCTGAAGCACTATATAAATTTAGGCAAAGTGCTACATTGGATAAAGTAGTATGTGAGTGTTACCAACGACACTCGTACACGGGGTACACAGGAACAAGACAATGAAGGAGTAAATACAAACAACAATACATCGTAAAATGATCGTTATGGCAAAATGGCTACGAAATGTTCGGCATCACTTCTGATCATCACGTTCTTATGTGTAGCCTGAACATAGAAATTACTTGATACATACTTTCTGTCTTCGGAATAAGTTATTTTGTATTAACTTCTATACCTCTATGTTGAGACAAGTGGTATGATGTAGACAAGAAGTTAAAATCACAACAAGAATGTGATCCAAACGGAAGTGATGTAAAACGAACCTACGAATCCATTGTAGTCGATGATGTTACCTATTAGTCTGCCTTGCTGTCTTTTGTCTCTGTTTCATAGTATCTCTTTAAGGATTATATATTTGATGCGTCATTAACTGACATTTAATAATAAGGATGACGTGTTCGTGAAAATCTTAAGTACACCCTTACCTCGAAAGGGCACATTGAAAGTTACAACGAAAAAAAGGTAAATACGCCAAACTAAATATGGCGTCTCCTGCATCGATTCACATTCATTTGGAACAGATGCTTGTTCTAGTTTTAACGTTCTCCACGACATGGGCCCAGAAACCTTTGTTCTACTAGCTACCAACATCTGTAATCGAACCAGTTTTGTCTTTTACTCAACGTCTAACAATGGAATGGTCCAGTAAGACACGTCGAAACCTACCCTGACATTTTTTACAGAGGAAAAAGACAACGTAAGAAATACGCTGTCAGTCTAAGAGGAAGTGCTAGCATTAAAACAAAAGCTAAAAATAGCCAAATTCGTAGCGCGCTAGGTGGCGGTAGAAATGTAAAACTTTACTGGCGGTATAGCAACAACGCATTCGCAGTTAGGCACACACACACACACACACACACACACACACACACACACACACAGCCGAGGTTGGCGGTACATTTGTAAACAGTAAACACTACACAACCCGACCGTAATTTGTAAAGGACGCTTCAGGTTACCGTTCATTGACAGTTTCTCCGACACCACAGTACACAGTTACTATCTTTTCGAATTATCCACTCAACTAACATATATTACGAATTATCAATTGCTTTTGAAAGTATTGGTAAGTATTGACAATACAGATGACGCTTAATTAATATTGTGCTTTCTTAAGGCAGTAATGTGGAATCCAATTTACGTTGTCAACTTAGCAACGATGAAATATGAAAAACGTGGTTTCCGTGAAATCATCTACTTCTCCTATGGACGTACATATGTGTTATTTATTTCGGTTGAAATAGTGACAACGTTAGAGAAAATAGGAAATAGCTGTGACGATTCCATGAATTGTGGTTCTAACGTAGTCAACTGTGGCAGTAACAGTTCTAAAGAAGAACACCTCCCAAGCCTTAAAACACACACACACACACACACACACACACACACACACACACACACACACACACACATCGCAGCCACTTTCAGCGACAAAGGAAAGGCAGTGAAATGTTGATTAAACTATGGAGGGAAAAAACGGTTGAAGGTACTCAGTGTGCAAAGGCGTTTTCGTTTTGTAAAATCGCAGCGTGAACTGTACAAATAAAAGAATGAATTACATGAAGTAAGAAATATGCGCCTAACGGAAACACGAAACCATTTGGATAAAAAACTGTTGGAAGTATTTAGAACTGATCACGAGAGGCTATGCACCGTAACCGATAGAGATCTACGAGACTGGGCCCTCCCAATTGCATCTGACATGAACATTGCTAATATCCAGGCTTCATCGACATGGCTACGCATTTTCAAGAACTCGTACAGAATAGGAAGTCGCAAAATTACCAAGTTCATGTCACGTAAACGTGTAGAGCAGCTGCCAGTGATAGACACTGCTATAGGGAAATTCATAGGTGACGTGAAGACGAAACTTGCTGTTATCCCCACCAACTGCTGTTTATAACGCTGATCAGTCATGTTTTGTGAGAGAACTGCATGCACGACGCACTTTATCATTTCGGGGTGAAAAAAGACGGTGTCAGTTACTCAGTCATTGAATGCAATGACACATTCACATATGCTGACAGTGATAAGTATGAGTAGTTTATTGCTTCCGCAGCTGTATCTGTCTTCTTGAACCGCTAGGCAAATAAGGACCAAAAATTAAATATGGATTATTCAGTTGCAAAAATATTGTAATCGACGTATCAAAATCTGGAAAAACGGAGAAGTATAACTTTCAACATTTCGTTCGAAACGTGTTCCTGTCAGCTGCAGAAACTAATTCATTGCTTTTGTTTGATTCATGGTCTGGACATAACGACGCCTCGGTTTTTGTGGAGGGCTACGGCAAATCTGTAGATATAACATGGATTCCGCCTGAAACTACTAGTGCGATTCAACCTCTCAATAAAGAATGATTTTGACAGTGGGAAGCATTTATCGGGAAATGATCAGACAACATAATTTCCGATAGCTCTGTCTCATTTCAGTTTATCAGCGGAACAGTATACTTAAGCTGTAGTCATTTGTGCATTATCAGTTTTCTTCGCCACACTTTACGAAGTTGATCAAGTATGACTGGTATGCAGTGCAACATCCAGAACAACGGTCGGGGCCATTTCTGACTCCTTCCCAGTTCAGAGAACAGTGTTCTTAAGCTACGGTCATTTGTGCACTACCAGTTTTCTTCGGCACGCTATATGAATTTGATAAAGTGTGCCTGGTACGTAGCACAATATGCAGAACAACGACCAGGATCATTTCTGATTCCATTTCAGTTCTGTCTAAATAAAAATAGTGGTTACTGCGAAGTGCCTGACTGCATCAATTTTTCCTTCGTCCGGTGTGCCTGGTGCAAGAAATATATTTGTTTTCGTCATTCAATAGATACTGCGCACTACAGGGAATAAATAAAGAACTGTTTCAAAGCTAGCTAAATGTACAACATTCAAATATTATTATAAGTAATGGCCTATAGGCATTGTTATAAAATGTAGTACTGCAAGACACATTTCATTTCGACAAATTACAAGCCCTCACTAATGGAAATCGTCTGTGGCATCAGACACTGCTTTGATTTTATTTTCTCTGCTAGCCACTTTTATCAGAATTTCATATGTAAGAATTGATATGAAGTTATTAAAAAAATTTTAGTGTAGTTTCACCGGAGAACACAAGCTGTCAAGCACGAGGAAAAGATAATCCTGTCTGGTGTACCTGGTAGGGCTCTTGCAGGTCTTTCAGCTGGACGCCACTGCAGCTGCTTACGTGTCCCTAACCTCCCAGGAATATCAGGAGTACAGAAATACAAGTCGCTGAGGAATGAAATAAATAGGAAGTGCACGGAAGCTAAGACGAAATGGCTGCAGGAAAAATGTGAAGACATCGAAAAAGATATGATTGTTGGAAGGACAGACTTAGCATACAGGAAAGTCAAAACAACCTTTGGTGACATTAAAAGCAACGGTGGTAACATTAAGAGTGCAACGGGAATTCCACTGTTAAATGCAGAGGAGAGAGCAGATAGGTGGAAAGAATACATTGAAAGCCTCTATGAGGGTGAAGATTTGTCTGATGTGATAGAAGAAGAAACAGGAGTCTGTTTAGAAGAGATAGGGGATCCAGTATTAGAATCGGAGTTTAAAAGAGCTTTGGAGGACTTACGAGCAAATAAGGCAGAAGGGATAGATAACATTCCATCAGAACTTCTAAAAGCATTGGGGGAATTGGCAACAAAACGACTATTCACGTTGGTGTGTAGAATATATGAGTCTGGCGATGTACCATCTGACTTTCGGAAAAGCATCATCCACACAATTCTGAAGACGGCAAGAGCTGAGAAGTGCGAGAATTATCGCACAATCAGCTCAACAGCTCATGCATCGAAGCTGCTTACAAGAATAATATACAGAAGAGTGGAAAAGAAAATTGAGGATGCGCTAGGTGACCATCAGTTTGGCTTTAGGAAAAGTAAAGGTACGAAAGAGGCAATTCTGACGTTACAGCTAATAATGGAAGCAAGGCTAAAGAAAAATCAAGACACATTCATAGGATTTGTCGACCTGGAAAAAGCGTTCGACAATATAAAATGGTGCAAGCTGTTAGAGATTTTGAAAAAAGTAGGGGTAAGCTATAGGGAGAGACGGGTCATATACAATATCTACAACAACCAAGAGGGAATAATAAGAGTGGACGATCAAGAACGAAGTGCTCGTATTAAGAAGGGTGTAAGCCAAGGCTGTGGCCTTTGGCCCCTACTCTTCAATCTGTACATCGAGGAAGCAATGATGGAAATAAAAAAAAGGTTCAGGAGTGGAATTAAAATACAAGGTGAAAGGATATCAATGATACGATTCGCTGATGACATTGCTATCCTGAGTGAAAGTGAAGAAGAATTAAATGATCTGCTGAACGGAATGAACAGTCTAATGAGTACACAGTATGGTTTGAGAGTAAATCGGAGAAAGGCGAATGTAATGAGAAGTAGTAGAAATGAGTACAGCGAGAAACTTAACATCAGGATTGATGGTCACGAAGTCAATGAAGTTGAGGAATTCTGCTACCTAGGCAGTAAAATAACCAATTACGGACGGAGCAAGGAGGACATCAAAAGCAGACTCGCTATGGCAAAAAAGGCATTTCTGGCCAAGAGAAGTCTAGTAATATCAAATACCGGCCTTAATTTGAGGAAGCAATTTCTGAGGATGTACGTCCTGAGTACAGCATTGTATGTTAGTGAAACATGTACTGTGGGAAAACCGGAACACAAGAGAATCGAAGCATTTGAGATGTGGTGCTATAGACGAAAGTTGAAAATTAGATGGACTTATAAGGTAAGGAATGAGGAGGTTCTACGTAGAATCGGAGAGGAAAGGAATATGTGGAAAACACTGATAAGGAGAAATTACAGGATGATAGGACATCTGCTAAGACATGAGGGAGTGACATCCATGGTACTAGAGGGAGCTGTAGAGGGCAAAAACTGTAGAGGAAGACAGAGATTGGAATACGTCAAGCAAATATTTGAGGGCGTAGGTTGCAAGTGCTACTCTGAGATGAAGAGGTTAGCACAGGAAAGGAATTTGTGGCGGGCCGCATCAAATCAGTCAGTAGACTGATGAAAAAAAAATAGTTCTAGGTGACTAATGACCACAGCAGTTAAGTCCCATACTGCTCAGAGCCATTTTTGATCAACTCCAGAGGAAGACTCTGTAGGAGAGACGCTCAGTAGCTCGGTACGGGCTTTTGTTGAAGTTTCGAGAACATAACTTCACCGAGGAGTCGAACCGTATATTGCTTCCTCGCGAAGAGACCATGAGGATGAAATCAGAGAGATTAGAGCCCACACAGAGGCATACCGACGATCTTTCTTTCCACGAACAATACGATACTGGAACAGAACGGAGAACCGGTAGAGGTACTCAGGGTATCCCCCGCTACACACCGTCAGGTGGCTTGCGGAGTATGGATGTAGATGTAGATGTACAGAGGAGTGTTCACTGATTTGTAAGTTCCTGACAGATTAAATCTGTGTTCCTTTTTATCTTCGGAAATGCTAGCCCCGCTAGGTATGCAGGAGAGCGCTCTTGACGTATGGAACGCATTAGAAGGGTTCGGGTGGAAGGAAAGCTGTGAGTGGGTGTCGTGAGTCTTGCACGGAAAGAGTGACATGACGTGTACGCTAGCGAACTATCAACGAAGTATCGAGTCATAGTACTGTAAAGGCTGGTTCGGCTGGTGAAGCTAAGGCGATGAGAAACGCCTGAGGCCGTCACGCTACGCCCCTGGAGTCGATGGCGAGCAGGCACTCAGCGGGCGGAAATGGCAGTTTCCCCCAGGTAGCAAGACTTGGGGGAGACTGTTTTCCGTCTTAGAGTACGGTCTCCGGCTGTAAATGGCTCCAAAGGAGGCAGCGTGTCCTAACATAGCTGAATATGACTACGTAAAAAACTTACAAATTCAACAGTAATTCACTGTTTTGATAGTAGCGCAAAGGCAGTCACATTAACATACGCACGGCACCAAGTTCTGTGCATTCAGTCATTAATATCATGAGTGTTACGAAGGGTGCAGAAGTTAGACAGTCACAATAAATGAATCATCTAACAAACCGTTAAATATTAATAACCGCTGGGGGCTTTATGCGATTTTGACAAATAAAGCATTGGACGATGGTTTACGACTCTATCATCATTGAAAGCCAAATGCGTACACGTATTCAGTATTGAGTTAATAAGTACACTACGGGCCATTAAAATTGCTACACCAAGAACAAATGCAAATGACGGGACAAATATATTATACTAGAACTGACATGTGATTACATTTTCATGTAATTTGGGTGCATAGATCCTGAGAAATCAATACCCAGAACAACCACCTCTGGCCGTAACAACGGCCTTGATACGCCTGGGCATTGAGTCAAACAGAGCTTCAGTGGCGTGTTCAGGTACCGCTGCCCATGCAGCTTCAACACAATACCACAGTTCATCAAGAGTGGTGACTGGCGTATTGTGACGAGCCAGTTGCTCGGCCTCCATTGACCAGGCGTTTTCAATTGGTGATAGATCTGGAGAATGTTCTGGCCAGGGCAGCAGTCGAACATTTTCTGCATCCAGAAAGGTCAGTACAGGACCTGCAACATGCGGTCGTGCATTATCCTGCTGAAATGTAACGTCCACTGTTCAAAGTGTCGTCAATGCGAACAAGAGATGACCGAGACGTGTAACCAATGGCACCCAATACCATCACGCCGGGTGATACGATAGTATGGCGATGACGAATACACGCTTCCCATGTGCGTACACCGCGATGTCGCCAACACGGATGCTGTAAACAGAACCAGGATTCATCCGAAAAAATGAAGTTTTGCCATTCGTACACCCAGGTTCGTCGTTGAGTACACCATCGCAGGCGCCTCCTCTCTGTGATGCAGCGTCAAGTGTAACTGCAGCCATGGTCTCCGAGCTGATACTGCATGCTGCTGCAAACGTCGTCGAACTGTTCGTGCAGATGGTTGTTGTCCTGCAAATGTCGCCATCGGCTGACACAGGGATCGAGACGTGGCTGCACCATCCGTTACAGCCATGCGAATAAGATGCCTGTCATCTCGACTGCTAGTGATAAGAAGCCGTTGGGATCCAGCACGGCGTTCCGTATTACCCTCCTGAGTCCATCGATTCCATATTCTGCTAACAGTCATTGAATCTCGACCAACGCAAGCAGCAATGTCGCGATACGATAAACCGCAATCGCGATAGGCTACAATCCGACCTTTATCAAAGTCGGAACCGTGATGGTACACATTTCTCCTCCTTACACGAGGCATCACAACAACGTTTCAGCAGGCAACGCCGGTGAACTGCTGTTTGTGTATAAGAAATCGGTTGGAAACTTTCCTCATGTCAGCACGTTGTAGGCGTCGCCAACGGCGCCAACCTTGTGTGAATGCTCTGAAAACTTAATCATTTGCTTATCACAGCATCTTCTTTCTTTCGGGTAAATTTTTCGTCTTTAGCACATCATCTTCTTGGTGTAGCAATTTTAATGGCCTGTAGTGTATTTTATATCTTTTTAGTTATGGAAACGTGTCAGATCATCGTAGTCTGCACAGTTACACAGCAAAGGAAACCTGAATAGCATTTCTCATACCCCTTCTTACTTAACCATGTAAAATGTCTAGGTTATTGTATGATTTCTTATTTTGTTAATGTAACATGTGAGCAGATGACATTGTATAGAAAAATTGTTTCAGATCTGACTTACTATCTATTTTTTATGTATGTTTTCCAATTTTGAAGGGGAACCAGAGGCCTAAAAGTTTGAGCGAACAGTTGCTCGAGACCATTGCGAGTAGAGTGGCCGGTCTGTACGCGTCAGTTCTCTAGGTAACGTATCTGGAGCACTGATAGTGCTGTTTCAAACCTGTAAAACTGATACATATTGGTTAGATGACGGTCGCAAGATAACATGAATGTTCATTCGCACTTATAAATATACCGAGGCAAGTGGGACTGGGCCTCCGATATTTGGCTGCAATTCTAACATTTTGCGGGTGCTCGACGAAGCACGTCTTTAAACTCTTAACTTATTTTATTTGCGTTTTAAAATAAACGCCGGATAGGAGTGCGGGAATCTACTAATGATAGCGCGAGTTTTAAAAAGTTGGTCGCCACGGTGGACCTCTTGTATTTATGAGACGGCGAAATTATGGTGTTTTGTTTATAGTTTCGGCTACGTCTTTTTGCGGGCCAGTGATGGTTAACTAGTATTTGAGGAATTACTATCATTCTAATTAAGCTTTTGTTATAGATTGAGAATAGTTACTTTGCTTCATATTTACACAAACTATTGTAGGACTAAAAAATCTCTGTGTTTGATTGAGTTAATAGATGAAAGTCTTCAACTCAAACCCAGTCATTATTGGAATGTAACACTTTTTATTATCACTATTAGTCTATTATATTGCAACTTGTTTCTAGTTCATAATTCACATTACATGCCTATCCTGGGGCAATTAGACTGAAGAAGCATATGCTAAAACCATTTCTGCGGCGGTTTCGAAAGCTAGGCTTGGAACCAATTACCACATAGAGCCAGAATTCTGAGTTGAGTCATGTACCTCTCAACCGTGTCTACCGCTAAATCTCATCTCAGCCGCACAGAGCGTGTGCGGACATTTGCCACGCCCGACATTTGCCACCATTTTACCTGCTCCGAAGGGTTATGTCCCTTGCCTCCCCTTCCCCCCGCTCCTCCTCCTCCTCCTCCTCGTCCTCCCCCTCGCTTACTGAGCCTTTCCGCCGGTTAACTTAACATAGAACCAGAATCTCTCTCGATTTTCCACCACATGTCTAGAGAGTTTCCTTGTGGAAAGTATTAAATGCATCTCGCATTGAAATCCGCACCAAATTTCGAGCCTCAGTAAAAATTCGCCGATCTTGGAGATTTTGCATTCGTCTACATCATACGGTCTTCACTTACTTAGTTTTGAAGGGTTGGAGACAGTCTCTTAGAAAGACGTCAACCGAATTTTTAGTTGATTTTATAAAGAGATATATTTCGCGTTTATTTTTGGTGAATTTCTTTGATACGGAATTGAGCCTCGCTATGACTGCGTGTTCGCTAATCCCTGGATCCGTCGTGATGCTCAGGATTATTTGTGGCTTAGAGGTCAAGTGTGTATTCGAAACCATTTACAATTTGAATGGCCACGTGAACTAATTCTTCAAAATAATTTAAAAAAAAGCATTTAGAATAATTACGAAAGCTGTTTTCTATCTATAATATGGTCTGAAAATATATTTTTGTCAACATACGGAAGGTAGATTGAAGTCACTGCCGACTATAATTGTATGAGTAGGGTACCTATTTGTGATGAGACTCAAGTTTTCTTTGAACTGTTCAGCAACTGTTTCATCTGAGACCGGGCGTCGGTAAAAGGAGCCAGTTATTAATTTATTCCGGTTGTCGAATATAACCTCTGCCCATACTGCTTCTATGTCGCTTGTGAGCTGGAACACAAATTACATTATTTTTACTTAAGTTGTGCTTCTTTCTGTATTAGTGCAGATCATTACAATTACGGCTTTTCCCTCCAAAACCTAGAATGCTTTCTCTGTGACCCTGTAAATACCGCAGCTAAACAATGTAGAACAACAACGTACGTTACAATCATAGCATTCTGTATTACTTCTTTTCCTTATTCATAACATTTTAAAATTGTACGTCGACTTTAGATGACATGTCAATCATAGATGTTCTTATCTCTATTTAGTGAACGTATTTTCAGTCATGTTTTGAACATTGTCCCGCTACACTTTATTAACTAATGTTTCGCCGCAAGGGATATCGCGTTTTAGAGAATGAATTAATATGGAGTATGTCAGCGTAGGCTTCCGCGGCCGTTGTCATCTTCAATAAAATTCTTCAGGGTATCAGACCGCATCGTCATAATTTAAAAAGCGCCAACGTTTCGGCCAGCGTTGCAGCTAGCCTTCATCAGGGCCTTACGTTAAACTGCTAAGTGAAACTCACTTAGTTCCTTAAATAGCTGCACGAGAAAACCGTGTCGTTACTTGATTGGCTGTAAAAGGAGGAGGAGGAGGAGGAGGAGGGGTGAAAGGTATGCTTTATTGGTGTTTCCTTTATTATCTGTCATTGGCTGAAATAGCTGTTTTCTATTGGTCTTTATATTAATCCACCCCATTGGAGGAGACGGACGAATAGCGAACAGGTGATGGCTGTGACGTCACACTGTTTACATGTTGTCCAGAAGCCGGCTGCGGCGTGCCATTGCTTTGTGTGCTCGCGACCACTACTGCGGCTCTCCGCGAGTCTGCATGGGCCGCCACGGCTCTGCCGCCGCTCCGTAGCCCTGCTATTGCAGGCAGCCAAGACCTCGGAAGCTTGTACCCATCCTCTCTATTCATGTTGGCGGGTCTTTTGGCTATTTCTATCGCCTCTCTAATCTTTCTTTTGAAAGTGAGAGGCTGTTTCGCCAAGACGCGGGCTTCTTGAAAAAATATTGGTTTCCCGCACTCGTCTCGGTGTTCCGCCACTGCTGACTTAGTGTGTTGTTTCAGGCGGATATATCTTTCATGTTCCGAGAGCCTTGTGCTAATCGGACGTCCCGTCTCACCTATGTAGACTAATCCACACGCACAACCAATTTCATACACGCCAGCTGTGTGTAGTTTGTCAACTGCATCCTTGGTAGAACCGAGCATGTCTGATATTTTGTTTCTGCTTCGGAAAATTGGTTTGATGTCGGCTTTTCGTAGAATTTTGCCAATACGTTCGGTGACCCCTTGTACATATTGTAACACAGCAATGCTCTGTGCCTCCTTCTCCTCTTCCCTATTAGTCTTCTCCCTTGTCGACATGGTGCTGTCTATCGTCTGCTTCCCATAGCCATTAGTTCCGAAGATGGACCTGAGGCGTTCAAGTTCTGTCTTCAGATGTTCTTCGTCGCTTATCCTGTACGCTCTCTTCGTTAGTGTGTGCAGGGCGGACTTCTTCTGCGTGGGGTGATGGTGGGAGGAGGCGTGAAGGTACCTGTCCGTACTGGTTGGTTTCCTGTACACTTTGTGGCCAAGTTTACCATCAGGTTTTCGATAAACTTCCACGTCGAGAAAAGGCAGCACCCCATTCTTCTCTGTTTCCATTGTAAACTGAATTTTCCTATGCTGTTGGTTAAGGTGCTTGTGGAAGTTCTGTAACTCCTCTTCTCCGTGGGGCCAAATGACGAAAGTATCATCGACATAGCGAAGCCAACAATTTGGACGTAATGGTGTGGACTGGAGGGCTGTTTCCTCAGGGCTTTCATTTAGCAGTTTAACGTAAGGCACTGATGAAGGCTAGCTGCAACGCTGGCCGAAACGTTGGCGCATTTTAAATTATGACGATGCGGTCTGATACCCTGAAGAATTTTATTGAAGATGGGGTATGTCGTTCTTCTTTTCAAACATTCACATACCCATTTTGTCTTTCCTTGTCTTTTGGGCATCCAGTTGCAATACTTAACGTATGCACAAATGCAGTGATCAAAAAGAAATCATTAGCATACATTCACATTGTCTTTACATCGTTCTTTTCTTGTTGCTCCTATGGCGATGGACTGTTTCTATCGCAATCAGTAAACGTGAAAGGAAGCTACCGTACAGAGAGAGGAATCTATATTTATACTTGGCAGAACTAATTACAAACTGACGTAATCGTCGGTATTGCTTCCGTTTCCCAAAAGTTATAAATAATCCGATTTGGCAAAAGACGCTCTGTATTTGGCCAAGATGTCGAAGAAGGTTCCTTACGTACTGGTTGCATCGAGTAAGCGGTTTGAAAGCGGACAGAAATAGTACGGGGAAGGGCGTCCCTTATCTGAGGGATCGCTACTCAAGTTACCTGACCAAGGGGCAAGTGTGGCAAATGTCCGGCGTGGCAAGTGTCCGGCATTCGCACAGAGTGGCCGCGCGGTCTAGGGCTCCATCTCACGGACTACGCGGCCCCATGGCGCCGGAGGTGCAAGTCCTCCCTCGGATATAGGTGTGTGTGTTGTTCTTAACTAAAGTTAGTTTAAGTTAGTTTGTGTGTAAGTCTAGGGACCGATGACCTCAGCAGTTTGGTCCCTAAGGAATTCACACACATGATAATCGGTTATCTCAGACAAAAAGGATTAGTACCAATAGCTCATGGGCCGTTCTCGACCCTGTTGTTCACAAAATGATGTGCAACATTACAGCCGGCACGAATAATTGAAATAATAATTGTCACAGACTGTGTTTCAATACCTACTGAAGTTATCTTCTTCATAAATGTTTATTATTAACATCCATATTGGCTTGAACAATAAATATGTTTCTATAATTCCCCCTTGACCAAGAAATCAATTTGTGTCCCTTTTGCCCAAAAATTTTCTGATGGGTCACACGACCGTAACAGCTGCAACGTACGCTTCCAGTACTGGTGGTGGTAAAAGTCCTCCTAGTAGGTAGATTACCGTCGCTTTGACATGTCCTACCGCTCCTGCAAGCTACTGTCTGTAGTAAATGGTTTCTTACATTCGTGTGGTCCACGAGATTACTGGCCCCTGCTAGTTATTGCTGGGTATTAATAATATCTAGCGGAAGGTTTTAACGAACCGGTAGAAATTTGAACGCAACGGGTAACGCAATTTTTGACCCAGTACAGAATGCATCTATACAGGGCTTAATAGGCATCAAATAGCTTTTATTTGCTTTCATGACCCAGAATTCGACTGTGGTACTGACTGCCACCTATTCTTTATGATGGAAGGAGTAATTAATCAGTCGAGGTAGAGATTAATTGACATTTATTCAGTACCGATGGTATATCAACAACTAGTCGTGTTTCTCTTGCAATGTACATCATCAAAACAGGTCTCTAGTTAACATGGTTCAGTTTCGCCACGTAATTATGGAATGGGACAGAGGAGCGCAGACCTGGCTTCAATGTAATTCTATACAACCGCACAATTATACCTAATCCCTCAGTTATTACATTCAGCTACTATAGATTACTCAGAACAAGTTCCGCAAAGACAATACAAGCAAAACTAGGTCAGGGTGGATGAGTGTTACACAAATCTTTATCAAATCAGTGGGCATTAAAACCCTATACTTTTCCTGGTGGCACGAGTATTTTACTTAACGCACAACACCGCCAACAAATCAACTCGTTATGGGTGTGCACAAGAAACATCACTTCAATGCTGTTCAACCCACATGGCCAAGTTTCAGTAGCCAACAGAAACCCAGGAAAATATGGACATACACGATTATTCCTTCCCTATTTTACACTCGCTCACTATCGTATGATTATTCATCGTATACAATACATTTTCAGACCGAAACTACAATTTATCGATGCGGCGGTTGCTCCAACCGACCACGTGGCGCGAAAGCAAGTTCACAAAGTAAACTCATGGAAAATAAATAAAAAACCCAAAATATTACTGCAGTCCGCTGCTCGTGGTCGTGCGGTAGCGTTCTCGCTTCCCGCGCCCGGGTTCCTGGTTTCGATTCCCGGCGGGGTCAGGGATTTTCCCTGCCTAGTGGTGACTGGGTGTTAGGGATTTTCCCTGCCTAGTGGTGACTGGGTGTTGTGTGACGTCCTTAGGTTACTTAGGTTTAAGTAGTTCTAAGTTCTCGGGGACTGATGACCATAGATGTTAAGTCCCATAGTGCTCAGAGCCATTTTTTTATTACTGTAAATGGAAGAGCAGATTAAAATACATTGAATGACTGAATTTCCGTTAAGCACAGAGCAATAGCGTGACCGTGAGCTTAAGGCACATGGTGCATTGCCTGAACAAGGCACTAACGCAAGGTCTACTGAAATTGGAGTAAATTAAGAAAATCATTTCCCTTATGGGGTTCAGTGGTAATTTCGCCCCTGATTTCAACATCTGGACTTCATTACAGAGCAGATTTCAGACAATCTAATACCTATGTTAACATTACCAAAACGAGAGCTGCGTCTCCATGTCTGCCCAGCACCACGACCCAGGAGCAAGTGCTCTTCCAACCGAACTCGCCTAACCGTTCCGCTTACAAACGTGGTGGGGGTGGCGCACCAACCTGACAGAGCGAATATGCGCGCCTACGTATCATCTTTGCCCTGACCTGCAAACTTGGTCTCTGCTAAACTTGTTCACGCGTGGGGGGTTGGTACTACCCTACCCCAGAACGACCACCTATGCAGTGTTACAATCTGTGCCTAAAGCTTTCTGCTAGTTCATACACTCACTCATTCATACCGTCCAGGCCGCACAAAGGAAAGGAAAATGGGAAATAGAAAAATATTCAATAAATAACACTGTTTCGTCCATTCTCTCCCTTTGCACACCAGCTGAGGTATTACCTGCAAGAGAAGAAAGTGTTGCTAATAATTTGTGCGTGCTAGTAATTTATTAAAACATTGGAACGGTACAACAAGTTCCGTTTCACTGGACTTACCTTTGATGTTACTCTTGACCTTCGTGTTTCGTCTATTATACCTCTTAGTTATAAGCGTTTTTCACCAACAATTTTTCACTTGGTAGTAGTGATTTCCTCAATGTCAGAATAGTTTCAATTGTACTCACAACATGCGTTGTGATATTTATCATACATTCATTGAAAGGTGGTGCAGCTCAAACGAAACATATATAGCTTAACTGAGAGAAAAAAGTAAATTGCGTATTCCTCAATAAGCACATCTCAAAACATACTTTTATGTTATCATCTCCTGCTATTCTTCGTTGATATGTCTCATCAAATTTTCAGTAATTGTTGTGACCTATTATTATTATTGTTATCTATCTGCAGTTCGTGGTCTTACGGTAGCGTTCTCGCTTCCCGCGCACGGGGTCCCGGGTGCGATTCCCGGTGGAGTCAGGGATTTTCCCTACCTCGAGGTGACTGGGTGATGTTGTGTCGTCTTCATCATCATCATTCATCCCCATTACGGTCGGAGGAAGGCAATGGCAAACCACCTCCGCTAGGACCTTGCCTAGTAGGCGGTGCGGGTCTACCGCATCGTTCCCTACACTTCGCGGAGTATGGGACTTCATCATCATCTATCTGATGCAATGTATGATATCCTTCGTCGATTACACCCATATGCCCGTAAAAATCTGCTACACCGAAGTTACCACTGTTACGCTACACATGCCCTTATTTCAGCTAGCAAAAATATATACAGAAAGCTCGACAACGATTAGACGAACAATGTATAAGTCGCGTCATTAAGTCAGTCGATGGCGACCTCTATCTAAACGGCATCTATTGTCCCAGCGACGGCCACGGGTATGTTCATGAGGAAACACGTCAAGAAGTCCCACAGCGTAAACAACTTCGGGATGATATCTGTTTGACGATTGTGACCAATCCGAAATATTAAATGAGACAATTCTAGCCTTAGTACAACATTGAAGTGCATGAAGATCTCTTGACGTTGTTTCAATCGCTGAAATGTGATAACAAAGTTGGTACAGATGTAAAGAATGTAACCGCGAACAGGAAACGTGTTCTGTTGCTGCATACCGTCCCGCTCTCTCTATGTAACTGTCTCGATAATTTTTCCGTATTGGTTTTCGCACGTACACATGAATGGCTAGTTTTATATGCTGGTAGCAACGAAATGCGGAACTTAGCCAAAAAAAGATTAAGTTTCTTTCCTTGCTGAAGATCGTTTCCCAATCAAATACGCTCCCATCATATACCACTAATTAGTTTTGCCCGGTAGAAACAGTGCTACGGAGAGAGACGATGCACTCAACTACGGAGCTATATTGTGACAACGATCATAAAGATAATATCATGTTATGATCTGATTTTAGCAGTGAAATGCTTTTAAGTACTTTGATAGAAATTAATTTCACTTTTTTAATGCAATCTGTTATCGCGCCGTTATTGCGCAATGGTATTATTACAGATATAGGATAGAGCTTTGGAATTTATGCTCACGTAAATTCATATTGTAATCAGTCTGACTTTAATGCGACGTTCTTCAAATGTTACGCACAACTGACTGAAACTGCTTCACGCTTATCTTGTCGGGTGAAGCCCTCAAATAATTAGTGTATATAAAATTAAAGTAACAGCTATTACGACAGACGAAAGAAGATGGCCAAAAGTTCCTCCTTACCACATTATTATACGAATATTATTATTTCACATGGACGGAAATGGAATGAAGGGACACACAACTACATGTAATACATACATTGTGAAACGAGACATACACTGATCTTTACAAGAAAACAAGCACGTAACTTTTCGCTTCCAGAACAAAAGTAAAATCATTCTTCTTTAACATCATAGTTCATTATAACGGAATCTCTAGAATATGGCTTCTTTGGACTATTGAGATACACAGATAACACAAAATTGCATTTACATACACAACATTAACTAAATTTCAGCGTTCTTTCTCTTTCTGCAGTTTCATATATATTTATAACTATGGTTAATGCTCTTTTTAGATTAACATGATTTTTTCTTTCTCTTTCCATTCTTACACTCTATTCATGGGGCACCCGTTTGAGAGGTTTTTCCCAGGTGACTGTCTAATGCCCTCTGGAAAGTTAGGAGCATAGTTGTGTCACTAGTCTTGCTTCTAACGTATCCGGTTTTTTTCTATAAGATTGGCCTATTCGTTCGGTAAAGCTTCTGTTTACACTAGTATCTGTTATTCAGGTAAATACCGCTTATTATGCTCAATTACAATTCTTTCATGCGCTGCCAACTGTCAGTTAACCTAAGATAACGAATGGAATCAGATGGGAATAAGTTGTTGAAATACTGGGTATATGAGCACGTTATTCCTCCAGTCGGCGCTAGCCTAAGGAAAACGGCAGCCTAAAACCCGGGCAGAAGCCTTCGGACTATTGACATTTGGGTTTCGTGACTGTTATAGCTCAGACGTATTTAAATATCTTTAATTGAATATTGCAATGCTCGTCCGCACAAGTAAAAGTTCCATTATTCATTCACACACAACAGAAATTACTTCAGTGCACCATCGCAAGTCGTTAATGTTAAATTAGCACTCCATAAAATTTAAACAACTGTGGCGAGTGTGTGTGTGTGTGTGTGTGTGTGTGCGTGTGTGTGTTTCGGCTCGATGGTGACGGTTGTTCAAGTCTGGTTGACACAGGTCGGCGTCTGTCGATAGCGACAACTCCGATCTGTAACTGTTAAAACAAATTCCTTGCTTCGTTTGGTTAGTTTCAGATACTACAGGGTGTTACAAAAAGGTACGGCCAAACTTTCAGGAAACATTCCTCACACACAAAGAAAGAAAATATGTTATGTGGGCATGTGTCCGGAAACGCTTATTTTCCATGTTTGAGCTCATTTTATTACTTCTCTTCAAATCACATTAATCATGGAATGGAAACACACAGCAACAGAACGTACTAGCGTGACTTCAAACACTTTGTTACAGGAAATGTTCAAAATGTCCTCAGTGCGAGGATACATGCATCCACCCTCCGTCGCATGGAATCTCTGATGCGCTGATGCAGCCCTGGAGAATGGCGTATTGTATCACAGCCGTCCACAATACGAGCACGAAGAGTCTCTACATTTGGTTCCGGGGTTGCGTAGACAAGAGCTTTCAAATGCCACCATAAATGAAAGTCAAGAGGGTTGAGGTCAGGAGAGCGTGGAGGCCATGGAATTGGTCCGCCTTTACCAATCCATCGGTCACCGAATCTGTTGTTGAGAAGCGTACGAACACTTCGACCGAAATGTGCAGAAGCTCCATCGTGCATGAACCACATGTTGTGTCGTACTTGTAAAGGCACGTGTTCTAGCAGCACAGGTAGAGTATCCCGTATGAAATCATGGCGGTGAATCGAGGAAGTACAGTACATACTGACTAAACTAAAATGAGCTCTAACATGGAAATTAAGCGTTTCCGGACACATGTCCACATAACATCTTTTCTTTATTTGTGTGTGAGGAATGTTTCCTGAAAGTTTGGCCGTACCTTTCTGTAACACCCTGTATATGCGCGTATCGATGGTGCAGCACACCGAGATGTATAAGCGGCACTCGCTTATAATTGAAGCAATGGTGTTCGAAGGATATCTGTCGTCTTTACTGCTTCACACATCGTCTGCACCACTGGGTACCGCTACAATTCCCTTTATTTGAAACAATGAACTAAATACCCTTCGCGTGTTGGCGACGGACATACAAGCTCACACGAAACTTGACAACAGTAGTTTTTATGCCCGGTTTGCAAATGAATGTTCAAGCGTAGATAATATGATAACTCGAATTATAAGTTCCACCATTCAAGCCATAGCCACAGTATAGTATTGCGAGGATTCTGATTTGTGAAGTATTATAGCGTCCAGAATGAGATTTTCACTCTGCAGCGGAGTGTGCGCTGATATGAAACTATTATAGCGTCGTTAATGCGTCGCTACGGTGCTGATTCAACAACTCCTACGCCGTAAATCCAGAGATAAATATTCTCTAAATAAAGTACAAAAAGGGTCGTAATACAATGTTCAATTACTGTTCCCTGTTAATAATGCCATTCAATCACCTTTAGCTTCGTCGTTCTATCATGAAAATAATTATTCACAGTTACACAATAAAGTTCAATTAAATGATGTAGACGACACGAAGTATTAAAGTTATAACTGAGTTTGTTGAACTTCTGAATTATTTAACTACTGCACTAGAAAGCACACCGATCTGTCATTCAGGGAACATCACTAATTCTCACATTGACTACAGCTTCCGACAACACGGCGTACCTGTGAATTGTTCATGATTGCGTGTATATGTTTCCTACTCAAGTCTATCTGTAGAGTTAATGTCGGTGTCTGGTACATTGCTGTGACCTTCAGTGTTCGTGACAGTCACAGGTCACGACGACTGAGTCCCAGAATTAATCAAGTATCACACGAGTTACTTTTGCCTCTCGTATAATATCGTAAGTAACGACATTTCGTGAAATAGCAAGCTATGAAAGATAATGTTTAAATGTTGCTGGTAGTTGATTTGCAGTAACGCACACGCTTACCGGGCAGCTTCGATCTCTGTTGCAGAGTGCGACCTCTCGCACTGCGAGAGTAGTCAACTTGCAAAATGTTTTACTTTTATATCCTTTCCATCTTGTGCTCCTTTGCTTCAAACAAGCTACCAGGCTACGTAAGGACACGTCAGACGGTTGACAAAAGGCTTATGACGTGAACGGATGTTGTAATATGCCTGAATGTAACAAGGCATTTTTATTATATCGAATGCCTGTTGGTATTCTCCCATACATATGAACGGCGTGATTTTACGTAAACGTTTCAGTTCCGCTTCGTTATTCTACATCTATATGGATACTCTGCAAATCACATTTAAGTGCCTACCAGAGTGTTCATCGAACCACCTTTACAAATCTCTATTATACCATTCTCGTATAGCGCGAGGAAAGAACGAAAAGCTATATCCTTCCGTACGAGCTCTGACTCCCCTTATTTTATCATGGTGATCGTTTCTTCCTATGTAGGCCGATGTCAACAAAATATTTTCACATTCGGAGGAGAAAGTCGGTGATTGGAATTTAGTAAAAAGATTCCGCGTCTACGAAAACGCTTTTGTTTTAGTGATGTCCACCCCAAATCATGAATCATTTCAGTGATACTCTCGTCCCTCTTTCTGGATAATTCAAATCGTGCTGCCCTTCTTTGAAGTTTTTCGATGTACTCCGTCAATTCTATCTGGTTTACCACACCGCGCAGTCGATATACCATGAGTACGAAATTTCACTACAGGCCGCTTGTGTGGTACAGTGTCAAAAGCCTTCCGGACATCCAGAAATTCGGAATCAATATGAAATCCCCTGTCAATAGCACTCAACGCGTCATGCGAGTAAAGAGCTAGTTGTGTCTCACAAGAATAAAGTTTTCTAAATTCATTTTGACTGTGGGTCAATAGACCGTTGCCTTCGAGGTTATACTTAATGTTCGAGCACTATATATGTTCCAAAATCTTGGTGCATTTCGACATTAATGATATGGGTCTGTAATTTAGTGGATTACTCCTACTACCATCCTTGAATATTGGTGTGACGTGTGCAACTTTCCAGTCTTTGGGTACGGATCTTCCGTCGAGCGAACGGTTGTATATGATTGTTAAGTACGGAGCTACTGCATCAGCATATTCTGAAAGGAGCCTAATTGGTATACAGTCTCGACCAGAAGACTTGCTTATATTTAGTGATTTAAGTTGCTTCACAACTCCGGGGATATTTACTTTTTACGTCACTCATGTTGGCAGCTGTCCTTGATTCGTATTCTGAAATATTTACTTCGTCTTTTATGAAGCCATTTCGGAAGGCTGTGTTTAGTATCCCTGCTTTGTCAGCACTGTCTTCGATAGTATCTCCATTGTTATCGTGCAGAGATGGTACTGAAAGTGTCTTTCCGCTAGCATACTTCACATACGACCAGAATCTCTTTGGATTTTCTGCCTGGAACTATCTACTTCAATTTCACGACAAGATGAACTACTTCTAATAGCAACAAACACGTCACCGCTAACCGTGTTTAGCCTATCCTTTCGGTACACCATTAGGTTCTTCGCAAAAATTTCAGCTTAACTTATTTCCACTTTCAGCCAGCTTTCAGTGACTACAACGATTTGAGCATCAGTGCTTTCTATTAGCGCTTGGAACTCTGGTACTTTCCCAACCCAGCTACGACAATGTACAACTGTTATACCGATGGTTCCTGTATCTGCTTTCTTCCTGTGTTCGGCCTGCTGCCCTTGTGACTGAAGCCCTTCTTGTATTTTCCCGAGACCCTGTAACCTAAAAAAAGGCCCAGCCCACGCTACACAGCCTCTGCTACACGTGTAGCCACCTCCTTCATATATTGGACACCTGACCTATTCAGTGGAACCCGAAGCCCAACCACCCTATGGCGCAAGTCGAGGAATCTGCAGCCTAGATGGTCACAGAACTGTCTGCGCCTCTGATGCAGAACCTCCACTCGGCTCTGTACCAGAGGCCCGCAATCAGTCCTGTCGACTATGCTGCAAATGGTCAGCTCTGCTTTCATCTCGCAAGCAAGACTGACAGCCTTTACCACTTCTGTTAGCCGCTTGAAACCAGATAGAAACTCTTCTGATCCTTAGTGACACACGTCATTGGTACCGACGTGAGCCACCACCTGCAGTTGGCTGCACCCTGTGCTGTTCATAGCATCCGGGGAACCTATTCCATGTCTGGAATGATTCCATCTGGTATGCACATGGAGTGCACATTGGCATCCTTCCCCTTCTTGGTAGCCATGTCCCTAAGGGGCCCCATAATTCGCCTAATGTTAGAGCTCTCAACCATCAATAATCCCATCCTCTGTGATTGTCTGGATCTTGCATGCTGAGAGGTTTCCTCTGAAACATTACAGGCGATGGCATCTGGCTCAGTGATAGTGTCAGCCACAGACAGCACATGGAACATGTTTGCCAGACTAACTGGGGAGGCCTTATGTGCGGTCCCCTGGAAAGTGTTTCGCAAGCTGCTACATCCCAGGGCGACCTCCCACTCGACTTTAGGTGAGAGGTCAACAGTGTTAGCAGTAATCGGGCTGGCCACTATTTAGCACCAATCGGAGGACTCTGACATGCTGGTAGTACTTGGATCCAAATGGTTGGCCGACAACAGTGGTGCTCATCCATTGCATCCTCAAGCTGTGTAACCGAATTCATCACAGCCTGGAGCTGAGAGCAAAGTCTCACCAGCTCGGCTCGCATCCGCACACAACGCTCACAGTCCCTATCCATACTAAAAACCTTGGAAATCAAAACTACCCAGATAAACGGACTACTGTAGACACTGACGAAAACGCAGGAACTGTGTTTAGTAAATTAGGTTAATATGCAGAGATTCAAAAACCTAACTAACGAAGCACTCAGGTGAAACTAAATAATTCGCCCTTGATTAGCGAAAACTTATGCCAGTCCAAGAAAAGCTTTTAATAGTTTCCTTGTTTTTGGTGGCAGAAATTACTAATTGTATTTAGCTTTTCCAGGTCAGGGACTACTTCCTTTCCTGATATAACACCTCTCAAAAGCTTTGTTTGTGTCCTAGAAAACTTTTACTTTGTCAAGGTGGCTGTAATACTAGCATCGGCGAATTTTGTTGGCACTTCCTCCATTACTTCCCATGTAGGCGTAACAATTGCTAAATCGTCTGCATATAGTGCGACCTTATCCACTAACGCAGACCCCCAATACAATATCCAGAGCATTGATAAATTCTCCGGTGCTAATATTAACCCCAGAGGGTAGGATTTTAAACTGGTAACTTGTACTAGCAAATAGAAAAGCTTATACTTCTGCGAAGCCTCAATCAATGCAGTCTGCCAGTATAATGATCGCATATCAATACTAGTTATATTTCGTACCAAAAATCTCTCTTGAATCTGCCCCTTTTGGTGTTGTATGTACCGTTACGATTATTTTATTTAATCTCTAGAATCTGACACAAGCCTAATGTTTCAGGGTGCCTTCGCTACTGCCAGTAGCAGACTATTATATGGGGAGTAGGAAGATTTAATAGCATCCCTCCGATCACTTTCCTAATTTCTTTTGTTATAGATTCTTCTTTAGCCGGCCGCCCGGAGTAGCCGCGTGGTCGGCGAGCCTTGCCACGGTTCGCGTGGCTCCCCCTGTAAGAAATTCGAGTCCTCCCTCGGGCATGAGTGTGTGTGTTGTCCTTATCGTATGTTAGTTCAAGTTAGATTAAGTAGTATGTAAGCCTAGGGACCGATGACCTCACCAGTTTGGTCCCACAGGAACGTACCACAAATTTCCAATTTTTTCTCTTTAGTCCAAGGAACAAAGTAGGTTGCGGGACAGTAGGTTTTGCGTGGGCACACCTCCATGTCATAAACATACTCCTTAATCGTTTCCGGTTTCATGGAAAACACTTTTGCATATTTTGTTTGTAAACCCGCAAGCTGTACTTTCTCCTTCATGTCCAGATATTCAGATTCGGCAACTTTATGTTGAATTATTTCCACAACGCACTTATTTCACTGTCCTGACTCGGTCTTGAACTACAGTTCTCCTTCGCAGATGAGATGGTACCCTTGTACAATAACAGCGGTCTGGTGTACTAAATACAGATACACAGGCAGTGTTTGCCTTGTGCCTCCTCAGTAGCAGTCAGTTCCCCTACTGTTATTTGAACTAAATTATCCAATGTAAAAGTACCAGACGTGATATCGATTCTTCATATCCTCTCTCTAATGAAATTGCAGTTCATAACTCCTAATATAGGCCATGATAAATCATTTCCCAATAGGAACTGAGGCGTGTGTCAGTTCTCAACATGTATCGCGAAGATTGTTCTGAGTCCTTCCATTCCATCGCTAATTGATTCTTTCATATTTATCGTTATGCTGCGTACGATTCTGTTGGCGGCGTGTCTGGTCTTAACGATATTCGAGTCGTTGCTTCATGATAACCTTGTGTAAGGGAATAAGATCTTTGGGGGGATGGCCCGTTGGTTGCCTAGCTGCGACGAGTCGGTCGGTCGGTTTTTAAAATCGGGAATTAGAGAATGTCGTACGATGAGACCGCGGCTTGGCGTGGTGGTGGAGGGTTGGCTGTTGTTCCGAGAAGCCTCGTGGTCTATCTTGGCGGTGCGAGACGTGTGGGACGAGTTAACGGCACAAGGCTGTAAGCTCTTGCTGTGAAACACTCGGAGGCCACGGCTGTGGTTCCGAGTCACTACTTGGTGGGAGCGGCAACGGACGTCTTTAAATTGTCCGTCTGGAGGCGGGAATGATGGACAAGTAACTCGCCTCACCTGAGGAGTGGTATTTCGCCGCCGTGGGTGCAGAGAAGACGAGGGCTCCGGTGACAGAGCGCGTGGCTGCGTGACTGTGTCCAGTTGGGTACGCTGGCGACGTGGACACCGTCGGGTGTGAGGAACCTTTGCATCCGAGTTCACGTGCTCTTTCTTTGATAAACTGCAAGTTAAGTTGGTTAAAGGTTTGGATGTTAGTTGCAGAATTTTGGTTTCTGCAACCAGCGTCTTTTCTGCCTTGTGGCCTCCCGCGTTCGGGTTTCCTGTCTCTGTCGCCGGTGTATTTATAGACAGTGAATTATTCCGCTTCTTATTAATACTGCCCGGTAGGAAGTGTATCTTTGGACAGGGATTATTGTTTTAGATTACATTTTTTCTGCCTTGTGGCCTCCTGCGTTCGGATTTCCAGTCCCTGTCGCCGGTTTAATTATAGACAGTGGTCTTTTGACTTCTTATTAGTACTGCCTGGGAGGAAGTGTATTTTTGGGAAGGGATTATGGTTCCTGATTTGATTCCTCCTCCTCCCCTGCCCTCGCGTGAGGTCGATGTGATTGCTGAATGTGAAGCGTTGTGGGTCCGCTTGTAGCCCGAGCATCCTAAGGGAGACAATTGTGGCCGCCCTTACACCCGGTCGGTTAATTACTTCTATCCCAGGATATTTTGATGGCATTACATGGTACCATAGTTGTTATTGTAAAATGTTAAATGGTTGTATTTTAGTCTGATTGTTTTTGGCCACTGGTCAAAAGATTTAAGTTTGCCTTTCATTGGTGGGTTTTTTAAAATTACGTGGCTTTGAAATTGTTAGTTATTGTAAAAGGTGAATGATTGTGTCTTCACTTTGATTGTTTTAATGTACTTGGCATCCTTTGAAAATGCTAGTTCTGCCTCCCTGTTAGCAAGCCCTTGTAATTTAATATCTTGTTGTGCCAAAATGTAAAAGAAGTGGCTCCCTACATGTTCGGTAGCTAAATTGTATACAAATTGGTGTTTTTGTTTCATTACTTGGAAAGCTGTTTTGAGTAAAATGGCTTGGCTATTAACGGTAAAGTAAAGTTTTTAATTTCATTACTTGGAAAATTTTGATTTGTTATCAAATGTTTTATCAAAGCCGGTTTTAAGTAAAATGGCTTGGCCGTTAAATGTGAAGTAAATTGTTTTGAAAAGGCACTCATGCCTGCTAGCTTTTTTGGATATGTTTCTGGTCAAGTGCTAAAGAAATGACTTTTAATGGTTGAAGTAATCAATAAAGAAATTGTAAATTGCAACTCGACAGTAACCAACTATTTCTGCCCCGTTTCCCAGCTGGGGGTTTTCCTTGATTAATCGTAACACCCGTCTCAGGAACGTCCACTTAGAGGTTCTTTTTCCATTAACAGGTCCACCTGCACATGAGGCTTAACTATCTGCGATTTGGCACCAATAGCACCAACTGCCCTACAGCCTACAGCCTTGGATTTCGTATATCTGACACATTTCTTTATACGAGGGTCATTTTTAAAGTAAGAACCGACAGCGCATCGTGTCCGCGCATCCTGTCACGTTACGTCCGTTCACGGTCGGCCGCTCTTGGCAAATCTCTCCCTACGCTGCTATTATGTCAAACGTCTCTGTCGGTGTTGGTTGTATGGTAAAGCTACGCCATGTGAAGTGCGCTTGGTTATTCGATTCTTCAGTGCAAAGCAAGTTCGTCCGACTAAAATTCAACGGAAAGTTTACGGCGCAGATGTAATGAATGATGGAAATGTGTGTAAATGGTGTAGGCTGTATAATGATGGAAGGATAAATGTTCATGATGAAAAACGATCTGGACGGCCTATTGTCATGATTGAAGACTTGACACAAAATGTTGATGAGGCAGTTCACCAATACAGGCGCTTCAGTACTGACGAGCTGCATCAGAAATTTCCAAAATTTTCAACATCAGTTATTTATTGACAAACTTCACTAGGAAAAAGTGTGTGAGAGATAAGTGCCGAAATGTTGATAGAAGAAACAAAGCGAATGGCACACTCTTTGTCCGTTTTAAAGCGCTATGACAAGGATAGTAATGAGTTCTTGAGTCACATTGTGACCGTTGATGAAACGGGGATTGCGCACAACACGTAAGAGAATAGACGACAACCCGATGAGTGGCAGCATTCAAACTCGCCGAAGAACCGTGAAAATTCAAACCTTCATCACGGAAAATCATGGTCACGGTCTTTCGGAACCGGAAACGCATTCTTCTCTTCTTGCGCAGAGGAACGACAATAAACGTTGAAACGTACTGTGGAACGTTATTAAAGCCTAAGCGCGCTATTCAAAACCGCCAAGGGGGACTGCACTATAGCGGCGTCGAACTTCACGACAACGCTCGGCCTCACATTGCGGCAAGAAAAAAGACGCAACTGGTCAAGTCCCATTGGGAGTTACTGGATCACCCACAATATAGCTCTGACTTAGCACTATCGGACTTTCATTGTTTCTAACTGAAGGAAATTCTTGGTGGAAAGCGCTTGGAAAATTATATGTTGAAAGAACCTGTTACTAACTGGTTTAATGGTCAGGTGGCAGAGTTCTTTGATGTTGGAATCCAAAAGCTAGTGCCGCGACTTGACAAATTTTTAAATGTTTGCGGTGAATATGTTGAAAAGTGAAAATGTGCGTATTGTTGTTTGTGATACAATTTACATTCATAAATAAAGTTTCTCTTTCTGCATTACAAATCGGATCATACTTTAAAAATGACCCCCGTGAAATGCGTAACTCGACACATTCGTAATAGCTCCAGTATCGATTTCCATGGTAAGTGGAATATATGTTACCCTTGCGTATACCGCAGCTTGTGCTAATATTTGCCTGTTTTGTACACGCACTCGGCTCATCACTTTGTATACCCCTGCCGTCACTGTACCTTAACATGTTTGTGCCAAATAATGACGTGCCTTCTCTCCGATCCTGGACCACTACTAGAAGGTAAGGTGTGGTCGATTTTCGTTTAGCTGCATAGGTGAACCAGGTCGGGTTTCATCTACGACCTTCCTTACTCGTTGATTCTAATCAGCCCAGGTAACTACCATAAAGACGGAGTAACTGGCGGTTCAACTAATACGACACCATAGAAATTCTTCCAATCCATATGTGGCATACAGCAAACCAGTGGTTAACAGTATTCGTTAAAAAACAGTCTTGGTTGCAATTTTAGTTTTTTATTTTTCAGCGATGCGTTTCGCCTCATTTAGGCATCTTCAGGTTATCTATATAGAAAACAGAGAACATATACAAGAATCGCGATCGCGTTGTGCAGACTTGGATAACCTACAAGCACGTATAAACAGATCACCTATTGAAAGAGCAATTACCTTAATTTGGTATTATTTAGAAGAGTCCTTTAGTCAGTGTAGCCAAAGGGCATCGTCAAATGCATCAGGCCAACATCGCCTTCGTTAAACTCAGTGAAATTGCAACCAAGACTGTTTTTAACGAATAATACGATACCGACAACAGTGCCCAGTTGTGATTTTCTGTATAATTTTTCGGCAGGTGTGAAGCTAAAGAAAAGGTCTGTGATATCGAAGGATTCCTACTAAGCCATTTTCTTTTTACCTATTTTTTCCCTATGCTCTCGTCCGCCTGCTTAGCTGAGTCGCCGGCACGGTAGCTCAGCGTGTTCGGTCAGAGGCTTTGCTGCCCTCTGTAATGAAAAAAACTGAGTGAACGGATCAACGATGAACTTGAACAGATGTCATGGAACGTCCGACCCGAACAAATTTAACGAAGAAAATGAGATCAGAAAAAAAGTGGTAACGTGTTTGGCTACTATGCAGCGGGCCTGGGTTCGAATCGCAGCTGGGTCAGTGATTTCCTCCGCGAGATGTTGAGTTGTTCTCAACATCAGTTCATCATCACCAACGCGCAAATCGCCCACTGTAGCTTCTCCTGAAATAAGACTTTGGAACTTGGCGCCCGAACTTCCCCGCATCTGGCCTCCCAACCATAAATGTCACTCTCATTTCATTTTCCTTTAAACGCTAACGGATCCTGACGTTCCTTGGGTTGAAGAGCTAACCGATCGTCACGTTCCTTTTCTTTAGCTTTAAATCTGCGGAAGAATTCCACGAAAAAATTGTGATTGGGCATTGTTGTCAGTATCGTGTTAGTTAGCCGGCACCTACACTCGTCTTATGTGGAAATGAGTGCCAGTTCTCCAGACTACCCTCTTCCAACACAACATTCTCTGATTCATTTTCCCTGGATTGAACTGGTTTAGTGGCTAAATTAATAAGCTCGAAAGAATCAAATGCTAACTCATTGCCTTCTTTTTACTTCGTGAATATTGTCTCGACATTGAACATCTATTGACCTGACATGTCGGGACACACTCTATTCCACTCCGTAATTGAAAACGGAAACCACGTGTGCACGTGTAACTCACCCCTCATGGTAATGTACATGTGCGTCAGTGAAAAAGACCAATAAAAAGGAGTTAGCATGTGGACGAAATGTGCTGTTCCAGTCTCTTCTGTACCTAAGGTCCATCACCGTTCCCTTTGGATCCCTACGCAATTCGGTGCTCTCCGATACACACGATCGAACAGCGGAGGAGTGGTACTCAAGCGTCAACTTTAGGTTACAATATCTCCGGATGTAATTAACATTTTACACTGCAACAAACGGCACTGATTACGTATTTGTTTATATGTTCAGATGTGCTAACAAAACTAACGTGGTTCCATTTAAAAAACGTAGGTTTGTGTTAAAAAACATACTTCCGTGCATTTTTGTGTGGTTTGTATTAACCAATTACACTAGCCCCTCTCCTCACGTTCGGTCTGTGGAATCGATTTGTCAGTATTTGATGTGGTTTACGAAATATGTCCAGCGGTAATGTTAGGTGACTCACCCTGTATACGCCTTTTCGAGTGTATGCTTACGCACACGTCGTTGTATGATTGTGCTGAGAGCGAAAGGTGATCTGAGTCACCTTAATCAGCTTGAACAAACTTCGGCTTTTGTAATTTTGAAGAACAATACTTGTAATAATTACAAATTTAATACATCTTCCGTACCTCTCCTTTAGATTCGCAACTTAATTAATTGAACTTCTTATCTTGCCAGATTGTAGAAGTGAGGAAGTGTGAGGTGTAATAAAACTAAATTTTCTCGTTCCTAAACCAAATCAACTTCATCAGCCAGAAACATTTCTGATCGTAGTAAATGTTCACTAAAACCACCGTTCGGATTATCAAATTATTTTCAGTTCACACACGGTAAGTTACTTATCTCATTCGTGACATAGATACTGCATGAGGCAATGTTGTTCTTAGTTTCATAATTATTTTAAGCGGATCGTATATGTCCCACTGGAATCTAGAAGCAGGTTCCCTACATTTGTTCTTCCGCGATTTTAGTAAGACGTATGCGCCCCATTTAAAATAAATATTTAATAGGGATTAGAATCATAAACAAAAGAAAGTAAGGACCTTTTTAATATTAAAAAATTCCAAGCTAATCAGCCGCTTACAATTTCGTCAACTGTTCACCACCCTACAGATATAAGGTTGGTCATAAGAAAAAAATAGAGGTGGTACAACCCTATCTGTATCCTGCCCTGCGTCCATAGCACGGTACACAGCGGCAGTGGGAACTGCGGAAAGGTTCCACCCGCGGCGAGAAAGATTGCTCTTGGTAGATCACTCAAATGCTGACATCGAACTTCTTATTTTCTTTAGGACGTTACAATAGTAAACAGTGTCATCGTGTGAAGCTTTAATAATGGAGGAAATTGTAAACGGCTTTCTTTGCACCTTACGTTTATAAGATTTCAGTTGGGAGAAATATAAAGAGTTCGTGGTTTTCCTTTTCGTATCAAATGAGGGCACATAAAATGAGAATACAACACGGAATAATGTATACAAATATGAACGCAAGGCAATAAAAGAAGTTCTCTACATACACTGGCCATGAGGCACAACCAATACAGGAATCATAAACTCTTTTACAAATAAATATACGTACAAATCAGCATATTTCCAGCAAACAGTGTAAAAAGGACGATAAGTGTTTGATACTCTTATCTGTTACAAACTGAAAAAAAAAACATAAAACCGCCCATAACGCACAACTGAAAACATAAGCGATATCTCGCCTTTTATGTGCCAAACAATGAGCCTCTTGGCTCCGAACAGTTGACATATATCACTACAGATAGTAGCACCACACGGGTATGGGACATTCATATCTCTTTGAACTCAGGGGAATAAATTTGTATGTAGGACACATATCCTCTGTTGGCCACCAATGGGTTAAAGAGCTTTGCGATGTCAGCTCTAAGAGCATCTAAGAGGGAAGCAGGTTTGCACGTACACACTCCCCAAGTGGTAGTAGCAATTCTCCCCCTAGCCGAAAACTGACGTCAGGACATATCAGTCATTACACCTTCGAACAGAAAATGGGAAAAGTGAACAACGCGTGTGGTACACACTTAAATTTTTACATGAAATGTATTCGCAGTTGCGAAAACGAACAAAGGAATGACGACAGTGAAAATTTGTGTCGGATTGAAATTCGAACCCGGATTCCTGTCGTCATTCCTGCGCTACAGCCTGCACTCGTGCACACATCATGGGATTCCCGTGCAGGGAAAAACATTTTAACTGTACTCTCAAAATGGCTCAGCGGTGTGCTGCCACTTCATGGGAAATGCTGTAGTTCGAGGTAATAAAGGCCTGTAGAAGCTGTGCTAAGCGTTGTGTAATTATTACTGACTTAAGTTAATATAAGTTAACACTTTATGACAGGACAAACTCTTAATGGAAAGAAAGAAATCTATGTTACGCATCTTATTCCATATGGTGCCTCACCACTTGTGTTGGCAAGTACCTGCAATATAAACTGTTGAATAGTTATATTTACTTCGCGAGGACTTTGTACCCACTCATGAACTAGTTATTACACTCTCTCTAACGTTCGAAAATGGCAGCACTGAGTGTGTGCAATTGCCTAGTTTCTCTCTCTCTCTAACGTTAGAAAATGGCAGCACTGAGTGTAAGTAATTGCGTATTTCGATCGCCAGTAGGGCGTAGGTTGCGATACGATCTGATATTTTCGGGTAGTTATTGTTTTCCATTGCTTACTGACTTCCTAGTTTCGGCACTTTGGCTGTAAGTAAAAGAAGTGTATTCTGTGGTGGTATTTGTATAGTTTATTTACTGACTGGAAGTGTTTGTGGTAACCTGGAAATGGGAAAGCAGGAAGTAAGAGAGATTTCCCCAGTGCTATGTGGGTCGGGTTTATAAACAACTCCAACAAGATCCACTTTGAAAGCGGGAAGAATGCGACTGAACAAGACAATTGAGTTTTGATGGCAAAGCTAAACCATAATCCATATTGTATATAAATATTTAAAACATACTGCAGAAAATCGCGGTGAAGTTTAAGCATCTACATGCACCCTCGTTAGGAAAGAGCTGCGGAAGGCAGACATAGCAACAGCGATGATATCAAGAAATTCAGCGATATGTTACCGAAACAACTACCATTGTAATAGAAGTCCTTGTTACCGTAAATGCTCATTGTGCTTTAGCTTGTGGCCTTGGCTTAAGAACTATCCACTGCGTGTGTCGTGAGGGAAAAATCACCAACGTTCAGTTCTACAAGGAAAAATATTTAACAACACAGCTATTTAACCAAACAAAGACTTTGATAAAGCCGTTTTCAAGCGGACAGTCTACCCTAGGACACCTAAGGGAGGGGTGGGGGGTTCGTTGAACCCACAATTTTTTTATGTCCCCAGCTTTTGCCCAAGTAACTTTGAGTTATTGTTTGTTGGCTATTTTGTGAAACGTTAGTGTCAATATATTTTATAGTAAATTACTGCTTTGAAAGAAAAGATAAATTAACTTATTATAGGTCCAATAACCCCCCTCCCCCCTTATGCTTCCATGCTATACAAAATTTCTCTTAGTAGGATTTCGTATTTCTCATCTCTACAACAATGCAAGTTATTTTCTTGTTGGTTGGTATTCTTGATATTCACAACAATCGGTTTACTTTCAGAGGAAGTGACTGTTGATGTCAGTCACCTGTTATTTATCTTGTAAACTTGCAGTGAGTTAGTGCAGTTCCATACTGTTCACACCCAGACTTAGAAATGACTAAAAGAATACGTGACTCGTCTTTAGAAAGAGCTCTGAATGAAATTTTAGATGAAGATTCTGACTCAGGGAGTGAAAGTGAATACGAGGATGGTGTTATGGAGTATGATTCCGATCGGGAAAGTGATGTGGAAGTTAGAGAAGATGAAGATAGCGCAGCTTCAGGCAGTGACCATCAGGATGTTATTGTGGCCACGTCTGGAAGAAGGTACGTAACCACACAGCTTAGAATTCCTCTGAGGTCTGTTGCTAATATAGTAAGAGAGCAGGCAGGAGTAACTCCAGCTAGTGTTTGCCATTCACTTGGAGAAGCCTTGAAGTTACTTCTTACGACTGACATCATGGATGTTATATAGTAAAACATTCAAATGAAGAGGCAGTTAGGCGAAATATTACTTTGAATAATGAGAAAGAATTGTATGCCTTTATAGGAATCCTGATACTTATGGCGGCAAATAAGGACAGTTCTCTCATTGTACACGATCTATGGCCAGACCTAATGGGTCGGCCAGTTTACAAGGGTATTATGGCAAGAGAACGATTCAAAGAACTTATTGCAATCATAAGGTTTGATGACAAAAGTACCCGCCAGATAAGAAGGGTAGCAGACAAGTTCACGGCAATCCCTGATGTTTTCAACAAAGTGAATGATAGGTTTCCACTACTGTATAAACCAGGGGTCCACCTCATCATTAATGAGATGTTCAGCTTGTTTAGAGGGCCCTGCCCCTTCAAAGTATTTATGAAGGATAAACCGGTCAAGTATGGCATCCTTATACGCATGATGTCCGATGCAGTTGACAGATACGTCTCGAATATATGGAACGCTATGCAGGTAATGTTCAGAATTTGTCGAAAGAAGAACGGGGTTCAGCAGCCTTCCTCAAATGTCTGGTAGCACCTGTGAAAAATACTGGTCGAAATACTACTACAGACCGATACTACACATCGGTGGATTTGGCGGAAGAGTTATACCAAGACTACAAAGTTACTACAGTAGGAACTCTCCAGTCAAACAGGAAGCATATTCCAAACATAATGAAGAACACGTCAAATCGAGAGCTAAATTCATCAATGTTCTTGTTCACAGACCCATCAACAGGTAGGCCTCCAGTAACTTTGGTGTCCTACATACCAACAACGAAACAACGTAAACACTTACTGATGTTGTCAACAATGCACCAAGATAAAGGCATTGTTGGAGGAGAGAAGAATAAAACAGAGATAAATGCATATTATAATTCCTCTAAAGGTAGAATTGATACCATTGAACAAATGGCGTGTATGTACACCTGCAAGAGGGGAAACAAAGAGATGGCCTCTATCTGTATTTTACTCTCTCATCGACATTTGTGCTATCATTGCAACCATTATATTCATCCAAGATGGAATGAAAAGAAACACAACAAACGGAAACTTTATCTTCTGCAAGCTGGGATGGAACTAGTGAAATTGCAGGTAGAATAAAGAAGTGCCAATGCAAGAGGGTTATCTAACCAAATTGTTCAATCAATGGAGACTATTCTACAAAAAAAAAAATCAAAGAAGTGACAACAGAAGCACGTCAGCCTCCTGCAGGGAAACGTCGTTGCCATATTTGTGTAAGAGAAGTTAAAACAATGGAGCAGAAGTACAACAATCTAAGTAAGCCAAAACAGTATTGTGGACAGTGTAATTAACGTTTGTGTAACACACATTCAGAAAATATTGTGGCTTCCAAGCTAGAAAAAAAGGCTTGGGCGTCCTAGGGTTAAGTGTACGACAATGGCGAGTAACCAACACCAGAAAAATTGAGAAAAAGATTTACTGAAAAAATACATTTTACTGTATCTGCTAGATCTGTGAGAACCATATTAAACGATATAGGATGTAAATAAAAGCGTTAGATGAAAGTAGATAATTTATACTCGAACGCAGCGGCATAGTGGGTTGCAGAATTAAATTTTTGCTGACAATAAATTCGCTGCGTACTTCGGATGGTATGCGACCTATATTCTGTTTGGATGAAACTTACGTTACTCAAAACCATTCACTAAAATATACATTACAGAATTCGAGCCAAAGTGTGTATCTTATGACTGGTGCTGGAAAAAGGGAAGCTTATTGTTATGCATGCGTGGTCTGTGAAGACCAATTTTGCTTAAAGATGACCATCGTTCAGGACGCCCTTCGACTCCTATCGACGACACTCATGTCAGGAACGTCAACGATACTGTGCATGCCAATCGGAGACTGACTATCCAAGGGATTGCTGAAGGATGTAACACTTCAATTGTATCACATCATGAAATCCTGACACAGCCACTTGGAATGCATCGTCTTGCAGCCAAGTCCGTCCCACTGCTCATGTCAGGACCAATAAGTCCCTCGGCTTGCAATCTGTGAAGAGCTTTTGGATCGCGCAAATAGAACGAGATGTTCCTTAAGAGACTCGTAACTGGTGATGAGACGTGGTCTTCGGTCATGATGTTGAGACTAAGATTCAATCTTCAAAAAATGGTTCAAATGTCTCTGAGCACTATGGGACTTAACTTCTACGGTCATCAGTCCCCTAGAACTTAGAACTACTTAAACCTAACTAACCTAAGGACATCACACACATCCATGCCCAAGGCAGGATTCGAACCTGCGACCGTAGTGGTCGCGCGGTTCCAGACTGTAGCGCCTAGAACCGCTTGGCCACGATTCAATCTTCACAGTGGGTCGGAAAGATTCTCCAAGACTATTGAAAGCTGGTAAGGTCAAATATCGTAGCCATTTTGATAATTTTCTTTGCCACAGGGGAAAACTTTCAGTCAACGGTATTATCGGAACGTGCCGCTAAGCCTGCGAGAAAATGTGTGAAGGAAACGGCCTGAAATGTGGCGAGATAATTCGTGCTCCTCCATTACGATAACGCACCCGCTCATTCATTCCTGTTGCTTCGTGTCTATTGCGCAAAAAACGAAATCACTGTGCTGCCTTATTCTCCGTACCCTCCATACCTGACCTCTGCGGAACTTTTTTTTATTTCGTTGAAAACCCCGTTTAAAGAAAGATAATTTCAACGACAGACGGGATAAAAGAAAATTCGCAGACGGCACTTCGCGGGATCCAGCTGGATGTCTTCCAAGACTGCTTCCGGAAGTGGAAACGGCGTTGGGAGTGGTTTATTAATTGTGGAGGAGAGTACTTCTGAAGGAGACCATGCACAGTAAGTAAAAGTTAAGGGTGGAAAAATTTTGTGTACAAATTCCGGAATTTTTGGAACGGACCTCGTATTCGGGGCATATTTTACTTGCCTTCTCCTGCTACTTCTATCGCGCTTAAAACCACTGTAGTACCGACGCTTCGTCGAAGTGACTATGTTTCTGAGGAAAATTTCCAGTTTACAGCCTCTCTGACTCACTCCCAGCTCGCTGGGGCATTGTCTGAAAAGAACAAAGTTCATCAACAACCCACTCAACTCTCACGAGTAGGGCATGAAAGGTCTAAAGTTCAAAAATGGTTCAAGTGGCTCTGAGCACTATGGGACTAAACATCTGAGGTCATCAGTCCCCTGGAACATAGAACTACTTAAACCTAACTAACCTAAAGACATCACACACATCCATGCCCGAGGCAGGATTCGAACCTGCGACCGTAGCGGTCACGCGGTTCTAGACTGAAGCGCCTAGAACCGCTCGGCCATCCCGGCCGGCAAAAGGTGTAAGGAAGAAAGTGTCCAAAGTGTTAACGTGCCTCACTGTTCGTTCGCTTATTGCACCAGAAACTCCTACATGTGGTTTCAAAATCGTAACTGGAGTGGACTGTACAGATCTTTTGTCTCACAACTAGGTACAGCTTAAGTCTGGTACTCCCCATGTAACTGTTAGTTATAAAGCAAAATTTTACCCATTACATTCGTTACTGGTTATGGCATAATTTTTTAAACGCAACAGTGAAATGTAGGATTGGTATGTCTCATGCGTCATTGCTTTTGGTTCATTTGATCGAAATCCGTATCTGTTTCTACCAGTCGATGAACATCTGGCGCCGATAACATGAATAATATCGGCGACTGTAAGGATCGAGCCGTTAAAATGCGTCTAAATTTCAAATAATTGCGTGTATTGTTCTTGTTGTACTGTATGACTTATGAAAACCGCATCCAGTGGAATTTGCACCCAAACAGAAATATGTGACATATGCGCCCAGTGTTCTTGGAGTAAGGAGGGTAGTTCAAGCGAGCATCAATGTGGAGCACCGGATGACACTCGCTTAACGGTACAAAAGAATGTGAACCAGGCGAAGATAACGAAAGGAAAAAACTTCAATTTCAAAAATATGTGCCGAAGAGTTAGTTGGCCTGCACAAGGAACGGTATGATTTGGTTACTGAACTATCACAACAGCAAGTAACGAAGAGGGCGTTACATAACCACCGGGTCAAATCACACGAAAATAAGCAAGAACCTAAAACACGACAAGAAATTGATTTTCAAAGGGAAATACTAAATACAAACGGCGGTAGCAGCTTTACAGAAAGGATCATAGCTTTTATTGGAAAAGCAGGAAGAAAATTTCTGAAGGGAAAACACGTTTTTTTTTATGGATAGGATCTTCTAATGCTGTAGCAAGAAGTTTTCTCAAATCTACACCATTAACACAGCGTTTGAAGTTCTAATTATGAAACAAACATCGATCTGGTTTCCCTTGCATTCTTAGCAGACAAAATAAGACAGACATACATACGCTTTCCAGCAACATTATCAATAATGTACCAGAGTGGACTCCTAATAATATCACCGTTGCTTTGTATCAGCTGTGATTTCCGTGCTAAAATTTATGCTCACAACCGCTACATGAAAAATTCTCTGGAGGGAAGTGGAAGATTCGCGATTTAGATGTAAGGCTGCAAATTAGCACGAGTGTTACCCTGGTGTTTCCTCTGCACGGAGATGTCTGTTATGGCTGGCTCGAGATACATTCACAAGAACTGGACATCACCAAACTTTCCAGGTTTTTTTTTTTTAGATAGATGCTTGAAAATTACTGAAGTCCCGATCCGATTTCTCTTAGCAACTCATACAGTCTGTGCCATTATACCAACAGCGCTGTAGAAGGCTAGCACAAAAAATTAACAATTTGCTAGGAAAACGGAACCATTAAATTAAAGACGTGATCGAGTGTATGAAGATAGAACCAGAGAACGTGACCTGAGTTAAGTAGTAAGGCTGAAACTTGATGCACAGCTGGAAAAACCTGTACAAATTACAAAGAGAATGGAGACATCAGAGTTTGATTGAAAGCGATCTCCTACCTCTAAAAATGTGGATAAATTCATTTACCTAGTGATAGGTGATGTCCATAAAAATAACCAAAATGTAAATAATTTATAAACTTTACAAATAATATAACAAAGTGCTTATAACCTGATTTTAAGAACACTTAAGTGACGATTTACTATTGCCATTTTGCCAGTCCAAAGTCTCGATGCAGAATAAAGGCAGTCGGTTTTCCTCAAAAATCGAAAGACAGGATATTACCATGTTCCATTAAGTTTCAGATGTGCAGCCGCAGGAAATCTCCTTCTTCTTCTTCTAATATTTTGGCTGTATATTGTCTAGCCATCTTCAGAGTGAGTCGCAAGACTGCCGCTCCAGTTTTTTTTTTTTTTTTTTTTAATTGTGATTTCATTCCCCTGCCCCATATTGGCAGGGAAGGGCTGTCAGCGGCACAATCCGCCGCTCTTCAGCCGAGAGACATGACAACTAAAACAAAAATAAAATGATACATACATAAGGAGATAAAAAAGGGGAACATAAAACAGAGTAAGGGGAGAAAATGGAGGTAAAGAGACATGAACATGTAGACGTTCATGGGGGACAGTTAAAAAAGTCACCAGAAAGTTAAAAAACACAGTTGGCGATTCTTGAAACACAGAGAAGACACTGAATGCGCACGCACAGGTTAAAAGTTGGCCACAGTATTAAAAACACTCCGAAACAACACACTTGAAACCCACTTGCAGCACACACGACGAAGAGTAAAACTACCAGGTGGGACCTGCTGAGGGAAAGGTCAGAGAGGATGGAAAAGGAGGGGAGAGCATGGGGCAGCTGAGGAAGATTTTTTTTTCTTTATTCCGCTCAAGTGCTCGCTTCGTCCCTTTATACTCGTGTACCGCGCGACTGCGCCTGCGGCCACAGATGCAAATGCGCCAGAGACGTTGGTCGGCGGCAGAGACGTGCATAATGCGCGAGTTGTATCTATGACTCCGCAGTCGATTTGTGTTGGCATATCGATATATCATTGTGAGCTGCACTGTGACGACTTCTTTGCGAGTTTATTACGGCAAGTGCCGGATTCCATGATTTATCAAGATTGAAACCATTATCTCTATTAATTAAATTCGTCGTCAAGCGAATTTCAATTGCCTCCTTCACTATCGAGTCCCAAAAGGATGATGTAGTTGCCAAACTTTCGACGTTGTCATACAACATACTGTTACCATTATGAATACAGTGCTCTGCGACTGCCGATTTGTTAGGTTGTAAAAGTCGTGTGTACGTCTGGTGTTCTGTACATCTTTCTTGGACAGTACGAGTTGTTTGTCCGATGTAAGAAAGGCCACATTCACATGGAATTTTGTGAACTCCAGATTTTCGGAGCAGCAAATCATCTTTGACGGACCCCACGAGTGCAGCTGCTTTGGGTGGAGGACGAAAAATCACTTTTACTTTGTGTCTGCCGAGAATCCGTCCTATTTTTCATGAGAGGCTGCCCACATATGGCAGGAAGGCCATCGATTTAAAGGTTTCTTCATCTTCTTCAGCTTTCTTTGTGGCCTCTTTCGGTTTTATTTTCAGTGCCCTCTGTATTTGTTGTGGAGAGTACCCATTGTCTTCAAACACTCTTTGTAAGTGGGAAAGTTCATCTTGCAGACTGTTTTCGTCAGAAATAATATGCGCTCTGTGGGTCAAAGTTCGGAGAACACTCATTGTCTGGGCTGGATGGTGGCAGCTATTTGAACGTAAATCCAGATCGGTGTGCGTCGGCTTCCTATACACTTCATGTCCCAAAGTGCCATCTTCTCTGCGCCTAACCATAATAGAGCCGGTTGGGAAGCCTCGAAGCGTGGGCGTGGGCGCAATTGTATACCTCTATTGTAGTGAAACAACTATAGCTCTGGACAGGCGTGTGGGATGCTGGCCGTTAGTGCGCTGTTGCTGCTCCCAGAGCGTCAGTCATGTGCATTTCATAGTCACATGCACCGCTGTTGCCCGTGGAAATATCTCCTGCATCGGTAAAAATCAATATAATTACGCTTTCGCTGTATACTATATATCATATCGTTTTGTAGGTAGTGTACCTGTATTTTATTTGAATATAAAAAAACACATTTTAAAAGCTTTTCTATTCAATTCCTTATTTGCAGTTTACAGTGTGTAAAATTATTATACGCAACTTAACGTACTACATGATTATATGAAGTGTAAATGTACGTAAAATTTGTGGCTGAAACGCATATCAGATTAAAACAATATAACAACTGGAATTTCAAGGAAATTAGCATACTAACCAAAATTGGTCAATATGGCCCATTCTAAATGCACTGATGTTATCTATAAATAGCTGATATCTAGATCTGCAATAAAATTAGATTACTACATGATTGCCTGCTATAAATTGCTACTTTGTTTTCCTAATCATTACACAGTCGTGGAGCACATCAGGTTCCTGACGAATCCAATCTGATACATACATATGGGATTTGGTTGTGAATGAATATAAAACACCTACAATACCACTTTTTTTACAATACAATATTTTATTATTACTTATGGAATGTTGATGTTATAAATGCATGATAAATAGAGAGAAAAAATGTAAAATGTCGCACCTCAGTTATCTTCACTTCTGTCATCCTCGTCATCGCAGTTTTCTTATTTGTCTTCGTCTTCGTTGCTCTCATGGCCTATAGTCAATAAACCATTATTGCAGTTGATGATTATAGGCTGGATTATGGATGATTTCTTTCTCAAAATCTTATTTATGCAGACTTCCGGCACCATAAACAAATTTCTGGCTTTGTTCGATTGTCACGTCTTCTAAGGCCTCGTGAAGTTAGTTTAAGTTAGACTGGGAGTGTGTAAGCCTAGGGACTGATGACGTCAGCAATTTCGTCTCATAGAACCTTACCACAAATTTTTGAAATTCGCAAACTGTGTGACGCAACGTTCTAGTCAATACAGCACTCAACACTAATTAACAGACATACAACAATGAAACATCCAGCAGTTACATAATAAACACAAGCGTGTGCAGAGATGCCAGCTTCATTTTGCTGCAACAAACCATTAGCGCGAAATTAACAATGTTCTGTAATTTTTGAACGGATCTCATAAGAGTCGTATTCTTACAGGGTGTTTCAAAAGTGACCGGTATATTTGAAACGGCAATAAAAACGAAACGAGCAGCGATAGAAATACACCGTTTGTTGCAATATGCTTGGGACAACAGTACATTTTCAGGCAGACAAACTTTCGAAATTACAGTAGTTACAATTTTCAACAACAGATGGCGCTGCGGTCTGGGAAACTCTATAGTACGATATTTTCCACATATCCACCATGCGTAGCAATAATATGGCGTAGTCTCTGAATGAAATTACTCGAAACCTTTGACAACGTGTCTGGCGGAATGGCTTCACATGCAGATGAGATGTACTGCTTCAGCTGTTCAATTGTTTCTGGATTCTGGCGATACACCTGGTCTTTCAAGTGTCCCCACAGAAAGAAGTCACAGGGGTTTATGTCTGGCGAATAGGGAGGCCAATCCACGCCGCCTCCTGTATGTTTCGGATAGCCCAAAGCAATCACACGATCATCGAAATATTCATTCAGGACATTAAAGACGTCGGCCGTGCAGTGTGGCCGGGCACCATCTTGCAAAAACCACGAGATGTTCGCAGTGTCTTCTAAGGCAGTTTGTACCGCCACAAATTCACGAAGAATGTCCAGATAGTGTGATGCAGTAATCGTTTCGGATCTGAAAAATGGGCCAATGATTCCTTTGGAAGAAATGGCGGCCCAGACCAGTACATTTTGAGGATGCAGGGACGATGGGACTGCAACATGGGGCTTTTCGGTTCCCCATATGCGCCAGTTCTGTTTATTGACGAAGCCGTCCAGGAAAAAATAAGCTTCGTCAGTAAACCAAATGCTGCCCACATGCATATCGCCGTCATCAATCCTGTGCACTATATCGTTAGCGAATGTCTCTCGTGCAGCAATGGTAGCGGTGCTGAGGGGTTGCTGCGTTTGAATTTTGTATCGATAGAGGTGTAAACTCTGGCGCATGAGACGATACGTGGACGTTGGCGTCATTTGGACCGCAGCTCCAACACGGCGAATGGAAACCCGAGGCCGCTGTTGGATCACCTGCTGCACTAGCTGCGCGCTGCCCTCTGTGGTTGCCGTACGTGGTCGCCCTACCTTTCCAGCACGTTCATTCATCACGTTCCCAGTCCGTTGAAATTTTTCAAACAGATCCTTTATTGTATCGCTTTTCGGTCCTTTGGTTACACTAAACCTCCGTTGAAAACTTCGTCTTGTTGCAACAACACTGTGTTCTGGGCGGTGGAATTCCAACACCAGAAAAATCCTCTGTTCTAAGGAATAAACCATGTTGTCTACAGCACACTTGCACGTTGTGAACAGCACACGCTTACAGCAGAAAGACGACGTACAGAATGGCGCACCCACAGACTGCGTTGTCTTCTATATCTTTCACATCACTTGCAGCGCCATCTGTTGTTGAAAATTGTAACTACTGCAATTTCGAAAGTTTGTCCGCCTGAAAATGTACTGTTGTCCCAAGCATATTGCAGCAAACGGTGTATTTCTATCGCTGCTCGTTTCGTTTTTATTGCCGTTTCAAATATACCGGTCATTTTTGAAACACCCTGTATATGTCCTGTCTGCACTTTACTTGGCACACAGTAGTAGTTATAGTGATATGTCTGTCTATTGCATTAGGGTTACACAAGGAGCTAGTCATTTTAGTTCGTGGCGATTGTCCAATAGAAAGTGACTTTGGGGCGCGTCTGAACGAACAGAGACATATGGTAAAGTCAGCATTATTGGTGTGACGGCAACTACGATGAAACAAACCAAATTTCTGCACTCCTTTAACGTTACATTTACAGAGAGAATGAACTGTTCGAACTTAGATCACGTCTTTGAGATATAACGCACAGTGCAATGAAGGAAAGCACTCAAACTGGGATATCACTCCAGAGAAAGACCCTTAAATCTGAACATTCTGCGTATGTGAACGCGAACATTATTTCTTTTCTATTCATTTAGTAAGCTATTATGATTTACAGCTATGATTGCATACTGTTTCATTAATGATAACCACTGATGGGAGCTATTTACAGAATGAAATAACTGGACTCTGGTAAGGTGCTTTGCAGTACTTTCTTTTCAGGGAAGATGTATCTCACAAGGACACAATGACACCCATAAAAAGGCACGGCATTCAACGCCCCTGTGTTCCATGCAACCACAATATTGGCTGCTAATGGCAACAGGGGGCGGGTCTGGAGGCATCCAATGGTCGAACAGCATGAGGCTACGGAGCGTAGTTGAGCTGCTTACTCGACGAGTAACTCACAACAGTGCTACAGTGGTAGTGGTGTTGAACAATGACACCGATTAGCGAAGGAAACACTGTGTTTCATCTACAACAGTTGCTGAAGTTGACTTTTCGTCAGAAAGCAATACTGGTGTCACTGAAGCCGCTTTGAAGCTCGCCCCAGTCCCACAAGCTCTCGCATAGCTCTACAACAGAGAGGCCGTTGAATTCGCTATTGACATTTATTTGCAGAACACACCACAGACACTATTACTTGTAAACATATGATTACACTTTGGAGTTTGAACTTTGTGCTTATGAATTGATGAGAAATATTCTTACGTTTACACACCTTATTACGACGCGTGTCTCTCTACGAGAGTTGAGAGAATTTCTACTGACTTATGAAATGCCACATCGCTACTGAATGATGTTTTTATGTTTTGCTTCGTACATATATGCTTATTTGCTATCAGGTTTCTAGCTGCACTGCAACATTGGTTTTATAAAATGATATTCAATACGTATGCTAATGTGAATACTTTCTGTCAACAGATCCGCTATATAATAATTTTCCGATCCACATTCATAAAAAAGAGTACTTGGAAAGGAAAGAACAATAAAGAACAATCAGAAAGAGAAAGGAGTAGTAACAGGAACTGCATACATAGTTTTCTTTTCAACAAGAACTTGATACTATTTTTGGTAGAATAAGTTGTTGTGGTGCACTACAGTAGTGTTAAGATGTGACATGGCATCATTGCATTTCAAATGGGAGATAGTATAGATCTTGTTCCTTGTGCTGGAACTTTGCATAGTTTTAATGATCACAGATGAACATATGCTATTGTAAGCTTACACATATATTTCCTGCCGGCCGGAGTGCCCGAGCGATTCTAGGCGCTGCAGTCTGGAACTGCGCGACCGCTACGGTCGTAGGTTCGAATCCTGCCTCGGGCATGGATGTGTGGGATGTCCTTGGGTTAGTTAGGTTTAAGTAGTTCTAAGTTCTAGGGGACTGATGACCTCAGAAGTTAAGTCCCATAGAGCTCAGAACCATTTGAACCATATATTTCCGTTATCTGCATTGCTGTCTTTACTGTACTATTTTTTTCTGCTTGTGCTTTGTCATGTTTAGGTATGAGTTACTGCATTTGCCGCTGCTATTTGTCAGGCAATGTCCTACTGAATTTTGCTTTGTATTACTGTGCTAAGCCAGTTTTACCACTGCTTTATTCTTCTTGTTTGCTGCAATTCTCTTATATTAGTTGTAATGTTGTATTTGATTCTCTAATTTAGATACGTTTCTGTTTGCCACTTAGAATTTTTGTCATTGTTGCTTGTGTTAATTTTTTTGTGCTACTTCAATTGCCTCGTTGTCAAGTTTATGTATCTGAGCTCAGTAGCTCTAAGTTATCTTAAGGGGTGTATCCTATTTAAGAAAATGAGCTGTGATGGCTTGGAAAGAAATGCATTGAGAAGTTGTAAGGAAAAGGTCTGGCTAAAGAGTACGGTATAACGAGGAACAGTATTTTGAAAGAGGAAATGGACAGGTATAAGTAGGGTATACCGACAACAGGTTTAGGTGGGATCTTCTTGGAAATGAATGATGAGGTAAGAAAAATATGGAAGTACGAGCACTGGTTGAAGGTATAAATACAGATAGCAAGCTTAGGTAGGATTTTTATGGAAACAAATGTTGAAGTAAGAGAGGTGTGCGAAAAGTAAATAAAGTTTTGGTTGGAAATTAAGTAATTTTGGTTGAAACTAAAGGAATTATGAATATGAAGTATATTATTTACAAAATCCACACCACAAGTATTGCAGTATCAAATGTTACACTTACACTTTGACATATATACACCCGAAAACAGATCCCGTCCTTTCCTTTGTGTTATTCCAATATGTTTATGTGTACCCTTGTGTCACTGTGTTCTTCCTATCTCTTTGTGTTTACCTGTCAAGATAAATTTGATAGAATTTTTTTACTTCTTATACTAAGCTGCATTTACTGTGACAAGGAATACTGTTACCCACAAACTTTACCTCTGTTTTTGTACCATGTTCTTTACTTTAGGAAGATGTCCAGATATTGTTTATTCAGTTATGTTTTCTTTTAATATTCATGTGCAAAGTTAATACTTCTATTGATATTCTCATATTTCATTTCTTTACTTATGTCATAATTCCTGTAAAACTCACATATATGCTTATTTTTATTCTTTCTATAAGGCCTTTATTATTGCAAGTTTCATTTGTATTATCATGATCTTTATTATAATGATGTTTTCTTTATATTTGTAATTGTATTCCTATGCTGTAAAATTGTAATTTTATTGGCACCAGTTCTTCAAAGTAGGTAAATAGTAGGAATTCTTTTCACTGTACACATTTGTCTGTTGGTCACACTAAATGTACCAAATCTTAGAGATCACATGACTGTGTTAATACTTGCACACGTGTTGATAATTCAGCAAGGGACTGGTTAAAAGCACTGCTGATTGTAAGGACATCGCCAAAAATAATAATGATAATAATAATAATAATATTAGTGAGTGAACTTCTGGTGGCTCAGAGACTTGAAATATGCATCAATACTGACTATACAGTGGTGTTTCATGGACTTGCTACATTATCCTCAGGAATTTTCAGTTGTTAATGTGCACCCACACTGTCACGACAGGTGGCTGCTGAACATCTCTACATGGACTACAGTGGGTCTGCACCTTTGGTGGCCCACTACTATCATAATCTCTACTGAGGCTGTAGTGGAGCTTCTCTGTGGTGACCAACCCCTACTATCAATATTCTTCAAGACTTAGATTGATACAACAGTGGGTCTGCTCTGTGGTGACCCACCAATTCTACCAATATTTTTCAAGACTTTGACTGATGTTGCTGTGGATCTGCTCAGTTGTTGCCCATTACCAATTTTTCGATACCCACTGAGATCTTCATGTCAAGAGTCAGCACTGTGTGGAGCACAACACTACTCCTTCAAGACTTACTTGTGCATTTCCATATACAGCCCAGCCTTTGTGCGCAAAACTGACGCAGACTTCTCTTCTAGTGAATATTAGGACTGTCTTTAGGGACTCTGAGGTGAATTTTTACTTTATTGACAAACAACATATTGCTTAACCTCTGTGTCTTATCTATTTGATATTGTTAATATAAAAAATTTTAACAAATTAGTCTTGGCCACTGTTCAATCCACTTTGTAAAGTTTTTTGAGCGGAGCAGGTGGGCTATGTAAATAGCCTGTTTGTATGTTGGCAGCGCTATAGACTGTGTTAATATTGCTAACAGCAGTATGCGCCCTCGGCAAGAGATTCTGTATTTGGAAGGACTAGCAGTTAGTGAGCGGATAGAGAAATGTATAGACCTGTTTTTTTTTCTTAGTGGAGACTTCGTGTTTGCAGGACGTGCATTGTACAGTAAGACACAAGGAAATGTATGATGACGTATGTTTAAACGGTAACGTTTGGGTAGTGGACTAATTGAGAACTATATAATTTTTGGAACTGGATGTCACATGAGTCGGTAAAATTTTCTACATACATTGCTTGCTCTTCAACCATATGCCTCGAAATAGTTAAAGTCTATTGTAGTTAGAATCTTTTGATTTAGCTGGCTGTAGTTGCTGTTAGCTGTAATTGCTGTACTTCGTGTTATGAAGATTATCTGTGAGGTAAGTCACTTATAAAAAGAATGAGGTTTCCACTATTGGTATTCGTGACTGAAATGAGTTCAGGCAATTAACAGAATTGTAGGTAGTTTCATATTTCTTTAATTTCATATATTTTGGATTTTTATCATTGTTAGGATTTCTTGCAATTCAGGGTCATTCTTTTGTGTTAATTATTGGCAGTAATGTGTTCAGTGTCTATCGGTCAGATTGCGTTGGGCTGGTATATTGTGGGTAATAAATGAATAGGTTAAGTTTGAGTTGTCTTTGTCAGGGAAAATTATGTAGTTCAGTGTTTAAGTAATAAAAACGATCAACAAAAAATGGTTATGAACACGAGAAATCAAGTAGCTTAATAATTCACGAGACGATGGGTTGTAATATTACAAAGTGTATTATGTAAAACTAGTCTTACGTAAAACTACTGCTACAAAATTTCAGGTGTTGCGCGACGACCTGTGTGGCTTACCAGGCTGATACAACAGAAGGTGTAAGGAGATGTGCAAAGATTTCGTTAAGGATTGGTTGAATAAGAGCGGGAGTGTTGCGTAGATCCTCAACAAACGCCAACGGCAGAAGCTCCAGAAGAGGCGGAGACGTTTAGATTTTAGATTCTGCATGATACATCAAGAGTCAGGGAATAAATTTCCACAACCCACATGTATTTGCTGACAATAGTAAGATGTGCAAAAAGACAGAAAAAAGGAAATGACATGACTTACGGAGGCGTAGCGACGCTCTTTCTTCCAAAACGTTGCTCTTGATAGAGTGGGGAATGAGGCAAATGATAGTGTGTTACCGACAGAATTCTCCTGCATGCCCCGTAAGGTGGCTTGCAGAATAAGGATTCTGAAGAAGAAATTTCATGCATTAGTATCCGACACCTCGCACGCAGGCACCACAAACAGATAGCACGATCATTGGCGAAAAATGTAATACGAATAAACAGGAGAAGAGATCCGATATGTTTAGACTATGCGATTGACTACCGGTCATCGGAATCGTTCACAACGCTCAATTATATAAGCACTCACAATTCACTTAAAAAGTAACTATAAATAAAGTTGCTTATGAAAATTTTGACCGTTCAATTCTTGTATGTCGTTCGTCTCTCTGGTGCTGTGACCACGTTTTATTAAAGAAGGAAATACAAGAGTTGAGTTGTACGATTTCTCATGCGTTTGTTACGACAAACATAGACTGTATTTGAAAAGCTCAGCGAACTGCAGTTGAAGACGGATAAGAGAGACGTTAATCGTAGAAAGCTTTACTGACATAATTCCACGATCCCACATTCAAATATAAGGCAAGACAATACAAATGCTTTCTTCAAAATACACATAGCACTGTAAGCGAGATGCTAAGATTAACCTATCGAGCTCTTTCAGATGGGTACCCAACGTCCTTGTTCCGCCTATCGTTTCCGTGTGCCGTAGGAAGGAGGGAATACTGTACTATGTATCATCCACCACACGTCGTATGGCGGTTCGCGGAGTACGTAGATTACAATTGCTTAGCATTCCTCGAATGAGAACGGTTGCTGACCTAAACGAACTGTGACGTCATCCTCTTCTCGTTTCACACTAACATTAAACGAGAAGGCTAAGGTCTGTTCCATAGTATTCCACGGTATTATTGTGTTTAATCATCTAGCCGTCAACTGAGGCGGAATGTCATAACGTTTACAATACATGTTTGCAGAAAACGTTTCAGTTAATCTTCCTAATGTTCCGCAACTTTGCACGGGCATCATCAGGAAAATACAGACAGGCTGCGATCTAGAGCTATCGGACGAGGCCGTTTGCAAAGTGTTATGCCTAGATCTGATACAAGACAGCGTCAGCGGAAAGCTGTCTACTCTGCCCGCGCTACTTACCCGAGTCTTAATTTTCACACGTACTCAGTGCCCAACTGTAACCATTAATTAGTACGTCTAGCGTAGCAACAGACATGAAAACACAGAACGTTGATTTACATTACCGCAGAAGTCCAGCTCCTCACGGATATGACCTCTAACTGTTAAAAATCAGCTCTGCGCCGCCCAATCCCTTAACATGATGCTGCTGCAGCACTCACTCTCGAAATCTCTTGGAACTGTCATAAGATGAATTACAACTTTGATGCAGCTCCTGTAGAACATGTATTTTGCACAGACGTGCACATTAGTTTGAGCAGTCTGACAGAGGTACCTGTTTCATTACCGTAATTATCCACGTGATTATAGACGAAAAGTTATGCCTCACTGGCTTTCATTACCTATCTGATTTACCCTTGAAAACAGTGGCGTCACAATTAAGTCATTCTTTCATCTTAGTGTTCCTTTTAACACTTTTTAAGTATTCCGTATAATTTTGATAACGACAATAGGATCATGGACGAATGAGAACTGTATTTTGTTGTTGGAGACATGTTCTCTGTTATATAAAAACAACAAGTTATTTACAGGAACAGTATTCGCTGTTACGAATACCGAAACTTCCAGCTGTAGAAAATAATGACGAAATTGAAAATTTCTGCTAGACTGGGATTCCGACACGGATTTCCCTCACGTCGCGAGCTTTCACCTTCACCATTTTGACAATCCATACATTCTTCATGGTCAGACCTAAACTTCGATACGTTGTCGTCCATGTGTCGTCATCCTGCACCCGTACACTTAATGTAACTCCCGCCAAGAGAGCCACTGAATCGAAAGTGGCTAGTCTGGTTCTTTCTCTTACGAGTCATCAATCTCCTGACTGATTTAATGGGGCCCGTCACAAATGGCTCTCCTGTGCCAACCTCTTGCAGCAGCACTTACAAACTACATTCCCAATATTTGTTACATGGATTCCAATCTTTGTGCTCCCCCTCAGTTTTTATCCTCTATAGCACCCTCTAGGACCGTGGAATATCCGCGATCTCTTAACAGATGTCCTACCATCTGGTCACTCTTCGTGTTAGTGTTTTCCATGTATTTCATTCATCACCCATTTTCTCCTGATGACCTCATCCCTGACGCTAATATTGAATGTTATTCTGTAGCACCGCATCTCAAATGCTTAGTGTGGTGTCACCGCCAGACACCACACTTGCTAGGTGGTAGCTTTAAATCGGCCGCGGTCCATTAGTATATGTCGGACCCGCGTGTCGCCACTGCCAGTGATCGCAGACCGAGCGCCACCACACGGCAGCTCTAGAGAGACGTACTAGGACTCTCCCCAGTTGTACGACGACTTTGCTAGCGACTACACTGACGAAGCCTTTCTCTCATTTGCCGAGAGGTAGTTAGAATAGCCTTCAGCTAAGTCCATGGCTACGACCTAGCAAGGCGCCATTAACCATATCTAGAGAGAGTCTCACTTGTATCATCAAGAACGCTGTATACAAATGATGGATTAAAAGTTAAGTATAACCGCAGCTACGTACTTTTCATTATAGCATTCATTAAGTATCCTGTTTCAGACCTCACGCCAGCCGGCGTGTGTAACGCGTGCATTTCGGCTACTTCCGAGTGGCGTGGCTGTCTTGCTACGCCACAACACTTAGATTCTCTTCTTTTCCCGTTTTTCCACTGTCCATGTTACACTATCAAACAATGCTGTGCTCCAAACGTAGAGTTTCAGAAATTTCTTTCTCAAATTAAAACCTGTGTGTGCCATTTCTCTGGCGCGTTGCGTATCCGGCACTATCGATAGCGACTTGTATTTCTGTTTCTTTCTGGTTTGGCCTGCGCAGGCGCTGAGGCGGCTGCTGTCCTCTGGAGCGTTTTTCGCGGGGGGCCGCTTGCGCTCGGCTCGGCAGCTAGATTCGCACCGAGCTGGCGGTATTCTGCCTTCCGCCCCGGCACGGAGGTGTGGTCTCGTTGTTGGCGGGCCTCGTTGGGCGGTGTGGCGTGTTGGTGACGTGCTGTAGTGGACAACTGATGGATCCCCGCACGTGATCGCTCGAGGTTCTCCGCCCCTGTAAAGGGTGCCACGATATCACTTGGGTTTCCGCGCCCAGGAGTTTTAAGGAATACAGGGCAGGCTTTCTGTGTGTTTGCTCTGTCCGGTCTGCGTGGTGGGGCTCGTTTCACCTTACTTCAGCTGTTGTTCATATTTTCTGCGTGATTCCGTTTTGGCCGGAGTCTAGGTGTCGAGTTTTCTGCTGGTGTGTACCTGGTCGTCGCCCCCGTTTTCCCGCCCGAGGGGGGCAGCCGTATCTGTTGGTGGGAATTATTGAGCAGTGTGTGCTTTGCGTGGACCCGGTGTGCTCACGCGCCCTGATTCTGAGTTGAAATTACTGTGGTCAGGCTGGCTCGGTTGCTGGAGTGTGCGTTATTGGTTTTCTGGCTTGCTGAGGACTGCGCGCGCGCCTGTTCCGTTTTGTGATGTGGCAGCTGTCTGATATTTTTATGTGTGCTTCTTATGTTGCTAGCAATTGCTTTTAGCCTTGTGCTTACTTATTTTTGTTGAAATTTCTGGCCATTGTCATTTGCCTGTTCTTTTACCTTTATTTATTTGTAGTGTAAATTAAGCCTAAGACGATGTCCAAGGTGCTAGCAATTGATTTTAGCCTGGTGTGTACTTAATCCAATTTAAATTCTTGGACATTGCCATTTGCTTGTTCTTTTACTCTTATTTATTTGTTGTGCCAGCTAGCCCTAAGATGATGTCAGACCTTAGTATCTGTTAACCTTATTTTGGCTACTAGCGCTCACGTGCAATATTGCCGGGCCTAAACCGGATTTTGTCATTAATTGAGATCCTTTTATACTGTATTTTTAGTAGTAGGTTTGGCAAGTGCACTTGCGTATGGTATTTATTATGTTCCCCCTCCCTCTTCCCCTTTCGTGTAAACTGATTTTGGTAACATTGCTAGGTGGCCTGTGTTCTTGTATTACCTATGTAAGTTTGCCCGCTGCCGCAGTCGGAACATGTGTTGACCGGCAAACGGCCCATGTTGGCTCGAGTTTTAATGTGGTCTGCGCTGTTGAAATCAGCAAACTTTCTGTAAGGAAGCAAATGTTGGCCTTTGCCGTACATATATTTATTATTTGAGCTAGTCATGTACGTGTTGTTGTTGTTAAGGGTTTTAGGGCATTTTTAAATGAGATACCTTTTGGAAATTTTATCACTCTTTTAAAGAAGGTATAGGAAGGAGTAACTTCGACTGAAAATTTAATTGTAAATTATACATTTGTGCTTCACATTATAAAATCTAACTGTAATAGGTGAAAGTATATAGTTTAATGCACAATGATTATTTGTTAATGTATCAAATTCTAATCAGTTTTGTTTGGCAGTGATTCAAACGACACAAATAAGTTTCTCTGTTCATCTGTGGCATATAACATTTTTATTACCTCATATTGTAAGCAGCATGATTTGTTTGTGTCACTGTAATCTGTAAGCCACAGTGTAATTTATTACAATTAATTAATTGTTTTGGGGAAATAAATCTTGAATTGCATGTCCCCTTTTCATTAACCGAATCCCATCCAAATCGCCCATTCGCTGTGTTTGATACAACTACACTTGTCTTTGTCATGAGTGCCCTTTTTTCCTTGCTCCGTCCGTCATGAGTTCAAAATTGTTGAAATGGCTCTGAGCACTATGGGACGTAACTTCTGAGGTCATCAGTCCCCTAGAACTTAGAACTGCTTTAACCTTACTCACCTAAGGACATCACACACATCCATGCCCGAGGCACGTCATGAATTATTTTGTTGCCTAGGTAGCAGAGTTCCTTAACTTCATCTCTGTGATGATCACCAATCCTTAACTTCCTCGTCATTCTTATTTCTGCTACTTTTCGTTATTCTCGTCTCTTCGATTTACTCTCAACCCATTTTGTGTACTGATTAGACTTTATTCCATTCAACAGATTATGTAACTCTCATCCACTTTCACTCAGGACACCAATGTGACCAGTGAATCTTATCACTGATATCCTTTCACCATGAATTGTAATTCCACTCTTGAACCCTTTTTTTATTTCCGTCATTGATTCTTCGATTTATAGATTGAACAGTAGGAGCGAAAGACTACATGTCTCTCCTACACCCTTTTTAATCCGAGTACTTCGTTCTTTGTGTTCAGCTCTTACTGTTCCATCTTGGTTCTTGTACATATTGTATATTAGTTCTTTCCTTATAGCTTATCCCGGTTTTTCTCAGAACTGAGAATATCCTCCAGCATTCGCCAAGGTCGAACGCTTTTTCCACGTCGACAGAACCTATGAACGTGACTTGATTCTTCTTTAGTCTTTCTTCCATTATTAACGGCAACATCCGGACTGCCTATCTGGTGCCATTACCTTTCCTAAAGGCAAACTGATCGTCATCTAAAACATCCTCAATTTTCTTCCCAATTTTTCTGCATATTATTCGTGTTTGTAACTTGGATGCATGAGCGGACAAGCTTACTGTGCGGCGATTCTCGCACTTGTCGGCTTTCTCAGTCTACAGAAATGTGTGGGCGATGTTTTCCCAAATGTGCGATGGTGTATCACCAGACTTATACATTCACACAAACGTAAAAAGTAGTTTTTTTTTCACTTCCCACAAATGATTTTAGAAATTCTGATGGAATGTTATCTATCCCACCGGCCTTATTCGATCTTAAATCTTCCTAAGCTCTTTTAAATTCCGACTGTAATACTGGATCCCATGTCTATTTTACAACGATTTATGCTTCTATCCTGTCGCAGCTTGAGACGAGTCGTCCCCATCGTAGAGGCCTTCAAAACATTCAAACCATCCTCACTCTTCTCTGCATCTAGCAGTGGAATTCCCGTTGCACTCTTAACGTTACTACCCCTGATTTAATTTCAGTCAAAGCTATTTTGTTTTTCTACATGCTGGGTCAGTCTTCTCGATGAGCATTCTTTTCCGATTTGTTCACATTTTTCATGAACATATTTTACCATAGGATCCCTGCGCATCCTATTTATTTCATTCTTAGGTGACATGTGTTTTTGTTTCTTGAATTTTCCTCAACATTTTTGTGCTTACTTGTTTTATTGATCAGCTGAAATATTTCATCTGTTATCCATGGTTTCATCGCTGTTACATTCTTTGTACCAACGTTTTCCTTTCCAGTATGTGTGACTGCCATTTTTAGAGATGTACGTTCCTTTTCAACCCAACGGCCTAGTGAGCTGCTCTAAAAATCTAACCGACTACCTAGAGCATACTGTAGATCAGTTCGGGACATGGCTGAAAGGTGATACAAGTAGCTGTTTTATATCAATCAGTTGTGGGTCCCCTTTGAGGGAGGCGTGTCAAGATCTGTATATATTTTAAAGTGCCTATACAGTAACTTATCTGAGAAGATAAAGAGTCTGTCAAAGGGGATTTTTGCTAAGTACACCGATTACACCAGACTGAGATAAGAGACTCGTCACTGAATCTTTTACGGTTTATATAGGCCGTGGCCCGACTGGTGTGCGCCCACCACGTGCACTGTCACCATGCAGCACCTCGCCCTCTTCATGTTGTGCCTCTTTGGCTCCTCCCTGGCCAATCCCGCGTCGACCAGGTTGTGGAGGCAAGGGAGCAGCCGCATCATTGGAGGCTCTGACGCCGACATTGCCGACTACCCGTGGCAGCTGTCCTTTGAGTACAGCGACTCGCACATCTGCGGGGCATCCATCATCGGCTCCAACTGGGCGCTGACGGCCGCTCACTGCGCTGACCAGTTGAATGTCCTTCTGATGAGTTTCCGAGCGGGATCTTCAATTCGTGGAAGCGGTGGTACCGTTCGCAAGGCAGGTTCCGGCTACATGCACGGATCCTACGACAGCAATACGCTAGATTATGATGTTGCCGTCATCAAGGTGAGTAGCAGTTGCTGAAGATGTGCGTGACCAAATTAATTAAAAGTTTCTTCGACTGTTCCTCTAAAACATACGTTGCGTATACTTCCCGTTTCTCCAAAATGAACTAATGAGTTATCCATGTCTTGAAGCTGAATCTCAAGGCTGTGCAGCATTGAATGAAACAGCAAATATGGTTCGTTTATGTTTTCTCCATGTTTCCAGAATGAGATTTTCACTCTGCAGTGGAGTGCGCTGATATGAAACTTCCTGGCAGATTAAAACTGAGTGCTGGACCGAGATTCGAACTCGGGACCTTTACTTTTCGCGGGGAAGTGCTCTACCAGCTGAGTTACCCAAGCTCGACTCAGGTCGCGTCCTCGCAACGCTACTTCTGCCAGTACCTCGTCTCCTACGTTCCAAACTTTACAGAAGCTCTCCTGCGAACCTAGCAGAACCAGCACTCCTGAAAGAAAGGATATTGCGGAGACTTGGCTTAGCCACAGCCTCCATGTTCCTGAAATGTTTGGCGCAATAATACGTAGCTATAATCACACCGTAATGCAGAAGTTTCCGTCGCTGAAGGTTACTCATCAATGTCTCGAACCGTTTTATAAGAGCCGTTTAGGAAACTACACTGGCAGCAGGTGTGCGAATTTTTTTAGTGTTCCACCAGTTCTAATCTAACGATATTCAGAAAACAATAAATCTTTTGTATGTACTCGTACTAGCTTAGCGCCCAGTGCTTCGCTCACGTTGACTGCACGGTTTGCACAGATTTTCTTTGGATTTCTGTGTTGTCTACAAATTACAGCCTCGTGTGAACTTTTCCGGCTAATTAAAGCGATAGAAACATGGTCTTTTCCGCGTGTGCTTCTGACCAATACGCCATTCTGGTAACTGGAATCGCAGACCTTTTTTAATGTTGTCTTTTGGGTTCTTGTGATGGCGTTTCTATAGTAACTAAAGTTCTCTAACACGTGTTTCTACAAGTCAAATAATATTTGTGCCACCAATACTGTTTGTGTGAACCTATACCTATTCACACTTTTTGTTTACTCCACGTAAAGAGGGGACTGGGTGTTTAGGTTCAAATGGTTCAAATGGCTCTGAGCACTATGGGACTTAACTTCTGTGGTCATCAGTCCCCTAGAACTTAGAACTACTTAAACCTAACTAACCTAAGGACATCACACACATCCATGCCCGAGGCAGGATTCGAACCTGCGACCGTAGCAGTCCCGCGGTTCCGGACTGCGCGCCTAGAACCACTAGACCAACGCGGCCGGCGGTGTTTAGGTTGTCTTCTTAATTTCATCATCATCATCATCATCATTGTAACAGTGGTTAGACTGGATTGTGTAAAACACTGGACCGTGTCAAAAACTGGGACTTGTACGGGCGCTGATGACAGCGGTGTTGAGCGGCCTACAAACCAAATATCATCATTATTCACATAAAGACATAAAAATACAAAAAAAAATATTCTTACAAAGTATCGTGATGCTGCGGATAGTCGAATTCATCTTTACTCCAGTTCAAAGAGCCTAATTTAAAATCCTGCTCATGATAATCTTTTCTGCATACTTTTCAGATACTGTCCGCCCCCGGTAACTGAGTGGCCAGAGCGACAGAATGAAAATCATAAGGGCCCGGGTTCGATTCCCGGCTGGGTAGGAGATTTTCTCGACTCAGAGACTGGGTGTTGTGTTGTCCTAATCGTCATCATTTCATCCCCATCGACGCGCATGTCGCCGACGTGGCGTCAAATCGAAAGACTTGTACCCGGCGAACGGTGTACCCGACGGGAGGCCCTAGTCTGAATGAATGGATTCAAATGGCTCTGAGCACTATGGGACTTAACATCTGAGGTCATCAGTCCCCTAGAACTTAGAACTACTTAAACCTAACTAACCTAAGAACATCACACACATCCATGCCCGAGGCAGGATTCGAACCTCCAACCGTAGCAGTCGGGCGGTTCCGGACTGTAGCGCCTAGAACCGCTCGGCCACCGCGGCCGGCTGGCCGTAGTCACACGACATTAATTCATTCAGTCAGTCACTGAAACCAATCACATAAAAGATTCGGCAGTTCTTAATATCATCTCCCAACGTAAGAATACGTTAAATGTGGACAAATTCTGCGATTTTCTCTTCTATAGTATTGTTCTGTTCTATCATTGGAAAAACTGATGTCAGATGTTGCAGTCTCATTTCAGAGCTATTCCAGTCACACCACAAAATTCTCCCTCAGGCATGGGCGTGTGTGTTGTCCTCAGTGTAAGTTAGTTTAAGTAGTGTGTAAGTCAAGGGACTGATGACCTCAGCAGTTTGGTCCCTTAGGAATTCCCACAAGAAAATAGTATTATATGTATTATAGACTACATTGCGTCACGAAGTATGCATGAAGGAAGACGATTGAGAGGTAAATAACAATGGAAGGGAATATCAATACTAATCGTTATGGGGAAACAGACACAAAACCTTCAGCATCCCTTCCAGTCTTCAAGTACTTATCTAAAGTCTCGGTAAGGAGACATACCTGTTACCTAAGTTTGCTTCAATGTTGCCAGGCCCTTGGATCCCTGCTTGACCCGAACGCTCAGGCCGTCAGCCTGCCCTCTGACGGCTACGACCCGGAAGGTGGTCTCGCAGTGACGGTGACCGGTTGGGGAACCACGTACACGGACGGCCCAGCAGCCAGCACCCTGCAGAAGGTCGACATCAGCATCGTGGACCGCAACACCTGCAGGAGCGTCTTCGCCAACATCAACACTGTGACCGACCGCATGGTGTGTGCAGGCGAGGCCGGCAGAAGCGTCTGCAACGGAGACTCCGGCGGCCCCCTGGTCAGCGGAAGCACCCAGGTGGGCATCGTCTCCTGGGGGAATCCAGAGTGCGAGGCCGCCCCCGGCGTCTACGCCAACGTTGGCAACCTGCGATCCTGGATCCGAGCTGCAACTGGTGCCTAAACCTCCATGGCTCTCTGTTCTATTGCTCATAGCACAACGGCAATTGGTGACCTCGCCGTAAAATGCCTGTAATCTCGCAACGGTGACAATCTTGACAATAACATTCCAGTTGCACAAAAATGCCGTATGTTTTATAATAAAGATTTGTGTTAAAATTATTTCTTTCAAACTTGTAACACTTCGTCTCCTTATTTACCTTGTTGTCAAAAGCAAACCTAGTTAACAGCATGCCATTTCTTTAGTAGCTTGACATCGTTATCTGAGTTTGCTTCAATGCTAATGGAATTATAATATTGCAGATAGCGCCTCAAAATAGATAATTTGATAGCCGAAGAACATAAAATTACGTGAATACATGTGGTTTTTCAATTCAGGTGTTCACAGGCAAATTGCAATGACAGCGTCTTGCTAATCTTCGAAGCCTCATATTAACAGATAAGGTATAAATATCTTTAAAGGGAAGATCTCACATTATAAAATTCTGTTCAAGTTAATAGTTTCACTGACCTGATCAGTATATGAGTTCATGATATAGCTTCTAAAAAACAACAGGTCCTAAAGACAGCAATAATAACTGCAAGTAGAAGATATTAAAATATGAGGAGTGCAATAAACCAACAGGAATTCCCCCTACTTATACCTCCCGAGGAGATGACGAATGTAAAATTAGAGAGATTCGAGCGCGCACGGAGGCTTTCCGGCAGTCGTTCTTCCCGCGAACCATACGCGACTGGAACAGGAAAGGGAGGTAATGACAGTGGCACGTGAAAGTGCCCTCCACCACACACCGTTGGGTGGCTTGCGGAGTATAAATGTAGATGCCGATGTAGAATATGTACACTTAGAACATCAACAGTATATATTATTCACTGGTTTCTAACGACCGTTTAACAAACTCAACACAAATATATATAGAATTAAGTTTACGAAAGTAAAAGATCGATGACATTGAAATGTGTGTGTATATTCGACAAGAAACAACCAAATTGACGACAAACAATGCACACACTACTGTCACCAAAAGTACACAGAATGGATTAGGTATATTCAAATCATTCAGGACATCATAAACTGTGTACCTAATCATTCCAAAAGTACACAGAATTGGTGAGGTATATTCAAATCATTCAGGACATCTGTCCCCATTTCGTACTGACGAAACAACCGTCTGACAAAATCAGAGAAACTGTACCGTATCCAAACTCACGATGCTTAAGACATCATAAGGTCATTGAAATACCTCTTAAAAACATAAAACAGGCTCAGAAGAGAGAAATTGGCTGCAGAAGAAGAGATGCAACAATAAGGAAATCGAAGTACGTCAAAATCTTTCACTTCGCTCTCACCAGTTGTCATCCAGATGAAAGAACAAGATCCAAACATTTTTATTCATCAACAATGGACCATTCTGTATTAGCAGAACAGCTCACCTGAATGTTGGTAAACATTTCTTAGCATGGTCATGTTCGATGCATTTGATTTTCTCATTGACGAGTGGACTGTTGTAAATATGTAGAGGTCAAGCAATGAGCCATTTCAACCCATGTATGCATAGGTCGTTATTTTTCTTCACCTTACATAAGGCTAAAGAGGTTGACTTTCTTTGTTTTTGCTTCGCTTTATGTATTTTTGTTGATGTAATGTACGTTACTGTTACGGAAATGAAATTTTTTATCGGAAGTGGAGCTTTGTTTTTAATACACTCCTGGGAATTGTAATAAGAACACCGTGAATTCATTGTCCCAGGAAGGGGAAACTTTATTGACACATTCCTGGGGTCAGATACATCACATGATCACACTGACAGAACCACAGGCACATAGACACAGGCAACAGAGCATGCACAATGTCGGCACTAGTACAGTGTATATCCACCTTTCGCAGCAATGCAGGCTGCTATTCTCCCATGGAGACGATCGTAGAGATGCTGGATGTAGTCCTGTGGACCGGCTTGCCATCCCATTTCCACATGGCGCCTCAGTTGGACCAGCGTTCGTGCTGGACGTGCAGACCGCGTGAGACGACGCTTCATCCAGTCCCAAACATGCTCAATGGGGGACAGATCCGGAGATCTTGCTGGCCAGGGTAGTTGACTTACACCTTCTAGAGCACGTTGGGTGGCACGGGATACATGCGGACGTGCATTGTCCTGTTGGAACAGCAAGTTCCCTTGCCGATCTAGGAATGGTAGAACGATGGGTTCGATGACGGTTTGGATGTACCGTGCACTATTCAGTGTCCCCTCGACGATCACCAGTGGTGTACGGCCAGTGTAGGAGATCGCTCCCCACACCATGATGCCGTGTGTTGGCCCTGTGTGCCTCGGTCGTATGCAGTCCTGATTGTGGCGCTCATCTGCACGGCGCCAAACACGCATACGACCATCATTGGCACCAAGGCAGAAGCGACTCTCATCGCTGAAGACGACACGTCTCCATTCGTCCCTCCATTCACGCCTGTCGCGACACCACTGGAGGCAGGCTGCACGATGTTGGGGCGTGAGCGGAAGACGGCCTAACGGTGTGCGGGACCGTAGCCCAGCTTCATGGAGACGGTTGCGAATGGTCCTCGCCGATACCCCAGGAGCAACAGTGTCCCTAATTTGCTGGGAAGTGGCGGTGCGGTCCCCTACGGCACTGCGTAGGATTCTACGGTCTTGGCGTGCATCCGTGCGTCGCTGCGGTCCGGTCCCAGGTCGACGGGCACGTGCACCTTCCGCCGACCACTGGCGACAACATCGATGTACTGTGGAGACCTCACGCCCCACGTGTTGAGCAATTCGGCGGTACGTCCACCCGGCCTCCCGCATGCCCACTATACGCCCTCGTCCAAAGTCCGTCAACTGCACATACGGTTCACGTCCACGCTGTCGCGGCATGCTACCAGTGTTAAAGACTGCGATGGAGCTCCGTATGCCACGGCAAACTGGCTGACACTGACGGCGGCGGTGCACAAATGCTGCGCAGCTAGCGCCATTCGACGGCCAACACCGCGGTTCCTGGTGTGTCCGCTGTGCCGTGCGTGTGATCATTGCTTGTACAGCCCTCTCGCAGTGTCCGGAGCAAGTATGGTGGGTCTGACACACCGGTGTCAATGTGTTCTTTTTTCCATTTTCAGGAGTGTATTTCAGCAGATATGCAATGAAATTAGGGACTATTATGGATTATGTGATGATTTACTTGTAGCGACACCTTTAGTTGCTTGGATTAGTGGTCTTTGGCTGGGGTAGGAGGTTTATTATGAATGACGACGGGTTGTGCTGAGAAATTTGCTACTTTATTTGATACGCTGTGATAAGAACTTTTTGCCTGTAAGCGTTTTTCTGTGTGGGTAGTGATATTTATCAGAGAAGACACTTTTGCTTATGTGCTGCTTTTGCTTCTCCTAACAAGTTTTCTTTCTCGTGTAACAGGTTAATGATTCTTTTGATTTTTCAGCATAGCTTAACATATATAGTTACGCATAGATGTAAGGCATTTCTTTCTTACCACTTTCTGTTTCTTGCATTAGGTCAGGTTAAATGCTTTTTCTATTGCAAGTATTAGTTAGCATCTGCATAGAGTAAGCATCTGTGTCCACATTTTCACTGCCATTATGTTTCGTGAAGACTGGCGGTTTTGTGTAACAATTTATTTTGACAGGTACGACAACAATTTTGTGCATTATCATTTATTCCCTTCCTTCATCCATTTCTTTCTCAATAATTGCTCGAGAGAAAACATTTTGTAGGAAAAAGTATTCTATTTTATTATTACATTGTAAGTAAGACAACCTTAAGGAAGCATATAATATAGTAACTGTATTTTGACATGTTTTTGAACCAAAATGCTACGATCCTTACTTTCAATACATATCTTGTATAAATACAATGTATTACTCATAACACTGTGTAACAATGACGTAAATAATTCATGTAAAGTACCAAAGAAACTGGCACAGGCATGTGTATTCAAATACAAATATATTAAACAGGCAGATTAGGCGCTGCGGTCGACAACGCCTATATAAGACGACAAGTGTCTGGCCCAGTTGTTAAATCGATTACTACTTGCTGTTGCAACGGCACGTTATCAAGATTTAAGTGAGTTTGAACGAGGTGTTGTAGTCGGCACACGACCGATGAGACACAGCATCTCCGAAGCAGCGACGATGTCCGGATTTCCACTACGACCATTTCACGAGTGTACCGCGAATATCAGGAATCCGGTAAAACGCCAAATCTCTGACATCGGTGCGGCCGGGAAAAGATCCTGCAAGAACGGTACCAACGACGACTGAAGAGAGTCTTCGAAAGTGACAGAAGTGCAACCCCTCCATATATGGCAGCAGATTTCAATGGTGGGCCATCAACAAGTGTCAGCGTGCAAGCCATTCAACGATACATTGTCGATATGGGCCTTCGAAGCCGAAGGCCCAATCGTGTACCCTTAATGACTACACGGCACGGTCCTTTACGCCTCGCTTGGGCTTGTCACCATCGACATTGGTCTGTTGATGGCTAGAAACATGTTGCCTGGTCGGACGAGTCTCGTTTCAAATTGAATGGAGAGGACGGATGTGTACGGGTTTGGAGGCAACCTTGTGAATCCACGGACCTGCATGACAGTTGGGGACTTTTGAAGCTGGTGGAGGCTCTGTAATGGTGTGGGACATGTGCAGTTGGAGTGACATGAGACCCCTGACCCCTGATACATCTAGATACGTTTCTGACAGGTGACACATACGTAAGCATCCTGTCTCATCACCTGTATCCATTCATGTCCATTGTGCATTCCGACGGACTTCGGCAACTCCAGCAGGACAATGCGACACCCCACGCTTGCAAATTTGCTACAGAATGGCTCAAGGAACCCTCTTCTGAGATTAATCATTTCCGCTGGCCACAAGACTCCCCAGACATGATCATCATTGAGCATATCTAGGCTGCCTTGCAACGTGCTGTTCAGAGGAGATCTCAACCCCTTGTACGGATTTACGGACAGCCCTGCAGGATCCATGGTGTCAGTTCCTTCCAGCACTACTTCAGACATTGGTCGAGTCCATGCCACGGCACTTCTGCGTGCTCACGTGGGCGCTACACGGTATTAGGCAGGTGTACCAGGTTCTTTGGCTCTTCAGTGTATATGCTTATATACAACCTTTGTGGTAATTTGTCCTTGAGCTATATGTTGCGGACTTGTCTTGAATGCCACCATCAATCTCATTCTGTTACGGAAATTTACTTTAGATATTTGCGTATCCATGAGATAACTCACACACATTCACATTTTTATCCTAGCTTATGTGTCCACTCATTTGTAACAATGTTTGTCCAACTCCCTCGTGCAATGTTTTTGTAAATAACTCAGACTGCCAAAGGTGGGAAAAAGCGAACCACATGGCTGATTGCTGGTGCGCTCCATGCTGTATGAGATGTCGTGCAATAGAATACACTGGCAAGGTTGACTTCAAAACCAGAGGTAAGGTATTCCACAGCATAATACTCCTCAGAGTCACTAGCAAAATGAAACGTCGTAGTGGGGAAACAAGCGTGGGGCACGTCCTGCCTCCTACCTTCGACCCATGCAAGAGCAATAAATCTGAAACGCCCACTAAACCCGCTGGACAGAATAGGTAATTAAGATTGTGGAAAGGGCCAAATAAGGATGGGGTCAGTTTCACCTTCTAATTGTAATTTATCGTAATTTAATAAAACATTTACAAGCAAAGCGGCAAATAGCCGAACCTTTACCAAATGCAACTCTTTCACAGTTGAGGGCCTCCAAACTAGAAATCTTAACCAATCAGCAAGATAAAAATCCAATTAAACTAGCAATAAAATAATTTTAAAAAATCTATCACAGCTGATTAGAAAGCCTCACAGCAAGGTAGATAGAACAAACACAAGCAAAGCGCAATACAAATGGATGAAGGCCACAATTACGTTTCAAAATTTTAGAATATATTACCATAGCCTTTTAAAGTCGGAAGGCCACACACTTTAAAAACAAGAAATCTTAAAAATCAACAAGGTAAAATTGCAATAAAAAGCAAATAAAAAATAAAAGAACACATATCACGGCTAAGTGGAAAGCCTCAAGGCAAAGCAGATAGAACAAGCGTATCCAGGGTGCAATACCAATGGCTGAAGGCCACAATTAAGTTTCAAAATTTTAAAATATATTACCGTAATCTTTTAAGGGAAGAAGGCCGCAGTGTTTAAGCTTGAAAGGTAATTTCAAAAAATAAAGTTGCAAGACTGCAAGCCCACTATTAATTTTGCTACACTTTTAAGAAAAAAGAAAAAAAACCATAAATTTTAAGTAGCTGAAAATAGATAATTAAGACCTGTGGGAAAGACAATAAAGACAACGGCACTGAGAAGCCTCCAGGGAGGTCGGTCTGCCCTCGTTCACTTAGGCGAGACAGCTGGTGAGCCCAACTACACTTGATCGGTCGGAACCCAACCAGGGGACAGCCACGGACCGACCGACACAGCGACTTGCTTCCCATCAGTCAGTACATGAGAACTCAAACAGAAAAAGTTACGAACGTGATAATCCACAATGGAGTATGTATTAGCTGTCAAAATTACACACCATGGTGGACAGCGACAACAGATGAGTAAACCGGAACACTAACGGCCACTTGGCAGAAAATTCCGCTGGTACACTTGAATTTGAAATATAGTAATATAGTTAGCTTCACCCAAAAGAACACTGCCTGAATTTACGTAAGTGCCCAGGGCAGGTAAGCAGAACACTAACGGCTACAAGGCAGAAAATTCCAATGGTGCACTCGAATTGTAGTCAACCAAAAGAGTTAATGGCACAGCATGGGGGCTACATTTCGGCAGCAGAAACACTCAGCCTTGCTCACAGGAAAACCTTCCCAACAGCAAACCACCGAAATGAACCACCACAACGTAAGTGGACGCGGCTTGCGTAATTGAAACCACTAGTCAACTGTGAACCATGAAGCTCGTAGGGATCGGACTGCTGCAGACACGCTCCGACACTACACGCAGGGGCTGCCAGCGGACCCAGCCGACTGCACCGCGCGGAGATGACTTACCTCGTCCGCAACAACCGACCGACTGCCGGCAGACCCCCTAGCCAAACTACACTCCTGTAAATTGAAATAAGAACACCGTGAATTCATTGTCCCAGGAAGGGGAAACTTTATTGACACATTCCTGGGGTCAGATACATCACACGATCACACTGACAGAACCACAGGCACATAGACACAGGCAACAGAGCATGCACAATGTCGGCACTAGTACAGTGTACATCCACCTTTCGCAGCAATGCAGGCTGCTATTCTCCCATGGAGACGATCGTAGAGATGCTGGATGTAGTCCTGTGGAACGGCTTGCCGTGCCATTTCCACCTGGCGCCTCAGTTGGACCAGCGTTCGTGCTGGACGTGCAGACGGCGTGAGACGACGCTTCATCCAGTCCCAAACATGCTCAATGGGGGACAGATCCGGAGATCTTGCTGGCCAGGGTAGTTGACTTACACCTTCTAGAGCACGTTGGGTGGCACGGGATACATGCGGACGTGCATTGTCCTGTTGGAACAGCAAGTTCCCTTGCCGGTCTAGGAATGGTAGAACGATGGGTTCGATGACGGTTTGGATGTACCGTGCACTATTCAGTGTCCCCTCGACGATCACCAGTGGTGTACGGCCAGTGTAGGAGATCGCTCCCCACACCATGATGCCGGGTGTTGGCCCTGTGTGCCTCGGTCGTATGCAGTCCTGATTGTGGCGCTCACCTGCACGGCGACAAACACGCATACGACCATCATTGGCACCAAGGCAGAAGCGACTCTCATCGCTGAAGACGACACGTCTCCATTCGTCCCTCCATTCACGCCTGTCGCGACACCACTGGAGGCGGGCTGCACGATGTTGGGGCGTGAGCGGAAGACGGCCTAACGGTGTGCGGGACCGTAGCCCAGCTTCATGGAGACGGTTGCGAATGGTCCTCGCCGATACCCCAGGAGCAACAGTGTCCCTAATTTGCTGGGAAGTGGCGGTGCGGTCCCCTACGGCACTGCGTAGGATCCTACGATCTTGGCGTGCATCCGTGCGTCGCTGCGGTCCGGTCCCAGGTCGACGGGCACGTGCACCTTCCGCCGACCACTGGCGACAACATCGATGTTCTGTGGAGACCTCACGCCCCACGTGTTGAGCAATTCGGCGGTACGTCCACCCGGCCTCCCGCATGCCCACTATACGCCCTCGCTCAAAGTCCGTCAACTGCACATACGGTTCACGTCCACGCTGTCGCGGCATGCTACCAGTGTTAAAGACTGCGATGGAGCTCCGTATGCCACGGCAAACTGGCTGACACTGACGGCGGCGGTGCACAAATGCTGCGCAGCTAGCGCCATTCGACGGCCAACACCGCGGTTCCTGGTATGTCCGCTGTGCCGTGCGTGTGATCATTGCTTGTACAGCCCTCTCGCAGTGTCCGGAGCAAGTATGGTGGGTCTGACACACCGGTGTCAATGTGTTCTTTTTTCCAGTAGCCAGGAGTGTATATGCACCAAACCAAAGATGGTCCACGGCGCAAATATCGATACACATCACTGCTGCCACACGTAGAAGGAAGAAGAACCACGACGTAACCACAACAAGGGCGGGAAACCAAACACAGATAGACAGCGAAGTTCACGAATAAGCATAATGGGGGGTGAGCACGGCTCAAAATCGTCTAAGGGAATGAGCAGCTGATGAGGTCGCAAGTGTAGTTTTAATGTTTTAATAAGCAAGCTCAGGGGAAATACTTTGAGAGTGTTAGGCCGTTCGGTTCTAGGCGCTTCAGTCTGGAACAGCCTGACCTCTACGATCGCAGGTTCGAATCCTGCCTCGGGCATGGATGTGTGTGATGTCCTTAGGTTAGTTAGGTTTAAGTAGTTTTAAGTTCTAGAGGACTGATGACCTCAGATGTAAAGTCCGATAGAGCCATTTGAATCGTGTGAACTTGAATTGCTCATTATGGATAGAGATAAGATGCGTTTATAGATTTTTTCCTTCCGCAACACATTACGTACAGTATGTTAATAATACGCAAACAGTACGCGTAAATAGAGCACGGTAGACAGCAAATACAAACAGAATCTGACAGATCACAACGTCGACAGTAGATCTAATGGTGATACAGACGTTAATGAAAAATCAGTACTTGGAATACCTAGTGACGGTAATTTTGCTAACGTTCCGACCACTAGTCAATTATCAGAAGCTCGCTCTTAACCAATTAGTGGCCGTGACGTCATCTCAAAAGCCGCGGAGGATTGGTTCAAATGGCTCTGAGCACTATGGGACTTAACTACTGTCGTCATCAGTCCCCTAGAAGTTAGAACTACTTAAACCTAACTAACCTAAGGACATCACAAACATCCATGCCCGAGGCAGGATTCGAACCTGCGACCGTAGCGGTCACGCGGTTCCAGACTGTAGTGCCTAAAACCGCTTGGCCACTGCGGCTGGCCGGCGCGGGGGAGGCAGAGCAGTTACAGTCGGCGAATATTTCTATTTGCTTAATATTATAATGCCACATATTACCGAAAGTAAAGAAAAAAACTTTGACACATATATGACAACAGTGCAAAATCGTAGGTCCGCACTCCAAGCCTACATACAAAAAGATATGACAGTACTAAAAGACACTTAAAGCGAAAAGATAGACGAAATAAACGCAAGACTGAGCGGACAGGTGACTGAGCTTGAAAAAAAAATCCGAACTAAATTTACAACAGGAACAAAACCAACAAGGACGTAATAAACATTATGAGTGATGTCAAACAGTTAAACGCCACGCACGAAGCCGTTGCGAGTCAAATGAAGTCTTGCTGGTCAGTGCATGAATCAGTAGCTCCTCTGGTTACACAAACTGAAGATAAGGTAAATGCGATGACTAAACAATTAACAGAAAAGCTTCAGTTAGATACAGAGAACCATTTCGCAAACATAAACAAAGAATTTCACAATTGTATTGACGAGGTGAACAAATATTTCGAACAATGCATAGATGGAAAATCACCAACAGCTGTACATGGCAATGACAGCTGAATTTGTTAAAAATAATAAACACATCTTAGCTGATGCAGCAAGATGCAGCGCAGTACAGAGAAAACCATTTAATGACTGTGTGCAACCGGACGATACTGATGGTCACAGTCATGTGTAATATGGAAATGAAAATCGGTACGGGTATGACACGTATCCAATGCACACCATACACACTACATAGTCAACAAAACACACGAACCTACACATCACCAAATCGCAATCGTGTTAACGATGGACACTGTGCTCCCTTGCATTCAGCAGGTGAACATTACAATAAATTATCAAATCACAATTGTAATATGAATGGACAATAAGTGCCCTTGCGTTCCCGAGGTCAGCACTACAATAATTACAGTGAAGGAAACAGGTATTACGGTGCTAAATAGGAAGAAAGCCTACTGAAACATCGCCAATGTGGACCATTTATTCCGGAGAAACGTAGTGTACACACCGTAATTTTTCACAAAGCATTCAAAAACGCGTTCCCCCAATCATGGAAACCTGTAAAAGAGTTTATTACGTATTACATTACGTCCAGCGAGACGCAGGTGTGCGCCCTCATCTCGTGGTCGTGCGGTAGCGTTCTCGCTTCCCACGCCCGGGTTCCCGGGTTCGATTCCCGGCGGGGTCAGGGATTTTCTCTGCCTCGTGATGGCTGGGTGTTGTGTGCTGTCCTTAGGTTAGTTAGGTTTAAGTAGTTCTAAGTTCTAGGGGACTTATGACCATAGCAGTTGAGTCCCATAGTGCTCAGAGCCATTTTTTTTTAGACGCAGGTGTCTGGCGTGCAATGAAGGCGACAAGTACGTAACATGCGAACAATTCGAAAAGGTTTCCTTGGCCAAATTTTAGTCTCATACTGTCCAAGAGCGTCTCAGAAAACAGATCATGGAACCAGAGCCTTTCAATGTCAAAATATGGTAATTTACGAAAGTGTTTTGTGAAATATCTAAATATTACACGTTTTCTTGACGAACCCGTTGCTATGCGTGGTATTCTCCGCACACTAAAAGATAGACTCCTATGGTATATCAAATAGAAACTATTGCACACTCCCGACAACGATGCGGAATATTTTTTGACAGTGCTTGGTCCAATTGATTCGCTATATAAATATCAACGTGGCGGGCGGCAACACAGCAACCACAACGTTTACGTTAGTGAGATGCAGGATCGCAGGTTACCCAAAATAATCCCGGCGCGCCAGCTGTGTTCGGTTAGCGCAGCAGACTCCACAGCCTGCTTCCGCTAACCAACTTACTTGTCAAAATCAGCAGACACATTCTAACGTGAATAGTAATTGTAACAGCACATACAGGACAGGCGGTAACTCAAACAAGACATGCCGAAAAAACAATGCTGACAACTTGAAGGGAAACAATTTGAACCGGAAAATGAACAAAAACATCAGCCAAGACACAACCAACAGCAAAACTGGAACACTAATTATGGAGATGCGTACCAAAACACTGGTCCACCGCCACAATACAACAACACCAAAAACAACAATACATGTCTGTGTCAAATGCCCCTACTGTGTTATCGATAGCAACGGTTCCACGGCATAGTTCAAAGTTTGGCACTACCACGAGACACCGACGACAGCGCCCTCTAGCTGGTGCTGTGCAGCTCTACGAGCTACAGACTCTCCCCATTTGATCAGGTGCAGACAGCTTAGTTTGCTATTGAGACTTTGCATCAGTTACGATGGGGCCACAACGTCTCACCAACGTGTCATCACCTAAAGTTATGTCATATGTTTGAATATGTTTATACACTAGTAAAGGCGCTTTAACTGTATTTGCAGTTCCGACTTGTATTACCTTTTCCTGTTCCTACCCACGCGCCGCCTCCCTGGCGGGATACAAAACCCACAAACAATGCATAATCAAAACAGGACTTTTTCTACCAACCACAAAACGGCAACATATTGAAGAATGAAATCAGTAGTACCCGGATGTGAATATACTTGAAATATCAGGTGAAACACCACCTTACCAGCACCGAATAGGCGTAGACAAATTAATGAGTCGCTACTGAGCCCCAGGTCGTGGCTGATGAAAGTTGGGAAGGCGACTTCGATACTGAATCGTTGTTAAATACCCCCACAGAAGAACAACACAATGATAGTATTGTAAATAATTTTAAGTAACAAACACTATTGTTTGTACGCTATGATCACGATGAGAAGCCGCGTGTAGTGACCGCGGGGTTGAGGAATCCATGTCACGGATTGCGAGGCACCTCCCGTCGGAGGCTGGAGTCCTCCCTCGGGCAGGTGTGCGTAGGTTGTTCTTAGCATAAGTTAGTTTATTATAAGTAGTATGTAAGTCTAGGGACCGATGACCTCAGCAATTTGGTCCTTTAGGAATTCGCACACATTTGAACACACTATGAGAATTTATCCACTACTCTATTGGAGGAAAGAACACAATATCGTTCAGTGGCCAATGAAGTTGTTTTAGCTACAACTACTGGTCTAATAGGAGGTATTCCGACCAGCGTTGTCTTGGATACAAGAGCTGCTGTGAGTGTTACATCGCACAACTTTTATAAGTTTCCTGTATAAAATGTAAGATACTGACTGCCGTTGAAAGTAAGAGGAGGAAACCTACGAAACAAGTTCTTGTGACCATTAAGGTAGGTAACGGAACAGAACAATGGCTGTTCTTCGTGGTTCAACATCTGTTTGCGAACTGTATTATAGGTTTAGATACGTTATGTGAGAAGGGCGGTATCATTCACTTCTCGAAACAGTTTTTCATGAGAAATTGGGCAGAGAAATTACTATTGATTTAGATATTAGGACGCTAAAACACAAGTATTGCACTGGATACGAAACCTAATTAATGCAAGAAGGCGAAGAAACAAAAAAAATGGTTCAAATGGCTCTAAGCACTATGGGACGTAACATCTGAGGTCATCAGTCCCCTAGACTTAGAACTACTTAAACCTAACTAACCTAAGGATATCACACACATCTATGCCAAATGCAGGATTCGAACCTGCTACCGTAGCAGCAGCGCGGATCCGGATTGATGCGCCTAGAACCACTCGACCACAGCGGCCGGCTGCAACAAACATTTGTACCAGATAATTGTATCAGGTGAAGAGTGTGTAACGATTTATAACCGCTGATCAGTCATAAGTTAGAAGAAACAACTGCCCTTACTGATGGTGAAAATAATAAATTTTTTGATGCACAGATTTTTAGAAAACGACCGAGTGTCATTAAGATGTATATTTACAAAATTAAATTCAAGCCCCACCAGATTTTCTTTCATAAATCTTATAGCGTACCTTTCTCTCAGGGATCTGCGTTGTGGTGTGAAATCTGACAGATGCTGCTATGGAAGATTATGGAATCTTCTCCATCTCCTTACAGTAGTCCTTTACTTGTTATAATGAAGCCTGACGATAACGTTAGACTGGTGTTAGATGCCTGAGCTTTAAATGAGGTTATATTATCAGTGCGCACAATGAAACAACTGTAAAAATTTTTAGATGCTGAGCACTTTTCCGCCACTGACGTGACAGACTTGTTTTGGCAAGTGGAAATATACTGCTTTCATACTCGGAGGACAAACATATCAATTCTGCAATCTACCATTCGGACTGAACGTCAGTTCTGTTGTATTCATAGTTGTTTTGGATACGATGCTTGGAAACGAATAAGTAGAAAGCGTGACACCTTAGGTAGATGACATTCTGGTCGCCACAAAGACGTGGAAAGAACATCACAAAATACTTGAAAAAAATCTGCATAAATTTGCACAAGCTGGTGTAATTTCAGACCTTAAGAAATCTACACTCCTGGAAATGGAAAAAAGAACACATTGACACCGGTGTGTCAGACCCACCATACTTGCTCCGGACACTGCGAGAGGGCTGTACAAGCAATGATCACACGCACGGCACAGCGGACACACCAGGAACCGCGGTGTTGGCCGTCGAATGGCGCTAGCTGCGCAGCATTTGTGCACCGCCGCCGTCAGTGTCAGCCAGTTTGCCGTGGCATACGGAGCTCCATCGGAGTCTTCAACACTGGTAGCATGCCGCGACAGCGTGGACGTGAACCGTATGTGCAGTTGACGGACTTTGAGCGAGGGCGTATAGTGGGCATGCGGGAGGCCGGGTGGACGTACCGCCGAATTGCTCAACACGTGGGGCGTGAGGTCTCCACAGTACATCGATGTTGTCGCCAGTGGTCGGCGGAAGGTGCACATGCCCGTTGACCTGGGACCGGACCGCAGCGACGCACGGATGCACGCCAAGACCGTAGGATCCTACGCAGTGCCGTAGGGGACCGCACCGCCACTTCCCAGCAAATTAGGGACACTGTTGCTCCTGGGGTATCGGCGAGGACCATTCGCAACCGTCTCCATGAAGCTGGGCTACGGTCCCGCACACCGTTAGGCCGTCTTCCGCTCACGCCCCAACATCGTGCAGCCCGCCTCCAGTGGTGTCGCGACAGGCGTGAATGGAGGGACGAATGGAGACGTGTCGTCTTCAGCGATGAGAGTCGCTTCTGCCTTGGTGCCAATGATGGTCGTATGCGTGTTTGTCGCCGTGCAGGTGAGCGCCACAATCAGGACTGCATACGACCGAGGCACACAGGGCCAACACCCGGCATCATGGTGTGGGGAGCGATCTCCTACACTGGCCGTACACCACTGGTGATCGTCGAGGGGACACTGAATAGTGCACGGTACATCCAAACCGTCATCGAACCCATCGTTCTACCATTCCTAGACCGGCAAGGGAACTTGCTGTTCCAACAGGACAATGCACGTCCGCATGTATCCCGTGCCACCCAACGTGCTCTAGAAGGTGTAAGTCAACTACCCTGGCCAGCAAGATCTCCGGATCTGTCCCCCATTGAGCATGTTTGGGACTGGATGAAGCGTCGTCTCACGCCGTCTGCACGTCCAGCACGAACGCTGGTCCAACTGAGGCGCCAGGTGGAAATGGCATGGCAAGCCGTTCCACAGGACTACATCCAGCATCTCTACGATCGTCTCCATGGGAGAATAGCAGCCTGCATTGCTGCGGAAGGTGGATATACACTGTACTAGTGCCTACATTGTGCATGCTCTGTTGCCTGTGTCTATGTGCCTGTGGTTCTGTCAGTGTGATCATGTGATGTATCTGACCCCAGGAATGTGTCAATAAAGTTTCCCCTTCCTGGGACAATGAATTCACGGTGTTCTTATTTCAATTTCCAGGAGTGTATATTTGTACGTAGTGCGTTATCTAGGGCACGTAATTAATGTTCATGGTGTATACCCTGATATGTGTAAGTTACGTACTATTAAATATATTCCTAGTCCCCGTACTAAAGAAATATTGAAGTCATTTCTAGGACTCCGTTCTTTCTTCCCACATTACCTGCCACATCAGCTATTAAACACTTAACACCTTCTAGCTTTACTTAAGAAAAATCAGGTATGGATCTGGACAGAGCATTGCTAGCATGATGTTCAAAACATAAAACATGCATCAGTAAATCCGAACTTTTTAAACTATCCAGGTTGTAGCCTAGATTTTTGTATGACGTGTGATGCATCAGAGAGTCGCTTAGGAACTTGCGTGTTTCAAGTGCTTAAGGACGGAGAACGAGAACAGGTAAGGATCACTGTATCTGCAAGCCGAATCTGAAGCGAATGTGAACGAACATATTCAACACCTGCATTAGAAACCCTTTCAATTACCTGGACTCATGAAAAGTTTAATCATTATATATACAGCAAACAAACAAAAACCTGTACTGATTACCAGGCTCTGACATTTTTATTAACTTGTAAGTTAGTTCATCCCAAATTATCATGCTGGTCGCCACAAAGACGTGGAAAGAGCATCACAAAATACTTGAAAAAAATCTGTATAAATTTGCACAAGCTTTACTCATTTAACATTGTTTATATTACAATAATGGACAACATCACTGCTGACGCTTTGTCTCGTCTTTCTCACTGTTTAAATGACAGTAATAAACAATATTACAAAACTACACTAATTTGTGTAAAGGCATGGCAGATTTACAAGAGTCAGATCCACAGAGAAACAAGGTAATTGTCTGGTCGCTACTGGATTATCAAGATGTATTATCGTATTGTAGGCATCTAAATCGCTCTAACCGCTGTGTGTGTATACCCAAGGACTCAGAACACAATTAGACACACATACTTAGTTCGGGGATATTAAGGGGTGAAGAAGTGTCTAGAAAAACTAACACATGCTGTTAAACGAGGAGAAAGGTTCATATGCTCAAAATTTATATATTTTGTCAGAAATCTAAGCCACAGAATCTAGCGTCGAAGACAGATGTAAACTGTCCAGTAAACCTATGGAAATCGTTAGTACAGACTTAAGTGGATCCCCATCAGGCAAGCAGTGGTGATGTAAATATGTATTAGCATTTCATAACACATTTTCCAGGCAAATTAAGCTTATACCATAAAATCTGCGAATGCAAACACTATCAGAAGACTACTTTCACGTGATTACATTACTCACGTGAGAAAACCAAAGTTCATTTTACCTCACAATGCCACGTACTACACAGTGTACAAATAGTGCAAATTCTTAAAAGATAATTATATTGAGAGTTTTTCTATATCGAAGCGTAGCCCTCAGTGTAATCCCACTGAACGGATGTTCAGGGAACTGAACCGGTTTATGTGGACTTACATAGCTACACAACATGATAATTGGGTAAACTGTTGAACTCTTTTTGAAGATGTGCACAATAATCTCAACATATTCGATACTAACTGTACCCCTAATGAATTAATGTGAGACCACAAGAAATCTAATTAATGCTGCAATCCATTTCAAAAATTTCCAAATGTGTCACTGTCATGTAATGAAACGATTTCGTTCAAATAGTTCAAATGTCTCTGAGCACTATGGGACTTAACTTCTGAGGTCATCAGTCCCCTAGAACTTAGAACTACTTAAACGTAACTAACCTAAAGGACATCACACACCCATGCCCGAGGCAGGATTCGAACCTGCGACCGTAGCGGTCGGGAGGTTCTAGACTGCAGCGCCTAGAACCGCTCGGTCACTCAGGCCGCCAAACGATTAGGGACGTTCTTATAACACTGACGTTAAATGCTAATGTCAGAAACCGATTTAATGTTAATTCGATACAAAAACGGCAAGAATTCGAGGTTGGCATACAGGTATTATTGCGTTCTCACCACAAATCTTCTGCACCCTTATGTAATTGTTAATATATACCTCATCCTGGTGTGTACCTAATACAAAACGAGAAAACAAACAAAATCACTGGAACTTACGCTCGCAGAGATTTCATGATATTTCATTCTAAGTAATAAGCACACGTTTATCTTTAACTGGTAAGTAAACAGAATACTAGCGAGTTATAGGTACTACAATCTTCTTCAGTAAGAAATGTAAGTAAAGAAAGAAATTTTACTTTCAACAGAACCAGCCTAATATATATATATATATATATATATATATATATATATATATATATATATATATATATGTGTGTGTGTGTGTGTGTGTGTGTGTGTGTCAAACAAATAACACCCCTTACATTGAATTCCTGAAACAATTTCCGTTAACTCAATCTGTCACACGACATAGTTACATAAATTGTACAAATTTAATTAATATGCAGATCTAATAAATAACCCAGAAGTTCGTGAATATAAACCACTGACTCTACAACTAGTAATTGCACACAAGTAAATACTCCGACCCGAGCTACAAGACGCAGTTCTGAGGCAAAGAGAATTTTATGAAGGCAATGCCTGTCCCATGTAAGCCGGCACCCATGCCACGTGATACGTCGCAGACACAATGAGACGTAGCAGCTACTATGTGGGCCACTGGCAAAAGCAGCCCTAGTCCCTGCTTTTAATGACGACTCTTCGGAAAGCCTTTCTACAGGAACATGGCCAGATATCACAGATAAACGTCCGGAGAAACCCAACTCAAAACATTGGTGACTCACTGTAGCCACCTGCATTAAAACTCACATGAAAAGAAAATATGTTTATCTCAGTATTAAGTAGCAGAAGTTAAACTCTGTCGTACGAAAGAAACACGCCTGTGATAGGCTACAAATAGTCTAGTGGGTGGAGTTATAACAAGTGGAGAGGAGCCTTTTGTAGCTGTAGATGTAGGGAACATGCAGCAACCCTTAACAGTTAGGAGACCTAGGTCAGTTGCACAGTCTAATGGAAAGAAGAAAGTTCTGCTGATAGGTGTTTGCACAGTAGAGGTGTGGACCAGCAGTTGCAGGAAGTGTTGAGGAGTGAGTACCAGGTCACCAGCATTGTGAAGCCTAGTGCAGGGTTCGCTCAGATGACTGACTGCATTGGAGAGTTATGTAGGAATTTTATGAAGGAGCACCAGGTAGTGATAGTGGGTGGAGCAGGGAACAGTCTTGATAGGGACGAGGATTATGATGCAGGTGGTGACCTGGTGATAGCTACTCAAACGTGCGGCATCAAACCAGTCTCAGTACTGAAGACCACAACAACAACAACAACATTTAACAATCATTTTCTGAGCATTGCCGGTGAATTAAATAAAAATTTGATTCTAAAGGGAATCATACAACTCTCTTGCCAAATGCCTTTCTGAGAATGATGTCTGTTAGAGACAAGGGGGAGATAGAATCAATAATAAACTCACTGAAGACTAAGGACTCTCAAGGTTATGATGGAGTGCCTAGCAAAATATTAAAGTACTGTACTGCATATGTTAGTCCTGTATTTAACCGCATTTGTAATTTTTCCTGCAGGAATGATTAGTTTCCTGAATGTAGTAAAGCCACTTTTTAAAACGGGAGAAACGGATAATGTAGACAACTTTAGACCTATATCTGTGACATCAGTTTTTGCTAAAGGCTGTGTATGTGAGGATAAGTGATCACTTTATATCACACGATTTGCTATCAAGTGTACTGGTCGGCTTTGATTTAACTAAGACGTTTGATTTTGTTGATGCCAAAATATTACTCCAGAAGTTGGACCATTATGGAATATTGTGAGTAGCTCACAATTGGTTCACCTCTTACTTTAGCAACAAAGATCAAAAGGTCATTATTCACAATGTTGAGAATGACTGTGATGTGGGCTCTGAGGGGGTCAAGTGAGTGGTGTCCCAAGGAGCAGTGTTGGGACCAATCCTTTTCCTTATTTACATAAATGATACGCCCTCTAGTATTACATGTAACTCTAAAATATTTCTGTTTGTTGATGACTCTAGCTAGGTAGTAAAGGATGTTGTCTGCAACATTGGCATGTTTTCAAATAGTGCAGTTCATGACATAAGTTCATGACTTGTAGAAAATAAACTAGGGCTAAATCAATTTTTACAGTTTCTAACGTACAATTCAACAAAACCTGACGTTTTAATTTCACAGAATGGGTATATGATTAATGAACCTGAACATTTCAAATTTCTATGTGTTGAGACTGATACTAAACTGTCGTGGAAAGCCCACGTTCAGGAGCTTATTCAAAGACTTAATGCTGCCATTTTTACTATTCGAACGGTATCTGTAGTGAATGATCGTTCGACACGAATATCAGTCTACTTTATTTATTTTAATTCGCTTATGTAATATGGTATTATATCTCTTCTCGTTGTAAAAGGATATCTTTGGCTCAGAAACAAGCGTTTCGGGCAATAAGTGATGTAAGTTCACGAACATCTTGTCGACTCCTGTTCACAAGTCTGGATATTTTCACATTGGCCTCTCAATGTTCTTGTATTCATTACTGTTATATCTTGTTGACAATATTTGCTTATTCCCAAGAATAAGCAGCTTTCACTTAGTTCATACTCCGCGGAAATCAAACCTACATTTGGATCGGACTTCCTTAACTCTTGTGCAGGAAAGTGGGCAGTATATTGCTTCATCAATTTTCAATAAGCTACCACTCGAATTCAAAAAGTTTGCAGTAAGCCACACGCTTTCAAATCGAAACTTAAGAGTTTCTTCATGGGTCACTCCTTCTATTCTGTCGTGGAGTTCCTTAAAAATTAAGTTTATTCTTGTTGTATTGTTGATTTCGTTCACTTAAACTTATGGATTGACTTTTTTTGGGTTCATAAACATTTTATTTTTATGTGTACTTACTTTTACGTTGTAATTTCATGTACTGAAACGTTCCATGACCTTGGAGATTGGCTCCTTAAATTGGTCCTACGGATCCTGATGTGTAAATAAATAAATACAAACGCTCTGATTGGCCAGGAAGAAAACATGTGGCCACCAGCTTTGATATAAGCAAATTAGAGACAGAGAAATTCGCTCTTCTCTTGCAGAAAATCGTCGAGTGTTGGAGCAAGGTGACTCGCACCTCGCTGAGACGATTGCGAGAGTCACAATGTGAATACTTATTCACAGGCTCGTTTTAACCCGTAAAGAGTTAAGCTGTAAAGTCTCCGAGTACAGAGAATCGCACCGACCATTGACAGTTAACGCTTGCGGGCGATTCTAGGGCAACGACGTACGCACTATTGTAGCCAAATAGCGTATACGATGCGAAATAACCTAGCTAGGGAATAAATAGGAGTCTCGGCTTCACCAAAGACGTAGGAAATGTATCAGATAGGTGTTTAAAAGTCGAGAGAGATTTAGAATACACTCAGATTCACAGATCGCGCCGACAGCCGCCACCGCCGCCGACGACGCAAGGTAATCACAGGCGCTGACGCTACAATAGCCTGTGATATTCAGTTGACACTCAGAAGTGCGGTCGTCTCCGTTTCTTCTAATTTTCATACATTCAACCATGGTCTGTACTTAAACATAATTGCGATTATTGGGCTTAATTGAAGCAGAACCGCGAGATGTCCCATATAACGAAAGGGACTGATCAGCCTCTTTGAGTTTTGAGTTATTCTAATTATGTACTTCTTTTTGATTGCTTTTTAACGGAACCCATTCAATATTGGGTAATTTCATTGTGCATTTCGTCGTAATTTATATCTATGGCCCGAATGGTATTTAATTTCTTTGTATTTCTATCGACCCCCAGACATGGTCATCAATCATCTTACCATTAAGGAATCTCATAATAATTAGGAGTTTCGCTTCACCGTTATGAACACCCAGTGCCAATATTGTACCATCCTGTACGTAGTTTTGCTAACATTGCTATGTCATGAAGTCATACTTAGAGTAAAATTGAATCTTAAAGACGAAAATCTAATACTCTCAGTTTTGCTAACATATGGTTACGCCTGAACCCGTACACTGATTTCTGTTAGCAATAACGTTGCCTTTTCAGGGAGTGTAGTGGAGTAGAAATTGACAAACAGCACCGCAGATCGACGCCAATCCATGACTGATAGAAGTGTACACTAAACGAGATGACAGCCAAACACTTCAGCCAAGTAGAAGATTAGTTACTCGTCGTGTAGAATAAATTGTGATCATGATAAGCCAAGTTCATAAAAGCCTACACAAATTGCAGACAACCGAAATGGCAAATATCTATAATTTTGAACTAATATTTGTCTATTAATATACGTGCGCTTGTCTGCTTATGTTATCAAAACGTTGTATATAATATTTCCAGTTTCAGATGACATAATTTGTTAATACTGGAGCCTCCGTCTGCATCAAAATCTGAAAGGACGCCCCGGTTCGTCAATCCTGCTGGCAGAACCTTCAGGAGTGGGACGACAAAAACTTCTCGCTGCGACAGAGGCAGCTGATGAAGAGCGGCTGCAGTCTTTCCCTCGGTTATCCGTTGGACTGGTTGGAGCGCATAGTCGGTTCCAAGCCGTTGTTGGATCGACGGGGTATGGAGAATTTTACGAAAAGGTCCGCGGGAAATACTGCATACCGCCATTCGCCGAATTGTGGTCTCTGAGCGATGTTACAAGGCCACATTAAAAAAAGACGATATTGATGGCAGTTTGCAGCTGTTAGCCTATATGGATTCGTGTAGCCGTTACAGTGCATTTACTGTTCACACCATTGAGTGACTTGGCTGTAGTGAAGTACGTTAGTGGTAAGCATCGTGGAAAATGTATTGAGTCCACGTGGTTTTTGATGCTGGTTTTGTTTTGACAAGAGCCAGATTTATTACATTATGTTGAGTACTGTGTATCCTGTTACTTATTTGATTTTTGTTCAAAAATGTGTGTTTCACATTTTGGAAGAGGGCTGTGTATGACTAATATTGACGTGTAAGCTGTTCGAAGTAGTAATGGCCTTGTCTATTATGCTGAGTACTGTGTATCCCGTTATTCATTTGATTATTTTGGAAAAAAGAGTTTTTCAAATTTTGGAATGAGGGCTGTATATGAGTACTATTAACATGTGAGCTGTCAGTTGAAAGTAGTATTTGCCTTATCTATTCTGTAAGGATTACCTGTGGTCATTTTAACATTATTTACTCTGGAATTCGGAACAGTGGACTCAGTGTCTAAATTTAAATCCTTCTTGTTAGTTGCTGGTGTGACCTGTGCGATGTCCGTCTGGTATGTTGGTTAATTGGATTTGTTCCTTATGTAAGGATTATCTGTTGGCATTTTAAAATTGTTTATTCTGAATGCAGAATGGTTAACCCAGTACATACTTTGGAAGTTGTTTTGTTTGATTCCAAGTGTGTTTGTCATGCTGGTTCATGAGCTGCCTTATTAATATTATTTGTTTCTTAAAGGTAAAAGGGAAATGAAAGTTTAAATTACAAATTTTCACTGCTCAATGGCCTTAAATGTTGTATTAAAGGAAAAGTGTGATAAAATCATTATATCAGTTTTCTTATAAGACTAACTTGCACTCACCTATTTAGTTTTCCGTTTGTATTTTAAAAAAAACATGAAACTTGTTCTTTGGAATGTCATTACATATTCGTCTAAAGCCCACGAAGACCACTCCATTGCTACGTCACAAATAAAATGTTTGGTTGATTGAGAAATCTATAAAGTCTGCAAAATTTGCAAATGAATGTAAATCAAAATGCAATGATTATATGTAAAGCAATAATAATCAGAATTTGCAACATGTTACAAATATGGGTAAAAGCACAAGACTAATCGAAAAAATAAGGCTGAAGGAACATTTTCGTACGTCGCAATGATTGTAAGCGCGAAGAAACATCTGTGTAAAACTGTTAAAAGACATTCTTCGTACATCGTAAGTTAGACTGCAATCACGATGGACTGTATATGTGGAAGTGAAATGACGGTTTTGGTACATTGCGTAGCGTGATGGTACAGTACGCAAATTACAAACGTCTTAACTACTGGATCTACGGTCGCGGCGCATAAGCACTGAAGACAGCTCTACGTGTGGTTGTCTTTTCGACGAGATTTCGGGCAATTAAATGTGCTCGGAATGCGCAGATCTCCGCCTGGATTAATCATGGATCTATTCCAGAATATGACCTTCTGAAGTCTCATATCCAGTCCTTCACGGAACAAGATACTGGGGAATTGTATTACACTGGTCTTCAACCACGCGACAGAAGACTTAGGAAAACGGTGAAGTGTAAATGAACAGTGCAACGTGTGCACAGATTCACGCATTTGACATCAAACAGTGAAGAATAACGCCGATGTGCAAGAACTTTTGCGTAAACAAAAATAATAGAAACAATAAACTGTCAATACGGTGTTGCGAGATGGAATATGAAATAATTGCTCTTAGCTGCACTTGAGAAAACATGGCTGCGCGTGTGCTAGGCAGTCCCTACGACCACTGAAATGTACCTGGCGCACCCTGCCACATTCATATTTGCGTACCATGCATTGTGTTCGAATATGACAAACGTATCCTTCCACCTCGCAATTCAGGATACAATTTAAAGGCACATCAGCCGAACAACGGAATTTACGTACGAAAAGAATTAAGGGCTATGAACGGTTGTATCGACTATAAGATAGAACTGCTGAAACTAATGCAGAATTACGTCTTTCAGTTATTTTTGTGGATGGGACGGCACCTTTTTGCTTTAGAAGCGAGCAAAGATGGACGCTTTCCTGTGATTATTGCAGATTTATACGACCATTCTCATTTATATTTTGCTTAAAGTAAGTCTCACAATAAATTTATTGTTTATGTATGATGATTGAATGTAGTGATATTACTTAATATTTGTTTCGTTTTATGTTAAATCATCTTCAGCTACACTGCGTCTTGACATGGTGAAAGGTTCTGTGCTGAAATGCGCATAAATAGTTCAGTACGAACCATCTGTTGGGCGAGTAAATGTTTTCAAAGCCCGATAAAATATGTTTTCTTTTGAAGAAGTACCCATGGTCGATTAAAAGAATCACAACCATCCTTACACAGAAAGCCACTGTCAAGCACGCATAGCAAAATTAATGTATTTACAAACGTTATTTATTTAAAAAACTAGTTAATTATTTCACTGAATGGACTCTTTCCCTATTACTTATCCATGCACGATCCCGGTAGAATTAAAAATAAAAGAAAATTTAATACGTATTAGACAGAATAGAACATCATCATTAAAACTGGTTCTTTGCTTGCTGTTTCCTTTTAATATGATACTACTATTATCTGCGTTGAAACATCATGGTTTCTCACTGACGAAGCATAGAACTCTCATACAGTCCCACTATCCTGTCAACTTACAGTCTTCCATGAGGTTCAATAACATCATTCTGTCCCCTACTAGAATACCGCTGTTAAGATCTCTGCTACACAGTTCCATATGATCCGCTAACAAGCGGTTCGCTACATGCACACCCCACTAGGCTAACAGCGACTAGATTCTGTACTGGGGAGTACTACAGGGGGAAAAAGAAAATTCGAGTGCTGCCTACAGTCATGTGTCATATTACTTCAGTACAACGCATCACACAGCACATGTAATCGGAATTGGTGGTTGAAGGTGGTTGGTTTCTTGTGTGAACTATATGTTGGATGGAAGGATGCTGTCTTATATCAGTACTTTAAAAAGCGGAAGACCATGCACTCTAGAGACTCTGTACCACTTTCCATAGTCAGTACCATGGTGTCTATTACGAGTAGTTGGTGTGGATGCAGCAGGAAATGGACCATCAGCCTGTAGTATTGCAAAGGCGTTCCATAGAAGACTACAACTGTATGGAATCGAACAAAACGCTAGATATATATTGAAGTGACTGAATATTTGCGACTACATAACGTTTTTTACGGAAAGTTCACATCCTCCTCCCCTGGAAAGAAGGTGGATTTTAAGCTCTGATTTGTAACTATGGTAAGTTCGATCTTGTCTAAATGCTAACGAGATGGAAGTACATTTCACAAGTCATTATGGGAAGTACATGGTGCGGAAGATTGTAGTTTGGACGCAGTATTTGTTACCGATGGCAGGGAGTATCCTACACAGCAACACTGTACCTATATAGCCGTGGAACCCCTCTGGAACCTATGTTACACGCATTTGATTTCACTGCCCTGCAGGATTACTGAATATCTTTCTTTTGTTCCTAAGAAAATTGCGTTTTGAAATTCGTATGCGGTCTATATGCGTGTGTATAACATGAAAGACTGTATTTTTAAAGTAACACGTATTAAACGTGGGGTCATGGACTGTGCGGCTGGTCCCGGCGGAGGTTCGAGTCCTCCCTCGGGCATCGGTGTCCTTAGAATAATTTAGGTTAAGTAGTGTGTAAGCTTAGGGATTGATAACCTTAGCAGTTAAGTCCCATAAGATTTCACACAGATTTGAACATTAATCGTGGGTTAGACTATCCCACACAGCATCACTGTACATAAATAGCGTTCACCTACGGTTGGAGACTATGAGAAAGTGTATAATTTGAATTCTACATTAACTGCGTCCAAAACCTGTCGGAATGAACTTAAGTTGATCTTACAATGACTGAGTGCAAGCATCTCTCCAGATCAATGCTCCAACTTTCTTAAGACTACAGCACCACAATAGCACAGTACCACAGATCTGGTCTCAGGCCATTGCGGCATACACTTCTTCCTGCAGACTACGTATGTATATGACACTTTGATGATTTAGGAATACGCTCTGTCAAGACTCTCCAACTGTCAATTTTAACTTAGGAACACCAGGCAGATTGAGTAATGACATATTAATAACGCTGCTGTCGGAGACGGGAATGTGTCATACTTAGCTTTCGACTGCCTCTCGATATATATGCCAGTTTGCCACACAGCTTCTCCCACTCTATTTGAATGAGCCTCACCTTCGCTCCTCACCATACATTCTCAGCCTCCACTGTAACTTGGAGGTCACTGTCGGCTGCTATCCCAACTTTCACAAGCATTGACCCGTTTGTCGTTAAATGACATGACCTGGTGAAGGGTGATATCGATTCGACAGCTCACCACTACATAATTGCTGTCCACCAATTGTGTGAGGCCACATCAGTTCCTGTTATGTGGCTGTTCCACCGAACCGCCGTAAAGCTAAGCTCTGTTGTCGCCTCAGTACCGTCGCCACTCACCCAACTTTGGAAAATTTTTCCATAGCTTCTATGTACCGCTCAAATGAAGCGCTTGTATCATTTTGTCTGCTTCCGTAGTATATGTACAGTGTTACGGAATTTGTCTCAACCAACATCAACTATAGTGATCGGTAAAAGGTATCCTCTACATGTGATTTTTTGTAGATATTCATCAGAATTGATTTAGATATATTACGGAAGTGTGTAAGCATAGCAATAGAAATCCCATTACTCCTCATCATTTGATTACGAGCATCCTCGGTTGGTGTCCGCAAAATTTTTGAAAGAAAAGAAAATGACCCAGTTGTATAGGACTGTTGGGTGGCGTTAAACCAGCATTAGAAATTCTGCATAATGCGTGTCCGGTACTGTCACCTTGTGTGGGTACGTCTGATTCACAAGAAAGATGGAAAAAAAATTACCTGCCGATTCAAAAACTGTACTGCTCTTCATAAATGCGTATGCAACGAGATTCATACAACCAAAGGTGTATATCGCTACCGCTAGTCAACTGTTGAGTTCTTGAAATGCCTATGCTCCTTTCTTCGTTTGTATTCCGCCCCTTGCGACGCATCAAGAACTTGTTTGACCATGTAACACAGAATCCTACAGCAGAATTCAGTGATCAGTTGCGAAATAACCTAGCTAGGGAATAACATACGGAACGTTTACGCAAGAACCGCGAGTGAACTGGTGATTGTTGCACGCTGTAGTTCAGTAACACAATCAGCGCTTCAAAATTACGCCAAGTTGTGGTGATTTCTAATCCAGTCTTGTTGCATTCTACAACTAACATTCATCGGTAATGGCTGTAAAGCAGGACGCTAGTACGATTGGTTTTAGAATGCATGACGAACAGATTTCGAACGAACTCATAGATATCCTGCTAGTATTCAAAACATTTATGTATATGGCAGGCGAAATTGTGCCGGTATGACGTGAAATTCATTCGTTTCGGTAAATTTTCATCGATTTAAGCTCAAAGACGGATTATGTGGCTTGGATGCCTTTAAGGGAGATATGAATCGTTCAGCTACCTGTCTCAGAGAGGGTTCTGTAAAGTTTGGCAACAATATGTCACGAAGTAAATGCAATCGCATGTCTCAGTTGACTTGTAATCGGTTGAATGTAAGCGGTACACTCTGGCATAGTCAGAACCGAACAGAGAGACGAAAATGAAGACGCCGGTATGCTCTGCATTGTGTGTGTCTCTCAAATTGCTAACAGAAGTACCACTCCGCCCACTAATTTGGTGGGAAGGAATAGGAACACTTGTACAGATATGTATTGTGAGGGAAGCCGAGGTCCGCAGGCCTGATACTTGTTTCGGATGAGGTGACCAGCAGACAGGTCTTTTGTCATTGTTCACTGCTACAACCGTTCCGACATATTCCGGAGATACGACCTAGAACGTTTCCGTTTGCATGTGAGAGGACAGGAAGTATATTGCTTAAAATTCTGGTATTCACCCCAGCTACAGACAAAGGGAATGCTCTAGTCTTAATAACAGAGGCAGAATACATTAAGAAAACAGAAAAATTTCAGGCTGAGAATGAAATAAGCAAGCAAACCAGTGACCCAACACAAAGATACCAAAGAAACATACAAGATAATCTAAAAAACATCACACACCTTGACACAGAACCAGACAAAAAGAATGACACAAAAGAACCCTAAAGCTCCACTCTTAAGAAGCCTGCCAAAGGCCCACAAACCCCTCATCCTAGTCAGGCCAGTGGTTGGTTTCAGAAAAGCCCCATATTACCTACTAGGGAGACACATGCACACATTCCAACAGGAAACATACACATACACAAACAACAGAACCCTCAAAAACACAGGATACATAATAGAGAAAATTAGGAATGTCAACATCCCCTCAACACCAAAACTGGTACCTTTGGGCATAACATCCATGTACACAAACATACCCACAGAAGAAACTATAAACATTATAGAACAACAAGTAAAATGCAAGAAATTCCCAAACGTACAAATAAATGAAATAACATCCATTTTTAGGCTAATCACAGAACAAAACTACTTCACTTTCAACCACAACTTCTACTTGCAACAAGAGGGGCTTCCCATGGGGTCCCCCATCAGTGGAACATTAGCCAACATTTTCTTGGACCATATAGAGAATACAATATTCAATAACATTGTAAAACAAGGAGGGTACAAAATAATCTACTGGTACCGATATGTGGATGACATAATCTGTCTTGTAGATGAAACACATAGCAGTATAGAAGAGCTACACAGTAACGTCAACACAGTACACCCACAAATCCACTTCACAATGGAAATAGAAAACAACAAGAAACTAAATTCCTTAGATCTTACGATCACAAGAAACAACCACCAATATGAATACTCCATCTATAGAAAGCCCACATCCACAAGCACTGTTATCCACAGCTCATCCAACCACCCAACAGTGCATAAATATGCCAGTTTCACCCACATGCTCCACAGGATAAACAGAACACCTCTTAAACCAGAAAACTACACACAGGAACTAAATATAATCAAACAAATTGCTGTCGAAAACGACAAAAAACACACACCGTAAACAAACTGAATAACAAGGTAAAACGGAAACATGCAGTACACACAGACAACACAGCAGACCACACAACTTCAGAAAAAAGAGAGAGATGGTGCACACTAATATACAATAACAAAATATCACACAGAATAGGAAACATATTGAAAAATCAAGGGATCCCAGTAACATTCAGAACAAACAATACACTTCAGAAAAGACTAAGACCAGTCAGAAAAACCTCAGACCAATTCAGCAATGCTGGAATATATCAACTCACTTCCAACTCCTGTCAGGCCCAATACGTAGGACAAACAAGCAGAAATTTCCGAACGAGGTACACAGAGCGCATGAGAGCTCTAAAGGGTGACAGCATACATTCAACTTTTGCAGAACATCTAATGAACAAAAACCATAACCCCACTAATATCGCAAACGATCTACACATTTTGAGAAACAGCAACAGTCTGTATCGACAACTAACAATAGATGAAAATTACTGCACAGAAAAGGCTGTAGTCGAAGGGAAAAAAATAATAAACGAAAACACAACACTTTGTAACAACACACTATTTACCGCTCTGAGAGAACTGACCAACGACACAGAACAGAAAGCACACACACGCGAAAGAACCACTTCCCCATCACACACAGCCAAGTCACAGATCAGTACACACCAAATAACTGGTTTTCCACAACACTACCACAACCCCAAGTATATATGGCTGAGTTCACCTTTTAGTAATTTGTTTACTAACAGCCGCTCACATGTTTGCAGATGACATGTTGTTCGCTTAGTAAAAAACGGCAACAGAAACAAAAAGCGCACTGGAAATATGTCGCAGAAGGCGACAATAATTGGTTAAAAGATGCTGTAACACACAGTAAAGAAGGTAGTATAAAAGGGTCCATAGATAACTATAATTTGAAAAAACGAACAATAAAAATGTAATAACGTGCAACTCTGTTTGTATAACCATGCTATTTTCTGCATGTTTTAGATTAGAAAACCCCACTGATGATGGTGATATTTGTCGCCGAAACTAGTTTGGGAGAACAAAGAAATAAACGAATAACAAGGTGTTTTGCATCAAGACGGATTCAGTTTTCTGATATTACTGTTTTGTATGCAAACACGATGTGTAAGTAGCTGACGTATGGGAATTTACCCCTGTCATAGTTTCTGTCTCTGACACTACGTCAGATGTGAGGGGAAAAGCAGTATAAATAGTCAGTCACTTTTAGCTTGAGGAAGTGTGCCAGGTCATTCGAGAGTTGGGTGGGACCTGTGCTGATCTACGCTAATAGGGGCCAGTCTGGCAGCGATGTTGTAAATATTCTGTGTAAACCGGTACTTTGTTTCTATGTGCTTTTTCAGGCAGTATTCCACCTCCAGGGACACAACACCAGGGTGGGACGGAACGGCAGCTGGGTACTTGGAGATTGCATGGTCTGCCTGAAGGAGTGCAGTGAGACCAGTCTGCAGAGGGTCCAGGACGGACCACGTTCGCTTCCCACCCAGCGTACCAGGGTCCGGGCGAGATGTACGCTGTGGGAGGCGCAACAGCGCTGAACCAGCATTAGAGACAGTGGCAGGTATTGCCATCTGGCAAGCACCATTAGTGACAAGTCGCGGCAAGGCCAGACGGGGCGGAGGGCAGCAGGGACCAGGAATGTAACAGTCTTGTGGCGCCTGTCGCTACGCCTCGGCCGGCGGCGTCCAGGTGAGTGCAGCTGCCTCCCACCGTCAGGCAGCCTTGTTGATTGCAGCCGCAGTGTCGGCAGGACAGGAGTGCTGAGACGGCTGGACTCGCAGAACAGCACGCGGGTGGCTCGCTGACATTAAGCTTCTGTAAACTAGCTGAGTAAATACAAGTCGCTGAGGAATGAAATAAATAGGAAGTGCAGGGAGGCTAAGACGAAATGGCTGCAGGAAAAATGTGTAGACATCGAAAAAGATATGATTGTCGGAAGGACAGACTCAGCATACAGGAAAGTCAAAACAACCTTTGGTGACATGAAAAGCAACGGTGGTAACGTTAAGAGTGCAATGGGAATTCCACAGTTAAATGCAGAGGAGAGAGCAGATAGGTGGAAAGAATACATTGAAAGCCTCTATGAGGGTGAAGAATTGTCTGATGTGATAGAAGAAGAAACAGGAGTCGATTTAGAAGAGATAGGGGATCCAGTATTAGAATCGGTATTTAAAAGAGCTTTGGAGGAATTACGGTCAAATAAGGCAGAAGGGATAGATAACATTCCATCAGAATTTCTAAAATCATTGGGGGAAGTGGCAAATAAACGACTATTCACGTTGGTGTATAGAATATATGAGTCTGGCGATATACCATCTGACTTTTGGAAGAGCATCATCCACACAATTCCGAAGACGGCAAGAGCTGGCAAGTGCAAGAATCATCGCACAATCAGCTTAACAGCTCATGCATCGAAGCTGCTTACAAGTATAATATACAGAAGAATGGAAAAGAAAATTGAGAATGCGCTAGGTGACGATCAGTTTGGCTTTAGGGAAAGTAAAGGGACGAGAGAGGCAATTCTGACGTTACGGCTAATAATGGAAGCAAGGCTAAAGAAAAATCAAGACACTTTCATAGGATTTGTCGACCTGGTAAAAGCATTCGACAATATAAAATGGTGCAATCTGTTAGAGATTCTGAAAAAAGGAGGGGTAAGCTATAGAGAGAGACGGGTCATATACAATATGTACAACAACCAAGAGGGAAAAATAAGAGTGGACGATCAAGAACGAAGTGCTCGTATTAAGAAGGGTGTAAGACAAGGCTGTAGCTTTTCACCCCTACTCTTCAATCTGTACATCGAGGAAGCAATGATGGAAATAAAAGAAAGGTTCAGGAGTGGAATTAAAATACAAGGTGAAAGGATATCAATGATACGATTCGCTGATGACATTGCTATCCTGAGTGAAAGTGAAGAAGAATTAAATGATCTGCTGAACGGAATGAGCAGTCTAATGAGTACACAGGATGGTTTGAGAGTAAATCGGAGAAAGACGAAGGTAATGAGAAGTAGTAGAAATGAGAACAGCGAGAAACTTAACATCAGGATTGATGGTCACGAAGTCAATGAAGTTAAGGAATTCTGCTACCTAGGCAGTAAAATAACCAATGACGGACGGAGCAAGGAGGACATCAAAAGCAGACTCGCTATGGCAAAAAAGGCATTTCTGGCCGAGAGAAGTCTACTAATATCAAATACCGGCCATAATTTGAGGAAGAAATTTCTGAGAATGTACGTCTGGAATACAACATTGTATGGTAGTGAAACATGGACTGTGGGAAAACCGGAACAGAAGAGAATCGAAGCATTTGAGATGTGGTGCTATAGACGAATGTTGAAAATTAGGTGGACTGATAAGGTAAGGAATGAGGAGGTTCTACGCAGAATCGGAGAGGCAAGGAATATGTGGAAAACACTGATAAGGAGAAGGGACAGGATGATAGGACTTCTGCTAAGACATGAGGGAATGACTTCCATGGTACTAGAGGGAGCTGTAGAGGGCAAAAACTGTAGAGGAAGACAGAGATTGGAATACGTCAAGCAAATAATTGAGGACGTAGGTTGAAACGCGTACGTTTCAACCAGCATTGAAATATTTAACATTATTTTTGCGGGGAGGTTACAAGGTTGCAAGTGATACTCTGAGATGAAGACGTTAGCACAGGAAAGGATTTCGTGGCGGGCCGCATCAAACCAGTCAGTAGACTGACGACCAAAAAAAAAAAAAAAGTAAACTGTCGTGGAAAGCCTACGTTCAGGATCTGGTACGAAGACTTAATACTGCCAAAGGAATACTTTTGAATACCGCTGTATCGCTCTGCACTGCCCCTTGATGCTATTGAACTTGCTGTGCCTCCTGACGAGAAACGGCATGGTCGTCTCTGGCTTCAGCTCTGCCAACTGGAGTCCCGCGTTCGACCATCGATGGGCCGCAACAATTTATATGAAGATGAACATAAGAATTTTTTCTACATTCCTGGAAATGGAAAAAAGAACACATTGACACCGGTGTGTCAGACGCACCATACTTGCTCCGGACACTGCGAGAGGGCTGTACAAGCAATGATCACACGCACGGCACAGCGGACACACCATGAACCGCGGTGTTGGCCGCCGAATGGCGCTAGCTGCGCAGCATTTGTGCACCGCCGCCGTCAGTGTCAGCCAGTTTGCCGTGGCATACGGAGCTCCATCGCAGTCTTTAACACTGGTAGCATGCCGCGACAGCGTGGACGTGAACAGTATGTGCAGTTGACGGACTTTGAGCGAGGGCGTATAGTGGGCATGCGGGAGGCCGGGTGGACGTACCGCCGAATTGCTCAACACGTGGGGCGTGAGGTCTCCACAGTACATCGATGTTGTCGCCAGTGGTCGGCGGAAGGTGCACGTGCCCGTCGACCTGGGACCGGACCGCAGCGACGCACGGATGCACGCCAAGACCGTAGGATCCTACGCAGTGCCGTAGGGGACCGCACCGCCACTTCCCAGCAAATTAGGGACACTGTTGCTCCTGGGGTATCGGCGAGGACCATTCGCAACCGTCTCCATGAGGCTGGGCTACGGTCCCGCACACCGTTAGGCCGTCTTCCGCTCACGCCCCAACATCGTGCAGCCCGCCTCCAGTGGTGTCGCGACAGGCGTGAATGGAGGGACGAATGGAGACGTGTCGTCTTCAGCGATGAGAGTCGCTTCTGCCTTGGTGACAATGATGGTCGTATGCGTGTTTGGCGCCGTGCAGGTGAGCGCCACAATCAGGACTGCATACGACCGAGGCACACAGGGCCAACACCCGGCATCATGGTGTGGGGAGCGATCTCATACACTGGCCGTACACCACTGGTGATCGTCGAGGGGACACTGAATAGTGCACGGTACATCCAAACCGTCATCGAACCCATCGTTCTACCATTCCTAGACCGGCAAGGGAACTTGCTGTTCCAACAGGACAATGCACGTCCGCATGTATCCCGTGCCACCCAACGTGCTCTAGAAGGTGTAAGTCAACTACCCTGGCCAGCAAGATCTCCGGATCTGTCCCCCATTGAGCATGTTTGGGACTGGATGAGGCGTAGTCTCACGCGGTCTGCACGTCCAGCACGAACGCTGGTCCAACTGAGGCGCCAGGTGGAAATGGCATGGCAAGCCGTTCCACAGGACTACTTCCAGCATCTCTACGATCGTCTCCATGGGAGAATAGCAGCCTGCATTGCTGCGAAAGGTGGATATACACTGTACTAGTGCCGACATTGTGCATGCTCTGTTGCCTGTGTCTATGTGCCTGTGGTTCTGTCAGTGTGATCATGTGATGTATCTGACCCCAGGAATGTGTCAATAAAGTTTCCCCTTCCTGGGACAATGAATTCACGGTGTTCTTATTTCAATTTCCAGGAGTGTATATATGCATATAGTTAGTATTTCACGTTTGCAGGTGATACTCAGGTGTTCCTTTGTGTTTTTCTGCTATAGACAAACAGATCGTTGTAGAACTCTCACAGAAGGCACCAGTGTCGTCATTTTCCTGTCAGAGCAATTGGGGGGTGATAACAGAATCGAGAGTCATATACTACAGTAGGAGTACTGTTACTTCTTCTATCGATAATAAAAACTGTTTTTATGTCTCCATATGGTGCTATTTTTTCCTGGATTCACGTGATGCTCACACTGCAAGGGAAGTGGAAATGGAAGTAAACCAAAAAATTTTATAATATAATACACATAATGGTAATGTTACTAATGAGGATGATAAGTGGCTGAAAGGACGTAATTTTTCTGATCTTCGATGTATCAGAGTTTAATTATGAGACGTGGATATTCATGTGTATTAATAGTATCTGTGTGCAGTACTAATCGATTTGGCTTCTTCTTCCATCATGAAAGACATTGGATTACAACACCGGCACCGGACCCTTTATTAATGTGGGGTGCTGCTGTCAACATCCACATCACCTCAATTGGGGCCACCAGGGTACAGCTCCCAGTGTAGGGGTAGCTGAGTCAGTGCCATTGACATCATGTCCGTCAGCCCATCCTGGCTCCGTACAGTCTTCGTTTCCCACGTATCATCTGCGAATGCAACAGAAAGGAGGGATAACTATAGCGGTAGACTATGAACCGTCCAGAACGCACCGAATGGTGGCTTTCGGATTTCAGAGATATACGTAAACTCTACTGACTACACGTGGCGTAGGACAACAAGAAAAAACAGCACGGGCATTAACGTAAAGCTACCGGGCCGGCTTGGAGCAGGAGAGGCATCATAGGACATTTTAATTTCCAGTGTCTATACTTTTACAAATAAATTCATAAAACTTTGTCAGCGTCACCAGGAAGGACTCAGGATTCACACTCGTTGCAGTGGAAGTTCGAAAACGTAACAAAATAACTTTTTTTACGTGTGAAATTTCATCATTTTTTCAGTTATTAATGGCTGCATTTGTTGCTATAGGTGCACTTTTCTTCATAAGTTAGAGAGATTCTTCGATGAATTTTTTGTACAGCATACATTCCATACTTACAGGTGTATGAAACTCTATAATTTAATTTATGAAAAGACGACTGATCTGTTGTATTTTAAACTGCATGTTTAGAAAAAACACAAATTTTGTAGATAATTACCTCAAATTTAACCACAGTTTGTAATACATTTGGAAAATTATAGAGTTTCATACACCTTTAAGTATGGTTTGTATGCTGTGCAAAATTCATCGAACCATCTCTCTTACTTATGAAGAAAAGTGTACCTATAGCAACAAATGCTGCCAGTAGTAAGTGAAAAAAATGATAAAATTTCACATGTAAAATAAATAACTTAGTTATGTTGTCGAACTTCCACTGCTGTGAATTCTGAATCCTTTCTGGTCATGTTGACAAAATTTTATGAATTTATTTGTAAAAGTATAGACAGTGGAAATTAAAATGTCCTGTGGTGCCTCTCCTGCTCCAAGTCCGCCCGTTTGACGTCCAACCCCCCTTAAAATGATGCAGGTACGGCTTTTAGAAACTTTTAGAGTCCAACCACCACCTAGACTACACTCTAGATCACTTCGGGACATGTATTAAAAGTGAAAAAACTAGCTGTTTTATTTTAATCAGCTGTGCGTCATCTTTGAGGGGGGCCTTATCATGGTCTATATTAATTTTTAAGAGCCTGTGCGATAGCTTATCTCAGAAGATAAAGGAGTCAGACACAGAGGATGTTTTCGAAGCACACACATGGCCTCAGACTGAGATAAGACTGAATGGTGTACGGTATATATAGGCCGTGAGCCGAGTGGCGTGCACCCACTGCGTCCACTATGCAGCGCGTCGCTCTCATCCTGGTGGGCCTCTTGGGCTCCGCCCTGGCTGCGCCGGCGTCGACCAGGCTGCGGAGCCGCGGTAGCAACCGCATCATTGGAGGCTCCGACGCCGACATTGCCGACTACCCGTGGCAGCTGTCCTTTGAATATAGCGGTTCGCACATCTGCGGAGCGTCCATCATCAGCTCCAGCTGGGCCCTTACGGCCGCTCATTGTGCTGACGGGTTGCGACTCCCGCTGGTGTATTTCCGAGCGGGGTCTTCAATTCGTGAAAGTGGCGGTGCCGTCCTCAGGGCCTCCTCCGGCTACATGCACGGATCGTACGACAGCGATACGCTAGACTACGATGTCGCCGTCATCATGGTGAGTAGCAGTAGCTGAAAATATGCGTGATCAAAAATAATTCGGTGTTTCGTAGACAATTCTCAAACGTAAGCTGGATATACATCTACAGCTACATTTATACTCCGAAAACAACCCAACGGTGTGTGGCGGAGAGCACTTTACGTGCCACTGTCATCACCTCCCTTTCCTGTTCCAGTCGCGTATGGTTCCCGGTTAAGAGCGACTGCCGGAAAGCCTCCGTGCGCAGATTCGTGATCTCCTCGGGAGGTATAAGTAGGGGGAAGCAATATATTGGATATCTCATCTATAAACGCACCCTCTCGAAACCTGGACAGCAAGCTACACCGCGATGCAGAGCGCCTCTCTTGCAGAGTCTGCCACTCGAGTTTGCTAAACATCTCCGTAACGCTATCACGCTTACCAAATAACCGTGTGAGGAAACACGCCGCTCCTCTTTGGATCGTCTCTATCTCCTCTGTCAACCCGACTTGGTATGGATCCCACACTGACGAGCAATACTCAATTATAGGGCAAATGGGTGTTTTGTAAGCCACCTCGTTTGTTGATGGACTACATTTTCTAAGGACTCTCCCAATGAATCTCAACCTGTCACCCGCCTTACCAGCAATTAATTTTATATGATCATTCCACTTCAAATCGTTCCGTACGCATAGTCCCAGATATTTTACAGAAGTAACTGCTACCAGTGTTAGTTCCGCTATCACATAAATATACAATAAATGATCCTTCTTTCTATGTTTTCGAAATACATTACATTTGTCTGTGTTAAGGTTCAGTCGCCACACCCTGCACCAAGTGCCTATCCGCTGCAGATATTCCTGGATTCCACTGCAATTTTGTAATGCTGCAACTTCTGTTTATACTACAGCATCGTCCGCGAAAAGCCGCATGGAACTTCCGACACTATCTACTAGGTCATTTATGTATAATGTGAAAAGCAATGGTCTCATAACACTACCCTGTGGCACGCAAGAGGTTACTTTAACGTCTGTAGACGTCTCTCCATTGAGAACAACATACTAAAAACTGTTCAATCCAGCCACACAGCTGGTCCGATATTCTGTAGGCTCTTACTTTGTTTACCAGGCGACAGTGCGGAACTGTATCGAACGCCTTCCGGAAGTCAAGGAAAATGGCATCTACCTGGTAGTCTGTATCTAATATTTTCTGGGTCTCATGAACAAATAAAGCGAGTTGGGTCTCACACGATCGCTGTTTCCGGAATCCATGTTGATTCCTACAGAGTAGATTCTGGGTTTCCTGAAATGACATGATACGCGAGCACAAAACATGTTCTAAAATTCTACAACTTCTTCAACTTCTTCTTTCTTCAAAATGTGTCAATGCATTATCCATGGCTTGAACTCATAGCTGTACCAGACGTGTATCTCTTATGAAGGTCGTTCAATAAATAACGCCCCACTTTTTAAAAAAAAAAAGTCATAATATACATAGACGAACGTCCTTGTTGGTGCTTCACACTTTATGTTTGCTCTGTGCGCCGGTGAGGTTTGAACCGCTCTCGCAGATGGCAGACCCGCAGTAAAGCGTCAAAATGGCATCTACATACGACTCACATTACGAGCAGCGTGCTGTTATTGAATTTGTAAGTGGGCTGCTTCTGTGTTGGCAGCGCTGGGTAGCGCTTTGCATTAGATCTCTGAGAGAGCTTTCTTTGTAAGAGACTCTGTGGCTGGTTGGACTCGTTGTTGGAAGTTAGTCGCCAGCACTGATGGAAGTACTGTTGGGCAGTTGGAAGTAAACAGCCAGCAGTGATGGATGTTAAATGGTGAGAAGTAAGCATTGATGCATGGTAGAGGTCTGAAGTGATAGCGTAGGGTAATGACCTGGAAGTATCCGACTTGGAGATTGAAAATTTTTCATGATTATACACTCCTGGAAATTGAAATAAGAACACCGTGAATTCATTGTCCCAGGAAGGGGAAACTTTATTGACACATTCCTGGGGTCAGATACATCACATGATCACACTGACAGAACCACAGGCACATAGACACAGGCAACAGAGAATGCACAATGTCGGCACTAGTACAGTGTATATCCACCTTTCGCAGCAATGCAGGCTGCTATTCTCCCATGGAGACGATCGTAGAGATGCTCGATGTAGTCCTGTGGAACGGCTTGCCATGCCATTTCCACCTGGCGCCTCAGTTGGACCAGCGTTCGTGCTGGACGTGCAGACCGCGTGAGACGACGCTTCATCCAGTCCCAAACATGCTCAATGGGGGACAGATCCGGAGATCTTGCTGGCCAGGGTAGTTGACTTACACCTTCTAGAGCACGTTGGGTGGCACGGGATACATGCGGACGTGCATTGTCCTGTTGGAACAGCAAGTTCCCTTGCCGGTCTAGGAATGGTAGAATGATGCGTTCGATGACGGTTTGGATGTACCGTGCACTATTCAGTGTCCCCTCGACGATCACCAGTGGTGTACGGCCAGTGTAGGAGATCGCTCCCCACACCATGATGCCGGGTGTTGGCCCTGTGTGCCTCGGTCGTATGCAGTCCTGATTGTGGCGCTCACCTGCACGGCGCCAAACACGCATACGACCATCATTGGCACCAAGGCAGAAACGACTCTCATCGCTGAAGACGACACGTCTCCATTCGTCCCTTCATTCACGCCTGTCGCGACAACACTGGAGGCGGGCTGCACGATGTTGGGGCGTGAGCGGAAGACGGCCTAACGGTGTGCGGGACCGTAGCCCAGCTTCATGGAGACGGTTGCGAATGGTCCTCGCCGATACCCCAGGAGCAACAGTGTCCCTAATTTGCTGGGAAGTGGCGGTGCGGTCCCCTACGGCACTGCGTAGGATCCTACGGTCTTGACGTTCATCCGAGCGTCGCTGCGGTCCGGTCCCAGGTCGACGGGCACGTGCACCTTCCGCCGACCACTGGCGACAACATCGATGTACTGTGGAGACCTCACGCCCCACGTGTTGAGCAATTCGGCGGTACGTCCACCCGGCCTCCCGCATGCCCACTATACGCCCTCGCTCAAAGTCCGTCAACTGCACATACGGTTCACGTCCACGCTGTCGCGGCATGCTACCAGTGTTAAAGACTGCGATGGAGCTCCGTATGCCACGGCAAACTGGCTGACACTGACGGTGGCGGTGCACAAATGCTGCGCAGCTAGCGCCATTCGACGGCCAACACCGCAGTTCCTGGTGTGTCCGCTGTGCCGTGCGTGTGATCATTGCTTGTACAGCCCTCTCGCAGTGTCCGGAGCAAGTATGGTGGGTCTGACACACCGGTGTCAATGTGTTCTTTTTTCCATTTCCAGGAGTGTATATCTTTGTACTGGATGTCAATGACGATTTAGATTCGTGTCTGTTCACATTATTAAGGTAAAGAATACATTATTCGGTTTGCAAGAAAATTTTTCCTTTGCTAACCACATGCCTATTAGTAGTTAGTAGCGTTAGTAGTTATCTTTTATTTAGCTGGCAGTAATGACGCTCACTGTACTGCAGTAGTTCGCGTAATGAAGATTTTTGTGAGGTAAGTGCTTTATCAAATGTATAGGTCATTGTTAAGATCTCTTTTTAGTCAGGGCCATTCTTTTGAATTAATTATTTGAAGTCAGGTTGTAATTTTTTGAGCAGTCAGATTGCGTTGCGGTTGATTATTGTGGGTCAGTGTTGACATGATTAAAAAAAGGTAAAGAGAAAGCAGGCTCAGTACTTTCAGTTTTACTCAGCTGTTTCAGAATCAAATAACTTACAAGTTTCATCTTCTCAGTCATTCTGCAATTTAAGTACAGACGCACACATTTAAATAGAGAAGTTTCAAATTGTTGTGGGCAGAAAAAGAAACTGTGGTGAACATCCATTAACACTTGTGTGCATTGTATAACGATGCTGCAGTTGGTAGGAGTACAGTTGGGCGAGTGGTAAAGACAGTTACAACCTCAGGAAATGCAGGGACAGAGCTCTATGATCGCACACGCTCGTGACGTCCTGTCACAGCCACTGCTGCAGACATGCCGAATCGTGCGGATGCCATTATTCGTGCCGACCGGCGCATCACAACTCGACAGTTGGCTCTGCAGTAGTCGGTCAGCACTGGAAGAGCGTCTGCAATGATCGAGACTCTCTGACATTCAAGGACGTGCTCACGACAGGTTCAAGGAATACCCTCAGTGGACCACAAGATTCAAAGAAGGCCGTTTAATCTGAATTGTTGGAGCGTTTTGATAGCGGAGATTCTTTACGGGGACACACACTTTGAAGCTGACGAGAGTGTCAGTCGTGCAGTGGATACATGGATACGCGTACAGGACAAGCGTTTTTACTAGAAGGGAATACATGCTCTTCCACAACGATGGCGTACGGCCATAGAACGTGATGGAACTACGTAGAAAAATAGGCCATAGAGGAGACATGTTGATGTATGTCACCACGTTCTGATTCTTAACAAAATAAATATGTTCTGACAGAAAAAATATGGGGCATTACTTATTGAATGATCCTCATATGTTGCCGTTACCTTCCTGAAATATTTTCCACGGTAGTGTGTGACGTTTCTCCTGAACTTGGATTTTTTTCTTCACCAATATCTCGCGACGGTTTTATGAAAGCCATGTACGCAACTGTTTGGCAGCAAATGTACGAATATCTTTAGTGTTCCCTTAGCTCTAATCTAGAAAATAACAGATAACGATAAACATCCTTAGAGTATGTATGCGTAACCCACCCCGATGCCAATAACGACAGCTCTGTCTCGTGGTCGAAACATGTGAAGTTAAATAATCTTCTGCGTTCTAGCAATGCTGCCTATGGTACGTAGGATAAGATCAAATGTACTTCAGAGCGTAGTTGGAACATAACATTGAGCCACTGAGTAATACAAGGGATACAACTTTACTAAAAACATGCTCTTCTCCACGCTTGTACTTTATATACATACCTGTGATCCTTTTTTTCCTCAATGGTTGCTAATTCAAAAACGTCGCATGCAAATATAGAATGAATGTGATGCTGGAAGTTGGAAAGGTGCTTGGGGAAAACATTTGTTGAACACAATAAATAACCAAGAGTTGTTGTTGTTGTGGTCTTCAGTCCTGAGACTGGTTTGATGCAGCTCTCCATGCTGCTCTATCCTGTGCAAGCTTCTTCATCTCCCAGTACCTACTGCAACCTACATCCTTCTGAATCTGCTTAGTGTATTCATCTCTTGGTCTCCCTCTACGATGTTTACCCTCCACGCTGTCCTCCAATACTAAATTGGTGATCCCTTGATGCCTCATGTCCTACCAACCGATCCTTTCTTGTAGTCAAGTTGTGCCACAAACTTCTCTTATCCCCAATCCTATTCAATACCTGCTCATTAGTTATGTGATCTACCCATCCAGTCTTCAGCATTCTGCTGTAGCACCACATTTCAAAAGCTTCTATTCTCTTCTTGTTCAAACTATTTATCGTCCATGTTTTACTTCCATACATGGCTACACTCCATACAAATACTTTCAGAAACGACTTCCTGACACTTAAATCTTTACACTCCATGTTAACAAATTTCTCTTCTTCAGAAACGCTTCCCTTGCCATTGCCAGTCTACGTTTTATATCCTCTCCACTTCGTCCATTATCACTTATTTTGTTCCAAAAATAGCGAAACTCCTTTACTACTTTAAGTGTCTCATTTCCTAATCTAATTCCCTCAGCATCACCCGACTTAATTCGACTACATTCCATTATCCTCGTTTTGCTTTTGTTGATGTTCATCTTATATCCTCTTTTCACGACACTGTCCATTCCGTTCAACTGCTCTTCCAGGTCCTTTGCTGTCTCTGACAGAATTACAATGTCATCGGCGAACCTCAAACTTTTTATTTCTTCTCCATGGATTTTAGTACCTACTCCGAATTTTTCTTTTGTTTCCTTCACTGCCTGCTTAATATACAGATTGAATAACATCAGGGAGAGGCTTTAACCCTGTCTCACTCCATTCCCAACCACTGCTTCCCTTTCATTCCACTCCATCCTTATAACTGCCAAGTGGTTTCTGTAGAAACTGTAAATAGCCATTCGCTCACTGTATTTTACCCCTGCCACCTTTAGAATTTGAAAGAGAGTATTCCAGTCAACATTGTCAAAAGCTTTCTCTAAGTCTACAAATGCTAGAAACGTAGGTTTGCCTTTCCTTAATAAGCAAGAGAGAGACGGAAATACTCACTGCTGACCAATAAAGAATGCTAACATCAGAGTACAACACACACTGTTCATAACCTAAGAAGACACTTGAAAAGTATTGGAAAAGAGACAGTTTAGTGAATGCAATGAGAATATCAATTAGGTACCACATTTATAAACAAGAAAATGGCCACGAGAAGAGCATTGACTGTAAACCACTGGTAATCATAAAATAACGAAGATTATAATACTTAGTGAAACGAGACGGCAAAACGGATGTATAACATAAGTTATGGCCATAGACTAAAAACAGGGGATGGCCTTTAAGTAGTAAATTCTGACAAGTTTTCTACTTGTATTTTGTTCATGCCCGATATATCATAGCTGACGTTTCCTTGCATGTACTGAACTTGTGGCAGCACGATGATGATCCAAATCGTGATGTAGGTACTTATACTAATTTGATGATTATTGAAAGTAGTAGCTCAATAAATAACTTCACATTGAAGTTGACGACGTGATTTGCATAATGATTTTCGTAATCATTCGGCTAAAATCTCTAAATCACTTGGAATTGTCGTAAAATACATTCCAGCTCTCATACATTTCCTACGGAAAACTTTTTTTGCAAATACGGTACTTTTGTCAATGATCGGTATTTCGGGAGGGCCCATTTGTCTTAGATCCCAACGCTGAATCCTTTCTAGGTAGTCACACACGAGTGCGTGCAGGCTCATAACGGCACCCGTTTCATTCCCGTATTGATCCCTGAGATTAAACACATAACGCTACAACTCACAAGCTTTAATTAAATACTGATTTACGCCAGGAAAAAAGGCGTGCAACAGTTCACTTATACCTTCATCTTTGAGTTGCTTTTAACATTTGTGAATCTGTCATATAATTTTTATAATGACATCAGCGTCAGGGGCGAATGAGATTCACTGTGTTTTGTTGTGGAAGACAGATCCTATGTTGTATAGAAACAACTAATTATTTACAGGAAATGTGCGAGCTTTCACCTTAACCATTTTGTCAATCAGGGCATGCATCGTGGATAGACCTAAACTTCCCTACGTTGCCTCGTCATTAACCTGGACTCGTACATTTGCTGTAATACTTTAGTAGAAAGTCGCTGGCCTGTTTCTTGTTTTTCATTGGTCATTAATCTTCTGACTGGCTCAGGCGTCCCGCCAAGAGTATCTCTCTCTCGTGCCAACCTCTCAATCTCAGAGTAGCACTTGCAACCTACGTTCTCAATTATTTGCTGGACGTATTCCAATCTCTGCCTTCCTCTACATTTCTTACCCTCTACACCTCCCTCTGTTACAGTGGAAGTAATTCCCGATGTCTTAACACAAGTTCTGTCATCCTGTCCCTTCTTCTTGTCAGCGTTTGCCATACCCCCCTTACCTCTCCGATTCTGCGAGGAATCTCCTCATTCCTTACCTTATAAATCGACCTGATTTTCAGAATTCGTCTATAGCACCACATCTCAGATAATTCCATTCTCTTCTGTTTCGGTTTTCCCACAGTCCATGTTTCATTACTATACGTTGCTGCGTTCCAAACGTACGTTCTCAGAAATTTCTTCCTCAATGTAAGGTCTGCGTTAGATTTATCCTTACCAGGAAATCCGCTTTTCACCAGTGCTACTCTGCTTCGTTCATCAAGGGTTATTTTCCTGCCTAGGTAGCAGAATTCCTTAACTTCGTCTACTTCGTGAATCCCAGTTCTGATGCTAAGTTTATCTCTGTTCTCATTTCTGATACCAACCATTACTGCCACCTTTCTTCAACTCACTCTCAATCCATATCTTGTACTCATTAAATTGTTCATCGATTTAATAGCTCCTGTAATTCACTCTCTCTCAAATTCTAAAGGTGGCAGTGGCAAAATACAGGGAGCGAAAGCCTATTTACAATTTTTACAGAAACCAGATGGCAGCTATAAGAGTCGAGGGGCATGAAAGGGAAGCAGCGGTTGGGAACGGAGTGAGTCAGGGCTGTAGCCTCTCCCCGATGTTACTCAATCTGTATATTGAGCAAGAAGTAGAGGAAACAAAAGAAAAATTCGGAGTAGGTATTAAAACCCATGGAGAAGAAATAAAAACTTTGAGGTTCGCCGATGACATTGTAATTTTGTCAGAGACAGCAAAGGACTTGGAAAAGCAGTTGAACGGAATGGAAAGTGTCTTGAAAGGATGATATAAGATGAACAGCAACAGAAACAAAACGAGGATAATGGAATGTAGTCGAAGTAAGTCGGGTGATGTTGAGGGTATTAGATTAGGAAATGAGACACTTAGAGTGGTAAAGGAGTTTTGCTATTTGCGGAGCAAAATAACTGATGATGGTCGAAGTAGAGAGGATATAAAATGTAGATTAGCAAAGACAAGGAAAGCGTTTCTGAAGAATAGGAATTTGTTAAGATCGAGTATAGATTTAAGTGTCTGGAAGTCGTTTCTGAAAGTATTTGTATGTAGCCATGTATGGAAGTGAAACATGGACGATAAATAGTTTGGACAAGAAGAGAATAGAAGCTTTCGACATGTGGTGCTACAGAAGAATGCTGAAGATGAGATGAGTAGATTACATGACTGATGAGGAGGTATTGAACAGAATTCGGGGGAAGAGGAGTTTGACAAGAAGGAGGGACGGGTTGGTAGGACATGTTCTGAGGCAACAAGGGATCACAAATTTAGCATTGGAGGGCAGCGTGGAGGGTAAAAATTGTAGAGGGAGACCAAGAGATGAATACACTAAGCAGATTGAGAAGGATGTAGGTTGCAGTACGTACTTCGAGATGAAGAAGCTTGCATAGGATACGGTAGCATGGAGAGCTGCATCAAACCAGTCTCAGCACTGAAGACCACAACAACAACAACAACAGTAAGTCTTCCTCACGTTCACTAAGGATAGCAGTAACATTGACATCCTTTCACCTTGAATTTTAAATCCATTTCCGATATTGCTTGTTCAATGTACAGATCGAACCGTAATGGCGAAAGACTGCTTTGTTGTTCCCTTGTTGTTCTTGTACAGATTGTATATTAAACCTCGTCTTCGGTATAGCTTTCAGCTATATTTTTCCAAATTTCGAACATCTTGCACCCTTTTATATTATGAACGCTCTTTCCAGGTAGACATAACCTAATAACACGTCTTGATGTTACTCCAGTCTTTCTCCCATTACAAATCGCGACGACAGAACTGCCCCTCTTGTACCTTTATATTTCCTACAGACCAACTAATCGTCATGTAAGAGAGCCTCAATTTGCTTTTCCATTCTTCTATACTTTATTCCCGTCAGAATCTTGTATGCTTGAATTTTGAAGCCAATTGTGCGATATTTCTCTCACTTGTCGGCTCCTGCTATCTTTAGAATAGTCTGGAAGATATTCTTGTGAAAGTCCGATGATACATTGTCAGTCTCATACACATCAATGAGAATAGCTCTTTTGTTACCACTTTCCCCAGTGATTTTAGAAATTACGATGAAATGTTTTCCACCCTTTTGCCTTATTAGATCTTCAGTCGCCCAGAGCTCTTCTAAATTCTGAAAATACTGGATTCCCTATCTATTCGCTGTCGACACCTGTTTCTTCTTCTGTCACATCATCAGAGAAGTCCTCTCATTTTTACAAGCCTTAAGTATACTCTTTCCACTACTCTCCTGTGATTTGATCAGTGGAGTTTCCATTCCACTTTTAATGTGGCCGTCCTTGCTATTAATTTCACCGAAGGTTGTTTTGACTTCGCCGGCCGGTGTGGCCGTGCGGTTCTAAGCGCTTCAGTTTGGAACCGCGTGACCGCTACGGTCGCAGGTTCGAATCCTGCCTCGGGCATGGATGTGTGTGATGTCCTTAGGTTAGTTAGGTTTAAGTAGTTCTAAGTTCTAAGGGAGTGATGACCACAGATGTTATGTCCCATAGTGCTCAGAGCCATTTGAACCATTTTTTGTTTTGACTTTTCTGTATGCTGAGTCAGTCCTTTCGACAATCATTTCTTTTCAGATTTCTCCATATCTCTCATGTAGCCATTCCGCCTTAGCTTCTCTGCTCTTCCTATTTATTTCATTCCTAAGTGACCAATACATTTCTGTTTTATTGAGCGTTCCTGAACATCTTTTTACTTTCTTCTTTCGTCGACAAATTTCATCTGTTAAACAAGGATCTCTTGCAGTTACCTTCCTTGTACCTACGTTTTTCTTTCTAATTTGTGTTATTCCCCTTTTCAGAGACGTCCATTCCTCTTCAACTTAAATGCTACTGGGCTGTTCACTATCGCTGTCTCTATAGCGTCAGAGAACCTCAAGCGTATCTCTCCATTCCGTAACACTACTGTATCTCACTTTGTTGCCCACTGATTCTTCGTGAGTAATCGCCCAAGCTTCGGCGTACTCTTCATCATTACTAAATTGTGGCCTGAGTTGAAATCTCTCCTGGGTATGTGTTACAATCCAATACCTCATTTCGGAATCTCAGTGTGATTATGATGTAATATAACTTTACTCTTCCTGTATCTCTAGGCCATTCCCAAGTGTACCTTCTCCTCATGTGATTCTTGAATAGAATATTCGCTATAACTAGCTAAAACTTTTGCAGAAGTCAGTTTTGCCTTACTACTCTCTCATACCAAGTCCATATCATAGGACAAAAATTTCTTTTACCCCTTCCCCTGCAACTGCCTTTCTCCTCTCTCATTCCTGTTACCAAACCCATTCTGTAACCTTTCCTTCTGCCTCTTACCCTTCAACTACGTTTCAGTCCCCATGACTGTAACGTCTCCTTTACGTACTGTTTTACGCTTCTAATATCTTCATATACTTTCTCTAAATCTTCATCTTCAGCTTGCGATGTCGGCATGTATACTTGAACTACAGTTGTCGGTGTTTGTTTGCTGTCGATTCTGATGACAAGACCCCTATTATTGATTTTTTCACAGTAACTCACTGTCTGCCCTACCATCCTGTCCATAACGAATCCTACCCCCGGTGTACAGTTTTCTGTTTCTGCTGATATTATTCTATACTCGACTGACCAGAAAACCTTGTCTTCTTTTCATTTCACTTCACTGACCACCACACTATCTAGATCAGTCTTTAGCATTCCCCTTTGCAGTTTTTAGCTTGACAATGACGTTCGAACTTTTGACATTCCACGCCACTTGTAGAATACCACACATTCGATGATTATTCAGTCTTCTTCTCATGTTTGGCAGTCCACTCAAGCACTAGTCCGGATTCTTTTGTCAATAGAGAGGTCATCATGACACTTTCTGAATTACAGGCTACCTGGTCTGTGGATATACGCTATGTGCCTTTAATGCAGTGGTTTCCATTGCTGTCTGCATCCTCATGTCGTAGATCATGCTGATGCTTCCGCCTTTTAGGGACTTTTTTCACACCGAGGGCAAGAGAGTGCCCAGTACTTCTGTCCACTCCTCCGTCCTGTTTCACAATGCTGTTGGGATATGGAGGGTTAATTCTTATGCCGGAAGTCTTTGGTCGCGCTTGCTGCTCATCTTTATTCAAAATGTAAGCAGTAGCGTGGTTTGAACCCAGGACTTAGAATTTAGCGACTGCTAGTCAAAGACGCTAGCCCCTACCATTTTTTATATGTTGTCACGGGAACTCGAACCAAGATATCCCGCTTATCGCGCGCTGTCAAATTAACCACTTTTTTTAAAAAATATCAACTTAAATTGCTACTCAAAAAATAACAAAACCAAATCGAACTATAGGTACTTGGCACCACCACTTTTACGGCTACAAAAAAAAAAAAAAAAAAGGGGAACAGATTTTCCTCCACGTATTAAGAAAAATGTGGTAATGTGACGCTCGCTCTGCAAGATATCAGCCCCCAAATAACTGACAATATTATAAATTTTTGGGCATATTTTAAATGGTAATTAATTCACCCAACATCGACATGTGTGGACTCCGTGAAAGATAGTCAACACAGGGAACAGAACAAAAAACAAACGCATTCCGACTTTCAATTAAGCGTAGCCACTTGGGGTGGAGAACAATCAATTTTGACTTTCAAACACTAATGTCTGTCGACCACTATCACCCACGAAACAACAGCATTATCAGAAGCCCGAAATTCATCAACTTGTATCTGCCTTCGTTGATGAAGGCACCACATATAAAGCAAAAGGCATCAAACGCTGCACTGTCTTTTCTACCAATAATAATTTGAAAAAATATTTCATTCATAATTTAAAATCGATTCGTTCACTTTAGAAAGTTGTGGCGTCTATAAGATTTTCTGTGATACCTGCTCTTCTTACTACATAGGACAAATAGGATGTGCCTTCACAAACAGATATAAACCCAAAAATTTGTCTTTTGCCGGCCATCTTCTGATTACAGGTCACGCGTCTAAAGCAATTTCCGATATCAACTTCTTGTACACCGAGATGAATGGGAGTAGGTTAGATATTCTTGAGGAATTAGAGATTTTTAAACATATTTCTCGAAATGATAGCCTCATTCTCAATGAGCAGCTACAGTTACGTAACAAAAATTTCTTCAACGGTATAAAGTCGTTACTTGACATCTACTATCGGGGACTCCTCATGTAGTTCACTGAAATGTTTTTTTTTTTCGTCTAAGTCATCCCATAATTTTTCATTTATTAAATGGTGCATTGGTTGTATTTCATGTTATATCGTTTTCTACAGGCTGTGTCATTCAGCTCTTTCTGTATTTTATATAATGACGTTTCTATGCTTCAAACGGTGCTTCTACGATCTAATGTAGACAAAATGTTACTTTATCTGTCACTGTTAAACAAAGTATTGTCTTTTACATTATCTACTGAACAACATTGATTTTAATTTCCGCCTGTCTACATTTGAACGTCAAGTAGCCAAGTTGTACCTGCCGCTACTAGGTGGCGCTCTCGCTGCAATGTGATGTTCACCTGCCGCACTTGCTAACGCGGGCGCCTCAGTCCGTTGCAACCTGTGGCTGTACAGGTATGAGCAGCCCTTAGAGGCTCGCCTTCACACATCCCTTTCAAATAATTTGTGACTAAAGCCCTTCTGGCATGTTATTTATTTTATACGTGACATATAATTACTGTCTATGTCTTGTATTGTTAGCCAGTGCTTACATCTTTCCTTATAAAATTTTTACCCATAAATTTGTAACTAGATTATAGACCACTTTAAATGTCTAAAATTTGATGAAGGCACTCTTCGAAGTGTTGAAACCTGGTTAATAAGACCAAAAAATTGTGTCCGAGGACTCATTTGTTTCAGTTTTAATTTACAAACGGTTGCTGAACCAAGCAGCTATGTTAAAAAAGAAAAAAAAAATAAACATAATTGTTAGAAAACGTAGAAAACTGGTCGTTATGAGAAAATAGATACGGAATCTTCGGCGGCACTTCTAATCTTCGAGTTCTTTAAATCTCATTAACGAATTTAGTTTGTGTACATTTTCTGTTTCCAGCACTCGTTATTGTCTATAGTGATACAAGCCACATGACGGATGGCCACAGATTTTTGCTTCAGGTGGCTACCAACCTTTGTAATCAAAAAAGTGATATGTCCTTACCATAATAGCCACTGGTGAAAAAGTTTAGATAGACGGTTCGTAGTTGATTCATCAGTTGCAATAGCTAGCTCTCTTTGATAGTAAGATTCAACGAATAGGACTGAAATGTCCTTATGCAGGCTCTGAATGGAGCACAGAGCATAGGTAAAGTGGCTTTATAGCGCAAGGAATGTGGAGCTTGGTATTTCCGTCGGCACCGCTCTACTAGCCGCAACATGTGCGGGTTGGATCACGATTTATCCGCTCACCTCACTTAATAAGCAGCGAACACACACGTGTAGCTTTAAACCACAAACTTTGAAAATACACTCCTGGAAATTGAAATAAGAACACCGTGAATTCATTGTCCCAGGAAGGGGAAACTTTATTGACACATTCCTGGGGTCAGATACATCACATGATCACACTGACAGAACCACAGGCACATAGACACAGGCAACAGAGCATGCACAATGTCGCCACTAGTACAGTGTATATCCACCTTTCGCAGCAATGCAGGCTGCTATTCTCCCATGGAGACGATCGTAGAGATGATGGATGTAGTCCTGTGGAACGGCTTGCCATGCCATTTCCACCTGGCGCCTCAGTTGGACCAGCGTTCGTGCTGGACGTGCAGACCGCGTGAGACGACGCTTCATCTAGTCCCAAACATGCTCAGTGGGGGACAGATCCGGAGATCTTGCTGGCCAGGGTAGTTGACTTACACCTTCTAGAGCACGTTGGGTGGCACGGGATACATGCGGACGTGCATTGTCCTGTTGGAACAGCAAGTTCCCTTGCCGGTCTAGGAATGGTAGAACGATGGGTTCGGTGACGGTTTGGATGTACCGTGCACTATTCAGTGTCCCCTCGACGATCACCAGTGGTGTACGGCCAGTGTAGGAGATCGCTCCCCACACCATGATGCCGGGTGTTGGCCCTGTGTGCCTCGGTCGTATGCAGTCGTGATTGTGGCGCTCACCTGCACGGCGCCAAACACGCATACGACCATCATTGGCACCAAGGCAGAAGCAACTCTCATCGCTGAAGACGACACGTCTCCATTCGTCCCTCCATTCACGCCTGTCGCGACACCACTGGAGGCGGGCTGCACGATGTTGGGGCGTGAGCGGAAGACGGCCTAACGGTGTGCGGGACCGTAGCCCAGCTTCATGGAGACGGTTGCGAATGGTCCTCGCCGATACCCCAGGAGCAACAGTGTCCCTAATTTGCTGGGAAGTGGCGGTGCGGTCCCCTACGGCACTGCGTAGGATCCTACGGTCTTGGCGTGCATCCGTGCGTCGCTGCGGTCCGGTCCCAGGTCGACGGGCACGTGCACCTTCCGCCGACCACTGGCGACAACATCGATGTACTGTGGAGACCTCACGCCCCACGTGTTGAGCAATTCGGCGGTACGTCCACCCGGCCTCCCGCATGCCCACTATACGCCCTCGCTCAAAGTCCGTCAACTGCACATACGGTTGACGTCCACGCTGTCGCGGCATGCTACCAGTGTTAAAGACTGCGATGGAGCTCCGTATGCCACGGCAAACTGGCTGACACTGACGGCGGCGGTGCACAAATGCTGCGCAGCTAGCGCCATTCGACGGCCAACACCGCGGTTCCTGGTGTGTCCGCTGTGCCGTGCGTGTGATCATTGCTTGTACAGCCCTCTCGCAGTGTACGGAGCAAGTATGGTGGGTCTGACACACCGGTGTCAATGTGTTCTTTTTTCCATTTCCAGGAGTGTATTTTCTCTGTAGTGCCACCTTCCCCCTTTCTTTCGACGCCTGGATGATCCCTCCGCAGAATTTACTTCACGAATGTACTCCACCAAACCTTGCTTTCATGTTGCCAGGTCATTGGATCCCTCCTCGACTCGAACGCTCAGGTCGTCAGCCTGCCCTTTGACGGCTACGACCCGGAAGGTGGTCTCGCAGTGACGGTGACTGGTTGGGGAACCACGTACACGGACGGCCCAGCAGCCAGCACCCTGCAGAAGGTCGACATCAGCATAGTGGACCGCAGCACCTGCAGGAGCGTCTTCGCCAACATCAACACTGTGACCGACCGCATGGTGTGCGCCGGCGAGGCAGGCAGGAGCGTCTGCAACGGAGACTCCGGCGGCCCCCTGGTCAGCGGAAGCACCCAGGTGGGCATCGTCTCCTGGGGGAATCCAGAGTGCGAGGCCGCCCCCGGGGTCTACGCCAGTGTCGGCAGCCTGCGCTCTTGGATCCGAACTGCAACTGCTGTCTGAACCTCCTGGTGCTCAGGTCTTCTACACTTAGCACAATGGCAATCGATAACCTCGCTGCTGGGCACTCTTGAACTCCAGACAATGACCATCCTGACAATTACATCCGTTTGCACTAAAGGGCATATTTTGATAATAAAGAATTGTGCATAACTTAATACTTTCAACGTTATAATACTTCGTTTCTTAGTTTATCTGGCAGCCAGAACCTAATTAACATCACTCCATCCCTGTAGCAGCTTGCCATGGTTGTCTGAAATTGCTTCAGTCTGCTTCTTTTGCTACTGCCTTTATCCCGCATATTGCGCAGGGTCGACAGGGTTAAGTGCGGATTTGGCATGGTTAATTGTGTGGGGTGGCCGGATGCCCTACCTGTCACCATCCCATAACCCCCGGGACGGAAATAGTGTACCACAGCTGTCTGCGTCTAGTGTAAATCGTGAAAGAGTGTGAATGTGTTACAAATGTCTGCGAATGGCGTAACTGAGGTGGGACGTGGGGACCAGCCCGGTATTCACCTAGTAGGATGTGGGAAACCGCTTAAAAACCACATCCAGGCTGGCCGACACACCGGCCGCCATCGTTAATCAAACCAGGCGGATTCGATCCGGGCCCGGCGCACCTACCCGAATCCAGGAAATAGCGCGTTAGCGCTCTCGGCTATCCCGGCGGGTCCTGAAATTGCCTCAGTATTTGTGGCATAATTATAGTTTCTAGATTTTGAGACAAAATACGTGATTTGGTAGCCGAAGAACGTAAAACTGCATTTATTCAACCGTTTTCTCAATACAGATGTTCATAGTGAAATGCCATGACTGCATACTGGTAATCTTCGCAACCTCATACTATCTTCAAAGGTATAACTTTTATAAAAGGGAAAATAATGCTGCAGTCCGGAACCGCGGGACTGCTACGGTCGCAGGTTCGAATCCTGCCTCGGGCATGGGTGTGTGTGATGTCCTTAGGTTAGTTAGGTTTAAGTAGTTCTAGGTGACTTATGACCTAAGATGTTGAGTCCCATAGTGCTCAGAGCCATTTGAACCATTTTTTGAAAATAATGCACATTATGAAAACTGTGCCGATAAGTAGTGTCACTGACTTATTCAGTATGTGAGTTCAAGATACAGCTAACAAACAATCAGTACCTTCAAAAGACGGCGATGATAACTACAGGAACTGTACTTAAGCGCCAAGGAAACTGGCATAGGAATGCGTATTGAAAAACAGAGATATGTAAACAGGCAGAATACGGCACTGCGGTCGGCAACGCCTATGTAAGACATTAAGTGTCTGACGCAGTTGTTAAATCGGTTACTGCAGCTACAATGGCAGGTTAGCAAGATTTAAGTCAATTTGTACGTGGTGTTATAGTCGGCGCACGCGCAATGGGATACGGCATGTCCGAGGTAGCGATGAAGTGGGGATTTCCCCGTGCGTCCGTTTCACGAATGTACCGTGAAAACGAGGACCCGGTAGAACATCACATGTCCGACATCGGTACGGCCGGAAAAAGATCCTCTAAGAACGGGACCAACGACAACTGAAGAGCATCGTTCAACGTACCAGAAATGGAACCCTTCCGCAAATCGCTGCAGGTTTCAATGCTGAGCCATCAACAACAGTCAGCGTGCGAACCATTCAATGAAACATCGTAGGCCCACTCGTGTTTCATTGATGACTGCACGAAAGAAAGCTTTACGCCTCGCCTGGGTCCGTAAACACCGGCGGTGGACTGTTGATGACTGGAAACATGTTGCCTGATCGGACGAGTCTCGTTTCAAATTGTATTGAGCGGATTGACGTGTAAGGGTATGGAGAAAACCGCATAGATCCATTGACCCTGGAACCTAAAATGGTGTGGGGCTTGTGCACTTGCAGTGATATGGAACTCCTGATACATGTAGATACGACTCTGACAGGTGACACGTAAGTAAGCATCCAGTCTGATAGCCTGCATCCATTCATGTCCATTGTGCATTCTGACAGACTTCGGCAATTCCAGCAGGACAATGCGACACCCCACACGTCCAGAATTGCTACAGAGTTACTCCAGGAACACTCTTCTGTGTTTAAACACTTCCGCTGGCCACGAAACTTCCCCGACATGAACATTATTAAGCATATCTGGGATGCTTTGCAACGTGCTGTTCTCCACCCCCACGTACTCTTACGGATTTGTGGGTAGACCTGCAGGATTCGTGGTGTCATTTCCCTCCAGCACTATTTCAGACTTTAGTCTATGCGACGTCGTGTTGCGGCAATTTTGCATGCTCTCAGGGCCTCTACACGATGTGAGGTAGGTGTACCAGTTTCTTTGGCCCTTCAGTGTAGGTATTAGAAATATGGTAAGTGCTATCGACCAATTGGATCTGATACTAAATAAGAAACATCAATAATGAAAGTTACTACTGCCATCGATGTAAAGAGAATAATACCTCCAAGACACAAAAAATTTTCAAACGAAGGATAATATACATTTTTAAAACAAAATTATGAATGATAACTTCAGCATCTTACTACGCAACGGAGGAGACGTTTTTAGAAACATCAACATTCAACAAGATGTCAATGAGGAAAGGCTGACTCTTTCTATAAGAGGACCAAATTTAAGAATTGGAAGAAAGAAACTGTAGAGTTTAAGTGAACAGAATGATGTAAATACTTAAACAGTGGAGGCTGTACACAGTGCGGCATTCTATGTGACAGCAGAAATTATAACTTTTAAGTAGAAAGAATGATAAAAATATTTATGTAATGGAACCTGTACACAATGAGAGATTCTTGTGTGCCAGAAAAAACAGTAGCAGTACTGTGGAAAATTAGCATCTCTGAAAAGCAGAACTGTTTATCAGGTGTGATGTTCCACTGGTTCCTTGCAGTGATATCGGGTGCCGAAGTACAGTACGATCGGGAGCGGAGACTTCTTGTTTTTAATCTTCCTCACCCTATTATTTCAGCACACTGCAGTTTCTGATGAAAGTTAAGATTACAATTCCAACATCCAGCTGTCAAAATGAAGGTGAGACTTCGTTTTAACAATTTCTCGTATCATATACTCTCGAATACAAAAAATGTTCGTAATAAGTAGTTACTTTATGCACAACATAGCAAAAACATTGATAAGGACAATGTCGAAAAACGTACTGTCATAATTAAGAAATGTCAACTGAATGTACCTTGTGGTGATAATTGAAGTGCATCTACTCACTGTGGTCGATTGTGGGCTGTAATTATCGTATGGCATCGAAACTTGGTACAAATGCTAGTGCGTTGACGCTGAACCTGTTTACGGTGTCCACCAGGAAAATATCTTGTACTGTGCAGTGAGTATAACCGTATGGTATCCACGCTGTCATTTGACGAGCCATAACGTGAGTGAACATCATGGCTGTCGAGAAGAGAGACCGTGCGCTGTTAGTGACACAGTCTTATGTGAACGGTGGCAATTGCAGTGCTGCATTGAGACAGTATCGCCGACTCAGAGGTCTGTGGAAGATTTAATGTCATTAACTGATTTAAAGAAGATGATAACGAAATTCTAATGGTGAGGCACCTGTACGGGAAGAAAGGCGTCCTCTCATGACGGTAGTCATCGACGATGTTGCTGCTGTTCTTACTGACCATGCAGCGTGTGCTACGGATAGTGATAGTGTTCGTGCAGTGTCACGCTAGATGGTCAACAGTACCAAAAGTTTGGGGTCTATTTTACGCCGGTACCCGTAAAAGATCCAGACAGTACAGCAACTGAAACCTCACGATCCACAGCAACAACAGAATGCAGTGAGCAAACGGAACTGCTGAATTTAGGGCACTATTAAGCCGCATGTCGTGCCGAAAAGCTATTGGACTCACCGCATGTGACTGTGTGGCCTGGATTCAACTGCATCTTTAATCCCGGCCCGTTCATCTTTAAAGTGAATACACCAAGATGGGCTGTCAAGTGTACCGTGACAGCTCCGCGGTATGGAGACCAACTCGTACAGCGAGTCACTCCTGTTTTGGAAGGGCGCAACTGTGTGAAAACCACTGTTTTCAAGCAAGACAGTGTGACTCCACGTCGCTCGCTTACTGGAAGATCTGCTTATGTAACCTTTTACGATCGTGCTATCTCCAGAGCTTTTCCAGATACACGACCTGCAAATCACTTCAGCAATGCATGTGACTTTCGGCTCTGGGGATATCTAACAGAAAGCGTTTATCAGGGCCTCATATTGTTTCTGTCTGATCTAAAGGCCAGTATTCAGGAACACATTGCTCTGATTCTATCAGAACTGCAACAAGGAATTGTTGGTCATGTCGTTTTGCAGATGCAGCATCTCGTCTACAAATACGGCGCACTTACTGAACAAACCGTGTAAGCAGCGCTCAATGCTTAAGTCAATATTATGGGTTTCTCACTTATTTGAGCATCTCTGTCCACCTCCCATTCCTAAGTCATTACGTAGGGCAAGAATTCTATACGTCTATTACATTCACAGCGCCAAATTTACACCTGTTTGCCAACATTGGAAGTACGTTTTTGCAGATTGAATCGGTTTCACAGTAACACATTATTATATGTGATACGTGATTCCTTAGTCGTACCAAACTTGCAGAGTATATTTTAAATTCAATAAAAGAGGAAGCAGGATGGAATCATGGTTGGTAGACAATATAATTAAGACACTTTATTGGCATTACGTCTTTAAAAAAATAATTTGAGAATTACAAATTGTGGACGAGCCACTAGATAAAACTTTGCAAATACAATTAGAAACCCAACGTAGTAAGTACTCTAACAAACAATTTCAAATTAAGAAAAGGGGGTTTCTGACAAACTCGAGAACCTTCAACTCCCATATAGGACTTCTCTCAACATAGATATAATGAAACAATTACAGGTAAAGGGTGACTTAATAACACTTGAGCACTAGTGCCAAACTAAGATACCGTTACATAACATGAAGAATCACTTAATAAAAAACTACAACAGAGACACTGATCTTAAAAAAAATAAATCTATAGGTACTCAGACGTGTCAATAAAAAATTACTAGATAAAGCTGCATAAGGAACTCAGCGTATGCTATGCAGTTTAAGGTTTAGCCAGTTGCCAGTGCGTAATATTTAAGAAAACAAGTTCAAATACAAACAGGTTATATGCAAAATATATATCTACCAGCTTAACCCGCATTGACGGAAGGAAGATAAATACTGAACTTTGGAAGGGGATATGTGATCAACTCCGGTAGTGGTCAGGTTCTTAAAAACTGTCAGCCCTAGACGTCGGATGACATTTCACTCCCCGCCAAGGCGCTGGCACAATTAAAAGTTTCAGCCCGAATCACAAAGACATCCAAATAACTCTGAAACATAGAAACACTGGGCAGAACCTTTGACTCACTTGCACATGGACAACTGTATCAATAGAGTGCAGACTTTAAAACAGCAACATAAAATCATTTGATTGTAAGAGACACCAAAAAACTTCTGAGAAAATTTTCAAAATAATGGCCACCATCTACCTAGGCCAATAAAGTCTCCCATAATAATAATAAAGTTTAAAAACTGTGAGTGCGTCGGTGAACAAACGATTACGACGACTTACTCCATATCAGGTACACAAGAGAGCGGGTTCCTCAGCTTTTGCCGCTTCCCTTCAAATTTCCGTCCCCGCGAAATCACCGAACTTGTATCTTCCAGCTGCCAATGTCAGCAAAACGCCCAACCAATTTCACACTACGACCTGTAACGATCATCACAGTCGTTCGGCAGCCGTTGACTCCCCCGCGAATGACACGAGATCTCGAGGGTTCCCGTCGAAAGCTAACAACCAACTCGCTTCGCCTGCGAAACCGCAAGATAAGACACGCGGAAGGCAAAGATAGCTTATCTTAACTACAATCGATCTCAACGATACATGAACAAAATAACACTGTCGCGAGCTCGCCACAGCTCAATATGTACTAAGTTTCACTGCGACACGATAATTGCAGCCCACACTGGACCACCATGAGCAGATGCACTTTCAGTATAATGACCCGGAATCAGCATAACGAGTTTTTGCTTGTCCCCGTCATTGGCATTATGAAGGACGCTCTTGCTGTATGGTGCACACCGTATCTCCAACGCAGGAACCAGCGATACGAAATAAACCTCCCTACCAGCACATATCGCGAACGTGGAACTGTGTTGATCGTCGTCCCTATTTGCATATGCGCTGCGTCCCTCAGTCTCATTTACATGCGCATAAATAAAACTTACATACAAACAGTGGGTTATCTAATTCACAACGAAAATAAATATTTGTTTCGTTATTAATATCTAGAAGGATGCTATTTTCTACTGTCAGAGCATGCAGCTTTCATGACCTCACAAATTTGAAGCGTATGTCCGTCACGCTGGTTACCCCGAACATTACCTCCAGGTGGAAGTATATTGGTAGAAAACGCCAGCTCGCGTCATTTACGGGTGTACTAACCATTCTAATTATAGTGTAATATGTGAATGTATAATATAAATTTCATTCATAAGAAGATGTGTTCAAGCGATTTTTTTAATTTATTTATACGCGAAATTTCGTTGCTGTGTTTGCCTTTACTGTAGTGGCTTTATTTCAGTCACTTTACTTCAGAATTGGTATCAATCGAACTCGAAAACGTCTCCGGGCGAATATTACGTGAAGGAAAGGTCTGACCAAACATAGTAAAACATGTCCTCATCATTTTCGGCAACAGGACATAGAGTGAACATCAGTTTCGTCAGTCAGTATTAAGAAAAGTGCAGGATTACGTACTCAGCCCTTGCATGTCACTCTCTTCTTTTCTTGGTTATTCGAAAGGTATAACAAAAAGAAATTTGGCGAAATGAATGGAATATGCATTAATGAGTTTGATTTCCAGTTGGTGTGCATTTCGCGGAATCATTGTAACATTTTCTATTTAAAACAACAGTAGAGAGCACACGGCAGAAACTAAGAACAGGCTAATATTTTTGGGGCATATAACATGGCGATGCAGACTTCTGTCTGTAACACCATCTCTCCTTATTGTAACTCCATATGCAGGGTGTTACAAAGAGGTACGGCCAAACTTCCAGGAAACATTCCTCACACACTAATAAAGAAAATATGTTATATGGACACGTGTCCGGAAACGCTTAATTTCCAAGTTAGAGCTCATTTTAATTTCGTCAGTAGGTACTGTACTTCCTCGATTCTGATGATCAAATTGTAAATTTTCACAATCAACGTGTGTGGGCTGACGAGAATCCGCACGCAATTGTGCAATCACGTCATCAACACAGATTTTCTGTGAACGTTTGGGCAGGCATTGTTGGTGATGTCTTGAATGGGCCTCATGTTCTTCCTACCTACGCTCAATGTAACACGTTATCATGATTTCATACGGGATACTTTACCTGTGCTGCTAGAACATGTGCCTTTATAAGTACGACACAACATGTGGTTCATACACGATGGAGCTCCTGCACATTTCAGTCGAAGTGTTCGTACGCTTCTCAACAACAGATTCGGTGACCGATAGATTGGTAGAGGCGGACCAATTCCATGGCCTCCACGCTCCCCTGACCTCAACCCTCTTGATTTTCATTTATGGGGGCATTTGAAAGCTCTTGTCTACGCAACCCCGGTACCAAATGTAGAGACTCTTCGTGCTCGTTTTGTGGAGGGCTGTGATACAATACGCCATTCTCCAGGGCTGCATCAGCGCATCAGGAATTCCATGCGACGCAGGGTGCATGCATTTTGCACATTTCCTGTAACAAAGTGTTTGAAGTCACGCTGGTACGTTATTTTGCTGTGTGTTTCCATTCCATGATTAATGTGATTTGAAGAGAAGTAATAAAATGAGCTCTAACATGGAAAGTAAGCGTTTCCGGACACATGTCCACATAACAAATTTTCTTTGTTTGTGTGTGACGAATGTTTCCTGAAAGTTTGGCCGTACCTTTTTGTAACACCCTGTATAGAGCAGGCGACTGCAGCATTCCATTTTTTGTCAAAAACTTAAGGATGTTAGCAAATTAAAACTAAGTGAAAGAATGAACAACGACGTTATAATTACTCTGCTCCAGCTAAGCCATTTACAAAAAATATAGTGCAATGAACTAAGTGCAGCAATAACATTAATGTACGAGGGTTGGAACTTAAATAGTGGCAACTATTTATTCACAACCGATACAAAAGAGTTAGCTGTTTGCACCTGTTATTGACCTTCAGAGTAGTCACCAGGGTCGTGTAGAACCCTTTGCCAGAGATGTGGAAGGCGTAGTATACCGTTAGCAGAGCCTGTTCTGTTGATGGTGCGGAAGGAGCGGTCTAAAGTTATGGAGATTCTCATGTACGTCTGTGATGGAATTCAAATGGTTCAAATAGCTCTTTGCACTATCGGACTTAACATCTGAGGTCATCAGTCCCCTAGACTTAGAACTCCTTAAGCCTATCTAACCAAAGGACATCACACACATCCATTCCCGAGGCAGGACTCGAACCTGCGACCGTAGCAGCCGCGTGGTTCCGGACTGAAGCGCCTAGAACCACTCGGTCACAGCGGCCTTCGTGATGGTGTTATCCTAACGCATTAAGTTCCTCCACGGCAGACCGTCAATGCTCAGTATTATGTTCGTTTTTGGAGCATCACCTGTGACCAGCTTTGCGAAAGAAGTGGCGACACTTTCTGCGCAACCCATGCATCATTTTGCACGACATACAGAGCAAGCTGTGGCTGCTCTGTTCGGTCGATGGGACTGGGAAGTACTGTATCATCCACCATACTCCCCGGACTTAAGTCCTTGTGGCTTTGATTTTATTCCGAAGATGAAAGAGCCACTTCGTGACATTCGCTTCAGAACTGTTCGAGAGATTCGACAGGCAGTAGATCGCTCCATACGCACGATGAACAGGCTCTGCTAACGGTATACTACGCCTTCCACATCGCTGTTAACGGGTTTTACACAACGCTTGTGACTACTTTGTAGGGCAGTAACAGTTGCGAACATGTAACTCTTTTGCATCACTTGTGAATAAATAGTTGCCACTATCTAAGTTCCAACCCTTGTATTTTATAAAATACGGAAATATAATCAAAGTTAGGACACAGAATAGACAGAACGTAGTTCACTCGAAACCATAGCTGCTTACTACTACGGCTTGAAATGAATATTCGTGGGAAGCGGAAGTAATCCGACCGACTACCTGAAAACTTCTACGAAAGGAAACACCAATGAAATAAATCGTTAAGAAACATATAATACAAGCTTTTAAATTCATTACTGTCTACATATGAATGCTGTGAACTGACAATGGTTTTAGCTTCAGATGGAAATATAGGTACTTACTTTTGTAAATATAATTTTTTTTTTAAGTTCAAATGTGTGTGAAATATTATGAGACTTACCTACTAAGGTCATCAGTCCCTAAGCTTACACACTAGTTATCCTAAATTAACCTAAGGACTAACAAACATACCCATGCCCGAGGGAGGACTCGAACCTCCGCCGGGACCAGCCGCACAATCCATGATTGCAGCGCCTGAGACCGCTCGGCTAATCCCGCGCATTCTTTTTTTCGGTGCAATAATTTTACTTTACTTCTTAATTTTTCTTTTCTGGTACTTTGAACTTATCCTCTGAGATGAGAAAAGTAATGGAAAAGCGACACGCGCAAGGGTCCTATATAGATTGCGGCAGCATCGCGTACACAAGGTACAAAAGGGACACCCATTGGCGGTGCCGTCATTTTCATTCAGGTAAGTCATGTGGAACGGTTTCTCACGTGATGATGGCAGCACGACGGGAATTAATGGACTATGAACGAGGAGAACCGGACGCATTGGATATTCCGTTTTGGAAGTCCTTAGGGAATTTAGTATTCCGGGATCCAAAGTGTCAAGAACGTCCCGAGAATATACCTGTTTGAGGCATTACCTCTTAGCATGGACAACGCTGTGGTCGACGGCCTTCACTTAACTACCGGAAGCAGCGGCGTATGCGTAGAATTGGCACTGCTAAAATACAAGCAAAACTGCATCTAATATTCACAGAAATCAACGTGGGACCTACGACGAACTTATCACTTAGGACAGTGTAGCGAGATTTGGTGTTGAAGAGCTATGGCAGTAGACGACCGACGAGAGTGCATTTGTTAACAGTAAGACATCGCCTGCGACGGCCTCTTCTGTGCTCGTGATCATATCGATTAGACCCAAGACGACTGGCAAACACTGATCACGTCAGATGAGTTCTGATTTCACTTAGTAAGAGCTGATGGTAGGTATCGAATGTGGAGCACACCCCAGAAAGTCATATACCCATGTTGTGTACCAGGCACTGCGGAAACTGGTGGTGGCTTCGTAATAGTATAGGCTGTGTTTACATGGAATGGACTGGGTCCTCTGGTCCAACTGAACATATAATTGACTGGAAATGATTGTGTTCGGCTACCTGGAGAGAATATGCAGCTAATCATGGGCTTCATATTCTCATAAAACGATGGAATTTTTATGGATGACAATGCGGCCTGTCACTGGGCCACGATTGTTCGCAATAGGTTTTAAAGAACATTCTGGACAGTTCGCGCGATGGTGTTGGCCACCCAGGTAGCCTGACGTCACTCCCATTGGACATTTGTGGGACATAATCGAGAGGCCGCGGCGTGCGTATAATCCTGCACCGACAACACTTTCGCAATTTTGGACGGCTATAGGAGCAGCAGGGCTGAATATTTCTGCGGCGAACTTCCTACGACTCCTTCAGTCCATACCACGTCGAGCTACTGGGCTACGTCGGAGGAAAAGAGATTCTACGCGATATCGGGAGGTATCCCGTGCCTTTTGTGACCTCAGCGCGAGTCAACTTTATTTGCATTAGAAACAGCTGTAATGGGACACAATGCGGGAGTGTACGTTCGTACAGTAGTGAACTCCCCCTTGTAATCACCCTACTGGATTGCGATATAAGTAACCGTGATCGCATATGCCTAATGAAATCTTACAGTGAGTTAGGCTATCTTTACCCAAGGAAAATAACACCGGTTAACTGGAAGAAAGAGTACAGCAGACCCTTCTGTAGGAAGAATCTATTCTAAACATAATCTATATACTGATGATAATTTTGAAATGGGTGGAATATACTGCAATCGCTCACGGGAAAAGGGTACTACGTTCCATTTGCTATTAAATTACTGATAATAGAAAGAAAACACTGATTAGCTAAAAGCAGATAATAGCATGATTGCCAGCCCGCTAAGGCAATGAATCTCCCTAATCTTGAGAAAGGTACTGGCAAAGAAATTTAAGCAAATAATCACTGGCATGGCTACAGGAGAATGTCACGCTTTTCCACAGCATGATAGTCACAAGAAAATAAATGAATCACAAAGCACTGAGTTTGCCTTCACTTAACCTGCAATACTAAATTTTGAAAGTCAAGTTGATTGGAGTTACTGATTAAATAAATGTAACTAAAACTTCGTTATGTAAACAAAATTACTTTCAGTAACCTCAAGGCAACGTAATGGAAAATTTAGAAAAGAACAAGCAATATACTTTTGAGTATTGAAAGACTGAATAGAACTCCCCTTAAGCAAATGAGCAACTGATTTTTGTTTTAATATAACAACAATAAAATACATACCAAGCCAGCAGAAGTCACTCGCTGATATAACTACAGAATAAATGAAATTGTCCACTCTTAATTTGTGCTCTATATTTAGTTATTAATTTTGCGAGTGAAATTTTACGTTACTTTAAGCGAATGTCGTTAATACTCAAAATTATAATTAGCTAAGCCTCTTTTATGCAAAGCGAGAATGAACAGTTACTGATGCAGAAAATTTAGACATAAACTGATCATTAGTAATCACACAAAACTGTCTATAAATAGCAAATCAATCTCAAGGACATCTTATATTTCTGTCACGATGGATAACTCAACACTTACCAGTATTCACACACATGAAATTTATACACTATGTGATCTAAAGTATCCAGACACCAGGCTGAAAATGACTTACAAGTTCGTGGCGCCCTCCATCGGTAATGCTGGAATTCAGTATGGTGTCGGTCCACCCTGAGCGTTGATGACAGCTTCCACTCTCGCAGGCATACATTCAATCAGGTGCTGGAAGGTTTCTTGTGAAACAGCAGCCTATTCTTCACGGAGTTATGCACTGAGGAGAGGTATCGATGTCGATCGGTGAAATCTGCCACGACGTCGGCGTTTCAAAACATCCCAAAGGTGTTCTATAGGATCGAGGTGAGGACTCTGTACAGGCAATTCCATTACAGGGATGTTATTGTCTTGTAACCACTCCGCCACAGGCAGTGCATTATGAACAGGTGCTCAATCGTTTTGAAAGATGCAGTCGCCAACCCCGAATTGCTCTTCTATAGTGGGAAGGAAGAAGGTGCTTACAACATCAGTGTAGGCTTGTGAAATAAGGGGTGCAAGTCCCCTCCATGAATAACACGACCACACCATAACACAACCGCTTCCGAAATTTAACGTTGGCACTAAACACGCCGGTAGATGACGTTCATACCCACACTCTGATTGTTTACCGCTATTCTTCACTCCACACAACGTTTTTCCACTGTTCAATCGTACAATGTTTATGCTCCTTACACCAAGCGAGGCGTCCCATTGCACTTACAAGTGTGATGTGTGGCTTATGAGCAGCCGCTCGACCATGAAATCTTAGTTTTCTCACCTAACCGCCTGTCATACTACTTGCAATGGATCCTGATGCAGTTTGGGATTCCCGTGTGATGGTCTGGATAGATGTCTCCCTATTACACATTACGACCCTCTTTAACTGTCGGCGGTCTCTGTCAATCAACAGACGAGGTCGACCTGCATGCTTTTGTGCTGTACGTGTCCCTTCTCGTTTCCACTTCACTATCACTTCGGAAACAGTGGACCTAGGTATGTTTAGGAGCGTGGAAATCTTGGGTACAGACGTATGACACAAGTGACACCCAGTCACCTGACCACGTTCGAAGTCTATGAGTTCTGCGGAGCGCCCCATTCTGCTTTCTCACGATTTCTAATGACTACTGAGTTTGCTGATACGGAGTACGTTGCAGTAGGTGGCAGCACAATGCATCTAATAAGAAAAAGTAGGTTTTTTGGGATGTCTGGATAGTGTACATTGTCTGACTGCATCGGTATTTACTTACATAGTACATGGCATAAAAGAATTTTTACAACATATTCTTTACAAAATGACGAATGATACATATACCAGATTGACATTTATGCACTTTGGTCATGGATTTGGTTTTGCTTTCGTCACATTTGCTTTCAGAACATCAACTATTTAAGCTAAATTTCTCGCTTTACTTTTTGCAAAGTCGTTAATGAAATTAAGGATCATCGTAACTACGACCAATATCGAAAAAAAATAGATACATTATCGAGCTGTGACATGAAACTACGTGATGACTGGGTGTTGTGTTCTGTCCTTAGGTTAGTTAGGTTTAAGTAGTTCTAAGTTCTAGGGGACTCATGACCATAGATGTTAAGTCCCATAATACTCAGAGCAATTTTTGAACATGAAACTATCAAATACGAAATAAATAAATTTTATCAATTTTCTGCGCCATTAGCTTACTTACAATATAAGAAGGGGTACTGCTACACTAGTGTAGGTACTGTGCAATTGCGAAATAAGTAGTTTTTAGTATTTCACAGGAAAAGAGAACCTCCACCGAAAAACTAATTCCAGGAGTCGATGTAGGTTCACCTCATATACGTACAGTATTTCTCATAGTGTAGTGAGCTTCTATTGTTTACAGCAAGAAAATTAGCAGTCTCATTTGTCACGTACTGCTGTCAGCAGCTTCGTGGGAACTGCGCTTTCCTTCCCCGTATGGTCTTTTGTTTTACTACTGCTCACTATATATTACAGAACATCAAACAGTTATTTGTTTACGGATAAGTCCAACATCTAAAACGCACGCTTCATAAGATAAACAAACCGTATCCGCTCGTCTTTGGCTTCAGACACAGTTGTTTACTCGGTTTCAGTAAGGTCAACTTCGCGCATGTGCACTACGTTTTTGCGCAAGGATTGCAGCTGACTTTCCATTCTGCATACTGTCTTCTATGCTTATTTGTTTTTTGGCCATTCTCGAACTCGACCGTGCCGTATGTTGAGTCAGATTTTAGCGAGCTTCTTTCCGGTCTTGCGTAGTTGAAAGGACGAATAAGGTAAATAAATAACTGCTTGAAAACAGTATACGCAGCTACGAAAGTACCAGGTTAATAGCCATACGCTATCATGTTAAACTATTGAGTTATACTGAGCCATGTACTGTACTGACTTCTGTGAAGTTCAATTGATGTAATTGTGTGTTGTCGTAACTGAGTTACACTATCTGGTTACTAAGCAGCTCACTTTAACAAACTCTACGATTGTAATACAAATAGCGTAAAACAATCGAACTGATATTTCCGTCATCTCAGCATGTTGTTGTTGTTGTGGTCTTCAGTCCTCAGACTGGTTTGATGCAGCTCTCCATGCTACTCTATCCTGTGCAAGCTTCTTCATCTCCCAGTACCTACTGCAACCTACATCCTTCTGAATCTGCTTGGTGTATTCATCTCTTGGTCTCCGTCTACGATTTTTACCCTCCACGCTGCCCTCCAATACTAAATTGGTGATCCCTTGATGCCTCAGAACATGACCTGCCAACCGATCCCTTCTTCTAGTAAAGTTGTGCCACAAAATGCTCTTCTCCCCAATTCTGTTCAATACCGCCTCGTTAGTTATGTAATCTACCCATCTAATCTTCAGTATTCTTCTGTAGCACCACAATTCGAAAGCTCCTATTCTCTTCTTGATCAAACTATCTATCGTCCATGTTTCACTTCCATACATGCCTGCACTCCATACAAATATTTTCAGAAAAGACTTCCTGACAAATCTATACTCGCTGTTAACAAATTTCTCTTCTTCAGAAACGCTTTCCTTATCATTGCCAGTCTACATTTTATATCCTCTCTACTTCGACACCCATCATCAGTTATTTTGCTCCCCAAACAGCAAAACTCCTTTACTAATTTAAGTGTGTCATTTTCTAATCTAATTCCCTCAGCATCACCCGACTTAATTCGACTACATTCCATTATCCTCGTTTTGCTTTTGTCGATGTTCATCTTATATCCTCCTTCCAAGACACTATCCATTACGTTCAACTGCTCGTCCAAGTCCTTTGCTGTCTGTGACAGAATTACAATGTCATCGGCGAACCTCAAAGCTTTTATTTCTTCTCCATGGATTTTAATACCTACTCCGAATTTTTCTTTTGTTTCCTTCACTGATTGCTCAATATACAGATTGAATAATATCGGGGAGAGGCTACAACCCTGTCTCATTCTCTTCCCAACCACTGCTTCCCTTTCATGTCCTTCGACTCTTATAACTGCCATCTGGTTTCTGTACATCTACATCTACATCTACATCTACATCTACATCTACATTTATACTCCGCAAGCCACCCAACGGTGTGTGGCGGAGGGCACTTTACGTGCCACTGTCATTATCTCCCTTTCCTGTTCCAGTCGCGTATGGTTCGCGGGAAGAACGACTGTCTGAAAGCCTCTGTGCGCGCTCTAATCTCTCTAATTTTACATTCGTGATCTCCTCGGGAGGTATAAGTAGGGGGAAGCAATATATTCGATACCTCATCCAGAAACGCACCCTCTCGAAACCTGGCGAGCAAGCTACACCGCGATGCAGAGCGCCTCTCTTGCAGAGTCTGCCACTTGAGTTTGTTAAACATCTCCGTAACGCTATCACGGTTATCAAATAACCCTGTGACGAAACGCGCCGCTCTTCTTTGGATCTTCTCTATCTCCTCCGTCAACCCGATCTGGTACGGATCCCACACTGATGAGCAATACTCAAGTATAGGTCGAACGAGTGTTTTGTAAGCCACCTCCTTTGTTGATGGACTACATTTTCTAAGGACTCTCCCAATGAATCTCAACCTGGTACCCGCCTTACCAACAATTAATTTTATATGATCATTCCACTTCAAATCGTTCCGCACGCATACTCCCAGATATTTTACAGAAGTAACTGCTACCAGTGTTTGTTCCGCTATCATATAATCATACAATAAAGGATCCTTCTTTCTATGTATTCGCAATACATTACATTTGTCTATGTTAAGGGTCAGTTGCCACTCCCTGCACCAAGTGCCTATCCGCTGCAGATCTTCCTGCATTTCGCTACAATTTTCTAATGCTGCAACTTCTCTGTATACTACAGCATCATCCGCGAAAAGCCGCATGGAACTTCCGACACTATCTACTAGGTCATTTATATATATTGTGAAAAGCAATGGTCCCATAACACTCCCCTGTGGCACGCCAGAGGTTACTTTAACGTCTGTAGATGTCTCTCCATTGAGAACAACATGCTGTGTTCTGTTTGCTAAAAACTCTTCAATCCAGCCACACAGCTGGTCTGATATTCCGTAGGCTCTTACTTTGTTTATCAGACGACAGTGCGGAACTGTATCGAACGCCTTCCGGAAGTCAAGGAAAATGGCATCTACCTGGGAGCCTGTATCTAATATTTTCTGGGTTTCATGAACAAATAATGCGAGTTGGGTTTCACACGATCGCTGTTTCCGGAATCCATGTTGATTCCTACATAGTAGATTCTGAGTTTCCAAAAACGACATGATACTCGAGCAAAAGACATGTTCTAAAATTCTACAACAGATCGACGTCAGAGAGATAGGTCTATAGTTTTGCGCATCTGCTCGACGACCCTTCTTGAAGACTGGGACTACCTGTGCTCTTTTCCAATCATTTGGAACCTTCTGTTCCTCTAGAGACTTGCGGTACACGGCTGTTAGAAGGGGGGCAAGTTCTTTCGCGTACTCTGTGTAGAATCGAATTGGTATCCCGTCAGGTCGAATTGGTATCCCGTAAATAGGCTTTCACTCCCTGTATTTTACCCCTGCCACCTTCAGAATTTGAAAGAGAGTATTGCAGTCAACATTGTCAAAAGCTTTCTCTAAGGCTACAAATGCTAGAAACGTAGGTTTGCCTTTCCTTAGTCTAGCTTCTAAGATAAGGGTGAGTATTGCCTCACGTGTTCCAATATTTCTACGGAATCCAAACTGATCTTCCCCGAGGTCGGCTTCTACCAGTTTTTCCATTCGTCTGTAAAGAATTCGCGTTAGTATTTTGTAGCCGTGACTTATTAAACTGATAGTTTGGTAATTTTCACATTTGTCAACACCTGCTTTCTTTGGGATTGGAATTATTATATTCTTCTTGAAGTCTGAAGGTATTTGGCCTGTCTCATACATCTTGCTCACCAGATGGTAGTGGTTTGTCAGGACTGGCTCTCCCAAGGCCGTCAGTAGTTCTAATGGAATATTGTCTACTCCTGGGGCCTTGTTTCGACTTAGATCTTTCAGCGCTCTGTCAAACTCTTCACGCAGTGTCGTATCTCCCATTTCATCTTCATCTACTTACTCTTCCATTTCCATAATATTGTCCTCAAGTACATCGCCCTTGAATAGACCCTCTATATACTCCTTCCAACTTTCTGCTTTCCCTTCTTTGCTTAGAACTTGGTTTCCATCTGAGCTCTTTATATCATACAAGTGGTTCTCGTTTCTCCAAAGGTCTCTTTAATTTTCCTGTAGGCAGTATCTGTCTTACCCTAGTGAGATAAGCCTCTACATCCTTACATTTGTCCTGTAGCCAGAATTGATTAGCCATTTTGCACTTCCTGTCGGTCTCATTTTTGAGACGTTTGTATTCCTTTTTGTCTGCTTCATTTACGGCCTTTTTATATTCTCTCATCAATTAAATTCAATATTGCTTCTGTTACCCAAGGATTTCTACTGGCCCTCGTCTTTTTACCTACTTGATCCTCTGCTGCCTTCACTACTTCATCCCTCAGAGCTACCCATTCTTCTTCTACTGTATGTCTTTCCTCCATTTCTGTCAATTGTTCCCTTATGCTCACCCTGAAACTCTGTACAACCTCTGGTTTAGTCAGTTTATCCAGGTTCCATCTCCTTAAATTCCCACCTTTTTGCAGTTTCTTCAGTTTTAATCTATAGTTCATAACCAATAGATTGTGATCAGAGTCGACATCTGGCTCTGGAAATATCTTACAATTTCAAACCTGGTTCCTAAATCTCTGTCTTACCATTATATAATCTATCTGGAACCTATCAGTATCTCCAGACTTGTTCCATGTATACAACCTTTTTTGATTCTTGAACCAAGTCTTAGCTATGATTAAGTTGTGCTCTGTGCAAAATTCTACCAGGCGGCTTCCTCTTTCATTTCGTACCCCTAATCCATATTCACCTACTACGTTTCCTTCTCTCCCTTTTCCTACTGCCTAATTCCAGTCACCCATGACTATTAAATTTTCGTCTCTCTTCACTATCTGATTAATTTCTTTTATTTCATCATACATTTCTTCGATTTCTTCGTCATCTGCAGAGCTAGTTTGCATATAAACTTGTACTACTGTAGTAGACGTGGGCTTCGTGTCTGTCTTGGCCACAATAATGAGTTCAGTGTGCTATTTGTAGTAGCTATTTTTTATTCATTATTAAACCTACTCCAGCATTACCCCTATTTGATTTTGTATTTATAACTCTGTATTCGCCTGACGAAAAGTCTTGTTCCTCCTGCCATCGAACTTCACTAATTCCCACTATATCTAACTTTAACCTATCCATTTCCCTTTTTACATTTTCTAACCTACCTGCCCGATTAAGGTATCTGACATTCTACGCTTCGATCCGTAGAACGCCAGTTTTTTTTTCTCCTGATAACGACATCCTCATGAGTAGTCGCCGCCCGGAGATCCGAATGGGGGACTATTTTACCCCCGGAATATTTTACCCAAGAGAACTCCATCATCATTTAACCATACAGTAAAGCTGCATCTCAGCATATATGTAAAGAAATAGTTCTACAGCCCTGACGTTTCTACAAAAAACACATGGATAAGGGTCCTTGCGAAATACACCGAAGGAAAATCGTGAGACTGGCAATAGTAGCATCACTAAGACGATGCCAATGAAGTTTGCTTGAAACACACGCTTCAACGATCGCGAGCGTTATTTTCCTTTACGACTGGACTTGGTTAGTTGAAGCTAGTGAAGAAAACCTTTAAGGCGAACTGGGTTATGTACTTGGGCTACGATAAACTGGATGTTTCATATGTGACATTCCGGAAAGACTGGGGAGGGATGCAGCCGCTGTAGATGATTACTGCCAGCGGTGGTAACGAGAATATACAGTATAGCCGCAAGAAGGCCGCACTCTGAACGGCCACGTGGCACTACTGAGGGGGAAGACCACATTGCTTGCCGTATGGCTTTGGCGCATTGTACGGCAACGACCGCCGCAATTTGAAGAAGCAGTTGACACATCGAACCCAGCAGCGTACATTCCACTGACCCCAGATCACCGCCATTTTCAAGGTTCAGCAGTGTCAACTGAGATGTCATCAGAGGGCGGAGTGGAGGTCTGTTGTGTTTCCTGATGGACGCTGCTTCTGCCTCGGTGCCAGTAATGGCAGTGTGTGAGTTAGAAGAAGGTCTGTTGAGGACATGCAGCCAACCTCTCTGCGTGCCAGAGTCACAATCACCAGATCTGTGTCCAGTCGAGAAGATATGGGGCATCTTCTGACGACTACTCCTCTGTCATCCATAGATCACTCTCCGTTTCGTCTACCAGACGTATCTGCTGCCAGTGTATACGATTTCGTATATGTTCAAAACTAGGATGGATCAAATAGAATTTTAAGAGCAAATGTTTTCGCAGAGACATCATCCTAACCCAAAAGGTGTAACTTTTATGACATGTGTCTATCGACGTTAGTTTGGCCTACCATGGAATCTGAGCAATCAGCTATTCACAGGAGAATAATTGTTTCCATGGGTGATGTACCGATTAGCTGGCGAACCAACCTCAGGCTTATGTGTTACGAGAAACACAAAGTCGGCTTATACTTCAAAATTCCTTCAAGAGTAGAAAAAAAATGGTTCACATGGCTGTGAGCACTATGGGACTTAACATCTGAGGTCATCAGTCCCCTAGAACTTAGAACTACTTAAACCTAAATAACCTAAAGATATCACACACATCCATGCCCGAGGCAGGATTCGAACCTGCGACCGTAGCGGTCTCCACATCGGCCGTCTTCAAAGGTAGACTTTTAGAAGAAACAGTACCTACTTTTGGCCTGAAGGTGCAAAGAAAGGGCTCCCTGCTCTTCCCAATAGAGTTGCGCAGGTTATAGTGATTGCTTCATTGATCCTGGCTGCAACACGACATGATTACATCCTGAGGCGTAACAAAGCTCAGCCAAAGATGATTAGTATTGTGGGCATACAGAGTGTTTCACAATTCATTTGACTTACGTCTAGAGGTTGTAAAGGGTGCTTTGTTGCTCAAGTTTTATACAAGAAACCATGTCCAGAAACGTCATCCAACGGCACAACAGAGCGTCAATGTTATGGGCGGCAGCGTCTGTAAATATATGTATATACGGGATGAGTCCTGTATTGGAAGTGAACGATTCGAAATTTATAAGCCAAAACCGTTCTGATACCTCTGACAGTGGTACTGGTACTATTGGTGCTGGTACTGTTGACGCAAATACTAGAGGGTAGGATCAAAACAAGGAAAAATGTCCAGTAGAGATGGGCTCCAAAACTCATACCTGAGGAGCTATGAGTACTCTTTACGTTTTAGGGCCCATGTTTACTACACTTTTTTTTTCTTGTTTTGGCCCATTCTACCACCGCTGAAAATTGCCTATCCTGCAGTCTTAGCTAAAACAGTCCCCGTAATTGTGATGTGTCAACGGTTATCAGAATTGTTTCCACTTATAACTTTCAACACGTCCTTTTCCGGTACAAGGACCATTACCTCGGATTGATACACTTGCCCTTGTCCATCATTGTAGAAAGATTGTAACACCATCACGGAATCACCCAGTATATACTGTACATGCATCTACAGGTGCCCGCGCCCTTATATTTGACGCGCTGTAGGGTCGTTGGATGGCGTTCTCAGACATGGCTTCTTGTGTAAACCCCGATCTAATCAGTCCTCTCTACAGCCTCTAGAAGTATGTAACATGAACTCCGAAACATCTTGTGTATTGTAAATGCCAAATAAATTTAGTAAATGGTTTGGCAATCTCCATCTACCACCCGAAAGCATGTCTGATATAATCGAGAGGTGATGATTACGTATCTCTGTGGCTGCCCAGGACTCGAAGTCGGATACGTTGCCTGACGCGGGCAACTGCTCTACTGACTGTGCTGTGCAGGAACACTTCGCAATATGCCAACTATACTTCCGCGAGTACCTCTTATCTACTAGCTTCCAGCGTCCACATAACTTCTCCTGTGACGGCCGTTGTGGCCGAGTGGTTCTGGGCGCTTCAGTCCGGAACCACGCGTTTGCTACAGTCGCAGGTTCGAATCCTGCCTCGGGCATGGATGTGTATGGAGGCCTTAGGTTAGTTAGGTTTAAGTAGTTCTATGTATACGGGACTGATGATCTCAGATGTTAACTCCCATAGTGCTTAGAACCATTTGAATCATTTTTTGAACTTCTCCTGAATGCAGTGTCACACTAAGCCCCAGGCTGGCCGGCGAGCGGACACTCAGCCGGCGGAAATCGACTGTTTCCCCCAGGCACCAAAAAGTGAGGGAGGCGGTTAGTCGTCTGACGGCATGGTGTCTGGGTGTAAGTGGCTCCAAAGATGGCAGCGTTTTGCAAAACGACAGATTATGGCAGCTTACAAATACTTATAAACACAATAGTAATCCACCATTTTCATCGTAGAGCAAAATCTATTACAGGATCATACTGACGTCACTAATGTTCATGTATTCATACGTTGATATTATGGATAGAAGGTGAAAGACGTGTATATTTCTATTGTGTATTGTCAAATCCCAATTTATGAAAGATTTTTATATCTTATTAATAGGATTAAGTAGGAATAATTAATATTTGTCATGTTGGAAATAATTGTGGTAGCAGGGAATGTCTGCACCAAAGTATTGTTGGTAAAAGAGACCGCAAATTGATATAATTTTTTAAAAGGGCGGGAGAGACCGCGTATGGATATATTTTAAGAAAAGAGCGGGAAAGACCTATATTTTAAGAAAAGAGCGGGAAAGACCGCGCATTGACACATTTTGTAGTGGTAGCAGGGATTGTCTGCACCAGAAAGCATTGTTGGCTGGAGAGACCCCACCTTAGCGTTCGTAGGAAGTCATTAGCAAGCGAGATGTGAAGCGAGTTGGTAGCAGGTCTGAAGCGAGAGGTTGAGAGGAGTAGTGTGCCTGCCAGCCATTAGCTATGATTTACAAGATGTTATAAGCGGATGTATAGAGACATCAACTAACTATTATCATGAGAGGAACTAATATTGAATTATTTTCTTTGCGAAACTCAAGCCAACTGAAGGTATGTTTGCGCAATGCTAGTTGTAACATTATTGTAAAAAGTAAGTCCCATTTGAACGTTTGTAAAATCATTTCATAACGAACAGTAAATATTTGAAGCGTTTTCAGAATATAATTAATTTTTGCCAGCAATGTTGCATTACTAATTATAATCCATCCCAAAAACCATCAACATAAAACTTTGCAAAAATTTTATTGTCGTCAAGAAAAAGTTTAACTATGAATTACGTAACTTCAGTCAAATTAATTAAAGAATAACGTCAGCTTTGCTATTAAAGAATACCGTCAACTTTGGTAATAAATACAGCCACTTATTATGAAATCCCACCAGCAGCTAATAGAGTATAGTAAAACAGAGTAAGTATATTCATGTCGCAGTTCGATGTAGCAGTCAGATGGCGATCCAGTAACAGTAAAAAAGGTAAGGAACAATTTTGGGTTTTCTCAGGTAACGAGTGAGGGCCACACGACGACGACACATTCTATGTTTCGTCGAAATAATCCGAAAATCACTTTTAAAAAACAGCAATTAAATTTGTATGAGAAGATTGAGAAAGAGACTAAATTTCAAAGGGAAGATTTCATTTGTTATTATTAAGCAAGAGATAGAAATCCTAAGGAAAGGATCATAGTTTATTGTAAAGGGGAAGGTTATCATTAACAAAAGAGGTATAGAGGAGAGGGGAAGGTTTCAAAGGAATACTACAGATGTTAGGTGGTCACAGTAAATGTATAGTCTTACTGTACTACATGATAGCTCGGGACTCCAGCTATAATCACTGAAAGCTGCATATGTATACATATTTTATTTATTGAATTACTACGTATATTGCATAGTTTTAATCATTCAAACGTGTCAGATTGTCGTAATCTACACAGTTACACAACAAATGAACACAGAATGGCAGTCCTTATATCTACTTTTATTTATCCATGTAACATGTGTCCCCCTTTACTTATTCACGTAATGTATGTCTACGTGATTATTTGATTTCTGATTTCTTTAATTAAAGAAGTTGAATTGGCAAGTATTAGAAAGCGCAAACTATAAAAGTGGTAAATTGCTTTAAAATTTGATAGCACCATTAAACAGAATATAAAAAGACGCATCTATTGAGAAGGAAATTTTTATTATTCTACATGTTTTAACAATACTTTCATTGTCTCCTGTCAAAAGCACATATGCACAAAATACATGTTTTCATTCATTACAATTAAAATTTCATATATACACCAACCAGTGACATTAATATGACAATCGACTATGCGTCAACGTCAACGTGAAATAACCACTCACTCACAATAGACGACACCACAGACGGTGGAGGGTACATAAATCTTGGGGGAAGCGGAAGACAGTGCAGTCGTTGCCGCTATGCGATTTATCTTACGTCGAAAAGGGCACGATGACTGGCTTATGGAGAAAGAGTGGAAGTGTTGTATCCTGTCTACTAGTCGAATATGGGGTGCCTCGGAAACAAATGTGTCGGAAGCTAATGGCGACAGACAAAATAGGACATTTCTTCAATATAGGCAATGCTGCATAGTTGAAGTGTAATGACCAGTCTTGATGCTATTGTTGTACTCGATGCTGTAGAATTAGGCACGGCTAATCTGGTGCAGCGCTTACGTTCTCTTCACGTAGAGGGCGCTGCTGTCGCGTTCTCGTCCTAGAGAGGGGTCGGTCCGCGTGCCCTTGACTGACGTTTTCTCACAGCCCTCTCTGCTCTAACGTTCCCGACCGGCGTGCCGGCGCCTGCCTTTACGAAGGAACAGAACGCGTTCCCGAAATGGCTAGGTTTGTAAAGAGCAATATATCTGGCCTCCAAAAGGACATGACAATCGGCTTTTGGGCCAAGAGTACAAGCATTTCCGAAGCTGCTAGGTTCGTAAAGAGCGATACGTCTGGCATACAAAAGGGTATGATCTTTGGTTTCTGGGTCAATAGCTGAAACACTCCCGAAACGACTAAGTTTGTATTCGCGTGTTGCAGTGATTAAACTATACCGTACATGACACAATGGCACTATCCAAAGCCGGCGCCGCGGCAGTTGGTGTGCACCAGAGGCCATCGATGACAGTGTGGAACGACGGCTGCGGAGATGTGTAGGGGCGAATAGACATTCAGTTGTTGAGCACCTGGCCGCACAGATGAATGAGTGGGCCACTCAACAACTGTTTCGCGAACGTATGGGCCTCCGCAGCAGGCAGCCCGTTCAGGCATCCATGCTGACTGCTGATAATCGGCGACGAGGCTGGAATTTGCACACCGATATCGCATCTGGATATCCACTGAGTAGCGACAGAGGGCCGTTTCAGTCGAATCTCATTTTACGTTCTGTCGGACAGATGGCAGTTCTCGTGAACAGCCTGAACCGTCTGAAAACAAACACCAGGCAGACGGGTCCAGGCTGGAAAAGGGTGCGTTATGATCTAGGAAATGTTTTCGTGTTATTATCTGGATGATGACGTAATTCTGGAGGCAGAATGGAAAAACATAAGAGCGCATCTATACTTGGGTCCGTGTCCATCCCTATATGCATTTTTGTTTTTTCTCGGGACGATGTCATCTACCAGAGGGACAGTACAACGTGCTACACAGCTCTCCGTGTACGTAGGTGACTCAAAGAGAAACGGAATGAGTTTCCCGTATTCTACTGGCCACCAAACTCTTCACATTTAAAACAAATCGCGACACTGCTGAATTATCTCTATCGGACAGTACACTTCATGGATCCTCAACCGAGAAACAGCCGAGATGGCCATGGATCTGGAGTCGCCACGACTCTACATCCCTGTCACTATCATCCAGAACCTCATAGACTCTCTTTCTGCAAGTCTCGCAGCGGTAGTCACTGCAAAAGGAAGTTACTCTGGCTTTTGACAGGTGGTCACGTTGATATGACTGGGCAGTGTAGACTTGTGTTTGGCCAGATGGGTACCGGCAGAGAAAGAGCTTTTATTTAAACCCTATGACAATTTCGAACTTATTTAATTTTCAAAATTGCAGTCCCTTTGTTGTTTACGTTAAGTATGTTATGTAATTTGGAGGGGTGACTGAAGCCTTAAAATCCGGAACGAGCAGTTGTTCCACGCCATTCCGAGTCGAGTGGACAGTCTGTCGAGATAAATATGCAGGTAATGTGTTCGGAGAGCTGATATTAAGGCTGCAGATTCATAAAGAGATAGACTTATAGTGGCTAACGGCTGCAGGAGCACTACAATTAATTATTACTTAAAAACAATCTGAGCCAAAAGGAACTTAGCCTGTGACAGTTCGTTAGAACTTCAGTATTTCGGGCTTGACAGACGATGCGCCATTTTGAACTGAAGTTTATTTCAGTTGCATATTGCCGTTAATAGATTTCGCGAGTTTTCAGATATTCATCACCATAAAGGAATTCAAGTATGTATGAGCTTGGAAATATTTTGTGTTTGGTGTAACGGTATAGCATTTTCTGTTTTTGTGGAACAGTGATACTTACCTGGTATTTGGGCAATCTGATAACGTTGTAATTACACTCTTCATCAAGCTTAAATGCAGCTGTGAATTATTATTATTTTTCTTGATGTGTAAATCAATTTTTGTAGGACTATCAATCTTTAAAAAATCTTCTGTCTCACTGACTTAAGAAATCAGTACACTCCATGTAAACCCAGTTATCTAGTGGAATACAACACCTTTTTCTTATTAGTGTTACAGTGTCTCAGTGAAACGTTTTCAGTTAAAAATTAGTGTTACATGCCTATGCTCGGACAATTACACAAAAGAATAACGTGTTAGAACTATTTCTGCAGCGATTGTAACTGTTGGACTTGAAAGCAGACATGTACGGCTCAACGCAGTGACTACATTGAACCACAATTCTAAATAGAGCTGTTCATTACTAGATGCATTTACTTCTGAATCCCGTCTCAGATATTTATTTAGTAAAAACTGTTAGTACTGGTAAGCTGCAATGGCTGAGTAGGTACAGCACTTGTCTACGAAAATAAACTATCCAGTCTTGCCTCTTGGGCACACAGATTTAATCTGCTATGATATTTCAGTCAGTGCACACTCCACTGCCGGCCTTTGTGGCCGAGCGGTTCTGGGCGCTTCAGTCTGGAACCGCGCGATCGCTACGGTTCCAGGTGCGAATCCTGCCACGGGCATGGATGTGTGTGATGTCCTTAGGTTAGTTAGGTTTAAGTACTTCTAAGTTCTAGGGGATTGATGACATCAGACGTTAAGTCCCATAGCGCTCAAGCGCTCAGAGCCATTTGAACCATTTCAACCACACTCCACTACAACTCAAACGTTCTTTTTGTAGACTAACCTAAAGCCCACAAGGGATATGACTCGAAGTACATCAGACACAACAATTAATTTCCCTTGCTGCTCATGGGCCGATCTCGGCCTCACTGTTCGCTAGTTAAAATTTAGTGTTATGGGCCTATGGCCAGCACGAATAACTGAAAGAAACGCATAAAAGCTGTACTTATTTCCTGGACTTTACTGGTCACAGAAGTTGTTTTAGTTCCTATTTAAATAATCTTCGTCGGGAATGTACACTGCTAACAATCACATTGACCTGAACGAGAAAGCTGTTCCAATAATTCCTCTTTAACAAACACATAATTTGGTGTTCCGGCATCTCTAGCTACAAATATTCAGTTACATGAGATCATCCATTTATAGTTACACTTCGTTCTTCATATTTCCTGCAGTGTAGCCTATGTTTTTTTTTTGGTATTCAGCAATTTTGTCTGTTTTTAGTGGTGGTTTCCGCATTGACACAACTATATCAACTGTCTTGGAAACCAGACCGAGCGAGGTCGTTCAGTGGTCAGCTCACTGGACCCGCATTCGGGAGGACGGTGGTTCGAACCCGCGCCCGGCCATCCTGATTTAGGTTTTCCGTGATTCGCTAAATCGGTTCAGGTGAATGCCGGAATGGTTCCTTTGGATGGGCACAGCCGACCTCCTTCACCGTCTTTCCCTAATCCAATGCGACCCATGACTTCGCTGTTTGGTCCCCTCCCCCAAACCAACCAATCAACTAACCAACCACACGTGTGACACAGGTTTATAGGAACCGTTGACCTAGGTTTCTATAATTATATAATTCATACTTCGAAAGGAGATATAGCGCTGTTACATGTCGTGGTGTAAGCGTATGTTAAAATAAAGCCATTTGGCTCGTCAAACAAAATTTCATTACCAAAACAATAAAATAATAATTCATGGGAATCAAATAAGAAGAGCATGATCTTCCCGGATGAAACATAGTTAGAAAGCTCACACAGAAGCTATCTGAATAAACGTCAGCATTTCCATTCATGTCGCACGACTCCTTCTAGGTTTTGCGACTTTTTTCAGTGTATAATGTCGTCGCCTATGTGCGGCAGCACTGACCACGGCAGAGTATCTGCGGTTGTCTCTCCGGCAGGCGCAGTTCGAAACAATGTTGAAGTAGTCCATGTACAGATGGCCCTACGTCAGCGTAACAGATGAGAATCAGATTTTAAAATAAGGGCTGCGCCACTCGTACACAGCTTTAGGAAAGAATGGTGTTGTGGATGTTTGTTGTTTTTGGAGTGTGCAAGATATAACACTGACATGACCCGAAGTATGTCTCCGTGTTCAGTAAAACGTGCACTTAATTACTTAGTTTATTTTCACTTTTGGCCTATTTTAACGTAACCTGACGTGTATTACATTTTTCTTTGTGTATTTCCGACCCTAAGACTTTGATGAAGAATTTGTACGAGTATGGAGATTTCAATGCGCTATTGCAGAGTATATAGTCAGAACCGCGTCAGCGAACGAAACAAGACAGAAAAGGTCGTATATCATCAGATTCGTTTAGCAACTAAAACGCTCTTCGTGGATTGAACTGAGGTATAAGGGCCCGAGAGTACAGAATTAAAAATATTAAATTTACTACCACCACTATATTAGTCATACCTGAAATATAGCGCTGAAAAAAATGTTTCATCCTCAAGGAAAAGGTCAAAGTTAGGTGACACGTCGTTCATCGTTGTAGGAGTATACGGTAACAAATTCAAACCAAATGAAACACACATGGCTCAGTAAAGGGTGCCCGATGCATCACTTCAATACACAGCGATAACAGTGCCCCTGGTAGCAACATATGTGTGTATTCTCGCATGCAAACGGTCATTAAGATGCATAATGGCATCATGTGATATTTTGTCCCAAACATTTTCTTCCTTTGGTTGCTATTCGGTAACGGTTGTTCTACGCTCTGGAGAACGTTTAAGGAAGAGAGCTTGTGATCTTGCTGGCAGGGCAGTTGTAAACCAGAAATATTGTAGCAGCAGCCAGGAGGGTAAAAGCATTGTCCTGTTGGACAAGCCCACCTCCGTCCTGTCGAAGAAGTAGCAGTAGCACGGAGAAAACAGCTGTGCAGTGAACTGTGTACCGGTTAGTGTACGCTGCAGAAACACCAAATGTGACCACGAGTTGTAAATTATGCTCTCCTTTCCACCGTGAACCAAAGATGCTACGTATGTGTCATGGGTAAATACGCTATGGAACAGGCAGCTCAACAGGTCTACCCCATACACGTGTACATTTATCACCCATGTACAGATAGAATCTTACCCCGTCAATGAAGACGATAGAGGGCCATTATACTTTCTAGTCAATTCACGAAACTAGATTATCGATGCGTGTCAATGTCGTGGTTGGTAGCCTTGCCATACACACATGTGCTGTTAGTCCTGCTGCTCAATGTTTCCTAATGACACAGGAGGTGCTATATGTGTCCCAATTTGTTCCCTGGATGATATGTGGTTGGCCAACGTTGCTCGCGTTATGCGTCGACCTTGACATGTGCCTATGCTACACGTATGTACAGATGCCGGTCTACAGGTGTGGGAATATTCTGCAGACCACTGTTGAAAGTAGCGACACTCCATCTATACACTGCGCCCAACATATGACTGAAGCTATTCAGTACGCGTACGTACTCATCGGTGTGTGTACCCTAGAATAAACGTAGAAAACACTGTTCACCTCTGAGCATTGTTACTGCCTGGATTCAAAACAGAGGGCACCATGTCATCGTCGATGACCGTGAAAAATGAATTATTAACACTACAACCCCTCAGTATGCTGATATTAAACCAATGTAACAGTGAACAGAGTGCTTGCGGGTTTTGCATTTCTTTTTTCTAGTAGTGTAGAAATGAACATACTGTTTGAATGAGTGGAACAGGAAATTTGGGCAAACTTGAAATAGAAGCAAATAGAAAAATTACGATTTTTAATCCTAATGAGTCTCTGCCGCTAACGGTTAGTTGAGCAAAATAGTTAGCTGGTGGTTATTTCAACTACCTTATTCCTACTTCTTTGCCAGTGATGTCCTGATTTACTTCGCCATTTAGGGCAATCGAGTGTAGTCATGACCTAGGCATTCTAAAGAATTCTGAGTCACTGAAAACATTCCATCATAGACTGTTGGCAGACTGGCAGTACTATCACTAGTCTGCAGCTGCGACTCTAAATAAGCCAGAGTTGGTACAGAACAGTTGGACAGTACACGTAGAAGGGCTTGAGTCATTGTTTCTGGCAGCAGTGCATACAAAATTTCGCTCCCCTTCTACCAACAAATCTCTTACAAATTCAAAACGTATTCCTCATGCTACGATGGAAGTAAAAGAAAGATTCAGGAGTGGAATTAAAATTCAAGGTGAAAAGATATCAATGAAACGATTCGCTGATGACAACGCTATTCTGAGTGAAAGTGAAGAAGAATTACATGATCTGCTGAACAGAATGAACAGTCTAATGAGTACAGAGTATGGACTGAGAGTAAATCGAAGAAAGACGATGGCAACGAGAAGTAGTAGAAATGAGAACAGCGGGGGACTTAACATCATGATTGATGGTTACGAAGTAGATGAACTTAAAGAGTTCTGCTACCTAGGAAGTAAAGTAACTAATGACAGACGGAGCAATTAGAACACCAAAATCAGACTAGCAATGGTAAAAAGGGCATTCCTGGCCAAGAGGAGTATACTAATATCAAATATCAGTCTTAATTTGAGGAAGAAATTTCTGAGAAAGTAAGTCAGGAGTACAGCATTGTACGGTAGGGAAACATGGACTGTGGGAAAACTGGTGCAACCGAAGAATGTTGAAAATTACGTGGACTGATAAGGAATGAGGACGTTCTGCGCAGAATCGTAGAGGAAAGGAGTATGTGGAAAACACTGATAAGGAGAAGGGACAGGATGATAGGACATTGTTAGGACATGAAGGTTCAAAAATAGTTCAAATGGCGCCGAGCACTATGAGACTTAACTTCTGAGGTCATCAGTCCCCTAGAACTTAGAACTACTTAAACCTAACTAACCTAAGGAGATCACACACATCCATGCCCGAGGCCGGATTCGGACCTGCGACCGTAGCAGTCGCGCGGTTCCAGACTGTATCGCCTAGAACCGCTCGGCCACCCCGGCAGGCAATACACGAAGGAATGACTTCCATGGCAGTAGAGGGAGCTGTATAGGGCAAAAACTGCAGAGGACGACAGAGATTAAAATACATCCAGCAAATAACAGAGGACGTAGGTTGCAAGTGCTACTCTGAGCCGGCCGCGGTGGCCTCGCGGTTCTAGGCATTGCAGTCCGGAACCGCGGGACTGCTATGGTCGCAGGGTCGAATCCTGCCTCGGGCATGGATGTATGTGACGTCCTTAGGTTAGTTAGGTTTATGTAGTTCTAAGTTCTAGGGGACTGATGACCTCATATGTTAAGTCCCATAGTGCTCAGAGCCATTTGAACCATTTTTTTGCTACTCTGAGATGAAGAGGTTAGCACAGGAAAGGAATTGGTGGCGGGCCGCGTCAGACCAGTCAGAAGACTGAAGAAGAAAAAAAAACCGTACTGTATATGTATAATAAAAACATTCGTGTGGGCTATCCTTCTTGTTGCTGCAATTTTAACTGCGGGCACCGTAGTTATGAACCACTAAAATGGGTCCCGGATAAGCATTACCCCTCCTGGCGTTCCTTTTGTTTCCTTTTTCCAAGCCAGCACAATGGCTTTATATTGTCAGCTCATGAAATTACGCGGGAAGCTGAAACTCCTGCATTAGTCACAGGCTAGCTGCCCTGTTGTGAAATTATGCAACAGCGGTCGGGTCAATGTGGAAAGCCCTGAGGGCGCGCGATCACGCCGGAAATTCTGAGCTGCCGCTGCCTACACGTGGCCGTATCTCTGCTCTGCCGCATACCACGTTACACAGTGCTTGCAGGTCACGGCGTCAAAGGGTGCAAGCTTTTCCGGGCAGATCTGATACCATCTTGTCTTAAAAAAAAATAGGACTTCTCACAGTATAAGATATTGTACGATATTTTTCGCTTTATATTTAAGAAAGTCTTATAAATACGGCACGAAAGTTCCAAACAGTGAAACATCACTTAGAGCAAACGCTATACTGGATACTAAATTCGTTTTGCTTAAAATGTAAAATATATGAGATAATACTCTAATATGTAGCCGCTTATCGTGAATTTCGACCCAACTTTGTTGACTTATTCGGATAGAAAATTAGTTGTTAATTTCGAAACTAAGTGTACCTCAGAAACAGGACAACATTATACCACATAGTATATTTTACCCTGTCGGGAATTTTTCTCCATCCTAAAGTTATTACAGCATATTTTTGGTTATGGACGATAATTTTAACACTGATACAGTGTAATACGGTTTTTTTTCCTTTTATTTGTTTGACACAAATCCTAAAAGTGAAAATGTAGCCTACGAAACTGAAGAAATTGGAAAAAGTTAGAAAATTAAGAACATGGGACTTGCATAAGTTGAAAGAACCAGAGGTTGTTGAAAGTTTCAAAGGGAGCACTAGGCGACAGTTGTTTTGAACAGGGGAAAGGAACACAGAAGAAGAGGAATGGTAGCTTTAAGAGATGAAGTAGTGAAGGCAGCAGAGGAAACAAACAGGTAAAAAGACAGGCCCTAGTAGAAATCATTGCTTAACACTGGAGATATAGAATTTAAATGATGAAAGGAGAAAATTTAAAAATGCTGCAAATGAAAAAGGAGAAAGGAAATACGAACGTTTAAGAAACGAGATCTACAGGAAGTGCAAACTGACTAAGCAAGAATGGCTAGAGGACAAATGTAAGGATTTAGAAGCCTGTTTTACTAGGTGAAAGGTAGATACCGCGTGCAGGAAAATTAAGGAGACTTTTGGGAAAAAGAGAAGCAGCTGTACAGAAACCTCACGGCACTTATAAGAGCCGAGGGTCGTGAAAGGGAAGCAGTGGTTTGTGCGTGGATTCGGGGGAGGGGACCAAACAGTGAACTCATCGGTCCCATTGGATTAGGGAGCGATGGGGAAGGAAGTCACCCGTGTCCTTTCAAAGGAACGATCCCGGCGTTTGCCTGAAGCGACTTAGGGAAATCGCGGAAACCTAAATCAGGATGGCCGGACGCGGGTTTGAACCATCGTCCTCCCGAATGCGATTCCAGTGTGCCTACCACTGCGCCACCTCACTCGGTGGAAGCAGTGGTTGAGAAGAGCGTGAGACAAGGTTGTTGCCTATTTCCGATGTTATTCAGTCTGTACACCGAACAATTAATAAAGGAAGCCAAAGAAAATTTCGGAGTCAAATTTAAAGCTCAGGGAGAACAAATAAAAAGACTTTGAGGTTTGCCGATGACATTATAATTCTGTCAGAGACAGCAAAGGACTGGAAAGCGTCTTGAAAGGATGACATAAGGCGATTATCAACAACAGTAAAACAGGGATTTGTATAGTATTGAATTGTATGTTAACCGGGAGCCTTAAAACGACGGAGATGCTCCGTCCCCGCCACAGCCGCAGTGGTCCACAACCCCACGACGACTACCGCAGTCCACTTCACCTCTCCGCCGCCCCAGCCGGCCGGTGTGGCCGTGCGGTTCTAGGCACTTCAGTCTGGAACCGCGTGACCGCTACGGTCGCAGGTTCGAATCCTGCCTCGGGCATGGATGTGTGTGATGGCCTTAGGTTAGTTAGGTTTAAGTAGTTCTAAGTTCTAGCCATTTGAACCATTTTTCGGCCGCCCCAGACCGAAGCACTCTATCAGGGTTATTGTGCGCTTCGGCCCACGGTGGTCACACGAGACGAGTATAACCCCTATGTTTGCGTGGTGGAGTAGTGGTGGTGTACGCGTACGTGGAGAATCCGTTTACGCAGCAATCGCCGACATAGTGTAACCGAGGCGGAATAAGGGGAACCAGCCGCCTTCGCCGAGGCAGAAGGAAAACCTCCTAAAAACCATCCACAGACTGGCCGGCTCACCGGAGCTCGACACAAGTCCGCGGGGCGGATTCGTGCCGGGGACCAGACACTCCTTCCCAATCCGGAAAGCCGTGCATTGGATCGTACGGCTAACCGGGCGGGCTAAAACAAGGATAATGGAATGTGGTCCAATTAAATCAGGTGACGCTGCGGGAATTACATTAGGAAACGAGACACTGAAACAACTAAATGAGTTTTGCTATTCGGTCAACGAAACAAATTATTATGACCAAAACAAAGATAATTTAAAATGTAGGCTGTTTACGGCAAGAAAAGCATTTTTGTAGAAGAGAAAACGTCGAATATAGATTTACATGTCAGGAAATCTTTTCAGATGGTCGTTGTCTGAAGTGTAGCCATGTATGGAAGCGAACAATAAACAGTGTAGACAAGAACGGAATGTAAGCTTTCGAAAGGTGGTAAAGAATAGTGTCGTTAGGTGGGTATATCACGTAACTAATAAGGATGTACTGAATAGAATCGGGGAGACAAGAAATTTGTGGAAAAGCTTGACCAAAAGATTGGATCGATTGACGGAACACGTTCTGAGACATTTGAGACATTAACGGATCACAAAATTAATTTTAGAGGTATATGTGTGTGTGTGTGATCTTTTTTTATTTTATTTTATATACATATATATATATATATATATATATATAATTTTATTTTATTTTATTTAATTTTTTTTTTTTGAGGGGGGGAATGTAGAAGGAGACTAAGAGGTGAATATCGTAAGCAGATTCAGAAGGATGTATGTTGCAATTATTCAGAGAGGGAGCAGAATGCACATGATAGAGTAGCATGGAGAGTTGCTTCAAACCAGTCTTCGGACTGTAGACCACAGCAACAACCAATCAATATTTAATGAAACACATGACCTAGTGAAGAGATCGTTACAACACCTCTGTGTCAAACAGTCTTCCCCTAAGCGTATCACATAATTTACTACCGGGTATTTTCTGCACTGCCTTAACTGCACTACAAAGAGGTATACACCTGTCAGTATAGACAATCCATTTTGCGTCCACAGTTGCACAGTTAATACTTGACCTGCAAGGGAAGGGAAAATCAACGTTAATAGATTGCATGTGCCACGCTGTTTTCAGGTATTAACGAACTTAAAAACATACTAAAGCTCGTTAAAGCGTGCACGGTAGGCTGTGCTGAGAAGTAACTGTTAAGAAAAATAATCCATACGTTGCGCCATTTCCGAGTTAATTATCATCGAAGTTCGCCCGTCAGGCCATAACTCGAGCAAATTAAAGCGGTCTACTAGAGATGTCGCTAAACATGATCTTCATTTGGTTTCAAACTGAACACGACAGCAACTACAAATATTGGACATAGGACCCGAGCATACGCTAAGTGATCTCGTGCGCTATCACCTACGCTATGAGAAAAACTGCCACTAACTCTACATGGTAGGACGCTTGAATTTGTGAACCTAATGACCGGATTGGCAAACTTCAATGCTAATTAACTCGGAAACCACCCAACGTATCGAAATTTTGTCCTAACTATGATTTGTCAGCACCATATGTCGTGCAAAATTCTTACAAACCTTCCAGACCCTTCCTTACCACCTTGCATACAAATATATATCAGCTGTCATCGTCATTAGGATAATTAGACTAGTAATTACACTACCAGGAGAATAAAAAATTTAGAAACTTCAATGGAAATAGTTTCGAATTATATGTTAACACCTTCAGCTGCTGACGGGCATTGATATATATCAACGGGCACGAGTGAAAATATGTATCCTGACCGGGACTCGAACCCGGTATCTCCTGCTTACGTGGTAGACGCTCTATCCATCTGAGCTACCGAGGGCACAGAAAATAATGCGACTGCAGAGACTATCTCTCGGACGCCTCCCGCGAGACCCACATTCTCACCTTCACACAATAAATTCTTTGTGTCCCTACCCAACACACTCATTACTCGCGTAAGACATTCTTACCAATTCCCGTTTGGGTAGTATGTGTGCATCCGCACAGAAGAAGATGGTTATGACCAGTATTGCCAGAACTATATACTTATATGGACATGGTGTCTGTTCATTCGGACACACATTACCCGAACTCTTACGGGACTTGGTAAGAATGTCTTCCACGGGTAATGTGTTGTGTAGGGACATTACGAATGTAGTGTGTGGACGTATAAGTTGAGAATGTGGGTGTCGCGGGAGGCGTGTGCAAGGTTGTCCCTGCAGTCGGTGGCTCATATGGATAGAGCGTCTACCATGCAAACAGAAGATCTAGGGTGCAAGGCCCGGTCGGGGCACACATTTTCACCTGTGCCCGTTGATATATGTCAACTCCCGTCAACACCTGAAGGTATTAATACATAATTCTAAGTTAGTTCTAGACGGCTGCAGGACATCATGCTCGAAAGAACAGACTTCACATAAGTAGAAAGATTTTCGTTTGCATTTTAAATTTTACACAGTTATGAGTAATAAAACTAGCTATCGTTCCTTAGCTGAATGTCTAAAAACACGCGGTGGTTAGGGATAAAGGAAAAGGACAAAAAACGAGGACTATGCACCGTTGTGCTCTTGAAGTCTATCGTGCCAGGAAGATGCGAAGGTATACATGTTTACTGTACAGGATGAACCTGAAGTCAATCGACAAAATTACGGAGTTTGTTCAGTGGTACTTTATGCATATTTTGCTACTAGGAAAGCTTGGTTGCTGTTGGTGTGTTACATAAAGAATGTGATAATAACGAAAACAATCCTGTAGCATGCAAACAATAAACCATAGAACACAAAGCATATTAATACGGCTGGGGACCGATGACCTCAGCAGTTTGGTCCCATAGGAACTTACCACCACCACCTCACCACCATTAATACAGTAATCTTCAGATAGATGCGTAAACACTGGCATGGGGTTTACATCATTGTGACAACAATTCAGCATAGCGTAATGTTGCCAGGGTCACTGTGATCATACACGCAGGACATACTAACCAACTCTTCAACAGTGAATTTTATTCGTACTCCTGTCTTACCGCTTATAACGTACAGCTAATGCTACCCGAAAAAACAATCCAGTTGATGGTGAAGAGTAATTATTTGTTGTACATATTCTAATTCTGTATTTCTTTACCTGATTTTGTCTTCCTCCGCAACTTGTAGCCTCTGCGGCTCCCGCTATTACCACGGTAGCTGATGTCATAACATACGTCCAGTCTCCCAGCTGGTGTTTTCCGCAAACCTTTCCTCTGCAGTCTTCCGGAGTACGACATAAGTCCACTTAATTTTCGGCTTCCTGCTGTAACGAGACGTTTGAAACCTATTCGATTCTTTTCCGGTTTTCCAACAGTTAATTAGTCCATAAAACGCTATATCCTGCACAATGTCGGCACTAGTACAGTGTATATCCACCTTTCGCAGCAATGCAGGCTGCTATTCTCCCATGGAAACGATCGTAGAGATGCTGGATGTAGTCCTGTGGAACGGCTTGCCATGCCATTTCCACCCGGCGCCTCAGTTGGACCAGCGTTCGTTCTGGACGTGCAGACCGCGTGAGACGACGCTTCATCCAGTCCCAAACATGCTCAATGGGGGACAGATCCGGAGATCTTGCTGGCCAGGGTAGTTGACTTACACCTTCTAGAGCACGTTGGGTGGCACGGGATACATGCGGACGTGCATTGTCCTGTTGGAACAGCAAGTTCCCTTGCCGGTCTAGGAATGGTAGAACGATGGGTTCGATGACGGTTTGGATGTACCGTGCACTATTCAGTGTCCCCTCGACGATCACCAGTGGTGTACGGCCAGTGTAGGAGATCGCTCCCCACACCATGATGCCGGGTGTTGGCCCTGTGTGCCTCGGTCGTATGCAGTCCTGATTGTGGCGCTCACCTGCACGGCGCCAAACACGCATACGACCATCATTGGCACCAAGGCAGAAGCAACTCTCATCGCTGAAGACGACACGTCTCCATTCGTCCCTCCATTCACGCCTGTCGCGACACCACTGGAGGGCAGGCTGCACGATGTTGGCGCGTGAGCGGAAGACGGCCTAACGGTGTGCGGGACCGTAGCCCAGCTTCATGGAGACGGTTGCGAATGGTCCTCGCCGATACCCCAGGAGCAACAGTGTCCCTAATTTGCTGGGAAGTGGCGGTGCGGTCCCCTACGGCACTGCGTAGGATCCTACGGTCTTGGCGTGCATCCGTGCGTCTCTGCGGTCCGGTCCCAGGTCGACGGGCACGTGCACCTTCCGCCGACCACTGGCGACAACATCGATGTACTGTGGAGACCTCACGCCCCACGTGTTGAGAAATTCAGCGGTACGTCCACCCGGCCTCCCGCATGCCCACTATACGCCCTCGCTCAAAGTCCGTCAGCTGCACATACGGTTCACGTCCACGCTGTCGCGGCATGCTACCAGTGTTAAAGACTGCGATGGAGCTCCGTATGCCACGGCAAACTGGCTGACACTGACAGCGGCGGTGCACAAATGCTGCGCAGCTAGCGCCATTCGACGGACAACACCGCGGTTCCAGGTGTGTCCGCTGTGCCGTGCGTGTGATCATTGCTTGTACAGCCCTCTTGCAGTGCCCGGAGCAAGTATGGTGGGTCTGACACACCGGTGTCAAGGTGTTCTTTTTTCCATTTCCTGGAGTGTATCAGTCTTTCCGCGAACGCATCACATAATTTATTACCTGATATTTCCTTTAGGCTCATGACTGTGCTTTTCAGTATAAACTTTCCGTTTTGGGTCGGTGTGTCCCTACTTCAGTAGCTGACCTCCTGTGCAGAGGAAAAAACATTAATGGCATCACCATGCGTACATAAAGGTATTAATCAACCTAAAAACATACCAGTCGTAACAACTACACTTACCAGCCTGCAAATGACGTAAATAGTGATCTAATGTTCAGTACACTGTCCTCAGTCGTCAAAAGAAATATCTCAATTGTATCATCATTCATACCTTTCCCCCATGCGTTTTACTCGCAGTCGCAGTCAGCAGCTCGTGGTCTCGCGGTCACGTTCTCGCTTCCCGCGCAGAGGGTCCCGGGTTCTATTCCCGGCGGGCCAAGGATTTTCACTTGCCTCGAGATGAGTAGGTGTTTGTGTAGTCCTAATCATTTCATCATCATTGGTGGCTGTGGCGCAATTGGGCTAAGCAAAGGTTGGCAATTTGTACATGCGCTGATAATCGTGCAATTGAGCGCCCCACAGACCAAACATTATCATCATCGTAATCCCATTTATGAATACAATTCTCTTGATGACATACTTCATTCTATAAAGATAAATGTGTGCATCTTGGACGCAGCTCCGACTGACATCTACGAGTTAAGACCAACTTTTAGCTGATGAAGGATCATAGTGGCTTGCTAACGATTTCAGTAGGGTTAAAGGCGACACGCAAACACGGCGGATCACTTCATAAGTGCCTAAGTGCTGCTCCCGTAAGGCGAAACAATGTTGGAAGCGGGCTGGCTCTGAGCACTATGGGACTGAAAATCTACGGTCATCAGTCCCCTAGAACTTAGAACTACTTAAACCTAACTAACCTAAGGACATCACACACATCCATGCCCAGGCAGGATCCGAACCTGCGACCGTCGCGGTCGCGCGGTTCCAGACTGTAGCGCCTAGAACCGCTCGGCCACCACGCCCGGCAAAAACCATACATGCTTGTGTTGGCTGTGATTAGTGAAAAAGTAATATAGGGTTTGCTGGACTCGTTGTGTTAAAACATTAACAGCTGTCTTTTAACGAAGGTAAATTACACAAAAAGCATATTACACTGGAAACGTTGTTCTTATAGTTGTATTAGTACAAAAATTTTGCGTGCTGCAGTTCGTTTTAAATATTTGGACTAAAATACGTTGATACAACGTTTTCTCATATACAGTAGACTGGGCACATTCAGTATTCCTTACAGATACCATATCTCTGTGTGACGAAAAACTAGAGGCTTAACTTACCACGAGTTTGCGTTTAATAATGACCTAAGAAATACATGGGTACGAGTGATTTCTCCACAAATTCTATTCCAAATACTTTGTCAAATTGATCAGTAGTCGGCAGTCAACATTTTATTGAGGCGCATTAGAAATATGGTTCCAAGAGAAAAATTCTCGAAACGAGTAGTATTCACGTCACATTTCAAAATTAATGTCTCCATGAAATTCCAGTAGCTGCAATATCTAGGCAACAAATTGAAAAACAGACTCCCAATAAACTGGTACGTCGTAAACATGAAAGAAGTGCAAGCCCCACGCAAGAGACCGAGGCAAATGTTCCATTAAATGGATTCACGGAAGGTGGAGTTCTAACAGTAGTAAGTTCATAAAAAACTGAAACATGAGGACTAAGCGAAAGCTGAAGAGCCAAGAACAAAACATTCGCGTGCTGTCACTGCGCGTAGCAGATTTTAAAAATGACGCCTGTCATAAAAAAGTGGAATCATTAATATCAGAAGAGAGTAAAACGTCTGAAACAGACCTTTAGTATGAACAGAATTTTTGAAGCTGGTTTACTACCTTCATGAATCAACACAGATAAGGGTGAAAGAACGGTTTCAGTATGGAAAAATTCGCATATCAAAATATCACCATCTAATATTCTCAGTGAAAAGGAAGACAATGAGAAAGTACAGTTGGCTGATCATATTGTCAACGTACTAGCTGCTGCGAGTGAAATGCAACGGAAGTCTTTGTATGTGTAATACCTGTTGCCTTATGCTGTAACCAATATTCAAATAATCCAAAAACGACTAGCCCTCCCGGCTGCCGTGCGATCTAACGCACTGCTTCCCGAGCGCTAATGAGTGCCGGTCCCCGGTACGAATCCTCCCGGCGGATTAGTGTCGAGGTCCAGTGTGCCGGCCAGCCTGTGGATGGTTTTTAAGGTGGTTTCTCATCTGCCTCGGCGAATGCGGGCTGGTTCCGCTTATTTCGCCTCAATTACACAATATCAGCGATTGCTGCGCAAACACTGTCTCCACGTATGCATACACCATCATTTCTCTACTACGTAAACATCTGGAGTTACACTCGTCTGGAATGATACGCTCCCGGGAGGAGGGGTGGCGGAGGGGGACACTGGCGGCCGAACCGCACAAAGACCCTGGGTTCCTTGTGGGGCGGCGGTGGGGTTGTGATCCACTGCTGAGGGCTACGGCGGGGACAAAGCATATCCGTCTTTTCAAGGTCCCCAGTACAGTACACACATACATAATACTGCCTTCTTAGAAAAGGAAAATTTAAATCTTCCTTAAACAAACCTATTATGTATTACAACTGAGGAACAGTAGAAACTAAATTTCAAAATTTTAAACTAAAGCCGGAAGCGGTGGCCGAGCGGTTCTAGGTGCTTCATCCGGAACCGCGCGACTGCTACGGTCGCAGGTTCGAATCCTGCCTCGGGCATGGATGTATGTGATGTCCTTAGGTTTGTTTTTAAGTAGTTCTAAGTTCTAGGGGACTGATGACCTGAGATTTTAGGTCCCGTAGCTCTCAGAGCCATTTTTTTAAACAAAGCGTGCTCATAAAAACTTTTGTATTTTTTCCCACATACACAGCTTAATACCGTTAAACTTTAATCATTCGACGGATATGTCGTATTTCAAACACAAAAATTATTTAAATGACTGTAATGGTGTGGGGCGTATGCAGTTGGTGTTGGCTTAATCGATAAAATCGAGAGCGAGATAGTAGATATACATGTCAGAAACGCCAAAGGACACCGTCATCTCTGACGAAAGTCTGTCCTCATGTAAATGTAAAGCATCTGTGTTGTCAACTGTCATAGACTTCGCTAAATAATTTACGATTATATACTAGAATGTCACGCACCGCTGTATGAAACCTAACAGCATAAAATCAACGAGACACCGAAATTTCTTGAATTTCACATGAAAGTAGCAAGAACAGTCACACCAGAACAACGCTGGAATATTTTGAGAACCAAAGATAGGATACACATAGTTGTAATAACTACAAATATAATCACCTCTGACCATAGTTTGTTACTATGTGAATATAAAACACTTGTGGTGTGAATTGTCAAAACATTATAGGAAATATATACATTATTACCTCAAAATACTACTCCACACTGTCACAAAATCGATGTGAGATCTATATTTTAAAATTTCGCGTGAAATATAACGAGAACCATCACCAGATAGTCACACCATACGTTATGTTTACGGCAGGACATCATAGACGCAAGCCTTCCCTTTACTTACATAATAGATATAAACTGAAGCGCCAACAAAACTGGTATCGGCATGTGAATTCGAATACAGGGATACGTAAATAGGCAGAATACGGCGTGCCAGTCGACAACGCCAATATAAGACAACAAGTGTCTGGCACCGTTGTTAGATCTGTTACTGCTCCTACAACCGCAGGTTATCAAGATTTAAGTGAGTTCCAGTGTGGCGTTATAGTCGGCGCACGAGCGATGGCACACACTATTGCTGAGGTAGCGGTGAAGTGGGGATTTTTCCTTAGGAATGTTTCACGAGTATACAGTGAATATCAGGAATTTGGTAAAACGTAAAAGCTCCGACATCGCTGAGGCCGGAAAAGGTCCGGCAAGAACGAGACCGACGACAACCGGAGAGAATCATTCAACGTTACAGAGGCGTAACCCATCCGCAAATTGCTGCAGATTTCAGTGCCTGGCCACTAATAAGTGTCAGCGTGCGAACCATTCAATGAAACATCATCGGTATGGGCTTTCGCTGTCCAAGGCCCACTCGTGTATCGTTGACGACTGCCCGAAACAAAACTTTTGGCCTCGCCTGGGCCCGTCAACAACGACATTGGACTGTTGATGACTGGAAACATGTTGTCTGGTCGGACGAATCTCATTTCAAATTGTATCGAAGGGAGGGACGTGTCCGGGTAAGGAGACAACCTCGTGAATCCATGGATCCTGCATGTCAGAAGGGGACTGTTCAAACTGGTGGAGGCTCTGTAATGGTGTGGGGCGTGTGCAGTTGGTGTGATATGAGACCCCTGATACGTCTAGATACGACTCTGACAGGTGACACGTACATAAGCATCCTGTCTGATCACCTGCATCCGTTCACGTCCGTTATGCATTCAGATGTACTTCAGCAATTCCAACAGGACAATACAACACCCCACATCTTCAGAATTACTACAGAGTGCTCTTATAAGTTTAAACACTTCCGCTGACCACCAAACTTCCTAGACATGAACATTATTGAGCATATCTTGGATGCCTTGCAACGTGCTGCATGGAAGAGATCTCCACTCCCTCGTACTCTTAACGATTTATGGACAGCTCTGAGGAATTCATGGTGTCAGTTCCCTCCAGCACTACTTCATACATTAGTCGAGTTCATGCCATGTCGTGTTGCGACACTTCTGAGTGCTCACGGGGACCCTAGGCAGGTGTACCAGTTTCTTTGGCACTTTAGTGTATAAAAATTACTTACAACATTGTTGTTTGTGTTAATTCATAATAATGAAAATTATAATTCCACTTTCAATTATACCTCAATAATTCACGAACTTCTTGACTTGTAAAAAATGAACTTTAAAATTCCTGTGAATAATAACAAATTTTGAATACACAGGTACTTCCGAAACAGGTGTCGAAATAATGAGCAAATATTTTAAGCAGCGATACTGGAACATTATAATGACCTTTCAAGTGAGAAAAACCTTCCACTACTTCTTAGTCCTCTTGTTTGTAAATATTTCTTACTAGATATGCTGAGGGCAAATAGCTTCCTTTGCTACAGAAGCATACGAAAACGGAAGTTTTAGAACTCTAGGTTACTAAATCGAAAACTGCTCGATGTTTAACACCAAAGATTCTCCGCTCAGTAGCTGCTGAAAGCAGTTGGCAGGCAGCGGCATACGCTTACCGGCTGAACTTCACATCATAACAAGACAGGGACGGCTTGACAAGGCTGGTGGAGCGTCCTGTCAGACTATGCCCCTACCAGCACTTGTCAGCCCATGAGATGTAGTCTTCGGTAGCAGGATGACGGTGTCTCCTCCCCACGGACTACGACACGGTGAGATACCAATGTCAAAAGCCGTGTTATTGATTGTTGGCCAGAGTAACGTTTTGTTAGGCTTGGAAATATGGAAGTGCGCAGAGGCGACTTCCAGATCGACACGACTATAACGACGGGAGTGTTCCTGCCTGAACGGCTAAAATTAAATATCTGATGCTCTTTCTGTGGTGCATCCGGGATAGTCTTCTCTCTTCTTCTGATATTTGCCCGGATATTCTTAAATTTCCAAGGCAAGTAGCAAGTAGAGTTTAAACCATCTGACACAGTACAGTGGAGTAAACGTGCGTGCGTCAGAGATAACAATGTCGGTAATAACAGCATCAGCCATAGATAAAATATTATGCGTCTCAGATCAGAACAAAGTACTCACAGAGTAAGCAATCCTCAATGCTTATCAGTTATGCAGCTGATTATTGAAATGGATGAAATGAGTTGGACTGCCGGGCAGTGGAGATTCCGAACAATAGAATTCTAACATGTCGTTTAAATAACGAACAACTATCTCACGGTAAATCTACTGCGTGGGTGTTCGTCATTTTTAATTGGAAGAGAATGGCATATCCACTTTGTTTCACTGGCTTCGTGTCTTCTTCTCAGCGGTATGTTAATGTCAAGTTCTTCTTGCACGAATATAACTATAATTGTCCAGGATTGTTTAGTTAGGTGGGCCTTTTTAACTACTACATAATAATAATTAGGTCCTTGTAGCTTTAGAACTCTCAGTTACTGACCCACGAATAACATACAACGTCACGTCTGCTTCTAAAAAATTTCCACAAGACTCCTCCTTCCAACACTTCCTACGGAGAGCGAGAGAAAAATCAAAGATTACATTTTTCGAGCAAGAAATATAAATCATGTATATCGCTGAGAAAGATATTACGAAATTGACTCATTCGTGAGAGTCTCCTCGGGTTTGCTGCCGGATCCTAAAATCAATTCAGTATTTCGATTATCCACCTCTCCGCAGTCTTCAGAAGAACGCTGCTGTTGCTAAGTCCCGCTGAAAACTGACGCCAACGCTTTAAATCGATGCCCTGTACCGGTTTCCGTACAGTACACGGCGCACGTGCCGCCCGCAACTATCGCCGCCCTCAAAGAGTGGGCACGTTGCGGATAGCGTTGGAGGCAATCACAAATCGCAGTCAAAAACTAGTTTCAAACATTTGGTCTGGCGACACCGAAGAACGTTCTGCTTTGATGCGGTGTAGTACAGAGTTCCACGTGTTGCTTGAAGGAAGCGATTGTCTCTATTAATCAGACTGTCTGCCAACCCATTTTCAAAAGTCTTAAACCGGAAATGTTTCGTCAAACTTCATCCCGTGTTCCTCGTTTAAGCAACGTTCTCATATGACGGCAATGTTTCACGTATCTCTCCTGCACTGTGCGAATCCAACGGCCGCTGTAAGCCTTCCCATACTCACACGCAATTTTAGATACGCCAGGCCTCCTAAGTCCCAAGTCATCTTTCTTTCCAGAGCCGAGTAGTGCACGAACATATCTATCAGAACTTAGTTCAAGATAAATGTACGTATTTTCATATTAACCTTTAAAATTAGCCTAATCTCGTAAAATACAAACAACAATTTCCTTAAGTGGCCATATTAATTTGGTCACGGACTGTAGCCTCTAAGCATAGCTCTCGTACGGCGGAAAATATACACGTACAATATTTGAAGCATAAATTTGCGTATGTCATTTAAAATGGATGAGTTAACCAATGAGAAAATAGCAACTGAAGAAAATTCCATCACGTGTGTTATTGCATTTGAGTGGCTGCATCGGTGCTGCCGTACGGAAGCTCTGGAGCTAGACACCAGCGGTGGCGCGGACCCAGGAGCGCAGCTGGCCCACGCAGGTGAAGACGGCGGGCGTGGCCTCGCACGGCGAGGCTGACCACGAGGCGACGCCCAGCTGCGCGGCGCCGCTGACCAGCGGGCCGCCGTAGTCGCCCCCGCAGACGCTCTCGCCGGCCTCCCCGGCACACACCATCCTCTCTCTAACCGCGTTGAAGCCGGCGAACAGGTCCTGGCAGATACGGCGCGCCAAGATGCTGATGTCCACCTTGCGCAGGTTCACCGCTTGCAGGCCACTGGTGGACCTGCCGCCCCAGCCGGTCACCGTGACATTGAGGCAGTCTTCGGGGTCGAACCCGTCTGGGGGTAGACCGACGGGCCGTGCATACGTCCCAAGCAACGAACCAGACACCTGCAAACCGGAATGGAATTGTATGCAACGTAGAAACTATTCGAGGGAAATCTCAGTAGAACAGTTATGCTTATAGTTAAATGACGAAAACCAAAACAAATCGAAACCATCTGAGGAGCTTTAACTCGTTGACAATATGTCCTAAAGTTAGAAAAAAAGTGAATCCGAAAATTCGCAAACAGTCCTATTCACTCTGTGTGTCCTATATAATTAATTTATATTTAGGCAATTAACTTTTTCACACCAAGCCTTAATGTTTTCTTTCATTTATTACATATAATTAAACAATAATACAAATTTTTATATTATAATACAGATAACAGGAATATTAGCAGAAGTGTACTGATTAATTGCACACTATATTGTCAGTTAATTATCAGATGTATTTGCTGGCGTAGAAAAATTGTATATATTAATGATTTTCTTACAGGAAGAAATTTAGCTATGTAGCCTCACCTAGGGACTTCAGACGAAGAGAACTGTTTGGGTTATTAATTTCTATAGTATAATTTCGTTATCGGCAAGTTTTCAATGTATTTATTTTATATTTTAAAAAAAATTCCTCTGATGCTTGGGTATTTTATAATTTTTTCACAGTGCATCCAATCAAATCCTTATAAGAACGGAATTGTCTTTCATACATTTCCTGTTCAACACAAAATAACCAAACTTGGTGGAACTTCACTACCAATATCAGACAGCGTACGGGGGTGAGTGAAATGAAAACCTTAAATTTGTAAAAACTAATCGAAATTTCGCGACGTTATCGTGTAAGTTGGTAAGCGTGCTACAGCAATGTGCTGAATGGCCTGTACGTGGCAGCATAGTGCAGATGCACACATACCGACGCAGTATCAGTATAAATATGGCCGCCCCACTTGCTACTTGCACCAGGGAAGAACAGCGTTCTCTTATTCGGCTTTTGCGTAGTGAAGGTGTGAAACCTGTTGAAAGTCATCGACGAATGAAGGTTCAGTACGGTGATGCATGTTTCTCACAGGAGCAAGTCTACGAGTGGAGTAGGAAGTTCGCAAATGGTGTGACTTCAGTGGAAGAAGCCCCTCGTGCAGGTCAGGCACAACGAGTTGTGACTCCACAGAACATTGCAGCAGTTGAAGCCATAGTGACGGAGAACCGCCGAATGACACTGAATGACACTGCAGCTTGTTTACAGATTAGTGATGGGTTAGCAAACCACATTGTGCATGATGTGCTCCAGTTTCACAAAGTGTCTGCAAGATGGGTGCCACGGCAGCTGACTCCTGAGATACGACAACGACGTGTTGATGGTTGTGAAGAACTTCTTCGGGGCTTTGGACGAGAAGGTGATGGATTCTTCGGAAGAATCGTTACTGGGAACGAGCAAGGAATGGCGCCATTCCTCATTGCCAAAACCAAGGAAGTTTCACACAGAACCATCAGCAGGGAAGGTTATGATGACTCTCTTTTGGGACGAAAAAGGTGTCATTTAAGAGCATTACACGCCTAGAGGGGCCACTGCCACCAATGCATCATACACAGATCTCTTAAAAAATCATTTGTGGCCTGCAATCAAATCAAAGCGGCGTGGATTGCTGTCATTACGTGTCATTCTGCAACATGACAATGCAAGGACCCACACTGCCAGTACAACAGTTGCAACAATCACACCCCTGCATTTTGAGTGTCTTCCTCATCCACAATACTCACCAGACCTTGCCCAAAGTGATTTACAAATGTTTGGACCACTCAGAGACGTAATGGAAAGAAAGAAGTTCCTTTGTGATGAAGAGGTACGTCACGCGGTGCATGAGTGGTTGCGCGGGCTACCAGAAGAATTTTTTTCTGAAGGATTGTATGCACTTTGTGTGGTGTCACCGCCAGACACCACACTTGCTAGGTGGTAGCTTAAATCGGCCGCGGTCCATTAGTACATGTCGGACCCGCGTGTCGCCGCCATCAGTACTTGCAGACCTAGCGCCACCACATGGCAGGTCTAGAAAGACGGACGAGCACTCGCCCCAGTTGTACGGACGACATTGCTAGCGACTAGACGTACGAGGCCTTCCTCTCATTTGCCGAGAGACAGTTAGAATAGCCTTCAGCTAAGCACATGACTACGACCTAGCAAGGCGCCATTAGCCTTACCTACTTTGAGAGTTATAGTATAAATGTCTCAAGAAGAACGCTGTATTCATCAGAGAATAAAAGTTAAGTATAAGCTACGTACTTTTCTTGCTACCATTCAATAGTTATCCTGTTCCAGAATTCACGCCCGTCTGCATTACATCGCGTGCCTTTCGGCTACCTCAGAGTGGCGTGGCTCTTGCTACGCCACAACACTTTGTAAGCGCTGGAGGACTTGCATTGAGCGTGGGGGAGATGATGTTGAAAAGTGATACAGATTTGTACCACTTCTGCCCAATAAATAATATTTTAAAATATATTTAATGTTTTCATTTGACTCACCCTCGTTAAGTCCTCAGATGCAACATACCAGATACATAAGTATCAGCATCTCTGAACAATGGCACACAGAGGAATATGAAAATATTGTATGACTTCCATACAGAACGTGAGAGCAGCTACAGCATAAAATTTATATACAGCTTCGAGAAGGTTGAGAAAAATTTGGAGAAAAAGGAAACAATCAAATGTAGAACTGTCTCATAAATACTAAATCAACAGCAGTAACTTATATAGAGTACATATTTTTCCGGATATGTTCCTAAGAATATTGGGGATTCGACTGATGTATATCTTACATAAGTTAGGCAAAATCAACTCATTATAGATAATGATTTCTAATTACATGTCTTTTTGCTTATAAAGCGTAAATATTTTGTCCTCGATTATTCAATTACAATATGTTAAATTAATAACTGCGTAAGAATGACATGTCACAGTATTCGGCACATAACATAATTCGGCTTTCGTAATCTTTGCGACAGCTCTCATCTCTTGCTATTAAAAGCAGAAGAAATATTGTTTTCAAATACTTCACGAGAAACCAACGAATGTCTCTTTTTGTTATGAATTGCAACAAAATAATCACACATAAAAGCCAGTATTGTATTTATCATTAATGTCTAGTCGTTAATGGAAGAGAAAAATTAATGGATGAGAAAAATTAATCACCGCCTTGTGACTAAAACACGTCACATCTGCATGCTACAAACGCAGTCCGAGATGTAAACACCGCTAACTCTATCTGATGATGATGTCATAGACATCGAAACACGAAGTAGACTTCGAGAGTAACTGAAGTAGAAGGCCGATTGTATTATGTTCAAAATGGTTCAAATGTCTCTGAGCACTATGGGACTTAACTTCTGAGGTCATCAGTCCCTGGAACTTAGAACTACTTAAACCTAACTAACCTAAGGACATCACACACATCCATGCCCGAGGCAAGATTCGAACCTGCGACCGTAGAGGGTAGCGGTCGCGCGGTTGCAGACTGTAGCGCGTAGTCTTTAGGAGCAGACCTTTCGTCAAGTGAGCGGTTGTATATGATTGCTAAGAAAGTAGGTATTGTGTCTGAATACTCTGAAAGGAACTGATCGGTATACCATCTGGGCCCGAAGACTTGCCTTTCTTAAGTGATTTGAGTTGTTTCACAAGACCTAAGATATCTACTTTCATGTCATCTATGCTAGCAGCCGTTCTGGTTTCAAATTCTGGAATGTTTACTTCGTCTTCTTCCGTGAAGGGATTACGGAAAAGTGTATTTAGTAACTCCGCTTTAGTGGCACCATCATCGGTAACATTTCCATCGCCACTGTGCAGCGACGGTATTGACTGTTTTTGGAACTGGTGTATTTTACATACAACCAGAATCTCTTTGGGTTTTCTACCATATTTTTAGACAATGTTTCATTGTGGAAACTATTAAAAGCACCTCGCATTGACGTCCGCACTAAATTTCGAGCTTCCGTGAAACTTAGCCAGTCTTGGGGATTTTGCGTTCTTCTCAATTTGGCATGCGTTTTTCATTGCTTCTGCAACAGTGTCCTGACGTGTTTTTTGTACCATGGTAAATCAGTCCCGTCTCTTATTAAACTATGCAGTATGAATCTATCTATTGCTGTCGGTACTGTATCTTTGAATTTGAGACATATCTGGTCTACACTTACATAATTAGCTTGGAAGGAATGGATACTCTCTCTTCGGGAGGCATCAAGCGAATTTTTATCTGCTGTTTTAAACAGAAATATTTTGCGTGTAATTCTTCATGCTTTCCCGGCGCTCTGTTGACATCTTGGATATTCGGGAATCCAGCTGGATGTTCGCGTCGTTCTCGCACGATATTTCAACAGCGTGCCTCGCTGTCTTCCTCAGGTGCTACCTGAGACTGGTCCTTGGGTCGATCGAGTCCAGTATTTGTGCCTGGGAGGAACTGGGCGTTCCCTAATCGGTCCGCGCCGAGTCGAGTGTTCCATCTGTGGTCCGCGCCCGCCAGACTCGGCTTCAACGGACCCCTCCAGTCGCGGATGTTCCGACTGCCGTCGGCGCCCGTTTTGGCCGTCCTCAACGGTTGTGGTTGTCATCTGAGGTGTGTCAGACCCGATCTGAGATGTTGGGTACTCTATCTCATGACTGTTACTATGATTTACACTTCTGTTTCGTCCTGGGCGCTCCCTAATCGGTCCGCGCCGCGTCGTGTGTTCCGTCTGAGGTCCGCGCCCGCCCGACGCACCGGTCCGCATCATCTAAACTACCGGCAGGGGTTGAGGGAAGGTAGTATTTACCCGAATGAATTGACTACTAATTCTGGGTATGTGAGAAGGAACTTCAGGTGTAGGAAAGTATCATCTTTATTTGCCGATTATAGAATCAAATTTATTTGGACTTCTGTGGGTTGGACACTGTCAGGTGCATTACCTGTTGAGCAGTGCGACTGGTCGTTGGTATGTATCCCGGACATCTGACGGGACTCCGATGTTCCTTATGAGTGGGTTTTCCGAGACCACGGATTTTTGATACAGGCGTCTGGCTTTTTGTTGAAATCTGCGAAAGACCTCGGATTCGTGCAGAGCTTCGTGTACGTAACGAGACGGGAACTGCGGGTGCACGTGTAGGACTCTTCGTAAGGCCTGATTCTCCTGCGCTTGTAGACGTTGAATGTGGCGGGTGGCAGCATTGCCCCAGGCGACCCAGGCATAGTCCATGATTGACCGGACGAATAGCCTGTAGATGAGGAGGCCATTTGCAACTGACAGTGAGGAGCCTTCATTAAGCAGCGGGTAAAGTGCTCCAAGGTGCTGGTCCACTTTCCTGCGTGTGGCCGTGACGTGCTGTTGCCAGATGAGCTGACGATCCAGCACGACTCCGAGGTAAGTTGCTGAGGGCAGCCACGCGATTTCTGCACCGAATAACCGAGTTTCCGGCACTTGCGGCGGTCGTCTTCTGGTAAAGATGACTGCTTGGCTCTTTTGAGCGTTGAAGCGAATCCGCCATTTGCGGGACCATCCTCCAAGGTCGGAACAGGCTTCCTGAAGCCTGCGGTGCATGGCCTGAGGCCATCGGCTTCGCGTGTAGATGGCGGTGTCGTCAGCATACATAGCTTTTTCCACCCTGGGGGAGGTGAGGATGTCCGATGTAAAGATGCAGCAAAGGATCGGCCCAAGGACGGATCCCTGAGGTACGCCAGCGTCGATGTGCCGGAGAGTCGAGCAGGAGTTGGCAACGCGAACAGAGAAGGTTCGCCCTCGGAGGTATGATGCGAGCAGCTGTACCATTGATCGGGGATATCCGTGCTGCTTCAATTTCCACAGGAGCCCCTGATGCCAGACGCTGTCGAACGCCTTGGAAATGTCGAGGAATACTGCCCCACAGTATTCCTGGTTGTTGAAGGCGAGGGTGATGTCTTCGACGACGCGGATCACCTGTTGTTCAGTGGAGTGGCCCGCCCAACGCCCATCCGCCTATCGTATGTCCCAAGAAGAGGAGAGTAACACAGGATTTACCTGACGGCATTGCCTGCATTCGTCAGAGGAGAAAGGTTGGTTTGAACTTCTTTATTGAGTGTATGGCATCAGGGTATGCGGGATAATAAAATGAAAATCATAAGGACGGAGCTGCAAGCAGCGTCCGCCGGCTGCACCCCCGGGTCTCAGCGGTCGAGGAGTGCAACAGGCCGCTGATAGCGGTCTCGAACATCTTGAGGTGCGCCAACGTCTCGATTGAGGGGATTGGCAGAGGCGTGCGACCGTCGGTAAAAACGGCTGGCAGTCTGCTGGATGCGGGGCATCACTTCCAGTTCATCAGCTGCATGGTGGAGATATTGATGCGGAAACTGCGGGTGTACATGGAAGACCCGCCGGAGAATCTTATTCTGTTGCGCCTGAAGACGCTGGATATGCGTGGGGGCCGCATTGCCCCAAGCCTCACACGCATAGTCAACAATCGGCCGTATAAATAACCGGAAGATGAGGAGGCCATTCCGGATGGAAAGGTCAGACCCTTCATTAAGGAACGGGTACAACGCGCCCATCCGCTGGTGGACTTTGGCACGGACGGCGTCGATGTGTGGCTTTCACAGTAGGCGATGGTCCATGATGACGCCCAGGTACCGGACAGTCTGCTGCCAGGGGAGGGCGGTCCCATAATGTCGAAGTGGCGGGGCCGGCATCGACGTCTTCCTCGTAAAGACGATGGCTTGTGTCTTCAGGGGGTTGAACCGGATGCGCCAGCGAGCGGCCCAGATCTCGAGGTCGTTGCACGCCTGCTGCAGCCGGGAATGCATGGCGGCATGCCACCGGCTCCTGGTGTAGAGCATCGTATCGTCGGCGTAGACGGCTTTCTCCACTCGGGGCGACGTCGGAAGGTCCGAGGTAAATATAGTATAAAGGACGGGGCCCAGGACGGAGCCCTGCGGTACCCCGGCGACGATAGGCCTGGCAGTGGAGAGGGCCGCGTCAACGCGGACGGCGAAAGTGCGGTGCTGCAGGTACGACGCCATGAGGCGCACGTACGCCCGGGGAAAGCCGAGGTGGTCCATCTTCCATAGAAGTCCAGCATGCCAAACACTGTCATAGGCCTTCGTGACATCTAGGAGAACCGCTCCACAGTACTCCCGGTTATTGAAGGCGCGAGTGATGTACTCCACAACACGTACAATCTGCTGGGTCGTGGAGTGGCCGGTGCGGAAGCCAAACTGTTCCGGGGGGAGGATTTCCCGAATATCCAGGATGGCCCGGAGTCGCTGAAGAAGAAGCCGCTCAAACAGCTTGCTGACGTGCGGAAGCAAACTGATAGGCCGGTAGGATTTTGGGTCCTTCCGATCCTTGCCCGGCTTTGGAACAGCAATGACGATGGAGTGCTTCCACGCTGCAGGGTAGGAGCGAGTCCGCAGAACCCAATTAAAGATGGCAGTGAGATGAACCACAGCCAGGAGCGACAGGTTCTTCAGGACCCGGCCGGTAATGTCGTCAACACCGGGAGCCTTGGACGCCGGGAGAGCCTTGATGCCGGCACGGACTTCGGCCACTGAAATAGGTGGGATGTCGTCACGGTCCTCCTCTCCGTCCCCGTGGAGGATGGTCTGCACTGCTGCGTCAACCTGGTCGACGTGTAGCTGGTCCACATCCTCTTGAAGGGGGGTAAAATTCTCCTGAAAGATGTCCGCAAGGAGATTCGCCTTATCCTCATGTAGATAGGCCGTCCCAGTCGGTGTTGCAAGAGGGGGCATCCGTGTCCTGCGCTTCGTAAAAAAGCGGACCGCATTCCAGTGCATGGGGTCGGGGGTGAACGCCTGCAGTTGCTCAGCCCAGCGGCGATTCTTATGCTGGACAATTGCGGCTTTGATGTCACGGCGCAGGCTGTTGATGTGGCGCTTCAGCTGTGGGTCCCGTGTCACACGCCAATCCTTGCAGAGGCGATTTCGTGTGCGGATGTCCTGGAAGATTTCCGCTGGGAGAGCGGAAGATGCGACTGTGCTGGGGCGCGGGCGGGGCGTCGCATCCACCAGAGCTGCAGTGAGAGTGTCAGCAAACTGGGCTGCAGAGGCCTCGTGAACGCCGACGCCATCCACCTGTCGCTGCAGGGCTGCAGTAACTCGCCGCTGGAAACAGGGCCAGTCCGTGCGGTTGAGATTGAGGTGGCCCGTACTCTGCGCCGGGGCGACGTCCAGTTGAAAGAGAACCGGCAGGTGGTCGGAGTTCAGGGCGTGGAGAACTTCAGCAGTCAGGAACTGATTAAGTCCCCGAGTAATTGCGATGTCAAGAACGTCTGGCCTCCCTCTGCTCGGATAACACGTTGGCTCCACGGGACCACAGACATACGCGTTCACCTCTTCAGTGGCCTGGAGTAGAAGTCGCCCATTAAGATTGGTGACCAACGAATTCCAGGCGGCATGTTTGCAATTGAGGTCACCTGCGATGAAATATTTGCCAGGAGTCCGTAGAAGGAGACGGGCATCATCGATGAGGAGCTGGCGGCGAGGGCTCCGGTAAACAGCCATAAATGTGACTGGGCCAGTGGCTATTGCAACCTGGACAGCAGTGACCTCAATAGTCCCGATAACTGGCGGTTGAACTTCACAATGCTCGATGGAGGAGCGGATGAAGATCGCCGTACCACCTCCATGCGTCGGCCGATCGGTCCGAAAGCATTGGTAATTTGCGATGTTGGAGCGGATGCCTGGTTTGAGAAAAGTCTCATTCACCAGGCAAATATCCACGTCGTGTTCAAACAAAAACTGTCGGAGCTCCGCAAGGTCGGAGGTGAGGTTGGCGGCATTATAAGCCACTATGCGTAAATCATCCAAGCGGCGGCGTCTAGGCATGCTGGGTGACTGGAGTGACAGCACTGGCAGCCCGAAGGCTGCGTGAGATCGTCGCCTCAACGGTGGCGGCGATGGTTGCAGGCAGGTTGACGATGGCGGTAGTCAATTCGGTCACCATCGTGGTCAGGTGCTGCAGCAGCTGGAAAACTTCGTGGAGCCCAACAGTAGGCACTGCTGTGGGCGAAGGAGAAGCAGGCTGGCGGTCCTGGCGCGGAGGAGCCGGCGGGACGGTTTGCACCTCAGTAGCCGCATTCGCTCGTGGGTGGGAGACGCCCTTTAATGCATCTGCCACTGAGACACCGGCCTGGATCCTCGCGGAGCGGCGTTCCATGAGTGAGGGCCACGTACGCTTGTCAGTGGCCGGCCGTGTGGGCGGCGGTTGGCGCCTCCGGCGGGCATCAGCTCGTCGGGAGGGCGGAACAGGCGGAAGACCCCGTTGCCGACGGCTAGCCGCCTTATGCTTCGAGCAGGAACGAAAATTGGCAGGATGGTTGCCTCCACACAGGCCACAGACGGGCGGCTCATCCTTGCTTCGTGGACAAAGGCGGCTGTCGTGGGCAGCACCACACTTGACGCACATAGGCGGCATAGTGCAGTGGCGGGCCACGTGGTTGAATCCTTGGCACCGGAAGCATTGGACCGGGCCACGGGACTTCCGCAGACGTTCCACAGTGATGGAGAGATCGTAAATCCTGGTGAGCTGGAATATCTCCCGGTGCCGAGGAGTGTCCTGCAGGACGACGACGCGGTGACCAGTAAGCTGATTGGTCCAGGGCATACGGTGGTAGTCCACCACCGTCGCCACAAAGCCGAGGTCCTCCAGTTCTTCCTTCAGGTCGTCATGCGTGAGAGACGCCGGAACGTGCTTAAAGAGCGCCTTCAAGGTCGGTGGACGGACCGCCGGATAGGTATACATGGGTATACCTTCTCGCCCAACCATATCCATTACAGCCACATAGTCCTCAGTACAGGAGAGGCTGAGTTTGTGGGTATCTCCCCCTGTCTGCTTGGCAGTGAACGACTGCTTACAATGTTCCTTCAACCACGTGTGCAGCTGCTTGTAGGAGTTCTTAAACTGTAATACAATCGGCGGCACCTTCCGCTGCAGTTGAGGCTGGGACGGTTGCTGCTGCGGCCCCTGCTGTTGCTGTTGCTGCTGGGGCGGTGGAACGCCGTCCGCGCCATCTTGGATGACGTCATAGCGGTTAGACGTTGGCACCGCGTCCGCGTCAGGCCGCTGCTGCGGCTGCTTCGACACCTTCTTCTTTGGCGGCTTCCGAAATCCGTCATCGGCCCCGGTATTAGCTTCGCCGGTGCGCTTACGACCAGTCTGCTGGTGGCCGTCGTCTTCTTCTCCCGACAACTCACGGGTGTAATCCATAGCGAGATCCAAGTTCCTTGCAGAGGTCGTCAACAGATCGTTCCCACGTAGCCGTTGCCTGGTCATCATAGGTGGGGGGCCGGATGAGGCCGCCGACGAAGTATCCTCCGCCGGACGGCGATCCGCCACACCCTCAGCCGAAGTAGGTTCCGTAGACATCACGAGCTCGCGCGCGACACGTCTGCTCTCGTCGGAAGACTAACTCCGAATGCCCGCCCGACGCGGCTACATTGTCCCTTAGAGGTCGCCGGTGTTCCCTCCGCCATCCGCGCCCGGCCTGACCGTCTTCTGAAGTCGAGTTCATGATCTGGGGTGCGTCAGATCTGGTCTCTAATGTCCGACACCTTGTCTCACAGCTGTTTTCTTGGTCTCCACTTCTATTTCTTGTAGAATTCCGGAGTGTCCTGCGTTGAGTTTTCACAAGCTCAAGCGCTGGATTCCAGGCAGTGCTGATTTGGTATCCCGAGTCACGGTTGATTAGATTGTCTGTGACCTTAATTTTAATGGCTTCTTTAATGACACTGTCCCAAAATCTTGAGCTCTGAGTCACAATCTTGGTGTCATTGTAATCCATTGATTGACCAAGTTCCAGTCAATGCTCTGCTATGGCTGATTTAGTTGCCTGCCTGAGTCTGGTATGTCTCTGGTGCTCTTTACACCTGATGTCCACAGTTCTGGTGGTCTGGGCAATGTATGACATCCTACACTGGCATGGTATGTTATAAATACCTGGCTTGCATAGTCCCAGGTCATCTTTTACATTCCCCAGCATAGGCCCAATTTTGGTGGGTGGCTACAATATGCTCTTGATGTCATATTTCTGGAGAATCCTGCTGATATTGGCAAAGATAGGTCCGGTGTATGGCAGGTATGCCATCTTCTTTGCAAAGAAGGTCACAGACAATCTAATCAACCGTGACTCGGGATACCAAATCAGCACTGCCTTTAATGCAGCACTTGAGCTTGTGAGAACTCAACGCAGGACACTCCGGGATTCTACAAGAAATAGAAGTGGAGACCAAGAGAACAGCCATGAGACAAGGTGTCGGACATTAGAGACCAGATCTGACGCACCCCAGATCAAGAACTCGACTTCAGAAGACGGCCAGGCCAGGCGCGGATGGCGTTAGGGAACACCGGCAACCAGAGTGGGACAATGTAGCCGCGTCGGGCGGGCGCGGACCTCAGACGGAACACACGACGCGGCGCGGACCGATTAAGGAGCGCCCAGCACGAAACAGAAGTGGAAATCATAGTAACAGTCATGAGATAGAGTACCCAACATCTCAGGTCGAGTCTGACGCACCTCAACCACAACCGCTGAGGACGGCCAAAACGGGCGTCGACGGCAGTCGGAACATCCGCGACTGGAGGGGTCCGTTGAAGCCGAGTCTGGCGGGCGCGGACCACAGATGGAACACTCGACCCGGCGCGGACCGATTAGGGAACGCCCAGCTCCTCCCAGGCACAAATACTGGACTCGATCGACTCAAGGACCAGTCTCAGGTAGCACCTGAGGAAGACAGCGATGCACGCTGTTGAAATATCGTTCGAGAACGACGTGTAGCTCCGGCTGGATTCCCGAATATCCAAGATGTCAGATATGTTTTGCGTTTATTTTTAGTGGTTTTGGTTGACATGGTTTTGAGCTTCGCTATAATGACCTTGTGTTCACTAATCCGTGTATCCGTCATGACGCTCTCTATTAGATCAGGATTATTTGTGGCTAAGAGGACAAGTGTGTTTTCGCAACTATTTACAATTCGTGTGGGCTCATGAAGTAATTGTTCAAAGTAATTCACAGAGAATGCATTTAGTACAATTTCGAAAGATGTTTTCTGTCTATACCGGCTTTGAATATGTATTTTCGCCAACAAATAGAGGGTACATTGAAGTCTCCACGAATTATAACTGTAAGAGTGGGGTACATATTTGTAATGAGATTCAAGTTTCCTTTGAGTCGCTCTGCTATTATATCATCTGAGTCGGGGGGTCGGTAGAAGGAGTCAATTGTTATTTTGGTACGGCTGTTGAGTACAATCTCTACCCACCGTGATTCGCAGGATTTACATATTTCAACTTAACTACAAGATAAACTACTTCCAACAGACACAAACACTCACCATGTCTTTGTTGCATACAAAGCGCCAGATCTACATTTGGTGTCCTAAACTGGAACTAATTTTTTTCAGCATAAATCAGTTCCACACTGACGCACTATAAGATCTACCAAATTTCGCTGCCATTCTGTAATTGCAAACCACACGGATCCCTGTGAATACTTGCACTTCAAAACACAACCATCCAGTATTTACAGTTTGGTATAACCTGTCATTTGTGGCTAATGCACCACACTGAGATTCTCTTTATTCAACATAGCCTGCTATATTGTTTTCGGGTTTTCGAATGTACCTGTGTATTGATCACACTATGTTACACGTAATTTGTCTTAGGTTAGGAAAACACACGGCTCGAGTGCACTTTTGTGTACTCGCAAACGAGCTGGATTCTCTCTTCAATTGAACTTCAGGTCAAGTTATACCAGATAAACAGGTCTTGGTTTGCGTTCGTAGAATGACAAAATTACACCCCTGGCTACAGCTCTTGACTGTTGATGGAAGTAAATGGTAGAATAGAATCTGTAAGGCGGAATCTGGGTTGTACCTGCTTCACTCGGTAACAGTATTGCCAATTTGCAACTAACTCTACATCTACATAAACTCATCGTAAGCCACCACATATTGCATGGTGGAAGGTACTAGAAAAAGAACTGAGGGAAACGACTGTCGGCAAACTTCCGTACGAGCTCGATTCCTCTTATCTCGTCTTCGCAGTCCTTACGCGAGATGCATGTTGATTAGCAATTCTGCAGTCTCTCGCAGATACGACTTGTGTAAACTTTTTCAGAATGTTATACGAAAAGAACGCCTCTTCCATCCAGGGATTCCAATTTGTATTCACCAAGCTTTTCCATTAATTTCCGGGTTGATCAGACCTAATGGTAACAAATATAGCTGCAGGCCTTTTAATTGCTTCAATGTCTTCTTTAATCCGACCTTATGGGGAACAGAAAAAGTCGAACAGTTCTGAAGAATGGATCGCACAAGTCTTACGTCCCTTGTTTCTTATGCAGATGAACTACAGTACCTTAGAATTTTTGCAATAAACCGAAGTCAACTGGCCGCCTTTCCTACGGATCATCTCACCTACTCCTTCCCCTTCATATCGCTTTGCAGCCTTACGCTTACGTATTTAATCGATGTGACTCTGTGAAGCAGCACACACCTAATATTGTATTCAAGCATTATGGAAAGTTTTCGAGGTATCGTTCGAAACGTGACGTTCCAGGGTACAGCTGGTACGTCATAACAGCGCCACAAGCTAAAGACAGTCGCTGACAGACGCAACCGCGAATAAGAGACGTCGGCGAAGACACTCCTCAGGAGGTTCCATAAGCCGCCGCTGCTACTCACGTCAGAGCGCAGCACCTCTCACCTGACTCTGTGACCGTCAATGAAGACAGCAGCGTCATCATAGCTCAGATTCGGCAGAGCCAGCATCATTATTAATAACTATGTACCAAAGTTTAAAATTCAAATGTACATTGACTATCCTTCAGTACTACTCAAATCATTTGCAGTTATAGAGAATACTCTTGTATCCAGAAAAAGAGTTTCACTCTGCAGCGGAGTGTACGCTGATATGAAACTTCCTGGCAGATTAAAGCTGTGTGCCGGACCGAGACTAGAACTAGGGACCTTTGCCTTTCGCGGGCGAGTGCTCTACCATCTGAGCTACCCAAGCACTACTTATCGCCCCTCCTCGTGCTTGGGTAGCTCAGATGGTAGAGCACTCGCCCGCGAAAGGCGAAGGTCACGAGTTCTAGTCTCGGTCTGGCACACAGTTTTAATCTGCTAGGAAGTTTCATATCAGCGCACACTCCGCTGCAGAGTGAAAATCTCATTCTGGAAACATCCCCCAGGCTGTGGCTACGCCATGTCTCCGCAGTATCCTTTCTTTCAGGAGTGCTAGATCTGCAAGGTTCGCAGGAGAGCTTCTGTAAAGTTTGGAAGGTAGGAGACGAGATACTGGCAGACGTAAAGCTGTGAAGACGGGCGTGAGTCGTGCTTGGGTAGCTCAGATGGTAGATTTTGAGGGCTGCGTGCCTTCTGTAATAAAAAAACTAACTCAAGGAATCAACGTTCAACTTGAACGGATGTCTTGTGACGTCCGCCTAGACCAAACGCAACGAACTGTATCGAAGAAAATGAAAAAAAGGGTGGTAGAACACTTGCCCGCGAAAGGCAAAGTTCCCGAGTTCGAGTCTCGATCCGGCACACAGTTTTAATCTGCCAGGAAGTTTCAATACTCTTGTACTCGACGACAGTTATAAATATACACTGTGACTAAGTATCGCTTCCAACTTACATATTAGAGATTAAAGTGTTCTACTAAAATTCACTAGTGTCTTATGTGTTTTGCAGTGACCGCTCGGCCTGCTCCTGAAGTAGGCCTAGGCTTGCTACGATAAGCTGAAGTTTTCCCTGTTCATCCACATTGACATTCTTCCTCATTCAGAACAAGTTACCATTAATCGAATGAAAGATAAGGTTCCAGCTTCGATCTCCAGTCCGCAGCATAGCTTTAATATGACAGACGTCTCTGTGAACTTTTAGTTTAGGCTGGCAGTGAGACCTAATTCAGAATTGATAATGCCTTAGAGTGTGCTGGCTGCAGAGCATAATGAGGGAACGTGCGGCGAATTTAAGAGTTCAAATACTCGGGTGTTCGATGATTTCTCATATTGATTAGGAGAATGCCGGGGTAGTTCATTTGAAAAGAAAACGCTCCTTTTGCTTCATCTCTGTCCTTTCGTCTGTCTGCAATGGATCTGTCGTAGTACATCGAACTTATAGTCGTCCTGTGGAGAGAGTTCTGATGGTACAGCTTTCACCGTGCCACCATCCGAATGCACATGCGCAAAATACGATTTTCACAAATACATGTCAAAATATATCAAAATCAGTTCCAAGAGGCTGTCTTGAGAAATGTGTCCCCAAAATGGAGTATGTCTTAGTGGATCTTTAAGTGGTGAGTTCTAAGGCGATTTCTCCATGGAACCATCTTACCAAGTAAGGTTTGATCGGGGTCACCCAACTGGACGAGGGCAATATCTTAGTCCTTCGTTCCGCCGCTGTAGGCGTCGTGAATGCTAGCGGATAAGGCACTGAGTACAAAACCGCCACTTCCACGAGTCGTCGAGCCGGCGCGGAAACTGATAAGGGAGACGCTGAGCCCGTCCACGCACTGAGCGGCCGTCAGCGCCCAGGTGGAACTGATGATGGACGCTCCGCAGATGTACGAATCGCTGTAATGAAGGGACAGTTGCCAAGGGTGGGATTCTATGGTGACCGAGGGCCCACCAATGATGCGCCCAGCAGCCTTATTCCACAGCCTCACTGACGAAGCCAAGGCTGCATCTGAACCCAAAAGGCATAGTAGGAAATAGCGAGGAGCTTCATTGTGGAGGCCGTGACTGCGGCAGGTTTTTTTTTTGGTCATCAGTCTACTGACTGGTTTGATGCGGCCCGCCACGAATTCCTTTCCTGTGCTAATCTCTTCATCTCAGAGTAGCACTTGCAACCTACTTCCGCAATTATTTGCTTGACGTATCCCAATCTCTGTCTTCCTCTACAGTTTTTGCCCTCTACAGCTCCCTCTAGTACCATGGAAGTCATTCCCTCATGTCTTAGCAGATGTCCTATCATCCTGTCCCTTCTCCTTATCAGTGTTTTCCACATATTCCTTTCCTCTCCGATTCTGCGTAGAACCTCGTCAATCCTTACCTTATCAGTCCACCTAATTTTCAACATTCGTCTATAGCACCACATCTCAAATGCTTCGATTGTCTTCTGTTCCGGTTTTCCCACAGTCCATGTTTCACTACCATACAATGCTGTACTCCAGACGTACATCCTCAGATATTTCTTCCTCAAATTAAGGCCGGTATTTGATATTAGTAGACTTCTCTTGGCCAGAAATGCCTTTTTTGCCATAGCGAGTCTGCTTTTGATGTCCTCCTCGCTCCGTCCGTCATTGGTTATTTTACTGCCTAGGTAGCAGAATTCCTTAACTTCATTGACTTCGTGACCATTAATCCTGATGTTAAGTTTCTCGCTTTTCTCATTTCTACTACTTCTCATTACCTTCGTCTTTCTCCGATTTACTCTCAAACCATACTGTATACTCATTATACTGTTCATTCCGTTCAACAGATCATTTAATTCTTCTTCACTTTCACTCAGGATAGCAATGTCATCAGCAAATCGTATCATTGATATCCTTTCACCTTGTATTTTAATTCCACTCCTGAACCTTTCTTTTATTTCCATCATTGCTTCCTCGATGTACAGATTGAAGAGTAGGGGCGAAAGGCTACAGCCTTGTCTTACACCCTTCTTTATACGAACACCTCGTTCTTGATCGTCCACTCGTATTATTCCCTCTTGGTTGTTGCACATATTGTATATGACCCGTCTCTCCCTATAGCTTACCCCTACTTTTTTCAGAATCTCGAACAGCTTGCACCATTTTATATTGTCGAACGCTTTTTCCAGGTCGACAAATCCTATGAAAGTGTCTTGATTTTTCTTTAGCCTTGCTTCCATTATTAGCCGTAACGTCAGAATTGCCTCTCTCGTCCCTTTACTTTTCTTTTCCTAAAGCCTTTATATACAGACATTTAGTTGCTGGTTGTGAGATATTAAACAATGAGAAGTTTTATATTATATCTCTTCTCGGAAATTGCACTGCTTCAAAAGTACTTTCCGAGTTACTTGAGTACTTACAACTCTTAGCTACAACACAAGATGCACGAGATACTGTTTGGCAACAGGTTCTTCGCAAGAGATATCTTCGTTGCTGAAGTATAAGAAACATTTGTACTCTACGTAAAATGTGAAGTCAGGACACAATTACAACAGAAAATCAGATGCATTTCAAAACCTGGTCATTTCAACAGATGATTCTAAACCAATTGTTTACTGTTGCACATTTTAACTATTAGGATGTTTCCTAGGAAACAGACGTGTCTGAACTGTTACGTCGTAACAGGTAGTAAGTTCCCGTATAAGCGTCATTTACAATCTCGCATTTGAGCAGAGAACATCCGCAGAAATCGACCGAACCATGTGCCGATGGCGTCCAGACTTCTCAAGAACTTCCCAGAAAGATACCAGTAGTGGAACTGAAACAATGACTGGTAAAGTACAAGGAGAAGACAAGAAAGCGTGCAATTCGAACAACACAAGTAGTTGGTGAATAGCTACCCAATATTGTTACATGGTTTACCGCCATGCTCTCGCCGAGGAAATGAGAACCAACATATATCAATTTAATATCACTGTGTTTTTTTTTCAACATTGGTGCATCAATGTATGTATGTCTAAAATGCACCAAGAATGCGTTTAATCATTTTTATGAAAAATTGCCATATTACCCGAAGTCCACAAAAAGTCGGATTTCAGAAAATAGTGACACCTGGTTGCAGTTCCACAACATTTGGTTCATCATCCAAACTGGACGTTTAAGAAACAATGAACTATAACATGGGTGATTCCCGAATGATTTTTCACTCTGCTGCATAGTGTGCAGTGGTAAAAACGTCCCGCGAGATCCATTAATTCAGGAGTGCTAGTTGCGTAAGTCCTGCAGGAGAACTTTTGTGAAGTTTGTAAGATAATGGATGAGGTGAGGTAGAGAGGGAAGTAAAACTGTGAAGGCGTTTTTTTATTCATGCTTGGATAACTCAGTCGGTAGAACATTTCACCGTGAAAGGCAAAGGCCTCAGGTTCGAGTCCTGGTGCGAAATACAGATATAATCTGCCACAACTTTCACGTTTCAAATGGAATGTTGACAGAGGTATGAGAATTGTATCTGAATGACGCTATCACGGAGCAGAAGACTCATTAGAGCAGGTATTACGATGAACGTAATGACTGCACCGATCAAAATGAGCTACTGATATGACCATTTTTAGGCTGTGGAGCGTTGTTACAGTACGAGAGGTGGCAGATTTGTAAGCGATATTCGCCATAGTAACCAAATTTTCTGAGTAGATGTACAAAAAAACTCTCTGGATTGCAAAGTTAAACCGAGCGGGGTGGCGCAGTGGTTAGACACTGGAATCTCATTCGGAAGGACGACGGTTCAATCCCGCGTCCGACCATCCTGATTTAGGTTTTCCGTGATTTCCCTAAATCACTCCAGGCAAATGCCGGGATGGTTCCTCTGGAAAGGGCACGGCCGACTTCCTTCCCAATCCTTCCCTAATCCGATGAGACCGATGACCACGCTGTCTGGTCTCCTTCCCCAAGCCAACCAACCAACCAACCATCTGCAAAGTTAATATTGCTGTCAAGCAATCAGAACGCGCGAGCGCAAGGGGGGGGGGGGAATTGGCTGTAGATCATGGTTGGAAACAAATGTGTGTACCTGTGCGGAGACGTAATTTCGGAATGCTATTGCAGTAATTTGGAATTTATTAAATAAGCTAATATCCATATGCGTGAACGAGTTTAGCAGAAAGTGGGATATCGCGTGTAGAGAACATTTTTTAGTTTTGTTTCGCAAATATTCCTGTCTTACAGTACTTGACTGTTAAGGTATTAGAATGAAGTTTTCGCTCTCTGATACTGTTATTTGATGATTTCGCAAACGCATGAACTCAGGAAAGGATTGTATCAGTCTTTACTTGTTTTCATCTTTGAATAAAAATCTCAAATTTATTTAAAGATATAATTATGTGAACGTTTGAAGTTTTTGCCTAAAGCGTTAATTTGAAGATGTTTGTGTCTAGTTTCGTATTGTAGTAACAATGAACAGTAATGAGACAAAAGGTTGTTGTTCACACACATTCAATTTCGTTGATTAAACCACAAAGCCGAGGTGCAATTAGCTTTTTACATTATTTGGCATTAAGATCCACATCTAACTTTCTATTTAAAAGTTATGATAGAAAAGTGTCTTGGGCTCGCATGCACTTTATGAGATCCCACTATTAACTGTAAGTTAGGCTGGCGCAGCATGTTTCAGTTCATACGGCAGGCTTAATTAAATGATAACAAAGCAGCTAGATATATTTCAGACAAGCAGTTGCAAAGCAAAGCTGACAATCCTCACATAGGTACACCTAATTGATTATTATGACGAGAGATAAATATTGCGTTGCGTATTCAGTGATGTTCATTGAGATGATATTTACATTCTGACGTTATTTAGCTCCGAGTTTTGCATTAGAGATCAAAATATTGAAATTATTCACTCGTGGTTTGTCAGACGGGTTATATTAATGAGAATTGCATGTAATATAATGTATGAAGGTACTACAAACACACAGGCTTCAAGTGTAACATTATTAGTGATTACTTTCACCCACTAGTGAGTATTAAGTTACGTTATGTAGGCTACGTTTTAGAATGTTCCATAGTATTTATTTTTGCGAGCCCATGTCTTACATTCATGTCAGTGAAAGTCGTTTTTTAGTATGTATCTTTGTTCTGAAGATATTTTAGTAATAGTAGTAGTGGTAGTAGTAGTAGTAGCAGCAGCTTTATTCATCCATAGATCTCTTTTTACAAGGATATAGCACATGTCAAAGTATTTAAAGTTGAGACCAATTTATAATAAGCTAATTCGTATACACATACATTTACAGACTTTTAATTACAGACAAAGATTAGATTCACTCCTGGTATACAATACTTAAAAAAGACTCGATAAACAATGTAAGGCCACAATGTTCACTCATCTCACACTATCAGTCACTGCACACACTATACACCCATTGTTTCATAACACTTCACTCACTACGCACACAAACACACACACACACTGTGATCTCAGGACCATTTTCTGTACCGCAACTTCCCATTTGCAATCCAGAAAAACTGAGTCAGAATGTCTCTATAATGAGTGAGATGTTGAGCTCAGGAAGAGGAAGAGGTGTTAGTATTGTGCTATGCGTAGCTTGGGGGTAACTATATCAAGAACAGGAAAAAAAGAAGGAACAAAAAGATAGTGTGAAGGTGTTATGTGGAAGGTTGGATGTTTTATAATCATTAATGTTATTTATTTGTATAACTTGTTTTTAGCCAACTCCCACTCCGTTTTATCTAAGTAATCCTTCAAGGTATAAAATGTATTCCATAACAGGTGCTTTTAGCCTGCCTTTTTAAAAAAGTGCATTTTTGCGATTACTTTTATCTCTTTCGGTAATTTATTCTACAGCTTTGTTCTTTGGCAGAAAATGCTGTTTTGAGTTTTATGTTTATATTTTCTTGGTAAATGTAAGTTGAGTTTAGCTCTTGTTCCATGGTCATGGACAAAGCTGTTTGTGCAGTACCAATGTTATTTTTGATGTGTACAACTGACTGGTAAATGTATTCACATGGAGCAGTTATAGTCCCCACTGTTAGGAACAGATATTTAGAATGAGCTCGACTACAATTTTTGGTTATTATTCTTATGGCACTTTTCTGCAGGTTGAAAATTTTGTTCATGTTTTGTGCATTTGTTCCTTAGAAAACTTATACCATAGCTAAGAATTGAGTGTACATATGAATAGTATGTCACTAAAAGACATTGCATGTTGCACACTGATGATAGGATTCTAAGGGCATAACATGCTGATGGCATTCTGTTTGCAAGTATCTTTGTGTGATCACACCACTTCAACTGAGACTCGATATTCATTCCTAGAAATTTTGCATTCGTTACACAATCTATAGAGGTGACATCTACATTTAATTTAACATTGTAATTTTTCCTCTTCAAACTGAAATTCATGGCATTAGTTTTCTTTATGTTCAACGTCACTTTATTGATTATTGACCTATCATAAAGTTCCTAGAGAGTTACATTTGCTTTCTCTGCAAGGAGTTCTCTTGTTTTCTCAGTGACTATGATATTTCTGTCATCAGTGAATAGAATTTTTTCACCATGAGTAACACTACTGAGAAAGTCATGGGTCTATATCAGGAATATTATTGGTCCTAATATGCTACATTGCGGAACCCCTATATTAATGTATTTTGGTTCTGATAGATGTTTTACTAAATGTATCGATCTTTTTGATGTATGTGTTATCTCTACTCTTTGTACCCTATCTGCTAGGTATGATCGAAACAAGTCATTTGCTACTCCTCTTATTCCTAACGGTTCTAATTTATTTAATGTAATTTTGTGGTCGACTGTATCAAAGGCTTTAGAAAGATCCAAAAACATGCCAGTGACACACTCATCTTTGTCAAGAGCATCACGTACAACTTTTGTGAATTCTACTATGACTGACTCCGTATTTTTGCCACTTCTGAAACCCAACTGTGATTCTCTTAAAAGGTTGTATTTAATCAGGTAATTCATTAATCTGTCTTTCATAATTGCATCCATTATTTTTGAAAATGGTGACAGCAGGGAAATGAGCCGCTAATGTTCTATGTGTTCTGCATTATCTTTCTTAAGCGAAAGTACAACTCTTGTCTGTTTTAACTGCTCTGGAAATGTCCCTGATGTCAGGGATTCATTTGTTAAGTTTGTTAAGGGGCCTTGTATAAGCCCTCTGCGTTGTTTTAGTACACACACAGGTACTTCATCTACACCTACTGCCTTTATATTTTTTAGGTTTTGAACAGTTTTATTGACTTCTTCTTTGTGGTTGGAAGTAACCATTGTATTTAGCAGAATTATTTAGAGGAGTTATATTTGTTTTAGGGAATTTTTGCTGTAACTTCTCTGCAATACTTGCAAAACACCTATTTCTATAGTTTGCTAAGTGTTGTGGATCATTTATTATCTCACACCCCTGCCTTAGCAGTACGTTATTCTGCGCTTATTTGCCTCTCCCCGTTGGCTTTTTTTATAACATTCCAGACTGCTTTGCTTTTATTCTCTGCATTATATATTGTATTGTCATTGAATGACTTTTGGCAGCAATCAGCTATTTCCTATAGACTTTTTTGTATCTATGATAGAAAGTTAGGAATTCTGGATCATTGCGACTCTTTTTCATGGAACTGAGGTATTTAAGTGTTTGGAAGGGCTTCTTAATACCTGCTGTTATCCATCATGCATACTTTCGGAAATGCCTTTTCTAAGTTCGCTTTAAATAATGTGAAGAATTTAGAGCATCCCATATTCACGTTGGTTTCCTTATACACTTCATCCCAGATTTGTTTTGCTAGTTCTTCTGAAAAATCTTTAATGTTGATTTCTGATGGATGTCGTTTGTAGGCTTGTAGTTTAGGGAATGATGTTCCCATACAGCTGTGTGTGTGTGTGTGTGTGTGTGTGTGTGTGTGTGTGGTGTATTTTTGTTCCGAAGATATTTTCGCTGAAACATATATATGTGCATGTGTGTGTGATTATATATATGAAGCGTTTTTCTTATCTTGCTTGTTCAGAATACATGATATATTGAAATATTTATCATAATGCCAATTTCGCTATCATGTATTCTGTACAAGAAATATGCCCAAACGCTTAATTTCCATTAAGACCAGGGTCGCATAGTCGGCACTGCATCAAGTGTCCCAGTATTTAAACATTACCAGACTCTTATTTCGCCACATTGTCTCAATGTCTGTCTTTTCACCGCAAATAGACCAGATGACGCATGGGAGGCAATGGATGATAGAAGAAAGCCAATATTACAGCTTTTTCCACAATACTGAAACTTTGAACTGTCGGAGGAGAAAATAACTTCTTGTACTCCCCGAGACTGACATTATTATTTCGTCTGGATATTCGGGCTGCCAGTGGAGAAACTTATCACTTTGCTAAACCCCTTGAGTCTTCCGTCTGCCTAGAAACATGTTCCTTTGTGCTCAATTGTGACTACATGAATCATCCAATAGTGTGATATATATAATACAAATATGCTCTATGTGAATTTTGCCATTAATTAGACATTTTCTTCTTTCTGTGCATGGCTCTCTCCCATAGGCATTTTATCTTCCACTTTCGCAGAACAGTTTACATGGTTTTAAAGACATTTAATATTTCACTGTCGACATATTATCAACAGTGGAAAAGCGTTCAGCTTATTTCTTCGCTCAAGATGTAAAGTTCCCGGTTGTCGATCCATGTATTACGTTTTTCTTTTATAGTTATGATGAAGTTACCACACAATGTTCTATAAATTATTTGCTTTCGGAATATATCTTATGAACTTGGCAGTGAGCATAACATTATGAGTTCTCTTTTCAGCTATTAATGACATTCTGTATCAAATGTTTAGTTTTTCTATACGCAATAATCGTTGGCTGGAAAACTTCATGTGCTTTTGTCTATTTTCTTATTCGGGGTGGTTAGAAACAGTATCAAAAGTTTTTAAGTGTGTTTTAGGATAGGTTATACTGTGTAATGAGCGTAAAGAAAAAATTCGATCTGATGTTAGCCAATGAGGCCCCATGTACGCGCAAACTCCAGCGGCCCGCCATATAAAATCAGTATCAGTGTACACATAGCTTAGATGATAAAGCACGAGACTGCTCTGCCTTTGGCACGGATTCGGTCTTTACTATCACTCCATGTCCAAAGTTTTGTATTGCTCTATTGTTTGGTTTTGGGAAACCAAATAACGAACGCATTTGGCGACACTGTATCTGGCGAGCCGCTTGATTTTCAACGCAACGGCCTGATTGGCTAACTTCAATGCTAATTAACTTGTAAACGCGAAACATATCGATTTTTTTACAGTTATTTCTCAGGACAGCCTACACTGCAGTACCTTTAGAAGCTTTTCGGGCTGCTTCTGACCACCCGATATATATACGCTCCTTTTTCTTGAGAACACATTTCTTGAATGTTCCTTACTATATGACTTAGCAAGAATGATTTTACAAAATTCTTGTTTGTTAGGATGGGAGTGAAGGGTGGTTGTGACAGTACGAGAACGAGCAGTTTCGTAAGCGATACTGTACACGGTAAGCACTTTTTTTCTAAGTAGATGTTTAATGAAGACTCTCTATATTATAAGTTCCAGTTGTTGTCAAATAGTCAGCCTGCGGGAAGGAGAAAGCCTTGGTGGTCAAAATTAGATGCAATCAGTCGTGTGTACTGGTGCAGAGGCCTAATTTTCGAATCCTATTGCTGTAATTTAGATTTTATTGAAGAAAATGAACCAGTTCCATGCGCTATGATCAGTAATGCATGACAATGATCAGTACTGCACTCTTGCTCACGTGTTTTTAATTTTGGTGACTGAAACACAACATTAAGCCTCTACATATGTATTAAGCCTCCTCGTCCCACTGGCTGTTCGAAAGTTTTAAAGGAAAAGTATTTAAAATGCACACTGCAGTTTGAGAGAGCTGACTGTTGACTGTAAGTTAAGCTGGCGCACTATGTTGCTTTGCACGTGGCAAGATTGCTTAAATGACAACAAAGCAGCGTGATTTATTTCTGGCAAGTAGCTCCAAGGCATAGCTGATTACCTATTGTAGCACAGCTCGCCAGAATTAAATGTTGGTTTGCGTCTCCTGGGGATCAGTGAGTTTCCATTCACATTATGTTCATATTTATTTAGTTCAGTGTCTCTATAACTGTTTTGCATTAGAGATAAAAGTACTGAGATTATTCACTTGTTACAGGTCAAATGCGTTCTACTATCGAGGATTGCATGTAATTTTGGAATAATGTACGTAGGTATCTTAAACACAGAAGCTTCACATGCAGATGAAACTTCCCCTTTGAACGTAAAGAATGACTGTGCTGGTGAAACTTCTACGTTACTTGATTTTCAAACAGCAGAGTGAAACTGAACGTACTGAGACTGTTTTCTCTTTATCTTTTATAAACTGACACACAACATTTTAGCGCAGCACAATCTGACTTTTAATAATCCCTGACTAATAATAACCTACACCTTTGCCGAATCACTTACCTCACAAAAATCTTTGTTACTCGAACTACTGCATTACAGAGAGCGCCAATACAGCCAACTAAATAAAAGACAGGCATATAGTTAGCAAATGAAAGATTTTTATAGAGAACAAACAATGGATTTACCTTAATAGTGTGATTCTTGAGTTTCTCCCGGCGTATTTGATAATCAAAATATCCACGGGTGTGCCGCCGGTCTATAGTGTCCAACGGGCACAATATTTCGGCGATCATACATGTCGCCATCATCAGGTGAACTGACGGACTGAGCTCCTGTGAACGTGCCGGCACGGAGATCCGTACGCTATGGCTGCTCAGAGGGAACTGGGTTCGGCCGCGGCGGCGGCCTATTTAAATACCCTCCGCCCGCGGCTCGCTCCCTCCGCCGTCCGCGCCCCGCGCCACGGTCGCGCGGTGGAACAGATTGCGACGGCGTCTGAGATGACGTCGGTGTGATGGCTCTGTCCGCCGTGGTCGTCACAACTATACGTTTGCTCGATATACTCTTGATTAACCCAATCGCTGGTTCCCAAGCCTTGCTAAGATTATAGCCACGGTCACGGTTTATGAGGTCGTCATTGGTGCGAATTTCGATGGCCTCTCTAACAACGTTGTCCCAGTATCTCGACGTTTGTACCAGAATCCTCGTGCGGTCATACTCCATGGCGTGATTTTCCGACAAACACTGTTCAGCGACCGTCGACTTGCTCGGATGCATCAGTCGAGTGTGCCTCTGGTGTTCACGGCATCGATCCTCGACGGTACGCATCGTCTGACCAATATACGACTTGCCACATTGACACGGAATCTGGTACACGCAGGCCTTCCTCAAACCGAGGTCATCTTTGGCGCTCCCCACCAGTGCACGAGTTTTATTTGGAGGACAAAACACAGTTACGACCTGGTGTTTCTTCAGAATGCGGGCGATTTTCCCCGAGAGTGCGCCTGTGTATGGAATAAATGCAGTGCCTACCTCCTCCCTCGTGACTTCATCCATCTCAACAGGTTGTGCTGCAGTGGTTGGGCGGAGAGCACGTTGAATCTGCCACTCTGAGTACCCATTTTTTCGAAATACAGTTCTCAGGTGTTCCAATTCCTGGGGTAGACTCTCTGCGTCAGACATCCAGTTTAACAAATTTCTTTTTCTGACGGTCACACATCCAGATCTTCCGCTCGTATTAACAACTCTGGCATCTCTCTCCCCACATCCACCATTGCTGGCGGCTCACCTCCAACTGCTCAAAGCTACGGGCTGTTCACATCCAACTGCCCAACGCTACATAGGCGAAAAACTTCTAGCAATGAGTACAACTAGCCACAGACTGCACACAGCGCAGTCAGATATTTTAATACAGATCGCTACGTGGCGTTACCAACATAAAGACGTAAACAGCCTACTTACACAGTATAAAAATGGTTACATAGAGAGGTTAATGAGCATATAGTACATTAGATTGGCAGTCAGATTAAAATCTAAAGGTTCCACTCTGAAATGTAGAACTAATAAGTTTCTTTTGAAAAATTACGCTCATACTAAATATTAGTAACAGCATTAAGCTTACACTTGTTCAAAGCAATCAAACAAAATGAAGTGGTTGTATCGATACTGCCCAGCTTTGAATTTGGAATTATACTGGAACTTGATACTGCTATCCTCAGGTCATTAAGACATCTAAATATTCACTGCAGGTGCAACGGAAAGATAACGCTGTGAAGTAATTCTCAAGACGTTCCCGGAAACTGTCTCGAGCAGCTAGTACGACAACCACAAGTTATGGAAATATTTTAGACCTTGTAACTACAAACACGTCTCAGCTTGTCGTGAATGTGAGCTTAGATAGAGGGATCAGCGATAATGATATCGCCATAGTGACGACGGTTATTGAGGTTACTGAAGCTATTATGAAGGCTAGGAGAGAAATTTTGCTGGAAAAGAGTAGATAGGCAGTTTGTCTAATATGATGGAAGTAGGGAAATTATGGGCTTTTTGAACGCTCTATAGAAATGTGTGCCGCATAAATGGATTAAGAACGAAAAATAGCAGCCCTAATTTAATAACAAAATTTGGAAAATTTTAGGGAAGCAGAGATTTTAGCATTATTGGTCCAATACCGATGGCGGGTTTGTGGACAGGCAAAAATTGGTAGAAATTTCTCCGTCTATAAAAAAATCCATGCTTGAACCACTTCTTCCATTCTCAAGAACACGTTAAAATTCTAGTCTTCTGTCCAGTCACTCGTCGACCTGTCTGGTATGACAATAGAAGATAGGAAAAGAAAAACTGAAGTTCTAAATTTCGCGTTTAAGGAATCATACATGCAGGATGATCATAAAGTCACACCGTCGTTTAACAGTCGAGTAAACTCGCCGTATCGGTTTGACGAAATACAGCTAATATTTCCTAGAGCACTCTACTTACCAGTAGAGGCAGTAAACTCTTGCAGAAAGACACTCTGATACAATTTCGTATATCAGATGTTTTGTGTGACTTTTAATCTTTTCTTTGGCCCTTGTACTTCTCTTGTCAGCCATTGAGCAAACAAGATGTAATTAAACACAATCACTCGACTTACTCGCTTAATATTATTATCTACTTAATATACTGATAATTATCAGGACAATTTGCACATTTTTATGTGTACTGTTATTCTGAAAAGGAATAAAAATACTAGAGTAAAGAAATTTATTCACAGCTTCAGTGTATTCATTTCATAGTTGTGGTAACATTGATCGTTATACAAGCACTCACTCGCGTTTTATTATTGTGTAGTGTTCTTTCAAGTAACTTACGTTGAACCATGTACTCGTATTGAGGTGGTCACTTAATAAATCAGCAAAGGTAATGGCATTGTTCGGTTGTTTGAGTGGACCATCACTCAGTCTTTACATGATGTGCTCTACACGAATCACAAACTGGGGTACTAGTGCTTAAGGGGGGTCGTTGATGAAATTGACCAAAAATGTCTATTTTCGATTTATTTATTATTTGTTAGTAAAACTCATGGACAATAAGTTCCCAAAGTTTCAATGGTGAAATCGCATCCGATGTGCCTGAAAATTAATTAAAAGTGTGACGCAGCCTCCCTTTCACGCCCACGTTTTAAAGTAGCACTTCAATACCAGCTCAGTTATTACTTTCAACGAAACGTGTGCGGGATACATCTAGAAGGCCGTGATACATACTCTTTGGTTTTATAGATTATCTTTGGCCTTCCTTTACATCTCGAAAAGTGGGTTCCTCGCAGAACCCAAAATCCAAATGAGTCTCTAAATTCACTCATATTGAAATGCTGCCCTGAAAACACATTTGCAATCTGCTACAGTTGTCAGAATTGCAACTTAGGATGCAGTTATTGTACATAATGATAGGAACGTTGGGAGGATGAAGGTATTAGAAAGAATGGGCTTCAAGACAGGTAATTTTACTCAAAACATCCTGAGAAAAATAGATTTACAGCGCATCTCTGCAGCTGAAAAGTCAGTTGATGACCCGGTAAAGGAAAGGACAACAAGGAACCAGAAGAGAAGTCTTGAAGAGAAAGACGACTCAGAGTACAAATGTGGTGCCTTCTGAAGAAGTGACATAAGGAAAAAAGTTAGGTTGAACTTTAAACAGCATTTCATGACAAGTTTTTTTTAATGTTTATTTACCTTTTCCACCGATTCTATAAATGCTAGAATTTTGAAATTTTTTACACATATTTCTGTAGACCTAGTAAAGGCTATCTCAAAAGCTAATTTTGAAATTATGATTGCAATCTCAAATATGGGGCAAAGTGCTAGGAATTAGGCATGAATTTAAAATTGTACTTCTGTTATTATAATTAAAAATTTATGAAAATTCTCCTATTTGACTTATTCCAAAAACCTCATGAGAGAAGCTTACAACACAGAAAGAGATAAAACAGAGAAATTTTTGTGAAAATCTCTTGAATAATTTCTGAGAAAAAGGAACACAGATTATTTTCTGAAAGTAAAACTTCAAATTCCATTAAAAATATGTAGGATATATATAATCAAAGGATTTTATATGTAAATATATTACTTTCATGTAAAATTTGGTACAAAATTTCGTAGCCATATCTCCAAAACTGTGTATTTGGTACGTTTTAGAAATAGTGTGTGTTTTTCATCAATGTTCCCCATTAGGCTGAGATATTTAATTTTTCATATATTTATTTTCCCGCTTAGCGCACAGTACGCTACACTGGCGACAGTGACAGGAGCAGTCCACAAATTAGTGTGCATTTATAAAGCACCACTCCAGCGGGACTCAGCTTCCTGGTCATTTTCTCTCATGATTTCCTATGGATCATGGAAGAAAGGCGACACTAAGATCCCATATTCCCATATTTCTTTAGAGTGTGCCTCACTGCGCGCTCAGTCGATTAAATACATAGGTGTAACGTTGCAAAGCGGTATAATAAGGGCGCGTAATGCCGGTATTAGAGAAAACTAATGGTGGACTTCAGTTATTTGGAGAATCTTATGGAAGTATAGCTCGTCTATAAAGGAGAAGAGTGTGACTCTTCTGGAGTACAGCTTGACTGTTAGGGATCCCCACCAGGTCACATTACAGGAAGGGGTTGAAGTAATTCAGAGGATTCCTGGAGTGAAGATGACGGACTCTCCGCGAAACGGTATTTAGAAAAAGTATAAACTCGGCATTTTCAGTTGTCCGCTGAACGACTGATATGCCGCCAACGTATATTTCGCGATAAAACAGCTTAGACAACATAAGAAAAATAAGAGCTCATGAGGAGGCATATAGGCAGTCGTTTTGCATCAGCCCATTTGCGAGTGGAACGGAGGGGAATGATTAGTAGTGATACAAGGTACAATCCACGACGCACCATTTGATGGGTTGCGGAGTATGTATATACAGTATATGTAGGTGTAGATCACCATTAAAGAGCACTGTACTGAACATGGTTGTTCGGTTTTTGACTTCTAGTTCTCGTCACAACAGGAGGCGAAATATTGTCAAGTGTATGGCATTGAAATTATGCTCGTATGCAACTGTAATTGCTTTCTGGAACATATGCAAACTCTTCAGTTACTTCTGAGTTACAGTACTTACGAGGTATTGATAATAACACTTTCCTATATACGGCTCACCTGTTTATTCGAAACAGGAAGCTAAATTTTAATTTGCGCGGAAATCATGATAGCTGTTTTAGGGACTGTTCTGATTTTCAGTCCACACTTGTATCTTTCCGTGTTTCTGATTTAGGTTCTGAAAACAAGAATAACGTCACCCAGCCTGTCTAGGATAACTAATAAAGTATACTATGAGAATACTATACAATACATGTGAGAAAACAAATAATAATTTAAAAGGGATGCTGCAGAAGAATGAAAAGAGTGAAATCTGTAGTTCTGATATAAAATGAAAAAAGATGGCATCATATTTGGGGTTCACTCGAATATAGTTTATACCCCAACAAGTATTCATTTTGGACGTTCTGTAAGATTCTCAAATATTTTGAGTCAGTGTGCGAAGTAATGTAACCGGGTGAATTTACAGAGCGTTACATTTGGCAATAAGTCTTTATTAAATGCTTACAACTTTCATCAGCATCAACACATCACTTCGCTTTCCATATTGATCTCTCAATCTTTTTTTCCAATAATTTTGTGGCATTTTAAAGCACACTGGTCTTATGCGTTATTAATAGTAAACTATGTCAAACAGAGATAATCGTTGACAGTGCTAGCAAATAGAGTACTTCAATCACATTTAAGTGTTTTATGTTTTAAAGTAGACACCCACGAGGAACGAAGTCAAGGTTGCTGAAATGTCACAGCTGATACCTAGGTTAGTACGTGACCAATATCGATTAATCTTGCGCAGCCCGGATGGAAAAATTTCCGCGAGAACTGCAGAATTGATTCTGATGTTAGATGAAGAACCAGGAACAGCATTTGGTGTGGGAGTTGCCCTCGATATATGTATTTTTGATGTGCAAACAGACACTGACAGAGGAACTCTTATATATAGTTAGACAAGATAGCGAATATAAAGTACTTCTGAAGGGTGTGATAAGATTGCCAGTTGCAAGCTACGATAAGGATGATAGCTGTACAAGAATAAAGGTCATAGCTTACAAGTAACTGAGACCTCGTAGTTACAAAATGCAAATTCATAACTTAAACTTATTTAGCGTTTCATTGTCGTCAAGAGATATTTACCTTATAATGCTTAATGAGATCTTGTATGAACGAAACTGAGCCAAAAAAATCAGAGGTTAAAAACAGTGTAGCACTTAATGAACACTCTTTACTGTGAAACTCTGTAGGTTACGAGAATTCTGTACAGTAATACGAAACGCATAACTATGGTAAAAGGAATGGCAGTTCAACTGGAAGGGAAGAAAAACGAATTATAGTAGATTTTACTGAATTTTAGGTTTCCTAAGACGTTGAAACAACAACTGTTATCTTCAGGACAGGGAATACTCTTACAGACGATGAAATTTTTAATGCAGGATTCTTACATTCAAGATACTCTATTTTAAAATAAAATTTGAGAGAAAAGGCTTCAGCTTATCTGGGAATACCAAGTGAAGAGAAGAAAGAAAACGTAAGTAGCTAGTGACAGACTCTGGGTTCTTTAATGTCTCCGTATTATATGTTCCAGCAACTGTGTGCTCTAAGCAGTGGGTATCTTTTCTTTTCTGCGGTTAAATATGTTACCGCTTTGCTTAGAATGCAATATCAAATCAACATTAATGCAACGATCTGTCAAAAGACTGAATTACGAACTCTTTTAACAGGAGGCGTACAGCAAGAGAGTCTGTATGGCTCTGGAAGGTAATGACAGGGGTGTGGTGCCGTGCCAACTGCAGTGCCGTAGCTACCTTGCAAGGCTACTCGGCTTAGGATCCATGCCGCGAACAGCCGTTCGATGTAGTCCTACATACTCTCGATTGAGTTCTAATTCGGGGATTTTGGTGGCCAGGGGAGTACGGTAAATTGATCCTGGTGCTCACAGAACCCCGCACGTTCACTGTGAGCTGTGTGACACGTTGTGCTGCTGGTGGATACCATCGTACCAAGGAAAAACAAATGCATGTAGTGGTGGATAAGCTGACTAGGATAGACGCATATTTGCGTTGATCCAGTGTTTCTTCCGGAATGAAGAGATCACCAAGGGAACGCCACCGAAAAAATTCGTCGGAGCATTACGCTCTCTCCCAGTTGCAGAATGTTTGCTTTCAGATGTTTCACGCTGTCCACGCCAACGACCGCCTGTCCGATGGAGCATAAAACGTGAGTCATCTGAAAGTGACACCTGTCACCTCTCAGTACATGTCCATTTGCGGTACTAACCAGCAAATTCTATTGTTCGTCGCCCATGAGCTGCAGTTAGCGTGGAGGGGTCAATCAGGCGTCTGCTGGCTCAGTACCGTTTCTTCCAAATCCACCAGAATCAAACGCAAAATAATTTTATTTAAAAAAGCGGATCAAGTGTCACTAGATGCCTTCCTAAGAGACAATCTCCATTCCTTCCGAACTGACTATGCAAATGTAATGTGGCTCAAATTCAAAGATATAGTAGCAACAGCAATTGAGAGATTCATACCTCATAAATTGGTAAGAGGTGGAACTGATCCCCCATGGTACACAAAACAGGTCCGAACGCTGTTGCAGAGGCAACGGAAAAAGCATGCGAAGTTCAGAAGAACGCGAAATCCCGAATATTGGCTAAAATCTACAGACGCGCGAAATTTGGCACGGACTTGAATGCGAGGTGCCTTTAATAGGTTCCACAACGAAACATTGTCTCTAAATTTGGTAGTTGACGCTAAATAACGAAAAGTGTGAGGTGATCCGCATCAGTTCCAAAAGAAATCCGTTTGAATTCGATTACTTGATAAATAGTACAATTCTCAAGGCTGTCAATTCCACTAAGTACCTGGGTGTTAAAATTACGAACAGCTTCGGTTGGAAAGACCATATAGATAATTAAAATGAAACAGCTGAATTTCTCAAACAGCGCTATACACTGGTTCGACAGCTACCTCAAAAATAGAAGTCAACAAGTCATTTGTGGGTCGGAAAAGTCTTCATGGAAAAACGTGCGCTCTGGAGTTCCCCAAGGCTCCGTCCTTGGTCCATTACTCTTCTCACTGTACATTAATGATATTTCTTCAGTGATTCACTCCTGCAACTACCATCTATATGCCGACGACATACAACTGTACATAAGTGCAAGCCCCAAGAACATTGCTGACGCAGTAGCGAGTATGAACGCAGATCTTTGCTCTGTTTCTCGATGGGCACAGAACCTACGTCTGAAAATAAACCCCAAGAAATCCCAGGTCATACTTATATCTCATCCAAAGTTAATCAGTCGGTACCTTCGCGAAACAGTCCCTCAAACACTCCTCAATGGTACCCAACTACCATACCAAAAAACAGTAAAAGACCTTGGAATAATCTTGGATGAACACCTAAACTGGGAAGAACGAACAGTCACAGCTTGCCGGAAATCGCTCTCCTCCATACATGCAATTCAAAAATTGAGAAAAATATTTCCAACCCATGTTAAACAAAAATTAGTCCAAACACTAAAAAAATGGTTCAAATGGCTCTGAGCACTATGGGACTCAACTGCTGTGGTCATAAGTCCCCTAGAACTTAGAACTACTTAAACCTAACTAACCTAAGGACATCACACACATCCATGCCCGAGGCAGGATTCGAACCTGCGACCGTAGCGGTCGTGCGGTTCCAGACTGTAGCGCCTATAACCGCTCGGCCACTCCGGCCGGCAGTCCAAACACTAGTCTTGCCTAATCTTTACTACTGTGATGTAGTTCAACATGGCACAAATAGTGAAAATTCGAGATGCCTCGAGCTAGTGATGAATGCTTGCGTTAGATACGTATGCAATATACGCTTGTATGATCATATCAGTCCTTCATACTCCCAGCTAGGTTGGATACGCCCACATAAGGCACGCGATCTCCACACGATGTGCTTACTTCATCGATTTCTTAGCCACTGGTTCCCCCAATACTTATCTTCTCACATTAAACACCTATCATCATTCCACAACCGCAATACCAGATCGGATACGTCTAGCATCTTGGCTGTACCTTTACATAACACAAAATCTTTCTCTGTGTCATTCTCCATCTCAGCCATACGACTATGGAACGCGCTCCCCTGTGATCTGCGTCTTATCCAGAACCACTTAACATTCAAGAGGGAACTCAAGACTTACATATTAGGGACGGTATAGCCACCATTGTCGTGCCCCTCTCATTTTTTTCTTTCTCCTCTCCATCATAGCTTCGAATTTTACCATTCTATTTCTCTTCCTCTAACCTATCTACCTCTTCTATATCTCTTTCATCCCATTCTATCGTCTTATGTCTCTGCTTGATGAGAATAACTCACAAGCTGCAAGAATATAACGAGAAAATTCCCAACTAGCAATAGGACTGACATTCATAAAAGAAAAAATATGTTTACTTTCCTATACATAGTCATTACTATTATTATTATTCTTTTTATTATTATAATTATTTTTTGATTGTTATAATTATCATTGTACTACTTTTATAATCTCTAATTTTTTTCTGTAACATTAATACTATATAACATGTTATATGTCCTTAATGTTCTGTAGAAACTGAAATTTGTTGAATCTGAGTATGCCTGGTTAGGTGTAAGAGAGGGCCTGAAGGCCCTAATCTTGCCAGGTAAAATAAATGCATTAATAAATAAATAATATTGTGGGGAAGGCGAGCCAAATGTTGCGTTTCATTGGCAGGACACTTAAAAGATGCAACAAATCCACTAAAGAGACAGCTTACACTACACTCGTTCGTCCTCTGTTAGAATACTGTTGCGCGGTGTGGAATCCTTACCAGGTGGGATTGACGGAGGACATCGAAAGGGTGCAAAAAAGGGCAGCTCGTTTTATATTATGACGTAATAGGGGAGAGAGTGTGGCACATATGATACGCGAGTTGGATGGAAATCATTAAAGCAAAGACGTTTTACGTCGCGGTGAGATCTATTTACGAAATTTGAGTCACCATCTTTCTCTTCCGAATGTGAGAATATTTTGTTGAGCCCAACCTACATAGGAAGGAATTATCATCAAAATAAAATAAGAGAAATCAGAGCTCGAAGAGAAAGGTTTAGGTGTTCGTTTTTCCCGCGCGCTGTTCGGGAGTGGAATGGTAGAGAGACAGTATGATTGTGGTTCGATGAACCCTCTGCCAAGCACTTAAATGTGAATTGCAGAGTAATCATGTAGATGTAGATGTAGATGCTGCAGAGGCCCTTATGCTGAGAAATTCGCTGAACGGTCGTTGAAGGTAAATTGTTGGTAGCTCCTAGGTTCATCTCGGCTGTTAGTTATTCAATAGTTGCAATTCTGTTCGACTGTACACATCTCCTCAGACGTCGTTCACCCTTGTCATCTATGGGCCGTAGTGCACCACAGTTACCTCGGCGCCTTTTTTAGACAGCGCTATTTTGTGATGTGTGTTATGGTTTACCCAAGGCGATATGCAAAAAATTTGCAAGCTTAGCCAGTTTAGAAATGCCAGCACCCGTGGCCCGAAAGGGTGTGAGACAAATCTCTCCAATTCCGCATTGCGACAACAACCGCACTCTTTTCCGCGTTACCCCAGCATGTTTCATATAAGCTCCACGGCTAACGTTGCCACCCGCCGTCGGTGAATCATTATTGCACGTTGTCGTCGAACATAGGTGATAGTCACATTGATGTGACTGGATCATTTTCAGCTGTTACCATCGCGGTATGTCGACAACACCTATCGGCAGCTGAGGGTTTCAATTAATTATCATTATTCTAGAGAAGCTGCACTGTCATCAGTGGTATCCGTTCTTTCGAGAACAGTTACTATCTGCATAGAAACAGATCGCTTTCACTGAAAAACGATATTACTTTTATGGAACTAATTTCCGATAGTAACAGTAGATTATATGTTGAAACATGTTTGTCATTTGTGTGGGAAATAGATTGCAAGGTTTCTTTTCTTCAAATTAAAAGTCATGTCTCAAAAAATTTCCTAATACATCAGTTACATCTCTCCGGGTCTATCGTCGTGAAAATGTTACCTTAATACCGAACTTGTCATCCGCTAGATGGGTGATACCAACGCTTGGTGTTAGGTTTCGCGCAGAATCTTGGAATTGAACCAACCACAAAGAAATCCCATTCTAAGTTTCTGCCGTCTCTACGGTATCGCGATACTGTAACTGGAAACCACGTAGGTCGTGGCTATAACTGTTGGTGAGAATGTCAGCTATGTTGAAAGTACTGTCGCCAAGTACTAGAGAGGTTCTTACAGCCGTTATTCCACCGCAAAGGTGAACGACGCATTCTTACAGAATGTGAATTATAGTGTTGTGCAGCTATCCATTTTGCCGGATCTCTACTACAGCAATGTAATCGAATACGGCACGAGTAGCAGAAATACTAGACAGTCATTACTAAGCTAGAGTGTTACTGTACGTCATGTCAGCAACAGCCATCAATTCAGTCTTTTAGAGCGTCATAACGCCCAGTTTGTATTACTGAGGCCATGTAGGAGTATCAGTTTCTTTCAAAGTGTCCCAGGATCTTTACCACTGTAACCTACACGAGTCCTCAAAAAGGGAGGAGAGTGCAGAAAGGGGAAGACACACAGCAGGTACAGCAGTCTGAGCCTGCAAAAGCTACGCGATTTGTCTTCTGCGTTGAGACGTAACGTTAGACCGATGTACAGAGGAAGAGATGGTTCGTTATGAAGTTTTGGTGTGTTATTGCGTTGAATTTGTTTTGTAGGATTTTGTTTTTATGTGTATCTACGTGTGTTTTGCTTTGTACTAGAGTCTTAACGTTTTGGAGAGGCTATGCCACTGTAGAGTTATAGACTATACAGTTTTGGTATGATGAGTAGCAGTGTTGCTTGAGAGTCATAATGTGTGGATGAACGGACGAATTTCATACTTGCGGTACGTTAAACGTTATGGGGGGGGGGGGATACGTGTGTTATTTATTTCAAGTGATTCTGGCGTCCCATTGGTGTGGTACTTCGGGATTTTGTTTGTGTTTGTAACGGATTTCACATTTGGTTGTGTGAACTTAGTGTAAGGGACGTGTTTCAAGGTTGTAGAATTGGATAGAACTTTGGAAAGGAAGTGGTGAATAATTAGAGAAGACATAGTGATCCAAACTGTCACCTAGAAGTCTGTGTTTAGTTGTACATTGGGAGATCGGTGCGGAATGATGTCCGCGGAGAAACTTTGAAATCCAAGCGTATTTCCAGAACACAAGATATGACAGAGTATACTCCGTATACGACCTGGTTGTTGTCATTGCACTTACTATGAGCGGCGATGTACAGAGGGACCAGAACACATACAAGGGGGAGGCCTCAGACACAGCCGACCGATTCAGCTCTAATTTGGCAGGTGGCTTGTGTACAACCTAAAACGAAGAAATCTAAGATATTTTGGGTCAACACCCCCGCAATTTTGAGAAAATCGCGCCTAAAGATTATGACTAGCGATCGACTCAAAATTGGCGGGATCGATAGATACTTGTAAATAGAGCATTTTTCATCATCAGGTATAGGGTCTGAAAATGCATACTTTTCCAGAAATCGAAGTAAGAAACTTTTACAACTGCCGCGTCTGTACACAGGTAAACGCTTTTCGCCGACAGCACCGATAGCGCAACGGCCAAGGTAACTGGCTGGGACTCGGAGAACCCTAGCGAACGTTATTCTTTTAGTTTGTATTTTTCCATATCTCAATTAATAGGAATAGGAGTATTAATAAGGTAAGTATTATTATCATTCCTTACTGGTTTACTTACCTTATTAACCCTCCTATCCCTATCAATTGAGCCGGCCGTGGTGGCCAAGCGGTTAAAGGCGCTACAGTCTGGAACCGCGCGGCCGCTACGGTCGCAGGTTCGAATCCTGCCTCGGGCATGGATGTGTGTGATGTCCTTAGGTTAGTTAGGTTTAAGTAGTTCTAAGTTCTAGGGGACTGATGACCTTAGAAGTTAAGTCCCATAGTGCTCAGACAAATTTGAACCTATCAATTGAGATATGGAAAAATACAAACGAAAAGAATAACATCCGCTACATTTCTTCGAGATTCGAACCCGAGTTTTCCGATTCCCAGCCAGTTACCTTGGCCATTGCGCTATCGGCGCTGTCGGCGAAAGGCGTTTACCGTGTGGGTTCTGAAGCGGCAGTTGTAAAAGTTTCTTTCCTCGATTTCTAGAAAATTTTGCGTTTGCGGACCCCTAACTGATGATGAAAAGTTCTCTATTTACAATTATCTACCGATCCCTCCAATTTTGAGTCGATTGCTCGTCATAACTTTTGGGGTGATTTTCTCAATATTGCGGTGGTGTTGACCGAAAATATCTTAGAGACCTTCGTTTTAGGTTGTACACAAGCGACCTGCCAAATTTGAGCCGAATAGGTTGGCAGTGTCTGAGGCCTTCCCCTTGTTAGACCTATGGTACACCGAATAGTATGAATCATACGATGTGTGACATTTCATGGCCTGGGACATTTCAGATCGTCGCAACAATAACAGGAGCTACTGCTCTGAGCTTATCATATCCTCTACAGTGTTTGTCTGACAGTTGCCGGCCGGTGTGGCCGAGCGGTTCTAGGCTCTTCAGTCTGGTACCGCGCGACCGCTACGGTCGCAGCTTAGAATCCTGCATCGGGCATGGATGTGTGTGATGTCCTTAGGTTAGTTAGATTTAAGTAGTTCTAAGTTCTAGGGGACTGATGACCTCAGATGTGAAGTCTCATAGTGCTCAGAGCCAACTGAACCATTTTTTTTGTCTGACAGTCGTCTCTAAATGCTACCAGCTAGAAACCTAACTTATGCGAACAATAGCACGGATTCCGCTCTACACGGGTCTCTCAAAGATATTATAGTTGTATGAAGTAGATGTACGTATTTGCGTGGAGCAGGTTTTCCAGTAGTACAGCAGCAGGTACAATCACCAGGTCATTAATAGTAATTTCGTCTTCGGGTGTCGTCTTAAACTTCGTCCATTGTTCGTCAAGGATGGAGAACCATATGCCTCTCCGAACTTCCAGTCCATTAAACATCGGAGGAGTGGGGATCAGGGCAGTTGCGATTGTACTGGTCACTGTACAGCCTGTGATAGGAGCAACAAAGACGATAAGTAAATTAAGAGTGAGAACTATAAATAAAAGCATAAGAAGCTGTAAATATTATTACGTTATTTTCTATAATTCACAGTATCAGCAGCAGGCTGAGATTTAGCAGACCGCACATCACTTCACCACCATCAACGTTTGTAAGAGCGTCTTAACGAATAAAGAATGTTGCTAACTGAGCTCTTCTGAATCCATATCCAGAGAGGAACTCGCGGCATGCAACGCATTGACCTGCACACCCAATCTTGCAATGACCATCCCGCAATTATGGTATCGGTATCCCCACTCTGTTACAGAACTATTTCGATAGCTTAGAATAATACACTCCTGCAAATGGAAAAAAGAACACATTGACACCGGTGTGTCAGACCCACCATACTTGCTCCGGACACTGCGAGAGGGCTGTACAAGCAATGATCACACGCACGGCACAGCGGACACACCAGGAACCGCGGTGTTGGCCGTCGAATGGCGCTAGCTGCGCAGCATTTGTGCACCGCCGCCGTCAGTGTCAGCCAGTTTGCCGTGGCATACGGAGCTCCATCGCAGTCTTTAACACTGGTAGCATGCCGCGACAGCGTGGACGTGAACCGTATGTGCAGTTGACGGACTTTGAGCGAGGGCGTATAGTGGGCATGCGGGAGGCCGGGTGGACGTACCGCCGAATTGCTCAACACGTGGGGCGTGAGGTCTCCACATTACATCGATATTGTCGCCAGTGGTCGGCGGAAGGTGCACGTGCCCGTCGACCTGGGACCGGACCGCAGCGACGCACGGATGCACGCCAAGACCGTAGGATCCTACGCAGTGCCATAGGGGACCGCACCGCCACTTCCCAGCAAATTAGGGACACTGTTGCTCCTGGGGTATCGGCGAGGACCATTCGCAACCGTCTCCATGAAGCTGGGCTACGGTCCCGCACACCGTTAGGCCGTCTTCCGCTCACGCCCCAACATCGTGCAGCCCGCCTCCAGTGGTGTCGCGACAGGCGTGAATGGAGGGACGAATGGAGACGTGTCGTCTTCAGCGATGAGAGTCGCTTCTGCCTTGGTGCCAATGATGGTCGTATGCGTGTTTGGCGCCGTGCAGGTGAGCGCCACAATCAGGACTGCATACGACCGAGGCACACAGTGCCAACACCCGGCATCGTGGTGTGGGGAGCGATCTCCTACACTGGCCGTACACCACTGGTGATCGTCGAGGGGACACTGAATAGTGCGCGGTACATCCAAACCGTCATCGAACCCATCGTTCTACCATTCCTAGACCGGCAAGGGAACTTGCTGTTCCAACAGGACAATGCACGTCCGCATGTATCCCGTGCCACCCAACGTGCTCTAGAAGGTGTAAGTCAACTACCCTGGCCAGCAAGATCTCCGGATCTGTCCCCCATTCAGCATGTTTGGGATCGGATGAAGCGTCGTCTCACGCGGTCTGCACGTCCAACACGAACGCTGGTCCAACTGAGGCGCCAGGTGGAAATGGCATGGCAAGCCGTTCCACAGGACTACATCCAGCATCTGTACGATCGTCTCCATGGGAGAATAGCAGCCTGCATTGCTGCGAAAGGTGGATATACATTGTACTAGTGCCGACATTGTGCATGCTCTGTTGCCTGTGTCTATGTGCATGTGGTTCTGTCAGTGTGATCACTTGATGTGTCTGACCCCAGGAATGTGTCAATAAAGTTTCCCCTTCCTGGGACAATGAATTCACGGTGTTCTTATTTCAATTTCCAGGAGTGTATAAAGTAGATCGGGGCGCATTTATAAAATCACCTGGAGAAATGATATTTGTTACATATCCTCTGTAGCAGTTACAAAGCTACGGTGCACGTTCATCGCATTCTTTGTCAGAGAGGTTGGAAAATTAGATAATACGGTCAAAAGTACACTAAATTCAAGCAAAACAGAAATTTAAACAAATTAATAGTAGTATAATGTGTGAATCAGAAAATTTCGTAGACATCTACTGATTAATTCTTACATGTTTCAGTCATTTAGTCATTCATTCTTTATGTTACAAACCACTAGCCAAGAACACTCGAATACGTATGATAACTCTAAGTATACGTTATCAAAAGAACAGCTACATATGAACTTAATCCCGGCACAGGATTAACAGTAAATAAAGCTTACACGGCAAAATATGTCACCACCCTAAAAGAGCTCACTGGTCGCTCTGGTAACTTACAGATGGAACAGTCCTGATACCAGCTGTGATATGACACTTCACCAGTGCGAGTATCATGTCGTCTAGAGTTTAGTTGGAGTCCCTGCATAAAGTCCCGCTGTCTCATCGAATTTCTTCCACAGACTCTACTATAAGTGAAACAGTTGCAATCATGATTAGCTACCAAGTGACATAAGTGACTTCAGTTAATGCAAACTCAGAATTCAGTTTTAATATATTAGCAGCGAAAATAATTATCGTCGGGCTTCAGCTCATCCTGCCCAATACAATAACAACACCCATGTGGAGATGTAACGTTGTAAACGATACCTTCTGCTGACAGTGAACAGTATCAAAATTTTTGCAACTACACGCAGCCACTGGCGTACACACCTTGCCTCACATCCCGCGAACAGACACCTTGGTAATTATTTCTTCTCTCCACAGAAATTCCACTCGTGCCAGCCTTCTACTTCATTTCAAGCATTCACGTAAGGTTAGGAGTATATCCAGTAACGTCACAATATCTCTAGTCGCCGAGCAACGAAACGGTGTGACAATGGAATTATGAGTAGCTCCAAATAAAATATCCATTGTAACTATGTACATCTACATAATGACTCAGACAAATTTAGAACCAAGAAAATATCTCTGAGTTAACTGATGTGTATTAATACCCCGTTCCACTATTAGCTTTTGATAAGGTTTGTGTTGCCTTCTTCAGTGTCCTTCAGTCTCACTTACAAGCTCACAGTCTCTCAGCGTCTGCCAGCGTTAAATACTAATGGAGACTCACTGTAGTCACTCCTTTCGCAGCTCCCTCATCCTCTGAATATTTGCAACTCCATAAATTGAAAAAAACACAAGGCACTTAATCAGACACAAAATCAGTACCTCACCCAGTACCTCCACTGGCTAGTCAGGCTCCAACGAAACCTATGCTGGTTTGTCAAACAATAATGAAAACATAAACGTTAGGGAATAACAAGTGACACATGTGTGACACCTTGATCCTACGACGAAGACGATCGCAGACCGGTGTCAGATTGTGAAATTATGCATCAGTGCAGGGATATGTCACCCATCATAAATACAAATGGTTCAAATGGCTCTGAGCCCTATGGGACTTAACTGCTGAGGTCATCAGTCCCCTAGAACTTAGAATTACTTAAATCTAACTAACCTAAGGACATCACACACATCCATGCCCAAGGCAGGATTCGAACCTGCGACCGTATCGGTCGCGCGGTTCCAGACTGTGGCGCCTAGAACCGCTCGGCCACCTCGGCCGGCTTATAAATACATTATACTGGTATACAACGCAGATAAAAGCAGTGTTCTATGTAAACCACAAGCCAATTTCTGTTCAGAAAAACCACAAGTATGTTTGCCTATTACACAATTACCTACGCCTTCTGCTATGTAAGACATTTTGTATCAATCCATAGAAACTGTGAAGCAAATTCATCATTTTTTTGAAATCAAACTGGTCATGGAGTACGAACAAAACCAGTACTTTAGCTCATTAGCATACTTGAAATTTCGTACGATCGGTAACGTAACATGTCTAAAACGGTACTTCACATAGATGAGTGGCATTCAACAAGTAATGCTACACACTTTGGGTTCGATAGTCACTAGCCACTTCCATGTCGTGCTGTTCAGCTGGGCGCTATGGTTACTGCTCCTACGCTCCAATGCTTCTGTTGGACGTGGGTATGATCTCCAATAAATAATTGGCCTGACCACCACATGATTTAACACTTATTAGGTGGCACCTGAAGATGAAGCTTTAAGCTTTGAAAGCTCTCGTGGAATAAATTAGGAAAATTGCTAGCAACTGAAGCCGACTTTAATTTTGCTAATATTTTCCTCAGTTGCAGATGTTTACCGGATCAATTTTTTCTTTAAATACATTCCGTAATTCGTCACTTTCACTGAGGATAGCAATGTCATCAGTGAATGTAAACAGTCGTCGTCGTCGTGTGACTAGGGCCTCCCGTCGGGTACACCATTCGCCGGGTGCAAGTCTTTCGATCTGACGCCACTTCGGAGACTTGTGCGCCAGGGGGGATGAAATGATGATGATTAGGACAACACAACACCTTGTCCCTGCGCGGAGAAAATCTCCGACCCAGCCGGGAATCGAAACCGGGCTCTTAGAATTGACATTCTGTCGCGCTGACCACTCAGCTACCGGTGATGGACAACGTAAACACTGACATCTTTTCACCTTGACTTTCAGTCCCACCCCTGGATCTTTCTTTTATTACCGTCATTGCTTCTTCGATATACAGGGTGGTCCATTGATCGTGACCGGGCCAAATATCTCACCAAAAAAGCATCAAACGAAAAAAAATACAAGGAAACTCGTCTAGCTTGAAGGCAGAAACCAGATGGCTCTATGGTTGGCCCGCTAGATGGCACTGCCAAAGGTCAAACGGATATCAACTGCGTATTTTAAAATAGGAAGACCCATTTTTATTACATATTCGTGTATTACGTAAAGAAATGTGAATATTTTAGTTGGATCACTTTTTTCGCTTTGTCATAGATGGCGCTGTAATAGTCACAAACATGTGGCTCAAAATTTTAGACGAACATTTGGTAACAGGTAGGATTTTTAAATTAAAATACAGAACGTAGTTACGTTTGAACATTTTATTTCGGTTGTTCCAACGTGATACATGTACCTTTGTGAGCTTATCATTTCTGAGAACGCATGCTGTTACAGCATGATTACCTGTAAATACCACATTAATGCAATAAATACTCAAAATGATGTCCGGCAACCTCAACGCATCTGGCAATACGTGTAACGACATTCCTCTCAACAGCGAGTAGTTCGACTTCCGTAATGTTCGCACATGCATTGACAAAGCGCTGACGCATGTTGTCAGCCGTTGTCGGTGGATCACGATAGCAAATATCCTTCAACTTTCCCGACAGGAATAAATCCGGGGACGTCAGATCCGGTGAAGGTGCGGGCCATGCTTCGACGATCAATCCACCTGTCATGAAATATGCTATTCAATAGCGCTTCAACCGCACGCGAGCTATGTGCCGGGCATCCATCATGTTGGAAGTACATCGCCTTTCTGTCATGCAGTGAAACATCTTGTAGTAACATCGGAAGAACATTACGTAGGAAATCAGCATACATTGCACCATTTAGATTACCATCGATAAAATGGGGGCCAATTATTCATCCTCCCATAATGCCGCACCATACACTAACCTACCAAGGTCGCTGGTGTTCCAGTTGTCGCAGCCATCGTGGATTCTCCGTTGCCCAATAGTGCATATTACGCTGGTTTACGTTACCGCTACCGCTGTTGGTGAATGAAGCTTCGTCGCTAAACAGAACGCGTGCAAAAAATCTATCATCGTCCCGTAATTTCTCTTGTGCCCTGTGGCAGAACTGTACACGATGTTCAAAGTCGTCGCCATGCAATTCCTGGTGCATAGAAATTTGGTACGGGTGCAATCGAGGTTGATGCAGCATTATTAACACCGACGATTTTGAGATTCCCGATTCTCGCGCAATTTCTGTGCTACTGATGTGCGGATTTGCTACGACAGCAGCTGAAACACCTACTTGGGCATCATCATTTGCTGCAGGTCGTGGTTGACGTTTCACATGTGGCTGAACACTTCCTGTTTCCTTAAATAATGTAACTATCCGGCGAACGGTCCGGACGCTTGGATGATGTCGTCCAGGATACCGAGCAGCATACATAGCACACGCCCGTTGGGAATTTTGATCACAATAGCCATACATCAAAACGGTATCGACCTTTTCTGCAATTGGTAAACGGTCGATTTTAACACGGGTAATGGATCACGAAGGAAATACTGTCCTCACTAGCTGAATGTTACGTGATACCACGTACTTATAGTTTGTGGCTGTTACGGCGCCATCTATCACAAAGTGAAAAAAGTGTCCAACAAAAACACTCATATTTCTTTCCATAATACACGAATATGTAATAAAAAAATGGGGGTTTCTATTTCAAAAAACGCAGTTGATGTCCGTTTGACCTATGGCAGCGCCATCTAGAGGGTCAACCATAGCGTCATCTGGTTTCCTCCTTCAAGCTAACCGAATTTTGTTCTTTGTAGTTTCTTCGTTTGATGTTTATTTCCTGAGATATTTGGCTCGGTCACTATCAATGGACCTCAGTGTACACAGGGTGTTAGAAAAAGGTACGGCCAAACTTTCAGGAAACATTCCTCACACACAAATAAAGAACAGATGTTATGTGGACATGTGTCCGGAAACGCTTAATTTCCATATTAGAGCTCATTTTAGTTTCGTCAGTATGTACTGTACTTCTTCGATTCACCTTCGGTTGGCCCAATTGAAGGAAGGTAATGTTGACTTCGGCGCTTGTGTTGACATGCGACTCATTGCTCTACAGTACCAGCATCAAGCACATCAGTACGTAGCATCAACAGGTTAGTGTTCACCACGAACGTGATTTTGCAGTCAGTGTAATGTTTACAAATGCGGAGTTGGCAGATGCCCAGTTGATGTATGGATTAGCACGGGGCAATAGCTGTGGTGCGGTACGTTTGTATCGAGACAGATTTCCAGAACGAAGGTGTCCCGACAGGGAGAAGTTCGAAGCAATTGATCGGCGTCTTAGGGAGCACGGAACATTCCAGCCTATGACTTGCGACTGGGGAAGACCTAGAACGACGAGGAGACCTGCAATGGACGAGGCAATTCTTCGTGCAGTTGACGATAATCCTAATGTCAGTGTCAGAGAAGTTGCTGCTGTACAAGGTAACGTTGACCACGTCACTGTATGGAGAGTGTTACGGGAGAACCAGTTGTTTCCGTACCATGTACAGTGTGTGCAGTCACTATCAGCAGCTGATTGGCCTCCACAGGTACACTTCTGCGAATGGTTAATCCAACAATGTGTCAATCCTCTCCTCATTTCAGTGCAAATGTTCTCTTTTCGGATGAGGCTTCATTCCAACGTGATCAAATTGTAAATTTTCACAATCAGCATTTGTGGGCTGACGAGAATCCGCACGCAATTGTGCAATCACGTCATCAACACAGATTTTCTGTGAACGTTTGGGCATTCATTATTGGTGATGTCTTGATTGGGCCCCATGTTCTTCCACCTACGCTCAATGGAGCACGTTATCATGAATTCATACGGGATGCTTTACCTGTGCTGCTAGAACATGTGCCTTTACAAGTACGACACAACATGTGGTTCATGCACGATGGAGCTCCTGCACATTTCAGTCGAAGTGTTCGTACGCTTCTCAACAACAGATTTGGTTACCGATGGATTGGTTGAGGCGGACCAATTTCATGGCCTCCACGCTCTCCTAACCTCAACCTTCTTGACTTTCATTTATGGGGGCATTTGAAAGCTCTTGTCCACGCAACCCCGGTACCAAATGTAGAGACTCTTCGTGCTCGTATTGTGGACGGCTGTGATACAATACGCCATTCTATAGGGCTACATCAGCGCATCAGGGATTCCATGCGACGGAGGGTGGATGCATGTATCCTCGCTAACGGAGGACATTTTGAACATTTCCTGTAACAAAAAGTTTGAAGTCACGCTCGTACGTTCTGTAGCTGTGTGTTTCCATTCCATGATTAATGTGAAGAGAAGTAATAAAATGAGCTCTAACATGGAAAGTAAGCGTTTCCGGACACATGTCCAAATAATATATTTTCTTTCTTTGTGTGTTAGGAATGTTTCCTGAAAGTTTGGCCGTACCTTTTTGTAACACCCTGTAGATGGAACAGCACGGATGAAAGACTACATCCACGTCTTACACCCCTTTTAATACGTGCACTTCGTTCTTAGTCTTCCAGTCTTATTGTTTCCTCTTGATGCTTTTATGTATTGTATATCACCCATCTTTCCCTGTAGTTTACCCAGGATTTCGAACACCTGGCTCCATTTTACACTGTCGATCGCTTGTTCCATGTCGTAACATCTTATAAACGTGTTTTGATTTTTTTTAGCCTTGTTTTCATTATATATGGTAATGGCAGAGTTGTCTGTTGCCTTTACCTTTCCTAAAGCCAAACTGATCTTCATATAACAGATGGTCACATTTACTGTCGATTCTTCTGTATATTATTCTTGTCAGTAACCTGGAGCCATTAGATGTTAAGCTGACTGTGCGATAATTCTGGCACTTGTTGGCCCTTCATATCTTGGGAATAGTGTGAATGAAAGTCAGATGGTATGTGGCGGGACTCACACATTGCACACATCTACGAGAGGTGTCGTTTAGCTGCCACATCCCCCAATGATTTTTGAAATTCTGATGGAGTGTTATCTCTTCTGTCTTAATTAATGTTAAGTTTTCGAAAGGTCTTTTAAATTCTGAATCTAGTAATGGATCCGCTATCTCTTCCCTGTCGACTCCTGTTTCAAGTTCCGTCATATCATCAGACTAATCTTCTCCTTCAGACAGTCTTTCACTGTACTCATTCCACCTATCCCCTTATCCCGTGCACTGAGCAGTGAAACTCCGACTGTTCTCTTAATTTGAAAAAAGAGACAGCATTGGTCGTATATTTTTTATTTTTTATTTTATTTTATTATTTTTTTTTTACTATCGCAAAATCGATTTTCTGTCACTGAGTGACCATCTTCAGTGCTATATTGTATAACTTAAATTAGGATGCACTGTTAACAGTGTATCCTAATTTAAGTTATACAATATAGCACTGAAGATGGTCACTCAGAGACAGAAAATCGATTTTGCGATAGTAAAAAATATACGACCAATGCTGTCTCTTTTTTCAAGTATACCTGTTATCTGGTCGTAGTGCACAAGACAACATGGAGTCGCCAATCAATAAAATGTTGTCTTAATCTTACCGCCCTTGTTTTTAATTTCATAGAAGGTTGTTTTGACTTTTCTATGTGCTGAGTCATGCCTTCCGACAATCACTTATTTTTCGATTTCTTCACTTTTTGATGCAGCCGTTTCACCTTAGATTCCATGAAATTGCTGTTTATTTCATTCCTAAGTGATTTGTAATTCTGCGTACATGAATTTCCCTGAACATTTTTTTTTTATTTCCTTCTTCTTCAATCAACTGAAGTACTTATTTGGTACGCATGGTTACCCTCCTAGTACCTATGTTTTTCTATTTAACTTCTGTGTTTACCTTCTTTAGAGACGTTCAATCGTCTTCAACTCAACTGCATACCGAATTATTCATTATCGCAGTATCTACAGCGCCAAAGTACTTCAAACCTATCTCTTCATCCCATAGACTTCCGTCTCCCACTTCTTTGCGCATTGAATTTTCCTGACTAGTCTCTTAAACTTCAGCCTACCCTCCATCATTAATAAATTGTGATCTTAGCCTATTTCTTTCCTTGGTGGGTAAACCCTATAGTCCAAAAGCTGATTTTGGAATTTGTGCCTGACTATGATGTAGTCTAACTGAAGTCTTCCTGTATATCCCACCGTTTTCCAAGTATACTCCTGATCTTGTGATTCTTGAACAGAGTATTCACTATTACCACCTGAAATTTTCTGTAGTAGCCATTAGTACTCGAGGACTGCTACCTTAGTATGGTGAAGAATCTTATGTGTCGCATTATAGCCTCAGAGCTATACTGATGGGAGTTTAAACTCCTGGGAAGGTCACCCATATTGGGAAGATCGAAGTGTTGGGATCAGGCGAAAAGCAGATTAGACGCTCCCCTGGAGGGTTCAGACAGAGGCAGGAAGTGCTCTTAAACGTAGTGACGTCAGCCTTCCTAGGGGTAATAGCCCCAGAGGAATCAAACAGTTGCTGTCATGCAGTTAGGTGACTGACCTACGAAAGCCTAGAGGAAGTAAACGTTCATTAAAAATTACTGGTAAGTAACGAGGCAAAAATATGGCAGCACCACTACATGCATAGCCTCGCTATTTATTGGCAGCCTGCACTGCGAATTTGAATTTATCAGCATCATTATTAAGACCAGCTGAATGGATTAAATAGAAGACGACTCAGAAAAGATAAGGACAAACTATTTGGAGTAGTGGAAAAACTCAGTTTTGAGACTTGGAATGCAAGAAGCCTGCACTCAAAAGAGACATAGCTACGTGAAGAACTGAGACAAAGGAACGTCAACATTGCAACAGTTACAGAAATGAAAAAAAAAAACTGAGGCAACTACAGATTTAGATGGATTCCTAATGATCTACAGCTATGTATGAAGTGACAAAAAAGAAAGTAGTGGGGCAGGTATGTTAGTAGGTAATAAATGGGAATCTAAAATCGAATATAATACTTACATAAATGACAGTCATAGCTTCGAGATTCAACAAACTGTTGGGGTATGTAGGCCCTTACTATAAGTTTGCACTGGGTACAGGTGGATAGGGCAAACAATCGATACTGTGTCGTGTTGCGTGAGCGAGTGTAGAGTTGAGTCATCCCACGTTGCTGGCCGAGCTGTGTGGAGACCGGTTGTTGTAATGCAAGGCTGTACCGGCAAAGGGAGTGGCCATCGCCGCGGTTTAACCCCTTTGTTTTAGAATAGTACGGGAAAGTGAAAAAGTATAATTAAGAGAGTGAACAGTGATATTTCTGTGCTGATATTTTTGGTTTTGCGTCTACTGCACCGGCATCATCTGGATTGTAGTGTTGGATTGCAGTGTTGGATTACAGTGATTGCATTTGCGTGTGACGATAATGAATAGCGAGGAAGCCTGTGCTGAAATTAGCCGTTATTAAATATGTATGACGAAGGCAGTGCCTGTCTTCTTTTTATTGTGTTTTTGAGACGAATATAGGTCTTGATTAGTGAAGCTGTGTTGTCATTGTTCTCCTTGTTACCAGACATTTCATTATTACAGCGTTTGAGAAGGACAAAATGGAATGTAACAACTCCGTAGCAGTCAATTCCGATTGCCAGCCCCATTAGGTACATGGTCACATCAATAATAATTATTGGGCTGCTATTCGGTCAGATCAGATCAGATCGGCTAAAAATATTAATAAATCGGAGGTGTTACACCCTTGGCTTACCATGAAAGGACAAGTGAAATTTTCGGACGAGTAGTAAGGACAATAGGTAATTTTACCTTGCTTAACGCAAGAAAATATTTTTCGATGTCGGATCGACACTGAGTATAAACTTTCAAATTGCGACAAGAATCAGTGCATTTTTGAACAATACGAAGTAATAGCATCTTACGATTGTGACTAAACTTTTTTCTTGCTATATTAGATAAGAATAATAGTGTCAATAAACTGTGTTATAATGTGAAAACGCGTAAATCCGCACGAAAAACTGTGAAAAGTGAATACTAAAGAAAGACACGTGTGAACATTATCACGACAAAATGAGCCAAGAATTCGTCACGAAAGCTTTTACAGGAGTGTTTAGTAGTAATATTATGACTGAAATTGCTTTTTGAATAGTGAAAATCGGACAGCTTCATGTGGACTCATAAACTGTTATGCAGGCGACAATTTATTGTGGCGACGCAATTGTTGAGTGACGTCACGCAGACCCGTGTAGCAGCTGCGCCAAAGAGCTTCGATCCGTGAGGTGGTTTCACACGTCATCCCAACTACCTGTCCAAGGTGTAGGTTAGTCGCAGACGTACTACACTGGGCAGCGGTCAGCGCGACTTCGAGACACCGAGCGCCAACCCGGCATCTAGCGGCCGAACTACAAACTATGCCCGCCTGCAGCGCCACGGAGCGACCGGCTGAGAACTACGACGACTCGCCGCAGATCTTCAGCGCGACTTCACGCGGCTCCGGCGGCAGTACAGCGCCACGCCCACTTCAAACGTCAAAACATCGCGACTCGTGGTAACGTCGGTTGGTGAGTGAAGACGACTGGTTGGCATAACATTAAATTGCAGTGTGCAGTCTTCGCGGTAAATAAACAATTCTAAACTGATTTCACATTAGGAAAAGTGCCCAATTACAGCAATTTTCGAAAAGTTTGCTAAACCTACTCTGAAATATAGCATACTTACTGATGCATGCTGCGGAGTCTAAATGGTGATTATACAGATATGTTCATTGTTTTTGGGGATTTTACATCTATAGATTTGATGAAGGGTGTGATTTATCTTATTTAAAACATTTTGCATAAACTGTTAATGTAAAAAATTTGCAATTTGAAATTATTAGGTTTTGAGAGCCATTGTGTTCTGTATTCATACGTATTATATCAATATTGGGATTAACTGAAGATACTGCAGGTACTGTTTGATTAGTTTTGTGGTAATTAGGAGTGTTTTGGGTTACTGGAGGTTATTTTATATTACTTGCCTGTGCATTAAAAATAAACCAAACATGTCTACTGAAGATAAGCAGGTTTGTGAGGCAGTAGTTGTAAGGAAAGGGATAGGACAGGAAGACAGAGATGATTCAGGAATCAGTGGTTGTGGATTGTCATTAGATAGCCCATTAGCACATTCAACTAGTTATCCCGAGACACCGGGACAAACGACGAGAAATAAGTCAGTTTCAGAGGGTGTCGATATGTGGTCGGTGTTGGCAGACTTGCTAAAGGAGGTTAAGGAAACTAGAGAAGAGGGAAGAATATCCCAAGAATCATTAGAGAAAGGTCTCAGAGAGTCATTAGAGAATCACTAAAGGGTTTACAAGAAGCTAACGCATCATTAGAGAAAGGTTTACAAGAAAATAGAGAAAGCTTAGAGAAGTCATTTAAGGAAACTCTAATTCAAGAGCTCAAAACATCAGAAAGGAAGTTAGAATGTAATCTGAAGAAGGAAATGCAGGAGTTACAAGAACGACTGAAGATGGACATCGATGAGAGAGAGAGGAAGCTACAGAAGAGCATAGACCAAGTCCAGGGAGACGTGGAGAAGATGGAAGGAAAGTTAACAAAAAAGATGGAAGACGATATTGAAGAAACGAAAGCCGAATTGGGAGAAAGGATCACCGAAGTGGAAACAAATTGCAATCATCGAATCACCGAGGTGACGCAGATGCAGAAACTATGCAATGATGCGGTTAAGGGGATAGGAGATAGGCAAAACCAACTGGCTGTCAATCTGAGAAATTCTATAGCCGTGCAACGAGAAGAGGATAACAAGAGGGTTGAAATGGAGGTCAGGCAATTACAACAGGGAGTGCAGCAATTAGAGAGCAAGACAGAAGAAATTGATAAACGAATTAGCAATGCCACCTTAACCGTTGGGAAACGTAAGGTCCTTACCTTGATGAGCAGTGATAATCGGTACGTCCAAAATAATACAGGGCAGAAATTTAGACCGAAAGGAGGGTTGCACCCAATGATATTTATGAAATGGTTAAAAGGAGTTTTCCCAGCACATCTTAAAGACTCAGACAACATTCAATTTGCAATAGATAGAATGGAAGGTGAGGCCTTCACTTGGGGAGTCAGGAAGAAGGAAGGAACTACTAGTTATTATCAGTTTGAAGAGGAATCCTTGAAGAAATACTGGTCCAAAAGTCATCAGTGTGCAGCAATTGAGGACCTATTCCACCGCAAGTCGCTTAGTACATGGAGAGGAACGTTGGGAGAGTATGCCGAACATTTGTGGGAATTGAACGAGACCTTGGAACAACCCCTGAGTGATGACGTAGTGATATCAGCGATAAAAAGAAGAATGAGCCGGAGAATGCAAGAAACTCTATCCGGGAGCCTAATTAAAGATAGGGAGGCCTTGATGGAAATACTGGAACAGTTGGAATCTGTTCGATCACAGGAACACAATCAAGCTAATGATCAAAACCGAGGGGGAAGTAATGACCCAAGGAATCATTTTGGTAATTCGTCTAATTATAGAGGAAGAGGTGGTGGCCATAGGTACAGGAACCATGGTGGTGAACGGCAATGGAGAAATGATTGGAGAAGGAGTGAAGAACCAAGAGATCATGAGAGAGGATGGGATAGGCGAATGGATGACACAGTGCATATAGAAGAGGCGGAGAGACCGGAAAACTGAATGACGCTCCAGTTGAGGTCCGGTCAGGAGTGAGAGCTACAAGGACCAGAATAAACCTACTAAGCCACGACAATGGTGGAGATCTGAGAGAAGATCTACTGGAGGAAAGAAGTAGGATTCCCAAAGAACCCATACTACCCATGATAAGGATCAAGCTATGTGGACTGGATATCGAGGCATTAGTCGATACAGGAAGTGAAGCATGTGCAATATCCAAGAGGTTATATGAACAGGTACTAAAAGCAAACATTAGCTTGCCTAGTTTCCCGGTGAGTGGAGTGAGAATTGTGAATGCGTTGGGTGCAAGGAGTAAACCTATTAAAGAACAAGTGTTGATTACCTTCGAGGTAGAGGGAGAAGAATACGAAGCAACATTTTTGGTGGTGGCTGGATTGAACACGTCAATTATTTTGGGGATAGATTGGTTGAATGAAGTTGATGCAGTAGTGAGTTTGGATGAAGGCACTATCAAGGTCAAAGGAAGAAAGGGAGAAGAGATTAAAGTTTGCTGAGGGGAGTGCAATCGAAGAAGAGGAGGAATTCAGAAGGATAAATTTGTGTTATGAAGAGGAACCCATCATGGGATGCGGAGAAGAGGAACTAGAAGAAGAAGTGTTGATATACCTTGAGGGATTAGCACGAGAGGATAGACATAAAGAGGATAAGATCAGTAAAAAGTTGGAGGAGATGACACACCTAGATGAGGGGACTAAGAGGAAATTAGCCATAGTATTATACAGGCGTTGTAAGGTATTTTCTCAACGGCCAGGTATCATGAAAGGGGTGGAGTGTAAGCTAAAGATAAGGAACCATAAACTGTTCAATATAAAACAGTATTCCATTCCCCAGGAGAAACGGAGAGCAGTAGATGAAGAGATACAGAGGATGATGGACCTTGGTGTCATAGAAAGGGCCAACAGTCAATATAACAACCCCCTATTTGTTGTTGATAAGAAGGATGGAAAGGTGAGGATAGTTTTGGATGCATGAACAGTGAACAAAATCATCGAGCCAGAGCGGGACAAACCTGAGACTACAGAAGAACTGATTCAAAAATTCCGAGGAGCAAAGGTGCTTAGTAGTATCGACTTAACTGCTGGTTAGTGGCAAATACCGTTGGCCACAGAGTCCCGCCAGTATACAGCATTTACTTATGGAAGGAGGTGCTATCAATCTAGAGTGTTGCCATTTGGGCTTAATGGGTCAGTGTCTGAATTCATAAGAGCAATGGATAAGATACTAGGTGAGGAGTTACTTAGAAAGGTCACCGTCTATGTGGATGACCTCTTGATAGCAAGCGAATCATGGGAAGAACATTTGAATAGATTGGATGCAATCTTGGCAGTTTTTGAAACCGCAGGGGTAACTGTAAACCTGGACAAGTCGGAATTTGGCAAATCAAAGATAAAATTCCTGGGCCATATAATATCCGAGGAGGGTATCTATTCTGATCCTAGTAAAATGGAGGCTATTAGAAATTCTCCGACCCCCCATAGTAAGAAGCAGTTGCGAGCATTCTTTGGGGTTTGTGAGTTTTATAGAAAATTTGTCAAAGGATCGGTACTTAATGCCCCGAGTATGAGGGAATTGACCAAGGCGAGGATGCCGTGGCATTGGAGTTCAGAGTGCCAAACCGAGTTTGAGGATATCAAGGAAGCACTGTATAGTGCAGATATATTGTACCAACCGGATTTTTCCAAGGACTTTTATTTAGGAGCAGACAGCTCTGAGTATGGACTAGGAACACATTTGTACCAAATGGAGAGGAGCGGAAATGGTGAGAGTGTAAGAACGATAGCGTTTGGTAGCAGAAGTTTAAATGCTTGGGAGAGGAAATATTCGATTACTGAAAGGGAGGCATTGACAATTGTGTGGAGATTTAAGCGTTTCCGCTATTATTTGGCTGGGAGGCATGTGAAAGTAGTGACTGACCATAAGGCCCTTACATTTCTGACCACAAGCAAGTTGAGGCATAGCAGACTAACGCGATGGGCCCTGGCATTACAGGACTACGATTTCGAGATAATTTATGAACCAGGGGCAACACATATGATACCCGATGCTTTGTCAAGATTACCAGCTGACTCGAGAGGAATGTTGGTGGACAGGTCAGAAGGAGAAGGAGTTAGAATTAACCTGATGAAGGGAATACAGTATGAAGAATTCATAAGGAAGTTCCTATAGAATGTGCACAGGGAACAGAACGAGGATGAGAAATTAAAGACAATTAAAAACAAATACAGGTGTGCAGGAGAGGAAAGAATTCGCACATTTTACAATATTCATAATGGGATACTTTATAAAAGAAACAAGGAGAGTGAGGAGAGCTGGAAACTCTGTGTGCCTGAGCATGTGGTAGAAAAATTAATTTGGTATACGCACTATAGTAATGCACATTATGGACCGAAGAAGTGTCTGGAAAAGTTGAAGTTAGATTGTGCATTAAACAACATGGGAAGGCATATACGTAAGATACTGAGTACATGTGACACCTGTCAAAAATCTAAAACGACTACAGTACAGCACAAAGGATATGTGCATCCAATTAAATCAACAGCATTTAAGGACATAGTTGCAGTGGATCTCTTTGGGCCACTTCCTGCCTCACGAGGGAATTACACACAAATCTTAGTAGTGGAAGAACTGGCTTCCAAATACATAAAATTTTACCCGTTGAAGAAGGCTACTAGTAGAGCCATCATTAACCATTTTGAGGAAGACTATTTTTAAAAGGTGTGTATTCCTAAGCGAGTTTTGAGTGATAATGGGTCACAATTTAGATCAAAGGAGTGGACAGAGATGCTAAATGAGCGCAGAATAGAGCAAATTGCCATTTCTAGGTATAGGCCAGCTTCTAACACAGCAGAACGAACAATGAAGGAATTGAACCGTTTATGCCGAACATACTGTCATAGGAAACATGGTTCATGGAAAGAATATCTGGAAGATTTTGAGCGGGTCAGGAATCACCTCCCACATGATTCTACGGGGTTTGCACCATGTGACGTATTGCTCAATCAAGAACCCGACAGTATTTTTCGTGAGTTGTTATTCTACCCACAAGGAAGTTGGGAAGACAAATTGGAGCTAGTGGAATTAAGTATGAAAGAGAAGGCTAGAAAAAGACAGGAAAGACACGACAAGCTAGTGAAACCGATAACTTACCGAGTGGGAGACTTGGTACTAGTAAAGGTTCATGCAAAATCAAAGAAAATAAATTCTGAAATACATAAATTCAACCACGTTTATAAGGGACCATACAGGATTATAAAAATTGGTCATCCTAACACTGTGGAGTTAGAATATGCACGGACAAAGAGAGTGCGTGATAAGGAACATGTGGAGAACATAAAAAGGTACTACTCACACAAGAACATGGATAACCCAGATGAGGAAGGGGAACGCGATTAGGGCAAATGTCTGATATGAGAGTGTTCAAGCTCCTTGATGTAGTTGGGTAGGACATGTTTAGAACATTTAGTTGTTAAACGGACATTTGAAAAAGGGCAATGTTTATTTACATTGTGTTTTCTGATGTATTATAATTAGAATTGCATATTTCATATCGACGATTATCTGAGAATGGGTACAAAACCTGTAACAAGTAATTTGTAATATAATAATTCATATATCACGTTTTCAAGTAATAATTTTTGATTGTAAGTTGGGTGTTTCATTCAATATTGGACTATAGAGGACTATTGCTGTTTGATATAAAAAAATTGTAATTTGGATAATGCTATGTTTATGAGATGTAATAACCTTTTGTAGAATATTATTGTGGAGGCAGCCCACTACCGGAGTCGAGGAATTATTTGGTGAATTGTAATTTAATTAATTATTTACACTATGTGTTTTGTTCAGATGTAGCAATGTCTAATTCCCTTGCCGATTCACTTACGCCAGTGGCTCCAAAGAAGTTTTCGAGGGCAGGGATGTAAGGGGTCCGTAGGCCCTTACTATAAGTTTGCACTCGGCACAAGTCGATAGGGCAAACAATCGATACTGTGTCGTGTTGTGTGAGAGAGTGTAGAGTTGAGGCAGTCCCACGTTGCGGGCCGAGCTGTGTGGAGGCCGTTTGTTGTAATGCAAGGCTGTACCGACAAAGGGAGTGGCCATCGCCGCGGTTTAACCCCTTTGTGTTAGAATAATACGGGAAAGTGAAAAAGTATAATTACGAGAGTGAACAGTGATATTTCTGTGCCGATATTTTTGTTTCGCGTCTACCGCGCCGGCATCATTTGGATTGCAGTGTTGGATTGCAGTGTTGGATTACAGTGATTGAATTTGCGTGTGACGATAATGAATAGCGAGGAAGCCTGTGCTGAAATTAGCCGTTATTAAATATGTATGACGAAGGCAGTGGCTGTCTCCTTTTTCTTGTGTTTTTGAGACGAATATAGGTCTTGATTAGTGAAGCTGTGTTGTCATTGTTCTTTTTGTTACCAGACATTTCATTATTACAGCATTTGAGAAGGACAAAATGGAATGTAACAACTCCATAGCAGTCAATTCCGATTGCCAGCCCCATTAGGTACACGGTCACATCAATAATAATTATGGGGCTGCTATTCGATCAGATTGGGTCTAAAATAATAAATCGGAGGTGTTACAAGTTACAGAAATGAAAAAAAAACTGAGGGTACTACAGATTTAGATGGATGCCTAATGATCTACAGCGATGTATGAAGTGACAAAAAAGAAAGTAGTGGGGCAGGTATGTTAGTAGGTAATAAATGGGAATCTAAAATAGAATATAATACTTACATAAATGACAGTCATAGCTTCGAGATTCAGAACAAAGTGTTGGCATCTATCAATGACTGTGGTGTACGCTCCTTAAAATTTAAAGAAGGAGAGACTGAGGCTTTTATAAACAAAAGTAGATAAATACAAGAAAACGGGCAACCTATTAATCTGTGGAGATTTAAATGTCAGATTAAGAAATAATGTAGTGCCTCTTAATAGTGGTAACTTTTGACGAACAATGCATAAATAATTATTGACATTCTCTTATACATTTAGCCTAAAGTAATGGACTAATGGACTAAAATAGGTTTTTTTTTTTTTTTAAGAACGACATACATAAATACACTCGAAGGGTCAGGGGACAGAGACCAATAAAAGATAATGTGATAGTCAACAGTAAAATATGCAACTAAGTTCAGGATGTTCATGTTTTCAGAGGTAGTGACATTGTTTCGGATCACTACCTACAAACAGCTATGCTCACTAGATGTAAGAAGACAAAAAAAGTGATATAGTAAGAAATAAAGTAAATATAATTTCCAGCACAACGAATTGAGAATGGTGGAAACACTTTGCGACCAGAATTGAACATGATATCCATGGAAGACAGTCCATAGCTTACAAGATGATAAAACATTTAAATGAACAACAAAGCTAAATATAATATCGGAATGTAAAAAGAAATGCACATTATAAACAGTTCTGGTGTTATGACCTGCAAGCTTTAGAGGAGGAGCCACCCTGAAATGGATGAACCATATGATGGCGATCTCATAACGGTCCAAGAATGAAACGAAGCCCTGAAAAAAACAATAAACCAGAAAGCAACAGGCCCCAAAGGTAAAATTCCGAGTTACTTAAATATGAGGAATTATTTTATAAACTCAGGCTTCAACATTTATCAAGTATCTATTAGCAAGACGCCAAATATCAATACCAAGGGCAGTTGCAGATGTCATTTCAAACTTTAAAATAGGCAAACGAACTGAGTGCAACGATTCCCATTGTATGAAATTAGCGAACACTGTATACATGATTAACGCGAGGTAATAAATCAACATCTACAAGCTATTGCCGATAATCCGATATCTGAAGAACAAATTGTTTTCACACTTAAACAAGTTAAAGAAAAACAAAGGAAGTTCAGTAGGGAAACACATAGCACATTTACAGATCTAGAGAAAGCTTTTGACCATGTAGATAGTAAAATCTTGTGGAACATATTACCCACGAATGTTTATCCTCAGTAAACAACAAAGGAGATAGGGACCGCATATAAAGGTAAAAAAATACTAATGATACCTAACCATGCAGTATCGGAAGACATAGCAATAAACCAAGGGGTTCGACAAGGGTGCAGCTTATCACCCACACCTTTTATATATGTACATTGACGATGAGATTGATACATGAAAAAAAAACAAATTTATCTGGACTTGAGATTATCACATAACATATATCTTAATACGATGCTTTTCGCAAACGACCTTGCAGTTGTACAGGATAGTGAAACTTCGCTACAAAGATTCATCTGTAGGCTGAACCAAATTCCTACAGAATATAATATGAAGATGTCCATTCCAGAAACAAAAGTGATGGCTCTAAAAACGCACAAAACCGCTGAGAGCTACGATCATAATACTAAAGAAAGCCGTTGAACAAGTTGGTCACTTTAGTTATCTTGAAAATATTATAAGCTACCCGACTGAACTCGACATTGAGAACAAACTGTAGAAATATCGTATGATATACGGAAAAATTAATAGAACATTGAGAGATAAAGTGAGAAAATACATTAAATCAATTTTATAAGGTAATGACCAACCCGACGTGGCTATTTGGGAGCGAAAGCTGGACAACTAATAAAAAGCATGAATGGCAGGAATGAAATTTCTAAGAGCAGTTGAGGGTTGTACAAGATTCGGGCGACTAAGAATCGAAAACATGAGAGCAGAGCTTGTGATGCATGCTACAATTTATAAGTTTAAAAGCTGCGTAAAACACGTAAAAAGAATACTGGATTCAAGACTACTGATACAAGTCTTATATTGTAAACCTTTAGGTACGAGATCCGTGGGAAGAACAGAAAATGGATTGATGAATGCTTAGAAGACGGCACAAGCCTATGGCCTAGACTATGGTGAAAGAAGAAGAAGAAGAACTTGTCTTTATCCTCTCTATTCCTACTACGAAGTCCATATTATATTCTTCTATTCCTTCCACAACAATCACATCTCTGTGTCCCATGAATATTAGATTTTCATCTCCCCATATGTATTGACTTAATGATTCAATATTCTGATTAAATTCTTTATCTCTTTATCTTCTACTTGCGATGTCGGCATTTATAACTGAACTATTACTGTCGGTGTTAGTTTGCTGTCCATCCTGGTAAGAACAGCCCTATCACTGAACTGTTCATAATAATTCACTCTTTGTCGTACCTTCCTATTCATAACGAATCCTACTCCCGTCGTTCCGTTTCCTGCTCCTGTTGATATTACGCTATAATCGTCTGGCCGGAAATCCTTGTCGTCTTTCCATTTCACTTCATTTTCTGATACTATATCTAGACTGAGCCTTACCATTTGCATTTTCAGGTTTTCTAGCTTTCCTGCTCCGTTTAAACTTCTGTCATTCCATGTCCCTGATTCTTTGAACGTTATTCTTTATTTGGTAATTCAATCTTTCTGTCATGCACCTGCCCCTTGGCAGTCCCTTCCCGGAGATCCGATTGAGGGATTTATCCAGAATGTTTTGCCAATAGAGAAATCATAGTGACACTTTTTCAATTACAAGCCACAAGTGCTGAAAACGCACTTTATGTGTCTTTACCGCAGTGGTTTCTATTGCCTTCTGCCTCCTCCTACCGTTCATTATTGCTGATTCCTGCGCCTTTTAGGGCCACTCCATGCCTAGAAGGGTAAGAAAGTGCCCGGAACCTCTGTCCACTCCTCTGTCTTCTTTGGCGAGGCCGTTGGCAGAATGAGGGTGACTTCTTATGCAGAAAATCTTCGGTGCCATTTTTGGTGAATTAATTAAAATCCATCCTGGAATCAAAGACGTTCCGATTACTAATCGAAGCCGCTACACCCAGGACCACATGTTGCCATTTTCATCAATAACCTCACCATCATCCAAATGCTGCTTCCCACGTAGTCCATCAGCATTGGGCCAAACAAATAGCAGTCGGAAGGTGCGAAGTCTGGACTAGCGGATGGATTACGTAGAACAGTCCAGTGAAATTCTGTGGGCTCTTCCAAAGTGCGCAGACATGTGTGTGAACTTACATTGTCATTGAGAATGAGATGTTCGTTTGCATTTTTGTGGAGACGTACACGCTGAAGTCTTTTGTTCAGTTTTATGAGGGTAGCGCAATACACTTCAGGACTGATCGTTGTACCATGAGAGAGAATTTCAAATATAATGACATCTTCAGAGACCTACAAAACCTACTCCAAGACTTTACAGGCTGATGGGTCGACACTGAACTTTTTCCTCTGAGGAAAGGTGGCGTGGGGCACATCCATAGATTGCCGTTTTCTTTCCAAGTGATCCATGTTTCATCGCCTGTGACGATGTTCGACAAAAACTGACACGATCAGTTTCGTAACGCGCTATCTTTTCCTCACAGATGATCCTTCGTTGTTTTTTGTGGTATTCTGTTAGGCGGCTAGGAGCTCAGTACGGACAACCACTGAGAACCCCATTTGCTCAGCGAGTGTGTCAACACTACCAACAGAGACGTCATCTGTGTATTGAGATGTTTCATCGAGATCCATCGATCACGTCGAATACGAGCGGCCATATGTTCCAACATTGCAGGAGTCAAAGTTCTGTGCCATCAGAGAGAGATCGGAGATATTTACTTGACCTTGTTGTGATGATGACAGAAACCTCGTCCAGCGATTCACCGTGTTTTTCTTCACTTCCAGGTCTCCGTAGGCATACTGCAAGTGGCTACGAATAACTGTGTTGCTCTGTTTTTTCCGTCAAAAGAAACTCAAAGACAAGCCTCTGGTTGGAACACACCATAGCTACAGGCTACACTCATGCTCATAAATTAAGGATAATGCTGATAAATGGTGAAACAACGCTCTGGTGGGTGGTTTGCGGCTTTAAATCCATGCGGTGCATTTGACCTGCCGTCGTCGCACGGTGGCGCTGGCAGCGGTCCACTTACGCAGAGGTGTGTTGGTGCATGTCAGAGTACGGTGCAGTGAGTAAGTGTGCAGACGTTTTCAGATGTGCTTTTGGTGGCTGTGTGTTGAAAATGGCTGAAAGAACACATATTGATGACGTTATGAGGAGTACAATATTAAGGCGACTGGAGGGTGGTCAAACACAGCACGTCATGGCACGGGCCCTCTGTGTGCCGCAAAGTGTGGTCTCAAGATTATGGCAACGATTCCAGCAGACAGGAAACGTGTCCAGCCGCTACAGTAGGGGACGTCCACAGTATATAAGACCACAAGAAGACCGATATCTCACTATCAGTGTCTGCAGATGAACACGGAATACAGCAGCTAGCCTCGCTCGGGACCTTACCGCAGACACACAGTCGACTGAACAGACATGGTTTATTCGCCCGGAGACCTACAAGGTGCATTCCACTGACAAGTGGTCACAGGAGAGCCCGTAAAGCCTGGTGTCAAGAACACAGTACATGGTCATTGGAACAGTGGTCCCAAGTTGTGTTCACGGGCGAGTCTATGTATAGTCTCATCAGTGATTCTAGTCAGGTTTTCATTTGGCGTGAACCAGGAACCAGATACCATTCCCTTAATGTCTTTGAAAGGGACCTACATGGAGGTCTTGGGATTAAGATTGGTGCTTGTACACCCCTGCATGTCTTTGACAGAGCAACTGTAACAGATTAGGTGTTTCGGGACGTCATTTTGCACCCGCATGTACGCATTTTCAGGGGTGATTTGGGTCCCATCTTCCTCCTGATGGGTGGTAACGCACGGTCCCACCGAGCTCCCATCGTGGAGGAGTACCTTGAAACAGAAGATATCAGGCGAATGGATTGGCCTGCCTGTCCTCCAGACATAAACGACATCGAGCACGTCTGGAATGCTCACGGTCGACGTATCGCTGCACGTCTTCAAACCCTTAAGACGCTTCAGGACCTCCGACAGGCACTGGTGCAAGAATAGGAGGTTATAACCCAGCAGCTGCTCGACCACCCGATCCAGAGTATGCCAACTCGTTGTGCGGCCTGTGTACTTATACATGGTGATCATATCCCATATTGATGTTGGGGTACATGCGCAGGAAACAATGGCGTTTTGTAGCACATGTGTTTCGGAACGATTTTCTCAACTTGTCACCAATACCGTGGACTTAAATATCTGTGTTGTGTGTGTTCCCTACGTGCCTATGCTATTAGCGCCAGTTTTGTGTACTGCCACGTTGTGTGGCACCACATTCTGCAATTATCCTTATCAGCATGAGTGTACATTTAAAGGATGGTTGTAGCACTGCCATCTGTCAGAACTTCATCAGTCTATAGGGCTGAAAGGCGAATACTCCTTAACGTTCACAACAAACTTCCTTACTGAAATTGGCCGAGAAAAGAAATGTACCTTTACTTACTGAACGCCCCTCGCATGTACAACTGATGATATCAAGCCGTTAGTCCTGTTCAGCTCCGCTCCGTGAATACATCTACAGTATGAAATTGGTCTGACATTTCATGTAACTACACTGAAGCGCCAAAGAAACTGGTATAGGTATGCGTATTCAAATACAGAGATATGTAAATAGGCAAAATACGGCGCTGCGGTTGTCAACGCCTATATAAGACAACAAGTGTCTGCTGCAGTTGTTAGATTGGTTAGTGCTGCTACAATGGCAGATTATCAAGATTTAAGTGAGTTTCAACGTGATGTTATAATCGGCGCACTAGCAATGGCAACAGCATCTCCGAGATAGCGATGAGGTGGGGATTTACCCGTACGACGATTTCATGAGTGTACGGTGAATATCAGGAATCCGGTAAAACATCAATCTCCACTGCGGCCGGAATATGATCCTGCAAGAGTGGGACCAACGACGTCTGAAGCGAATCGTTCAACGTGACAGAAGTGTAATCCTTCTGCAATTCAGTGTTGGGCCATCAACAAGTGTCAGCGTGCGAACCATTCAACGGAACAACATCGATATGGGCTTTCGGAGCCGAAGGCCCACTCGTGTACCCTCCTCCATTGGGCCCGTGAACACCGGCATTGGTCTGTTAATGACTGGAAACATGTTGCCTGGTCGGAAGAGTCTCGTTTCAGATTGTATCCAGAGGATGGACGTGTACAGGTGTGGAGACAACCTCATGCATCAATGGACACTTCATTTTAGCGGGGGACTGTTCAAGCTGCTGGAAACTGTAATGGTGTGGGGCGTGTGCAGTTGTTACGTCTAGATACGATTCTGACCGGTGACACTTGGTAAGCATCCTGTCTGATAACCAGGAACACTCTTCTGAGTTTAAACACTTCCGCTGGTCACCAAACTCCCCAGGCATGATCATTATTGAGCATATCTGGGATGCTTTGCAACGGGCTGTCAGAAAAGATATCCACACCCTCATACGGATATATGGACAGACCTACAGGATTCACGGTATCAGTTGCATCCAGCACTACTTCAGAATTAGTCGAGTCCATGTCACGTGTGTTGCGGTACTTCAGGGTGCTCGCGGGCGCCCTATACGATATTTGGCAGGTGTACCAGTTTCTTTGTTTCTTTAGTGTATACACTACGAGGTGTGGCTAGAAAAAAACCGGACTAGTACTGATGAAACAATAAAACGAATTCAATAAGGCTGAAAGTCGCGTGGCCTGTCACGTGACTCTCGCTCCGCCTACTGCTTGAGTTTCATCTGCCTCCTGCACTCAGTCTGCCCGTGGCGTCTGTTTTAAGTAGTTGACGTTTTGTCTGTGCGTCGGAAAATGTTGAGTGTACAGAAAGAACAGCGTGTTAACATCAAATTTTGTTTCAAACTAGGAAAATCTGCAAGTGAAACGTTTGTAATGTTACAACAAGTGTATGGCGATGATTGTTTATCGTGAACACAAGTGTTTGAGTGGTTTAAACGATTTAAAGATGGCCGCGAAGACACCAGTGATGACACTCGCACTGGCAGACCATTGTCAGCAAAAACTGATGCAAACATTGAAAAAATCGGTAAACTTGTTCGACAAGATCGCTGCTCTGCTCTGATTGATTTATTTATTGATAAATTCTCAGCTAAAAACTGAATGTGATATAAGTTTTCGATATTCTTTCAGTTCATAGTAAAATATATTTACATTCATTTGTAAAACGTAAAATTGCAATTATATGTGGTGTATAATTTACGTGTGAATATAAAATATTGCAGATAATTTTGCCACATTTCTAGAACTGTTTGTAGCGAACTGTACCCTTGTTACTGTGTTTTATCATGTATCTTACTTTCCGGAAAAGTTACGGTAAAATGGGGCACAATATTTTAGTGTCGCTTTTCGCATATTAGGTCATCCTTAAGCCATTCGGTGCATGTAGTGGTACTGGATGGAAGGAAATAATTTTGGCGGCTCAACAGGAGAAAAGGAAATGGAATGAGGACATAGGCACTTTCACGGGGCTAGAGAGTACAGTAATCTCACAAAGGCGCCTAACACGTTAAGAGGATGGCTGCAGCCTCTGTCACGCGAAAATCATGCGTAAATCAAATTGTACTGGAATGAAGAACAATGCTGATCAAGTTTATATACGACGTCTCAGTCGCATTATTTGACACCTTACAATTTTACAATATTTTTATCTGGCCTGTATAAATAAATTTGTGCAGTTTGAAACGTAATACACTGGTGTGCTAAACATGAGGTCGGAATTATTTTTCGTGCGATATGTCACTGCCACGTAACACAGACCGATGGCATTGGACCACACACACAAAGAACTGGTACAGTGTAGTGCAGAAGGTAAATGAAATACGAAGTGGGATGAACAGATGTGCTTCTTCTATTAAAAAAGAATAATTACAGTAAAGTCATCGCAACTCGTAATGGCCCGTGGACGTTACAAACGGCGGAACATGGTTCTTAATACTGCGTATGATTACCATGGACGCTAGGTCTTGCTGTAAAACGTGCCCTCATGCTGACAACAAAGTTCATAAGGAGTTCTTGTGGTAGGGTGATCCACTCCTTCATCACTGTACTACTGTACTACTGTATGGTCATTTGTGCATGTGGACGTACTGCAACTCGTCTGCATCACATCAGTCTTGAACTCGATGGGAGTTAAGTCGGAAAAACGGACAAGCCTATACATTCTCTGAATATCCTCCCGTTCTAAGACCTCCTCCACCTGCGCTATTCATCTACATCTACATCTACATGGATACTCTGCAAATCACATTTAAGTGCCTGGCACAGGCTTCATCGAACCACCTTCACAATTGTCCGCCGCTCGTGGTCTCACGGTAGCGTTCTCGCTTCCCGAGCACGGGGTCCCGGGTTCGATTCCCGGCGGGGTCAGGGATTTTCACCTGCCTCGAGATGACTGGGTGTTTGTGTTGTCCTCATCCTTTCATCATCATCCAGGAAAGTGGCGAAATTGGACTGAGCACAGATTGGGTAATTGTACGGGCGCTGATAACCACGCAGTTGAGCGCCCCACAAACCAAACATCATCATCATCACCTTCACAATTCTCTATTATTCCAGTCTCGTATAGGGCGCGAAATGAACAAACACCTGTACGAGCTCTGATCCCTTATTTTATAGTAGGTCGGTGTCAATAAAATATTTTCGCTGGTGAATGGAATTTCGTGAGAAGTTTCCGTCGCAATGAAAAACGCCTTTCTTCCATTCCAAAATCCTGTATAATTTCAGTGAGACTCTCTCACATATTTCGCGATAATACAAAACATGCTGCCCTTCTTTGAACTTTTTCGATGTACTCCGCCAATCCTATCTGGTAAGGATCCCACACCTCGCAGCAGTATTCTAAAAGAGGACGGACAAGCGTAGTGTAGGCAGTCTACATAGTAGATCTGTGACATTTTCTAAGTGTACTGGCAATAAAACGCTGCCTTTGGTTAGCCTTCCCCACAACATTTTCTATGCGCTCCTTCCAATTTAAGTTGTTCATAATGGTAATTCCTAGGTATTTAGTTGAATTTACGGCCGTTGTATTTGACTCATTTATCGTGTAACCGAAGTTTAACGGATTCCTTGCAGCACTCATGTGGATGACCTAACACTTTTAGTTATTAGGGTCAACTGCCAATTTTGGCACCATCCAGATATCTTTTCTAAATCTTTTTGCACTTTCTTTTGATCTTCTGACGACTTTATTAGTTGGCAAATGACAGCGTCATCTGCAAACAATCTAAGACGGTTCCTCAGATTGATAAGCAACAGCAACACTATCTTGGGGAACGCCAGAAATCATTTCTGATTTACTCGATGACTCTCCGTCAATTACTACGAACTGTGACCTCTCTGCAGAAGTTAGTAATCCAGAAACATAACTGAGACGATATTCCATAAGCACTCAATTTCACTATATGCCGCTTGCGTGGTACAGTTTCAAAAGCCTTTTACAAATCCATAAAAACGGATTAGATCTGAAATCCATTGTCAATAGCAATCAACACTTTATGCGAATAGAGAGCTAGTTGTGTTTCACAAGAACTATGTTTTCTAAACCCATGTCGACTGTGTGTCAATAGACCATTTTTTTCGAGGTAGTTCATAATGTTCGCACACAATTGAGGTTCCAAAATCCAGCTGTATATAGATGTTAAGGATATGGGCCTGTAATTAAGTTAATTACTCGTACTACCTTTCTTGAATATTAACGTGACCTGTGCGATTTTCCAGTATTTGGGTATGGATCTTCCGTAGAGCGAACGATTGTATATGATTGTCAAGTATGGAGCTAGTGCATCAGCATACTCTGAAAGGAACCTAGTTGGTATACAGTCTGGAGCAGATTACTTGCTTTTATTAAGTGATTTAAGTTGCTTCAGTACTACGAGGATATTTGCTTCTACGTTACTCATGTTGGCAGCTGTTCTCGATTCGAGTTATGGAATATTTACTTCGTCTTCTTTTGTGAAGGCATTTCGGAAGGCAGTGGCTGTGTATGCTTTGGCAGCACTGTCTTCGATAGTATCTCCATTGTTATCGCGCAGAGAAGGCATTGATTGTTTCTTGCCGCTAACATACTTCACATACGACCACAATCTTTCGGATTTTCTGTCAGGTTTCGAGACAAAGTTCCGTTGTGGAAACTGTTAGAAGCATCTTGCATTGAAGTGAGCACTAAATTTCGAGCTTGTCTAAAAGACCGCCAGTCTTGGGGATTTTGCGTCTATTTAAAATTTGGCATGTTTATTTCGTTGTTTGTGCGATAGTGTTCTGACCAGTTTTGCTTATCGAGGAGGTTCAGCTCCGTCGTTTGTTAATTTATTTGGTATAAATCTCTCAACTGCTGCCGATACTATGCGATACGGTTGCGCATTGTCGGCCGTATTAATATAGTCAGAGTCGAAAGCGGCTATGATACGGCGCTAACGACGAAAGAATGCAGTGTAACAATAAAGCTAACCTCTGAGTGTAGGTGTGTTTAAAGGTTTGGAAGCGAGTAAGCCCGTGCAGCATCTCAGTTTTTCCCCCATCTCTAAGCTGCGAATGTTTACATTCCACGCTGAAGCGCAAGTCGCGTAAATTTTAACGAGAAAATGTTACATAACAGTCAATCTCTGATTAATCGCTAGAGAGAAGCTATGTTCCGTGTAGCACGCAGCGCTTCTTTCTGGACTTCGCAAATAAGCAATGAAGGAAACTTAATTACTCCCTCTCGTCTGAATTATAAGACTAGATAGAATTTAGTATGACGCTAATTAAATGTACTGTTGGAAATCAGCCTTGTCATGAAATTTTGGCATTCTGAAACTTGAATTGATAAAGTCGAGATACACTGAAGAGCCAAAGAAACTGATTCACCTGACTGATATCGTGTAGGTCCGCCGAGAGCACGCAAAAATGCTGCAACACGAAGTTGCATGGACTCGACTATTGTCTCAAGTAATGCTCTACGGAATTAAAACCATGAATCCTGTAGAGCTGTCCACAAATCTGTAAGAGTGCGAAGAGATGGAGATCTCTTCTGAACCGCACGCTGCAAGGCATCCCAGATATGTCGTGTCGTGTCCGGGGAGTTTCGTGGCCAGCGGAATGTTCCTCAGAAGAGTAATATTGCAGCTACTCTATAGCAACTCTGTACGTACGGGGTGTCGCATTGTCCTGCTGGAACTGCCCAGGTCCGTGGGCAATTGAATTTTAAAAGGTAACTACGACTTTATTTCAAGCGATACTCTTTGTATGACTCCCGACATGTTGCACGTCGGAAGAGACGTTCGAACGGATGGACTTTGGTAGAAAATATACGAGCCTGCGCACGTTCAGCGCTTTTCTGGCAGAATTTGTGTTCACCGTGAAAGTACTTTTCTCGTTTCTGAGGTTTTCCTTGGACAGCTACTATTGCCAGATTCTAGTCTATGGTGGTGACATCGCACAGATAACTACGAACGTTCTTTTGCGAGGAATGTAACTTCTTTTGGATTTATAGCATACAGCGGACTTAGCAGCGGGACGTCGGGTAGCAGAAAATTAATTTCGACGAGTTTTAGAAATTAAATACTAGAGGGATGTACCACTTAAAAAGCGCACTGAAAATTACAAGAACGTTAAATAAATAGCTAGGACATTATCTTTGACATTGCAACTAAATTCCGATTAGCAGATAGCATCAAAATAATTAATCAATTTAAAACAGTATAAACATAGACTTTTCTCTGCATATATTAACATCCCATAACTGGGACACCCAAACGATTACGTTCGACAAAGTTTCTGGGCGGATTACCTGTTCCTACCTCTCGTCGTATGCGTAGACTGGGACACTCACATGTATAGGACGGGTGACATTATACTGAGTGCACTATTCGAAAACTTCCTGGAGCAATTAAACAGAGAACCGACTCGTGGAGATAACATCTTGGACCTACTGATAACAAACAGACCCGAACTTTTCGACTCTGTAAGCACAGAACAGGGAATCAGTGATCATAAGGCCGTTGCAGCATCCCTGAATATGGAAGTAAATGTTGTTGTTGTGGTCTTCAGTCCTGGGACTGGTTTGATGCAGCTCTCCATGCTACTCTATCCTGTGCAAGCTTCTTCATCTCCCAGTACCTACTGCAACCTACATCCTTCAGAATCTGCTTAGTGTATTGCTCTCTTGGTCTCCCTCTACGATTTTTACCCTCCACGCTGCCCTCCAATGCTAAATTTGTGATCCCTCGATGCCTCAGAACATGTCCTACCAACCGATCCCTTCTTCTAGTCAAGTTGTGCCACAAACTTCTCTTCTCCCCAATCCTATTCAATACCTCCTCATTAGTTACGTGATCTACCCACCTTATCTTCAGCATTCTTCTGTAGTACCACATTTCGAAAGCTTCTATTCTCTTCTTGTCCAAACCAGTTATCGTCCATGTCTCACTTCCATACATGGCTACACTCCATACAAATACTTTCAGAAACGACTTCCTGACACCTAAATCTATATTCGATGTTAACAAATTTCTCTTCTTGAGAAACGCTTTCCTTGCCATTGCCAGCCTACATTTTATATCCTCTCTACTTCGACCATCATCGGTTATTTTACTCCCTAAATAGCAAAACTCCTTTACTACTTTAAGTATCTCATATTCTAATCTAATTCCCTCAGCATCACCCAACTTAATTTGACTACATTCCATTATCCTCGTTTTGCTTTTGTTGATGTTCATCTTATATCCTCTTTTCAAGACACTGTCCATTCCGTTCAACTGCTCTTCCAAGTGCTTTGCTGTCTCTGACAGAATTACAATGTCATCGGCGAACCTCAAAGTTTTTACTTCTTCTCCATGAATTTTAATACCTACTCCGAATTTTTCTTTTGTTTCATTTACTGCTTGCTCAATATACAGATTGAATAACATCGGGGAGAGGCTGCAATCCTGTCTAACTCCTTTCCCAACCACTGCTTCCCTTTCATGCCCCTCGACTCTTATAACTGCCATCTGGTTTCTGTACAAATTGTAAATAGCCTTTCGCTCCCTGTATTTTACCCCTGCCACCTTCAGAATTTGAAAGAGAGTATTCCAGTCAACATTGTCAAAAGCTTTCTCTAAGTCTACAAATGCTAGAAACGTAGGTTTGCCTTTTCTTAATCTTTCTTCCAAGATAAGTCGTAACGTCAGTATTGCCTCACGTGTTCCAACATTTCTACGGGATCCAAACTGATCTTCCCCGAGGTCGGCTTCTACCAGTTTTTCCATTCGTCTGTAAAGAATTCGTGTTAGTATTTTGCAGCTGTGACTTATTAAACTGATAGTTCGGTAATTTTCACATCTGTCAACACCTGCTTTCTTTGGGATTGGAATTATTATATTCTTCTTAAAGTCTGAGGGTATTTCGCCTGTCTCATACATCGTACTCACCAGATGGTAGAGTTTTGTCATGACTGGCTCTCCTGAGGCCATCAATAGTTCTAATGGAATGTTGTCTACTCCCGGGGCCTTGTTTCGACTCAGGTCTTTCAGTGCTCTGTCAAACTCTTCACGCAGTATCTCATCTCCCATTTCATCTTCATCTACATCCTCTTCCATTTCCATAATATTGTCCTCAAGTACATCGCCCTTGTATAAACCCTCTATATACTCCTTCCACCTTTCTGCTTTCCCTTCTTTGCTTAGAACTGGGTTGCCATCTGAGCTCTTGATATTCATACAAGTGGTTCTCTTCTCTCCATAGGTCTCTTTAATTTTCCTGTAGGCAGTATCTATCTTACCCCTAGTGAGACAAGCCTCTACATCCTTACATTTGTCCTCTAGCCATCCCTGCTTAGCCATTTTGCACTTCCTGTCGATTTCATTTTTGAGACGTTTGTATTCCTTTTTGCCTGCTTCATTTACTGCATTTTTATATTTTCTCCTTTCATAAATTAAATTCAATATTTCTTCTGTTACCCAAGGATTTCTATTAGCCCGCGTCTTTTTACCTACTTGATCGTCTGCTGCCTTCACCACTTCATCCCTCAGAGCAACCCATTCTTCTTCTACTGTATTTCTTTCCCCCATTCCTGTCAATTGTTCCCTAATGCTCTCCCTGAAACTCTCTACAACCTCTGGTTCTTTCAGTTTATCCAGGTCCCACCTCCTTAAATTCCCACCTTTTTGCAGTTTCTTCAGTTTCAGTCTGCAGTTCATAACCAATAGATTGTGGTCAGAATCTACATCTGCCCCAGGAAATGTCTTCCAATTTAAAACCTGGTTCCTAAATCTCTGTCTTACCATTATATAATCTATCTGAAACCTGTCAGTATCTCCAGGCTTCTTCCATGTATACAGCCTCCTTTCATGATTCTTGAACCAAGTGTTAGCTATGATTAGTTTATGCTCTGTGCAAAATTCTACAAGGCGGCTTCCTCTTTCATTCCTTCCCCCCAATCCATATTCACCTACTATGTTTGCTTCTCTCCCTTTTCCTACTGACGAATTCCAGTCACCCATGACTATTAAATTTTCGTCTCCCTTCACTACCTGAATAATTTCTTTTATCTCGTCATACATTTCATCTATTTCTTCATCATCTGCAGAGCTAGTTGGCATATAAACTTGTACTACTGTAGTAGGCATGGGCTTCAGGCATGGAAGTAAATAAGAATATAAAAAAGGGAGGAAGGTCTATCTGTTTAGCAAGAGTAGTAGGAGGCATATTTCAGACTACCTAACAGATGAAAACGAACATTTCTGCTCCCACACTGAAAATGTTGAGTGTTTATGGAAAAAGTTCAAGGTAATCGTAAAATGCGTTTTAGACAGGTACGTGCCAAGTAAAACTGTGAGGGACGGGAAAAACCCACCGTGCTTCAACAACAAAGTTAGGAAATTACTGCGAAAGCAAAGAGAGTTTCACTGCAAATTTTAACGCAGCCAAAACCGATCAGACAAACAGGAGTTAAACGATGTCAAAGTTAGCGTAAGGAGGGCTATGCGTGAAGCGTTCAGTGAATGCGAAAGTAAAGTTCTATGCACCGACTTGACAGAAAATCCTAGGAAGTTCTGGTCTTACGTTAAATCAGTAAGTGGATCGAAACAACATATCCAGACACTCTGGAATGACAATGGCATTGAGAGAGGATGACACGCGTAAAGCTGAAATACTAAATATCTTTTTCCAAAGCTGTTTCACAGAGGAAAACCGCACTGCAGTTCCTTCTCGAAATCATCGCACGAACGAAAAAATGGCTGACATCGAAATAAGTGTCCAAGGAAGAGAAAAGCAACTAAAATCACACAACAGAGGAACGTTCACTTGACCTGACGGGATAGCAATTCGATTCTACACAGAGTACGCGAAAGAACTGTCCCCCTTCTAACAGCCGGGTATCGCAAGTCTCTAGAGGAACGGAAGGTTCCCAATGATTGGAAAAGAGCACAGGTAGTCCCAAATTTCAAGAAGGGTCGTCAAGCAGATGCGCAAAACTATAGGCCTATATTTCTGACATCGATCTGTTGTAGAATTTTAGAGCATGTTTTTTGCTCGCGTATCATGTCATTTCTGGAAGCCCAGAATCTACTCTGTAGGAATCAACATGGATTCAGGAAACAGCGATCGTGTGAGACCCAACTCGCTTTATTTGTTCATGAGACCCAGAAAATATTAGATACAGGCTCTCAGGTAGATGCCATTTTCCTTGACTTCCGGAAGGAAGAGTTACGCACTGTCACCTAATAACAAACTAAGAGCCTACGGAAAATCAGACCAGCTGTGTAACTGGATTGAAGAGTTTTTGCAAACAGGACACAGCATGCTGTTCTCAATGGAGAGACATTTACAGACGATAAAGTAACCTCTGGCGTGCCACAGGGGAGTGTTATGGGACCATTGCTTTTCACAATATATATAAATGACCTTGTAAACAGTGTCGGAATTTCCATGCGGCCTTTCGCGGATAATGCTGTAGTATACATAGAAGTTTCAGCTTTAAATAATTGAAGCGAAATGCAGGAAGATCTGCAGCGGATAGGCAGTTGGTGCAGGGAGTGGCAACTGACCCTTAACATAGACAAAAATAATGTATTGCGAATATATAGAAAGAAGGATCCTTTATTATATGATTATATCATAGCGGAAGAAACACTGGTAGCAGTTACTTCTGTAAAATGTCTGGGAGTTTGCGTAAGGAACGATTTGAAGTGGAATGATCATACAAAATTAATTGTTGGTAAGGTGGGTGCCAGGTTGAGATTCATTGGGAGAGTCTTTAGTAAATGTAGTCCATCAACAAAGGAGGTGGCTTACAAAACACTCGTTCGACCTATACTTGAGTATTGCTCATCAGTGTGGGATGCGTACCAGGTTTGGGTTGACAGAGGAGATAGAGAAGATCCAAAGAAGAGCGGAGCGTTTCGTCACAGGGTTATTTGGTAAGCGTGATATCGTTACGGAGATGTTTAGCAAACTCAAGTGGCAGACTCTGCAAGAGAGGCGCTCTGCATCGCGGTGTAGCTTGCTGTCCAGGTTTCGAGAGGCTGCGTTTCTGGATGAGATATTGAATATATTGCTTCCCCCTACTTATACCACCCGAGGAGATCACGAATGTAAAATTAGTGAGATTCGAGCGCGCACGGAGTCTTTCCGGCAGTCGCTCTTCCAGCGAACCATACGCGACTGGAACACGAGAGTGAGGTAATGACAGTGGCACGTAAAGTGCCCTCCGCCACACACCGCTGGGTGGCTTGCGGAGTATAAATGTAGATGTAGATGTAGATGATCGTTTTGGTAGTGTTATTGTGTACGGTGGCATGGTGTAACATTCAAGTACTGACCTGCAAATCTCTGAACACGTAAATTCAGCTGTCACCGTTATTGTGACTTTGTTCATCTTCCCCACGTGCCATTATTCAGAGTTGAATTCGTCTTTGACATCGTTTTTGTAGCTGAAAACGCGGGACTGCATCGAACAGCGCAGCTGGCGGATCTCATGGAACGCGATAATATTCGGCACGTGTCGGTTGCATTAGGTTGACGTATTACCCAACATCCACATGCAGTGTCGGCAATCCATCACTTGTCAGTGTGGATGGAAAAACTCGACCAGTTATAACCGATACTAATATTTCAGTTCGCAATAACCGCTGTTTTTTTGTATTTGTTTATTCTGCTTTATAACAGGCGTTATTTCAGTTTTTACTAATAACCGTGTAAAAACTGAAAAATCATTTAGCCACAGCAGCAGCGCAAAAATTTTTCGTTTTTGAAAAGCTTTCTTTTAAAAAAACACTACCTTTTGTTTGTAAAATTCGATTGCTTTTTAATATTCCTTCATCGTAGGGAATGGGAAAAGCGATCGGTTCTATTTTAATAACAAAGTAGGCAGAAACGAGTAACAAACTCATGGTACAAGAGTTGGTACAGTAATGCTGAGACATTAAGGTACCTGTTAACATGTGACGTGGCATACTGAATGGTGCATGTGTACATGTAGCATGAAAGAACTGCCCCATATGGTATGATGGCAATTTCTCCCTGTCATCATAAGAAATCAGTTGTATTAAAAATAGCACCATTCGTACTCTGGAAATATTTTACGAAGTATGGTAGCTGTGAACTATTTCTTCCAAATATTACAAACACGAGGAACCATAACAAACTTGCGACCATCATATAAGGAGAAAACTTAAAATTTAACAGTTTAGTCATAGTTTACAACGACAGTGTCTACATAACATGCCGTTATTTGCTTGTAGCTCTTGAATACGGACAAATACGAAAAATAGAGTTCTTCCAGCTCAGTTTTCGTCCTTTAGCACTGACTACTCTCAATGCCCAAATAGTAGTAGGATCCTCGAGTACGACATGATTTTTAAGTACAGCAAAAAGAAGAAAAACACAAGAATCGATAATAGCATAAAAGTGATTTTCTGCAATATGCAACCACTTAACACTTCTCGACTAAAGCGGCAAACTACGGATGGACTAAGTTTTCTTTCATTTGCCTGTATAATTTAATATATTCATTGTATGTGTCTTTAAATATTTTCCAGACTTCATTCGGTTTACTTGTATACGTTTATTGTCAGAGAATCGATTATTTGAGAAACCAGTTATATTCAGCGGTTTTAATAGTATGGTTAATTTGGTGTTGAGGAAAAAAAATACACAACCGAAAATTGGTTGTTTCAGCTTTAGCCGCTGTACCTAGGAGGAATGGAATATCCTGCCACAAGAACACCCCACCAATCTTGTGAACAGCACGGGAGCACGCTCTACAGGATGCTAATTCGCGGCCATCACACACCCAATCAAGAACCACGTCCTTCCGTTTGTGATGCGAGGTGTGCAATCATAAGCTGCAGTGACTTCATCGTAATTATAGTGTTTGGATAAAGTGCCCTTTCTGTTCGTCTCATTGCGTATATCTTTCACTTAGCTTCTGTGCAATACTACAGCAGTTCTTTCGATGTACGGTCCAAGTTTGAACGAGCTATGTTACCTGATAGTGATACATTTGCCAAAATTATTTTCGTTCTAAAGTTTAACACAAGTTTGTATTAGTTTTGTCGATTAAATCACTGTTAACTGCGAAAATATTGCCTTAACGACGCATTTCGCTTTTGTAGGGCGACTGTTTTATTCTTGAGTAATCTTTATACGGTTGCTGTACCAGTCGGCCAAATGGAATGGGAGATGTGTTATGTATTATTCCGTTTTAATATATTTATTACGTGACATGTCAAAAAAGGACCACAAGATAACTACTTATTTCTCTTTACCTTCATCCTTCTCAGAAACTCTTTCACTTTCCCAGACTGCGGTCTCTTCCTCTCATCTGAAAATCTGACTCCAGTTGTTTTCGAGGACCTTCTTTGTCATGTCTCCACACCCATGTTCTATGTTCATTGTCCTGTATTGGAGGGATGTGGGGATCTTCTTTGTTAATGAGTCTTCATTCACACTCTCAAGATATCCTTAATCTGTAATGTATTTCTTCCTGCCCCCATCTCTTATTACATGGCAGAATGAGTGAATTCCCCTATTTGCTCTGAAAATCCATTTGCCTTTTTTGTTCTTGTTTGGTACTGTTATTTTTCACAAGATATTGCTTTTTCAAATCTTCTACTTCTATTTTGCATTGAGTTAAAAGTATTGTTTCTGACCTATAGAGAACTTCTGATTTTACAGCTGTATTTTAATACTTATATTTAATATCTTTTTAAAATTTTAGTTTTTTTTAATTGTGCAGATCTCTCACTTTCGTTTAGACTCTTTTCATTCTTTTTCCAATTTTACTTTCTTCGTTTTTACTTTTCCGTTTATATATTCATCCAGATATTTAAGGCCGTCTGTTCTGTTGATGTTGCCATACCTGACTTTTAAAATTCTTTGTGAATTACATTCAGTGACCAGGCTTTCACTCTTTACAGAAGGTGTTTGTATATCTCCCTTTTCACCTGCCTCTGTCAGACGTGCTAGTAATTCTGTGGATTCTATTACGTTCCATGCATTATCACAAGATCTTCTGCAAAGGCTTACCAATTTATAAACGGTTTGTCTTTCATTCTCGTCTTTCAATTCTCTTATAACTTCTTTTTGCCACACAATTGAAGACTAGTGGTGAAAACTGTCTCCTTGTCTCATACAATTTGGAAGCGACGGAAGGTTGTTGCAACGAACTTAACTTTTGATACTGTGTTTCTAAGAGTTTGATTTTTAACTACTTTCCTAGGTTTCTGGTCAATTGCAAATTCCAATATTGTTTTGAGGAGGAAGACCCTCTATCTAATTAGAAGCCTTATTGAAATCAAACAATGTTAACACTATCTATTTATTTGATGATTTTTGTTCTAATTGTTTTTTTTGTGTGTATTTTTCCTTTTCTGCAGCTGTCACTGGGCTGTTGGTATGGCTTCGTATCCACTCAGCGCCGGTTGAAGTGCGACCGGGTCAGCTATTCCCTACCACTGATCGGACGCTTGATTTCAACAATATGATGTTGTAGGACATATTCTAAATGTAAGGTGGTTACTAAACATGCTTTTTTCATATTTAATTTGCTACAATGAACTCTGTAAGTCCTTCACAACATTTATTCCACATATAAATTCATTACAAAAGCGCCGCGTTGGTCCATCACAGGCATGCCATTAGTCACGTCATGGTGTTTGTTGCCTCTTCCAAAGTAAGTTAATGAGAGACAGGGTTCATAGAGAACTGACAGAACCATTAAGAACAATTGTCTAGTGTCACAAAGAGATTAAAGAAGGAATTGTAAAACATTTGGACAATAACCTAAAGCGAAAGAATTCCGCCTACCCGTTAAAATAGTCACTTGCCACATCACAAGAATGGTAAGAAGACATAGTACTGACATAGTGTTTAAATCAACAATAACGGTGGGTGAATATCTGAACACAACAGTATGACATGTGGTCGTTGCTTCCGACTGCAGAAGTACGTAAATCCGTTGGTCAGGTGATCAAGTGTACAATGACGATACTAAAAGAAACATTAACACCTGCCCAAAGTATACAACAATCTTCGGATGGGCAACATGCAGAAACTGGCTGAAGAAGATCATAATGTGTGTTTGTCTGACACTATATGTTTGCTAGGCTGATCTTTACTATGCTAAGAAGTAGGGAGACGTCACGTAAATTCAAAGTTGTGGTGTACGCTACGCTGTGCCCCTGCAAGCGCTGCTACCACACTTACAGATCTGTACCGCAGGCCAGATACGGCCCCTGCCTGAATGGCTGATATCGAAGCGGAATATCCGGACATCCCCTACCACACCGAAGTAAGATGGCTCAGAAGCGGAAAGGTGCTTCATCGGATTTTCTCCTTGAGGGGTGAAATAAATACCTTTCTGAAATGAAAGGACGTCCAGAAGAATTACTTTGTGATCCTAAGTGGGTGGCGAATTTGGCTTTTTTGAGTGACCTTACTGCTTATTTAAATACTTTGAACATTTCACTCCAAGGGGAAAATCACTCTGCTGCTGATTTAGTGCAGACTATTCAAGCATTTAAAAAAACTTACTTTGTGGGGAAAACAGTTGCGCAAGAAGAATTGTGGATACTTTCCTGCACTAGACAGTGTAAAAGAAGATGTGGATTTTTCAGATTATGTTCAAATCATTTGCGAATTACAAAGACAGTTTGAAAACACATTTTTGGCGATAAGTGAGCTTCAACCGGCCTTATTTATATTTGTTCGCCCGTTTTTCCTTCGGGCAGAGGACGTCTCACAAGTGTTTCAACTAGAGCTGATTGACTTGCAGTGCGATATCCGCATGAAGGTCCGCTTTCTTGTGTGTAAAGTTTTGGGTGACTTTTACAGATGTCTTCCACGAGAGAAGTATCCTCTTTTGCACAAGCACGCGGCCAAATTTCTCTCAATGTTTGGTTCTACGTATATTTATGAGCGCTTTTTCACTCTTTTAAAGCTTGTTAAAACTGAGAACCGTTCATTACTTGGCGATAAAAATTTGACAAATTCTTTGAGGTTAGCAGTCTCACGAAATATTGCACCAAATCTAGACAAAATCGTTTCCTCGAAAAAGAAAAACGTGTAAAATGTTGTCTTCTTTAACAATGTTGACTGTAAGAATTAAAGAGCTTTATAACATTAATTCTATTTTTAATAAGTTTTCAAACTTGGTCAGTTAAAAATATTACGTACAAAACAGCAAACTAAGGATCCGATTTCTAAACTCTGAAAAGGGATACAAAAAACCGTAGCACGAAGTATAACAAAAAATATTTACTTGTAACTACTAACAGTAAGTATAAGACACTATATCCCTTACATAAAACTATTTCTAAAATACAATATTTTGCTTACGTTGGATCAGAGCGCGGGACAGTACAGCGTAGAACAGTGCTGTGCAGTCTCACTCACTCCGCAGCTCTCTCTCTCTCTCTCTCTCTCTCTCTCGCTCCTACGCCGACACTAGCGACACACGGTCGCGGACGGGGCGCTGAACTACACTGCCTTGCGCCCACGGGGCGCGGGCGCGCCTGCCGGGCGCAGTTCTTGGATGAGCCTGAGCTCGAGCCTCATGAGATGGGGCGTTACTACTCCTCAGCACCCGCCTGCTCTTTACTCACATTGGTCACAAACACTGTCATTGTCAACACTTTCTAAGCATTGAAGGGGACTGACATGTCAGCTGCACTGAATTAGTGTGCACATTTGTCCACAGAAATATTATTGCGTTCTTTCCTTGGTAGGAAATAAACAACTGTTATTGTCATGTGTGTATTTCATTCCTGACCACTTGACACCGGGCACAAAAAAAGCCCAAAAATTTTAATAAAAAGAAGAAAAGTTGATAGTAGACACCTTGTAGGCTTTAGTGCTTTACAAAGCAAACAGCGCCAGCTCTTCCATAGTAGACTCTCCGTAATACACGTTGGCGTGACTTCATGTTTGACAGCGGCCGAATGACGTCAAAATCGGCCACGGTCTGGTTACTTGTAAACAGTTCGGCTTGCTGAAATTATGTTTGAAAATACTTCCTGCGTAGTCGTAGCTTCTGATATTAGGAACAGAAATTTGCCCTATGCCTGTATACGACGTATCACCAACGTTGTAAGTACCATCCATGGAAGCCAGAGTTGCACTATCAGTTCTTTGGTTGCCACTTCCTGGAAGTTTTGAAACCGTCTAAGAACGATGTCTCATCTTTCTACCTGTTCTATCTCATGTCAGAAATATATGTTCTACTAATAAAATGGTTCGCTGACTTAAATATGACAGTACAAAAGCTAAGTAAAATGGGGAAGAATAGAAATACAATATGTAGTTCTTTCTTTGAAGAATGAGAAACTGAATGGAAATGTAAGAATGTAAAAGCATATTGACTATTGAAACAACACGTAACTCTAAACTTTTATCTCTGAATCGTTATCCTACATGCCATTTCAGCATAGAAATAAGAATATGGTAGAGAAAATGATGTAGGTAATATTATGTTACTCTCAATTACTTTCGTATTGCTATTTAATAATTGAGGGCAAATAATTGATGCTTCACCAAAATGTGCTGGTAATTTCCGTAAAACCATAACTGTACTTTAATGCATATGTTAGTAACTATTTGGACCTCAATAAGAACACTGACGTTGAACATAAAGTAACCTGACAAGGTTATTTGTAGCATTATCTCAAGACAGAGCACAATATAGCGATGTATGCTCCGCTAGACATACATCAATAAGTGTCCGCACCAGTCCAAGTAAATTTATTTCATTATTTACTCCACAGCAAATAGAAAGCAGGCTTTGGATTGCGATAAAATCTCTTTGGAAGGTATTGTTCTCAACGATTTCTACTAAGAAACTTCCTAGTTTCCTTATTTATATGATATTGGAAGTCTTTAGAAACTCTGCCGACTTTGACCCTAATAAGTAATCAACTATATCATCCTTACTGACAACAGTCTACTCTTCTATCACACCAGCAGACAGTGCCTTTTCAGAATTACTCAAGACACTCTTACTACCCATTCGCTCTTTCCCTTCCTGCAGATGATCGGCTTTTCAATTTATTCACATTTCCTGCAGTCATTTAGCCTTAGATTTCCAGCGCTTCATATTTTTCATTCCTAAGTGACTTCTATTTCAGTATTCGTTCCTTTTTCTGAACACTATATTTCCTCCTTTCATCGAACAGTTCTAATATTCATTCCGTAGCGGCACTGCAGTTTAAGGTAGGAGAGTTAGATTTGGTGCATCATTTCTGAGCACACAAGTTACAGCCAGGCGCGGGCCAGTTGACAATAAGTTACGCTGACCAGCTGTTGTGAAGTAGAAAGGAGGCCACAGGGCCCTTGAACCACTGAAAATAGTAAACGCAGCGGTACGCATGGCGCAAGTTATAGGCAGAAAGGGCGCACTGGCGCAACTTAGGTGTCGTGAGTACATGACTCGGAATGGTGCGTTAGCAAAACAGAGATGCACAGCCGAGTAAAAATAGGTGCCATTTTCTAACAAGTTTCATCCAGGTGTGGCAGCTCTCCTGGACAGCAGGGCGTATCACATTACCGGCTATACACAGCGACAGATTGGGATCCAGCGTTCCAGTCCACAGGAGGTCGTTGGTCTGACGCCCTGAAGCCAATGCGGGGTCCATAGCCAGTCAGCCAGCGTCGGGCCGCTCTACAGCTTGCTAGCACGGGCAGTCGTCTTGGCTCCCAACGCACGCCGGAGGCATCCCGGGGTGAGGGCCGGAGATTCGGACGCCCGATTGCAGGCGCTCGATGACGCCGCGATCTCAGCTATACCAGCAAGGAAGGAAGCAGTGGGCCGCTCAGCGGCTCCCAGCAGAGCAGCATTGAGTCAACAGGGAAAAAGACCGCTGAGCTGGTTGCCAGCGCAGCCCTGATGACAGTCCTACAAGGCCGACACACAGCAGCGCATTCCGCTGGGTTGCTGGAGCGGTGGCCTCAGCATTGTGGGACCCTGTGACGTGGACCGAGGTGAACGGGGCACTGTAGTGGAAACAAATAAATCATTTGGAATGCTCCGACAAGTCTTAACATTGTGCCTTCTACCTCTTCCCACTACATTTGGACATCCTGATACACTCAGTAGCGGTAGTCACCACTACACCTTATCCACAGTTACCTTACTTTTACTACTTATGGCCTGTCCAAATGTTAGTATAGCCCATGTTATGGATATCTATTCCACTTCAACCGATCTACCAACTGTTACATCCATTATCGTATTATCTAAACTTCAGAGAACCTCAGTTCACATCATCATTTCATAATAGTAAAGTATCCCACTCCCTTGCATTGCAACAGTAGTGGTAACATTAGCTCGTGTCGGCTCGCTGCTATTTGTGCAAGGGAAGTAGGTACAGGCTTGTCAGGGTGGCCTATCCAACCTCCCCACCCCAAGCATGTGGGTTCAGCAGCTAATTCAGCAAAGTTAATGACAGAGCCTTATACGTTTATTGGCACTGATTATGATATAACCATGCTCCAGCTCACTCTAAGCGAGCAGGTTGGATGTTTAACCCACCGTACATGGCAGTAGTGAGCTGACAGGTTTCCGTCAATGCCTGAAAACAACACAGTGTGGCTCTTAGTAGAGCGTTGTTGCTCGTCAGGGACACTACGTGACTGATTCTGAGCCACTGAAGGATCAGCAGTCGTTCCTCACGGCCGCAGGGCAATGGAGTGGTGTTGCAGGCTCAGCAGCAACTTACAGCCAATGTAGTGTTATCCAGGGAGTGAATTGCGTGCCCAAATGTGTAACTGCCGACGTCTAATTTTGTCAGTCGCTATACGGGCGGTGGGTAGTAGGTACTAATTTCAACCCCTCAGTACTACATGCAGGAGTGTAGGACAAGCAGTCCGGTTGAATGCTGCTGGCTGTTGCTGATAGCTGAAGCAGCATGCAGGGAGGCAGCGAAGATGCTTGTGAGGACGCTACGGCAATTGCCCGCACTACTGTGGATGCTGATTGTTTTCCATTTGCCGAACGGGCGGGTGCTATCTATAGGCACCCGGACAAAGCGTGTAGCACTCGCCATGTAATTCCTCTACCGAAAAGCTGAGGTTGCGTCATGGATATGGGTGACACCACTGGTTTCCGAATAGTGGTCGTAACGACGGGCTGGGGCCTGGTGTGTGGCCTAATGCCGAAGCAACAGCTATCTACAATGGGCTGTGGTTATGCAGTCTCAACGAAGTAAATTATTTGGATTACTAATCTTTTATTTACTCTCGTCTTATGAAATTGTATTTTATTTCCGATTCTGTGTGTCGCCATAATGCAATCCTACTGGTATCCCGTTTTTCTAGGACTATTCTACGTATACCACATGCCCCTTGCTCCTCTCCGGCACCTCCAGCACCGTGATTCTTGAACATACTGTTTACTTGAAAAAAAAAATTGCAGCCAAGTTCGTTTAATTGTATTTATTATTGGCGACCAGTTTCGACATTTGGAAGTGTCGTCTTCTGATCTTAAAAAGAATTGTCGTTACAAACCGTGTTCCATTATAAGTTTATCACTCATGGAACATAACTTATATCTAAAATTTTCTTTTAAATCAGAAGATGACAGTTTCAACCTCGAAACCGGTCGTCAATATTAAATATTAATTAATTCGATTTTATCTATAAAAAGTTTTCTCAAGTTAAATATTGATCGCTCCTTCCATTTTCTCCAGTCGCATGTGCTCACTGTTACTGAATTAAATTTATTACAGAACACAAGATCTCCATCTCCTCTCCCATTCCCCCTACATAGCCCGTAATCTCATGTTACGTAATTTTCTACTCCACGCTCTTTTATAGCGTGGAATTTCGTCAAAATTGTTAGATTTTCAACTCCCTTTGAATCCCAAATTACCCGGACACTGCATTCATGTTCTGCTTGTGGCATCGCCACGTGTACTTCGACAGCTGTTTTTGATTGTGATTTGTATTTTATCACTGTCTTTTGTATTTTAGGCTGACATTCCAGTCGACAAATCGATCTCCTCACACCCACACTCTGCTGCTGTGTGCATATCCGCCGGAACCTTTGTCCAGACACGGCTTGACGTTTCCCATTTAATTAAGCATCAAACACCCTCTGCTCAGCTTCTAGCAACGTAATCTCATTGACTGCAGCATCCTATCCTAACTCATACATACATCCATTAATTGTCCTATCCTATCCGCAAACTGTTCCAAAGTTTCCGTATTTGACTTAGTTATCAACCCAAATTTTTCCCAGTAGTGTCTGGCACTATTCTGTTTCATATATCTTTGAATTGACCCTTCTTTAAACGCTCTGAATGCTGTGGCTCCCTTAGGAGCTTCCGTATACCTTACATATGGTTTAGCTTCCCCTGTTAGCCCCAATTTTGTAACATTCAATATTTCCTTATCAGATCAATCTTCTATCTTAGCCAAATTTCCAAGGTCTCCCAAAAATGCCTGGACAACCTCGGTTGCCTTAACAGAAAAAGGAGTTATTAAAATTGCAACTGACGATTGTGATTCTACCAGCGTACGCAGTTCTGTATTATTCGCTGTTAATTTCGCTACCATTTCTAACGGCATTCTTACTGCTTCCAGCTCTGACACACCTTGCGTATCCGGTTCTGTCGAAGCTTTGCCCTCGAAAACACCCCTTCAGAGAGCTAACACAGGCAAGAAAAGAAAGCAAACCACGTTAACTTAATTCTTACATCTAATTATGAGCCATATCGACTCCTCGCACTACCTATCCCTAAGCCTCCAACGATTACATGTATAACATTTTAATGGAACTGATTCTGTACATGACAGTGAGTGACCCTGAAGGTTATACTGTTATACAACAGGTACCCGGCATTGCTGACAACGCAAAGAGCCGGGCCACGTGTGGCGTCACTCAAATGCCGCTGTCAGTAAAGTCTCTGGCTGTGACCGTGATGACAGCACGCAAGTGCGGCTTACAGTACCATTGGGGTGGCTGTGACCTCCCTCCAGCGTGCAGGCAGCTCTCGGCTCTGTCATCAGCTCTCCAGTGGCTCACGGCAGGCTGACCTGTCCCGTGGTCGAACAGCAGACCCCGTTCTGCATTCTAGGATGTCGCTCTAGGTGTCATAGGCCCGTGGTGGACGCTGTGATACTGAGACAAGAATATCTTACTTAGTACACGAGTGGTTTAGTTACATGCTCCAGAATCCGTTTAGCGCTTAAGGAACATACTCTGAACACTTCCTTGGTGGCAAGTGAGGAAAGGCTTCTGTCCTCCCCACGGTGTATTGCAGTGTTTCCTGTTGCTACATCACACCCAGCTTTCTCTCTGTTCAGAACGCCTGTCAGCCGTGTTTTCCTTTGCAACACGTAACACTCTTGCCTGCTGCGGCTGGCTCAGTTGGAACTCACTTCCACTCTGGCCCACTTTTTCACAGAGTACGCTCGATGCGCTACAATATAAACCATTCTATTCTTATGAAAACACTATTACACTTATACCTTACTGCACTACATCAGTCTACAAGACCACCTGATTATACACTCCTGGAAATGGAAAAAAGAACACATTGACACCGGTGTGTCAGACCCACCATACTTGCTCCGGACACTGCGAGAGGGCTGTACAAGCAATGATCACACGCACGGCACAGCGGACACACCAGGAACCGCGGTGTTGGCCGTCGAATGGCGCTAGCTGCGCAGCATTTGTGCACCGCCGCCGTCAGTGTCAGCCAGTTTGCCGTGGCATACGGAGCTCCATCGCAGTCTTTAACACTGGTAGCATGCCGCGACAGCGTGGACGTGAACCGTATGTGCAGTTGACGGACTTTGAGCGAGGGCGTATAGTGGGCATGCGGGAGGCCGGGTGGACGTACCGCCGAATTGCTCAACACGTGGGGCGTGAGGTCTCCACATTACATCGATGTTGTCGCCAGTGGTCGGCGGAAGGTGCACGTGCCCGTCAACCTGGGACCGGACCGCAGCGACGCACGGATGCACGCCAATACCGTAGGATCCTACGCAGTGCCGTAGGGGACCGCACCGCCACTTCCCAGCAAATTAGGGACACTGTTGCTCCTGGGGTATCGGCGAGGACCATTCGCAACCGTCTCCATGAAGCTGGGCTGCGGTCCCGCACACCGTTAGGCCGTCTTCCGCTCACGCCCCAACATCGTGCAGCCCGCCTCCAGTGGTGTCGCGACAGGCGTGAATGGAGGGACGAATGGAGACGTGTCGTCTTCAGCGATGAGAGTCGCTTCTGCCTTGGTGCCAATGATGGTCGTATGCGTGTTTGGCGCCGTGCAGGTGAGCGCCACAATCAGGACTGCATACGACCGAGGCACACAGGGCCAACACCCGGCATCATGGTGTGGGGAGCGATCTCCTACACTGGCCGTACACCACTGGTGATCGTCGAGGGGACACTGAATAGTGCACGGTACATCCAAACCGTCATCGAACCCATCGTTCTACCATTCCTAGACCGGCAAGGGAACTTGCTGTTCCAACAGGACAATGCACGTCCGCATGTATCCCGTGCCACCCAACGTGCTCTAGAAGGTGTAAGTCAACTACCCTGGCCAGCAAGATCTCCGGATCTGTCCCCCATTGAGCATGTTTGGGACTGGATGAAGCGTCGTCTCACGCGGTCTGCACGTCCAGCACGAACGCTGGTCCAACTGAGGCGCCAGGTGGAAATGGCATGGCAAGCCGTTCCACAGGACTACATACAGCATCTCTACGATCGTCTCCATGGGAGAATAGCAGCCTGCATTGCTGCGAAAGGTGGATATACACTGTACTAGTGCCGACATTGTGCATGCTCTGTTGCCTGTGTCTATGTGCCTGTGGTTCTGTCAGTGTGATCATGTGATGTATCTGACCCCAGGAATGTGTCAATAAAGTTTCCCCTTCCTGGGACAATGAATTCACGGTGTTCTTATTTCAATTTCCAGGAGTGTATTATTGTTAACTATTTCTGAGAGATGGTGCTGAAGCTAGCAGTTCACTAATTGAGTTTTATTTGCAGAACAGGCAAGATGGACAGAGTAGTATAATCAGTTACTTCGACAAGCAAGAGTGGGCATATGCAAAACCTCCAACAGATATGGAAGTAAGCCTTTTGGTACGCTTTAGTATCAAAGTTAGGGAAGAATTGTCAGTGATAGTCACAACACGAGGAACGTAACTGAACAGATGCTGCTGATCATCAGTTGTAGTGCAACAAATTACCTTTGCTAAGGGAAAGTTACCCTTGCAGAAAAAGGAGGCATGCCCAGTGTTCTAAATGTTTTAACACAGTTCCTCATACAAACATTAACGAGCAACTCATTGATTGAGGAGATCCAGTAGCATGGTGTTTCAGCTAACCTAACCTAAATCCCTTAGATTTATGTCTAAGAGGATATCAGAAGGCAGTCGTGTGTTCCTCTTCCATTGATGACGGATACAGGAGCGTGTGTACTTGGGATTAAAAAAATTTAAGACTGAAACTTCTTTATTTAAATGTGTGAGTTTGTAATTAAATTGCTGAATGACTGGAGACCAACAATATCCTAGGGCAACGCAATATGACTGCTCAAAAAAAAGAGAACCTCATCATCATCATCATCATCATTTAAGACTGATTATGCCTTTCAGCGTTCAGTCTGGAGCATAGCCCCCCTTATACAGTTCCTCCATGATCCCCTATTCAGTGCTAACATTGGTGCCTCTTCTGATGTTAAACCTATTACTTCAAAATCATTCTTAACCGAATCCAGGTACCTTCTCCTCGGTCTGCCCCGACTCCTCCTACCCCCTACTGCTGAATCCATGAGTCTCTTGGGTAACCTTGCTTCTCCCATGCGTGTAACATGACCCCACCATCTAAGCCTGTTCGCCCTGATTGCTACATCTATAGAGTTCATTCCCAGTTTTTCTTTGATTTCCTCATTGTGGACACCCTCCTGCCATTGTTCCCATCTATTAGTACCTGCAATCATCCTAGCTACTTTCATATCCGTAACCTCAACCTTGTTGATAAGGTAACCTGAATCCACCCAGCTTTCGCTCGCATACAACAAAGTTGGTCGAAAGATTGAACGGTGCACAGATAACTTAGTCTTGATACTGACTTCCTTCTTGCAGAAGAGAGTAGATCGTAGCTGAGCGCTCACTGCATTAGCTTTGCTACACCTCGCTTCCAGTTCTTTCACTATGTTGCCATCCTGTGAGAATATGCATCCTAAGTACTTGAAACCGTCCACCTGTTCTAACTTTGTTCCTCCTATTTGGCACTCAATCCGTTTATATTTCTTTTCCACTGACATTACTTTCGTTTTGGAGATGCTAATCTTCATACCATAGTCCTTACATTTCTGATCTAGCTGTGAAATATTACTTTGCAAACTTTCAATCGAATCTGCCAACACAACTAAGTCTTCCGCATATGCAAGATTGCTTATTTTGTGTTCACATATCTTAATCTCACCCAGCCAGTCTATTGTTTTCAACATATGATCCATAAATAATATGAACAACAGTGGAGACAGGTTGCAGCCTTGTCTTACCCCTGAAATTACTCTGAACCATGAACTCAATTTACCGTCAACTGTAACTGCTGCCTGACTATCCATGTAAAGACTTTTAATTGCTTGCAAATGTTTGCCTCCTATTCCATAATCTTGTAGAACAGACAATAACTTCCTCCTAGGAACCCGGTCATATGCCTTTTCTAGATCTGTAAAGCATAGATACAATTCCCTGTTCCACTCATAACACTTTTCCATTATTTGCCATAAGCTAAAGATCTGGTCCTGACTACCTCTAAGAGGCCTAAACCCACACTGATTTTCATCCAATTGGTCCTCGACTAATACTCGCTTTTTCCTTTCAACAATACCTGAGAAGATTTTACCCACAACTCTGAATAACCTGACTTCAAATAATTAATTCAAAGCAATGGCCCTGGCTAAAAGGAACCAATAACCTATACATTTACTTAAGCACTTACCTCAGAAAAATCTTCATTACGTGAGCTACTGCAATACAGCAAGTGTCAATACTACCAGCTAAATAAGAGATTCTAATTACTAAGGCCACTAACTACTAATGGGCATGTGGTTAGCAAAGCAAAGATTTTGTTGCAAAACAAATAATGTATTTTTTCACCTTAATAACGTGGCATCCAGACATGAATATAAATCGTCATTGACATTTTGTACAAAGGTAGCCTATATAATCATGCATAATATTCAATCTCCAAGTTCAACATGTACAGATTGTTTGCCTATGCTAACACTTCAGACCTCCACTCTCCATCAATGCTAACTTCTTACACCTAACATCACTGCTGGCTGTTGACCTCCAACTGCCCAACAGTACATCCATCACTGCTGGCGACTAACTTCCAACCGCCCAACAGTACTGGCGATTAACTTCCAACGAGTCCGACCAGCCACAGAATCTCTTTCAAAGTGTAGTCAGAGAAGAAAAGCAAAGATCTACACAGCACTGCTGTTGTGTAGATAGTTCTGCGTAGTCAGCGTGTACTCAACTTTCTCACTAGAGCGCGCCCCACTAAGCACAGCAGCGCAGGCGCAGCGCTCGTCCGTCTCCGCACTATGAGATGGCGCTGCCTTAGCGACGGACCAAATTCTGCTTCCACTGATCTGCGTATTAATATGTAACGCAGCCAATGAGATTGCTGCTAACGTAGAAGTTTTTCTCCTCACGGATCGCACTTGCGCAGTGATACCTGAACGCTCGAGGTGTTATAACGAGTCTACAGACCTCCGAGTAGTCAGTCTGCATTAGTTTGCATTAGTCTGTACCAGTCTATAGTCAAGTTTCAGTCTGCGCCTAAATAGATTATCATATTCCTGTACATAGCCATGAAGAGAAATGTATAGACACTTTGTCAAGTATCAGAGATATGTGAGAATAAGATTAACGTACCAAGACCGAAGGAACTTCAGATTGTCCATTGTAAATAGCACCCAGAACCAAGTTAAGTTATTTTTGTGCTTGTTATTATTTTAATAAATGTGTGTGAAAAGTAATCAAGTTCTGTTTAAAGTTGGTCACCGTCAATCTGCTACTCTAAGCGTGCAAGTGGCATTTCTATGGTCTGACCTAACGGCAGAATATAAACACGCCACAATAAGACCACGAGACATATTGCTGACACTCGCCTACTTCGTTAGAGCGACAAGTCAAATAATCTGATGGTGTGTGTACCGAAGGTCTTACAGTACGCACATCACAGCTGCCAACACAGGAGTAGCCTACTTACAAGAGCAACCAGGTGCGTTTATACGAATTCGTAGTTCTTTTAGAAGTACGGCTGAAGAACGCGAGAAAATTAATGATGACCATATGGAGCATCTACTGAAGTGTCAACAGCGTGAGGGCTATCACATAAGTGAGTTGTTCATACTTCACTTGGTGGCTATATTCCAGTTTTGACCAGTATTATCGACTACAGCTGTGAGAATCGTTTTAAACAGCCTGTATAGAGAGCAACAATAAATGAAGGAATCATTATTTGATAATGATGTACAGTAGAGCAGATACATGGAGCTAACAAATTAAGTTTGGTAGAATTAAAAATCTATAATGAGCAATATAAGCATTCTGTTCTCCAACATCGCGACCAGTTTCGTTGTTCCAGTGCCTAAGGCAGAATACAACACCCACTCCAAAAATGGAGTAAGGTCCTATTCTGTGTTGGTGAGTGCAAGAGCATCGTCTCCATGGTTTATATAATGATAAAAATGCAGTTGTGGAACACTTTTACACACATCACGAACGTAATTATTTTTGTACATGCTACTTTATAGTCTGAAGAGTCGAAGTTTAAGTACAGTCGTTTCATAGTTGCAACTTAATCACTAAATTATTATCAGATCTGCGCATTTAAGTATCATGCATGATGAGAGCTTTTATTTCAAAATGACACTGCGATATTAACACGCTCGAAACAACACAGTGGATGAAGTCGTTATCTGTTTTCTGTTTGACGAATCTGAACCACTATTTACTGATTGCAAGATAATATTATATGATGTGGCTATCGTGTTAACGGCTCTGTTACATCAGCTCATTGAGCAGTGTATTCCGAGCCACTATTTTTCTTTTATTCCTCCATCATTCAGTTCATAGTTACTGAAGAGAGATGACGAGAGCTTCTGCAATCGTACAGCATGTAAACATGGAACGGATTGAACCGTACAAAGAGACAATATGGGGTAAAATGTTATGAAATAGAATGATGACCAGAGGATACTGTTTACAGTGAACCAATGACTAACTGAATTTAAGGTGGTTGCTGTACTGGAAGGTGAATCTCTCGGCCCCTAGGACAATAGTTCGGCGTAAAATTGTACTAGTTTTCCGTGTGACCTTGTGCTACCATGTACAGGATGAACAATACAGAAAATACTGGCTCATATGATTGCAGGTAGATAGTGGGTGCCCCACACATGGGAAGCTTCATCTCCGAGGTTGTGCAGGCACGAAGCAATGAAGGTGCCCCTACGTCTTGGATATGCCCCCAATGCCTGGATACGAGGAATAGCGTCACAGTTGGAGCTACCCTTACTCGCCAGCTACCTGTTGATTGTGGACTGTAAGCTCGTTCATACTGACAATAACAGCCATACCTTCAGAATGACCTTTCAGATGCAGAGGTCAGTGCACAACACATGTACTTCTGCGGTTCCCGTGGTGAGTGACATAGCGAACAGCAATGGCGCTGGCGCAATAAAAGCTCACGTCACAGCAAAATTCGCTCTCTCATGAAATTCAGTAACTGCTGGTACATGCAGATGCAGGTGGATGAGTACGTCAAACACGACATCGTGATTTCTCACAGAGCACCGCTCTGTCAGCTTGAATAGTTATTCTTGTATGGTGTGCCTTGGGTAAGAAATATGGAAGCCCATCTTCCGTAACTGTAGGCGAATGAGTTCAGAAAGATTTCATGGATGTGAAAGTGCGGTCGTAAGGACATTTGTGATCGGTAGGTTGTGGATCATGGTGGCACCCAACGCTAGCAGTGTCTCGTGGAGTCCATACAGCGGCACTTTGTCGCCATCTTCAGGTCAAATACCAGTGCTGTGTGTTGCTACATAAGGGTCTCTTATTTGACGAGATATGAGAAAGATTTAGTCTGTTGTAACATGTGGAAAGGAACCGTAAAAACATTTCACACAATAATTATCGAAGCAGACGAAATGAATTAAAATTTGTGCTCCGGCCGTGACTCCAATGCTGGGGTAGCGATGTCACCATCGTATTGCGGTGGTGTAATGGTTAGTATTTCTGCTGAGTAAGCAGAAGATGCAATGCCCAAAATGTTAGATGTAGAAGGAAGACTCTACTGACTGTGACACATTTCGACACCGAAAGCGCTCAGCTTGAAACTTCTAAACGGAATTTTGAATATTGCTTGATCTCACTTTCAAATTTATAGCGAATTGATTCACTGTTAAAAAATCCTTACTAGTCTCAACACTCTTTGAGGCCAATGACCACTGTCGCTCCATTATAAATGTGGATAAGAATTCAGTAATGTTCTTATGATTAATAGGAATCACTTTGGGTAAATTTAGTATTGTTTCCAGTTTCAGAAACATGTCCTAATTTTACAACAAACTGGTGCAGTAAAGATGGACATTTAGTGTGTATTTAATTTATTATTCTACTTTAAAATATATTACTTTAATTTCGGAGACCAATACATCAGTTAATTCCTCAAGAACATGAACGTGAGTACTGCTACACTTATGAAATAGTGGTTAAGTCAGTAAAAGCAAATGTGAGGGGGTGGGATAACAGTGTTGTCTCAACGAAATGTGGGGGGAGTTCTGTAGCATAAAGATAGGCTACAATCTACAGTTTCGAAAATCGTTAAGAAAAGAATGTGAAACCTGCGTCGGCAGTCAGACTTCGAATTTACTGAAAAATGATTCGTTAGGAGATATTAATAGTATACAAAGGGCGTTCAAAAACTTTGAAACAGTCGTCTTTAATTTTTTTTATTTTTGCAGGAGGAGAATGAATTTTTTTGTGAACATACTTGGACCATTTAGCTATACATTGAACCTATTCAATGTAGCCTCCATCAGCTGTGACGCATCTGGCCCAACGTTCTTTCCATGATGTCAATGCACTTTGGTAAAATACTGGGGATTGACTTTTACACCATCGCTTGACACAGGAAATAAGGTGTTTCTCACTATCAAATATTTTACCGCGCAAGTGGATCTTGAGACAATCGAAGAGGTAAAAATCAGACGAAGTAAAGTCCGGGCGGTAGGGAGGATGAAGAAGAACTTTCCCACCCACTTTCCTGATTTTCTCCTGCGTCGTAAGTGCTGCATGGGTTTTGGCATTGTCTTGGTGTAGTTTGATGAGCTGACCCTGAAGCTAGGGTTTGTGGGTCTTCATGGAACGTCGCAGCTTGTTCAATGACAAACAGTACCGGTCCCGGATAACTGTGGGGCCAGCTTACAAAAAGTCAATGAAAATGACACCACACTCATCCATGAAGAAAGAGGCCATCGCCTTTCTGCCTGCTCTTCGTGAACGTCTTGGTTCCTTCTTCCGAGGGGAACCAGGACGACGCCAGTTCGTGGATTGGGTATTGCTCTCAGGTTCGGGCAAAAAACAATCATGTTTCATCCTGGGTAATTACGCTGTCAGAACACTGTTTCCATTATTCAGTAAAGGTCTTCGTGTGACCCTCGCACACATTCTTGCTAAGCCTTTTCGTTTCTATTCTCAATAATGTAGGCAACGAACTTGCACAAAATTTTCTGTACCCTAGTGTTGTGCCAGTGATACAACACTACCCAATGAAAAACGAGTCATTTCAGCAAGCTGTCGTGTCCTAACACACCTGTCATATTTGATGACTTGATCAATGGTCTCCTTATTCACATTACTCACTGCCGTCGATGGTCTACCGCATCGTGTATTGTCCAGTAGAGAGAAATCACCCTCTTTAACCCTCTGCAGCCACCATTGGATACTGCTGCGATCCTCTGTGTCCTGCGCATAAACAGGGAGCAACTTCTTGTGAATCGATGTGGCAGTCATCGCCGGTCTTGAAGAGGAACTCCATCACCGACCGTTGTCGCGATCTGACATCTATTTCACGGTCCATTATGGCACACTCGTAAAAAAAAAAAAAAAAAAAAAAATGGCTCTGAGCACTATGCGACTTAACTTCGGAGGTCATCAGTCGCCTGGAACTCAGAACTAATTAAACCTAATTAAACCTAACTAATTAAACCTAACACATCAATGCCTGAGGCAGGATTCGAACGTGCGACCGTAGCGGTCGCTCGGCTCCAGACTGTAGCGCCTAGAACCGCACGGCCACTCCGTCCGGCTCACTCGTAAATAAAAGAAAATACTTTTATATACCAACTTATAGGTAAATGTTCGAAGTAAGTTCACAAAAATTTCATTCTCCTCCTGCAAAAATTAAAAAAAACTTAGAGACGACAGTGCAAAACTTTTTGAACGCCCTTTGTAATTTGAAGACATAAGATTCTGTATCGTAGCCGAGGTAAGTAATCTCACCAAGGTCAATATTTACGTCATTACGTTAACAGAATCCTAAGATTTCCATTAATGATCAACATTTCATAATCGTAAAACATGTACTGTCGGGCGTGATGAAGACATAAGTCAGTTTCATTAATCAGCGATAATATCAGTACTTCGTAAAAGCATGAAAGAATTTGTCTACTTGACATGAACTAAGAGTTTAATTAATAATTGATTCTTATCACAGTACCCACTTATAGAGTAGGTTGCAGACTTTCTTGTCGAGATATGCAACTCAGATATCTTACATGTTTCTCTTTCGCAACATCAAAGGTAAGTACACGATTTTTCTGTCAGCAAGGTCCAACTGCGATCGAAGTGCGACGGGATAAACTAGATGTGAAACAGTCACAATTCTTCTGACATTTCGAAAGAAAACTTTAGAGCCTCATACAGGATGTGCTACACAGAGGGCAGCTATTTGAAAGAAGTCCTGTTTTCGGACCGCCAAGATCCGCGTTGTTATAGTTATTGAGGATATGTTGTAACTGAGTGCTAACGGCAGTGATAACGGGCGGTTTTTGTGTAATTTAACGCCTCAGTAAGAATGTTGTCATGCAGGCTATTGCAAATAATTTTATAATACCTGATGATGAGGTGATCTAAAACAGTGTTCAGTGCAGTTTTGTTTCCTCTGCAGACATTGGTGATTTCGAAATTAATTTTTTTTTATATGTCCATGGCCGAATAGAATCGCTGGCTGATCTCTGAATCAGTTATCACCTAAGACAACGGTACATATGACCAAATGTGATATCCAATGAACTAAAAACTGATTAGGATTAAATCCAATTATGTTGTCCCCCATCTGTGTGCTTGCCACTTGAATAGCTCCATAATCACAACTAACGACATCTGGGGTCTGGATATAAAGAGAGACCTTTTTGTGAAAAACAATAACTGAAGATACGCTTATAGCGAAAAATAGCTGTACGAAGTGTCAGGTAGCACAACTGTCAATCACAAAGGCTCCGCAATACGTGTGACAGATTGTGGAGCACCTGCAGTTTTTACAGCGAAGGAAAACGCTAATTCTATAGATGCTCAGGGGGAACAGTTAGATCCATAAGCGATTAAATATAATAATGGGAAGTGAAACCCATCGAGCTTCCCACAAACTTCGTCTGTGTTCTATTTGGCTTGCAACCGGCATCTGCGTTTATTTTCTTTTATTGAAAAATAAGTATGTAATTGTTATTGACTCTGATTGGTCATTCAAATAGTTTCAGAAGCACCACACTTTATAGTGTGGAAGAAAGATTCGTACGTCACCAATCATCAAATTTTTCGCTAACAATTTTTAATGAATTGTTGACAATAGCTTAATGTTCTGCATTAACGTTCTAGTTGTGTTACTGCCTTGTTCGTACCTGTGAATAGGTTCTAGATTCCTTGAGGGCATATTAAAACACACAGTTATGACTGAATTACTCCCCATTTTTTTAATGGATTCATATAACTGAATTGTGTGTGGACCAGCCCTTATCTGTCCTCGTACTGATGTCCTGCAGAAATTTCTTCAGCAGGTTTCGTCCTCTAACAAATGTAGCTCCAACCTGATTTCCGTTGGTGCTTCCATGTTCACTCTTATAATTTTGCATGCGCACGGATGGTCATCTTATAGCAGCAAATATTCCCATTCAAACGAAGCTTACAGTCTACTAAGCACCTAATGCATTCTTCATCAGTTTCGATGTTCTTTCTGATTTTTAGCGATATAGTTCTTGTTCCGGCGTAATTTTTTCCCGAATAGTGTGTACTTAAGTTAGACAGTGACAGTCCAGCATGTATTATTTAGTGCGATGTCTACCATTTACATGGAGAAAGGACGATGAGTGGACGAGTAACACAGTTCAAGGGCTAAATTCACCATTTCTATTGCTTTTGTTTCCAAGAAGAGTTGAATAGTTTCAGAAGTACGTTCCACGTTTCTGCCTGAGGGTGAAACGTGTGTGTTGGTTAGTGTTTATTTGGTAGCGTGAATATATTTGAGTGGTTGTTGACGTCATGATTATATGGTCAAGTTTTCATTGAGAATTGGCTTATTAGAAAATGTAATTAATGACCGTCGGATGCTCAGAAGCGGTCTTGAAACTCCTGTCCACCCTTTTTGTGGATCACGAAGAAAGGCAGTCTTTATGAGGACAAGGGGTGAAAGTAGTGAAAGGAAACTGTTAGATGTTAAATTACTTATGTATACAGAACCCATCTGCACTCTTTGAAGCAGGAAGAAGAGAAGTAAGGAGGTGGCGGAGAAAGGAAAGTCATTGTGCATTGTTTCAAATTTTATCAATTTCTGAGGTTCATGTTTGGAACAGCTAGCTTGTCTTCGCGTAGCGTGTTAGTAAACAAAATGTCCTGGTTCTCCGGTTCGAGCCTAGACACGTCTTAGGTTTGTAATAAGTATATTCAACGATGACGGCAAAAGACTTCCGGAAAAGCAGTCACCCTGTCGATGCTCTTGTCAATGGGGCCTGAGGGCCGATGATAGTTTCAGGGCTACGTCTTCACCTTGTGATGGGAAACTGCCCGTTAACGTTGGAGGAATCATCAATGATATATGGGATGAGAGTAGAGAACGTAATGGAAACCACTGCATTAAAGACAAACAAGATGTATCAAGAGGACGTGTAGGCTGTAGCTGAATAAGTGTCGTGATGGTTTCTCAACTGACAAAAGATTTCACATTAGTCCCCCACTCTTGGCGGGTACAGTCAAAGAACAGGTAATCGTGAGAAAAAGATGGAATAACGATCGAAAAAGTAATATTCTACGATGTCATTCCAGACGTCGAAGCGTAGAATAATGAAGTTTAAATGTGGCAAGGGAGCTAGAGAATCTGAAACCAAAGGCTCAACCTGAACACAATGCGTCTCAGTGAAATAATAAGGAAACATGATAAAGATCTGTAGTTAGACGAATATAGAGCAATAATAGTAGCAGGTAACAGCAGCAGAAAGCGGTGTAACGGGAATGGCACTCCTTATAAATATGAAGCTGCACCACACAGTGCATATTACTGTGAACATTTCAGTGATAGCGTTATTCCCTTCAGAATAGTTAACAAACCAACGCCAATACCAATTGTTCAGCTACGCATGCCAAAGTCACTAGCAGAGGATGAGAGTTAAGGAAAGTATATGAAGATACAGGAGGGATACTTCGTAGTTTAAAGGGAGATGACAATCTGTCATAGGTGTATGCAATGCAGTACTAGAGGAACAAAGTTACGAAAGTGTGTGGGGCTGGTAGGAGGAATGAAAACAGAAGAGGATTAATTGAGCCTTGACATAAGTTTCAGCTGGTAGCAACGAATACACAGTTCCAGAAACCGTAAGAAGACGAGGTATACTTGGAAAAGGCATGGAGACACAGGTAGACTTCAGCAAGAATACATCGAGGTCAGATAAAGATCCGGAACTCATACATTGGTTTGTGAGTCGTTTGATAGAGCATATGTAGACTCAGGTCACAATTTACTGGTGATGAAGAGGACATCAAAGGTTAAGAGAAAGGTCTGGAAAAGCCGATTTGGAAACAAGTGAAATACCGAAGTAATGAGGATGAGATCCATTTTCAGTTTTCTGATGCTGTATATTAGGCTATTATAAATAATACAGTCGAAGCGGACTGCGAATTATTAAAAAAAGATATTCAGGTAAGCAGGAATAGAGCATCATAAGCTACTTATGAACGAAATAAATGGGAAGTCCAAGGACGCCAAGGTGAATTGGCTGCAGGAAAAATCTAAAGAAATCGAGACAGGAATGGTCGTCGGAGGGACTGATTCAACATACACAAGGAACGAAACACTCTTCGATGAAATTAAACACAGGTGGGGAAATATTAAGAGTTGCAGTGGGAATTACATTGCTAAACACAACAGGAAGAACGGATAACAGGAAATGTCACACTGAAGACCTAATACGAGGGGGAGGATTGGTCCGGTGACGTGGTAGAAGAAGAAATAGAAGTCAATATCGAAGACCTAAGGTAGACATTATTAGTCAGAGCTTAACAGAGCTATGGAAGACTTGCGATTAAGTAAAGCAGCAAAAATAATTCCCTATATCTTACTCCTATTTCTCTCAGAATTTCTAACTTCATGTACCATCTTATATTCTGAGTGCTTTTTCTAGGCCAACAAAGTCAACCAATACTATGAACATGTCTTGAAAGGCCGTCATGCTGTAAATATCCTACAGCACAGGGTCAGGGTTCGAACGTTCACACCTCCTTCAGCTTGGGGTAATTGAAGTAAATTGGTTGTTCCATTTTGCATTATATGTGGTCTATGGTGTCCCTCGGAATTTCTGAAGTAACAGCGAGCGACTATTCACAGTGACGTGGAGAATCTATAAGACTGGAGACATACTATTAACTTTCAGAAGAATATCATCCAAACAATCCCAAAACTAGCAAGAGCGGATAAGTGTAAGAACTACCGCACAATCGCCTGAACATCTAACACATCCGAGTTTCTGACAAGGGGGAACAGGAAAATGAGGATCTGTTAGACGGCGATTAGTTGGCATTTCTGAAGGGTTAAAAAAACCTGCGATGCACTTTTAATATTGCGGTTAATGTTTGGCATTGGAAACAAAACGTAGGAAATTTCAAGACATGTTCATAGTATTGGTTGACTTTGTTGGCCTGGAAAAAGCACTCAGAATATCAGATGGTACAAGAAGTTAGAAATTCTGAGAGAAATAGGAGTAAGATATAGGGAAATACTAGTAATCTGTACTCATACGGCAGCATTCGCTACCTAATACACTGACGTGCTAAAAGTCACGGCGCAGCGGTATGCACATGTGCAGATGGCGGTAGTATCCTCTACACCTGGTGTAAAAGGTCAGTGCATCGTCGGAGATGTCATTTGTACTGAAGTGATTACTGTCAAAAGGTTTGTGTCGTGGTTATGACCGCACGATGGGAAGTTAACAGACTTTGAATGCGGAATGGTAGGTGGAGCTAGACGCATGGGACATTCCCTTTAGTAAATCGTTAGGAAGTTCAATATCCTGAGATACACAGTGTCAGGACAACGCAGTAGCCGACAACCTTCACCTAAAGACCGAATGCAGCAACGTTTGCTTAGAGTTGTCAAAGCTAATTGACAAGCAACACTGCATGAAGTAAGCGCAGAAATCAACCTGAGACGTACAACGAACGTATCCGTTAGGACAATGCAGCGAAGTTTGGGGTTAATGGGCTAAGGCAGCAGACAACCGACGCGAGAGCATTTGCAAACAGCATCGCCTCTTTTGGGCTTGTTATCATATTGGTTGGCTGGAAAACTGTGGACTGATCAGATGGGTCCATATTTCAGTTTTTTAGAGCTGGTGGTAGTGTTCGAGTGTGGTGAAGACACCACGAAGCCACGGACGCAATTTATCAACAACACGACATGGTCTTTGTCACCTCAGTCTATGTCAGAAAACGCCGCTCATAGAGACAGGACTTTTCTGCCGCTAATACCTCGCGTTCTGTTAGTGGTAGGGCAAGTGATTTGGATAGCCCTAGGCCTAGAGACCATTTGTATACCCAACAGAAGGGCCGTCATGCTGTAAATATCCTACAGCACAGGGTCAGGGTTCGAAAGTTCTCACCTCCTTCAGCTTGGGGTAACTGAAGTAAATTGGTTGTTCCATTTTGCATTATATGTGGTCTATGGTGTGCCTAATGGGACCTATGGAAGCACCATTTCATGCTTGAGAAAACCTGAAAAACATGGTTTTTGGGTACCGAGCCGTAGATACCAAGACGGATACCAAGACGGCTATGCACAGCAAATGGCTGAAAATTTTACCTTCTATTCTCAAGAGTCCGATGTCGAACAGACTCGATTGTTTTTACTCCCCTATGAATTTCCGAGATACAAAGGCTCAAAACTACCCCACATGAATTCGTAAACTATGTAAGCCACATTCACTGTCTGGGGAAAACGTAGTTTGTAAAATGATATACCACGTATAAAAGTGCTGTAAAATGTCTCCAATATTATCAGAAGGGTTCTGGGAACCCCATGTCGTAATACTGGAGCAAATGAAGTGTGACATTACGAGGTTTGACTGAAAGGTAATGCCTCCACCCTCGTAACTCTTCAACAATTGGCAGCATTGGTATGCGGCAGATAATGACTTGTTCCGTAACCTCTTCTCTATAGCTCAGAGAGAAATTGTAAGCGCAATTGGCATTTCATAAGGACGTGTGGGTCACATTATTTCTTTGCTTGGCAAACCACACACCTCACGTGCCACCACAGCAGAACTTCAGAGACTGAATCTCACCTCCGTACGGCATCCTCTATACAGTCCAGATTTAGCACCGTCTGACTTCCATCTGTACCCGATAATAAAAGACGATCTGCGGGGGCATCATTACGCTTCCGATGAAGACATTGAGAGAACTGTGACACTGTGGTAGCGAAAACAGCGACTGATAATGAAAAACTGCAGTCCAATTAAATTTTTAATGTGCTTATGGTGACTAGTTTCGATCAAACCATCTTCAGGTCAAAGTATGATGGGATGCAGATACATACCAGGTTTGGTCTGTTACAGATAAAGGGAGCAACACGTTGCTTTTTCTCACGAGAAAGGAAACCAGCATTCTTAATGTACGAATAACTAAACTAGAATTAGAAAATTTTAGATCAATTGGCGTCCCATTAAGAAGAAAGAAAGCTAAAACTACTATGTCACTATAAAACTTTGATTCAGACAACATAAATTACATCACACAGAGAACATAAATCGTTATATTTGTCCAACTAAGGATACGAAATAAAGAAAATGTAGTATGAAAACACATTAGATAATTGCTCGTCTCTTCAAGATGGCCAACCATTATGTGTTGCAACTACACCCGTTTTTCTCTGTTAGAAGAACATAGGGCCAGTCAGCGTTCAGCAGAAAGATAATCGGTGATAAGGAAAAAGAAAGTTACACCATAGTCGGAAAAGATTCTGTATGTATCCTTTCGGCTCTTTCTGCCAACAGCATCTCTAGTGATACTATTGGTGAGCAGTTGTTTTTAATTTGTATTAGGTGCATTTGCGAATGGAACGAGTATTTGGTCTGTTGTAAGACAATTATACAGTTCCTTAAAGCCAGCAAACATGTTGTGGACGATAAACTGTCGAACAACTAGCACCTCTGCTCAGAGTCGTAGTATAGTGCACAACATTGCAGTGAGTCACCATATTCTGTGGAAATTGAGGAACATGACTCTGGAAAGGCTTCATAGAGAGAGTAATATTTACCAAAATATTCAGCGTCCACATAACATAGTTGAAATATACTGTTTTTAATGTGCAGTTTAGTGGCAATATTTTACATGGTTCACTGTGTCGGAAATTTCCGAATATTTGTATCAAGCATAAAGATACAGATTTTCCTGTGTAATTCCAGGTCATTCCAAAGTATACATACAATGTATGTAGTTAGCAGCAAATGAAGCGAAAATAGAAGATACGTAAACCTCACACCTATTTCATCGGCCCACCTTTCAAAATCCCTACTTTCAAACATATTTGATGCTAATGTCTGCTAAAAAAATTTCTTTGATATGTTACCATTTGTGAAGAAGATATTTCGATTCGGAACTCAGTCATAATCTAAGGACAAACGAGGGTAACATTAGTCATCCTGGCAGATTAAAAGTTGATACGAGACAAGGCTTCAAACCTGCCACCCACACTTTCGTGGTTAATGCTGTTTCTGACAGAGTTATACACTCATGATATGACTCATTGTCACAGCTTTACTTTCGAAAGTCTGGCCTGTGTGGCCGAGTGATTCTAGGCGCTTCAGTCCGGAACCGCGCTGCTGCTACGATCGCAGGTTCGAATCCTGCCTCGTTCATGGATGTGTGTGATGTGCTTAGGTTAGTTAGGTCTAAGTAGTTCTAAGTCTAGGGGACTCATGACCTCACATGTTAAGCACCATAGTGCTCAGAGCCATTTTTACTTTCGCGGAGATTCTCCTGCGTACCTACCTTCATGACTGTGGGTACTTTTACGCCGCAGTCACGTTGCTTCAGCTGAATCATCGCATCTCGCCGTTCGCCGGATGCATTGTTGCATCTACGCTGCCCCCTCCCTCATCGCTGTGTCGGGACGGCGAAAAGCAGAAAAGGCTAGAATCCACTTGTCATGTTTCACATTGTATAGACTCATGGCGAAATATACGTCCGTGCCATATCGTTTTATGGACGTTTTTTCTTAAAAGCTTCACTTTAAAAAAGAAAAAGCATACTTTTCACTAGCGTGATCTTTTAGTGCCGTAACGTTTCTCCATCGATTTTGAAAAAATAAGAGTATGCCGTTAAAAGTGCTCTCGGTAGTGTAGTATTGAAAGTCTACCCCTTGTTTGTTACACAGATTAATTTTCATTTAAGAAGTATCTCTCTTTAATATAAGCGGACGCAGTGCACCATGGTTACCATTTCTATCGCTATGTGTCTAATTCTTTCAATTAGGCACAATAAATTGAGATATGGGTAACCAAACCTGCTACAAACGATAGTATTCTAATTTAAAAACGAAGCAACGGATTTCGCAACATCGGTGAATGGCCGTGGAACAATACGTGCACATTAGGGACGGTAAGACTTTCTTTTTCTGATACTATGAATTCAGTTAGTCGCATGAAGTGCATAATGCATGCAATGGACATGATTGGATTGAAAATTCATAGAATATAGTCATTATCGCAGTAGTATGGATGAAGGATACAAGATAACGTTAACAGAGAATTTCAGTTATCATTCTGATTTATTTCGATAATATTTAAGAAAACTGTTACTCTCTGTGACAAAACATTTAAGAAAATTATTACTCTCTGTGACAAAATATTTAAGGCAAAGGCAAAGGTCCCGAGATCGAGTCTCGGTCCGGCACACAGTTTTAATCTGCTAGGAAATTTCATATCAGCGCATACTCCGCTGCAGAGTGAATATTTCATTCTAGATACGTCCCCCAGGCTGTGGCTAAGCCATGTCTCCACAATATCCTTTCTTTCAGGGGTGCTAGTTCTGCAAGGTTCTCAGGAGAGCTTCTGTAATGTTTGGAAGGTAGGAGACGAGGTACTGACAGAAGTAAAGCTGTGAGGACGGGGCGTGAGTCGTGCTTGGGTTGCTCAGTTGGTAGAGCACTTGCCCGCGACAGGCAAAGGTCCCGAGTTCGAGTCTCGGTCAGTCACACAGTTTTAATCTCCCAGGAAGTTTCATTTAAGGAAACTATTACTCATTGTGACAAAACATACATTAAATCTATCATACTTAAGAAAACTACCACTCTCAGTGACAAAAGCTACATGAAGCACTCACTATCTCTTGCGTCTCGTCATGTAGACAAGTGTAATGTGCTGCGAATACACAGAAAGATAGATCCTTTATCATTTAGCTACGAAATAGCAGGTCAGCAACTGGAAGCAGTTAATACCATAAATTATCTGGGAGTACGCATTAGGAGTGATTTAAAATGGAATGATCATATAATGTTGATCGTCGGTAAAGCAAATGCCAGACTGAGATTCATTGGAAGAATCCTACGGAAATGCTATCCGAAAACAGAGGAAGTAGGTTACAGTACGCTTGTTCGCCCACTGCTTGAATACTGCTTAGCAGTATGGGATCCGTACCAGATAGGGTTGATAGAAGATATAGAGAAAATCTAACGGAGAGCAGCGCGCTTTGTTACAGGATCATTTTGTAATCGCGAAAGCGTTACGGAGATGATAGATAAACTCCAGTGGAAGACTCTGCAGGAGAGACGCTCAGTAGCTCGGTACGGGCTTTTGTCAAAGATTCGAGAACATACCTTCACCGAAGAGTCAAGCAGTATATTGCTCCCTCCTACGTATATCTCGCGAAGAGACCATGAGGATAAAATCAGAGAGATTAGAGCCCACACAGAGGCATACCGACAATCCTTCTTTCCACGAACAATACGAGACTGGAATATGTGGGAGAACCGATAGAGGTACTCAAGGTACCCTCCGCCACACACCGTCAGGTGGCTTGCAGAGTATGGATGTAGATGTAGATGTAGATGTAGATGTAGATACAGGAAATATAGACAACATTTCGTCGCCAGTTACATCTACTAATGATTAAAGTGGGTAAAAATGAATGTTACTGAATGGTGGCCTCTTAACACCATTTAGTTATTGTCACACCTATTTAATGCGCGGAGTAAGGAAGTATATTACCTTTCATTCTCTCAAACATTACTTGTGTTACTACACATGCAGTACCATGCAGATAAGATCATGTTGAAACCACGTATTATGCAACCGCAATGCAACGTGAGCAATCCAGCCCAGGCTTCATGACTCCACATTAATCATGCTATGATTAACGAAAGGCAAACCCAGCGACTACCGTTATGAATGCTGGCAACACGTGGCCAAGTTTGACAACAAAGAAACGAGTAAAATAAACCGTTGAATCATGAAATATTTATATTGCTTGTATGAAGAACGAAACTATGCAACAAATGAAACATTAATGAACCTATCCGCTATTGACCTAAGAACAAGAACCGTTGGTTCATGCCCTCAGTCACCTCGCGCCTAAGTCCGCCAGTTGAAACACATAAATCTGAAAAATTTCTACAAATAAACTATCGCTGAACGTTTCCCGGTATTAATTTACACCCGAACATGCTTCATAATCAATGTTAACCCAAAAAAACCTACATTATGAATAACTTTTCTCACCATCAATGACGAGCGCCGCACCCCTGCATCCGTCTCGTTGAGTCGGCAGCCCCAGAGTGTCCTCACATGGCGCGTTCCAGGACCAACCGCCAACCGTTCAGAAAAACTGGTGGTGGGGGTAGGACCTCAGTGAAAACCAACCTCACAAACTCTGCCCTGCTCATCCCCACTATCTTTGGAATCACGAACTCTCTGCCGAATCTGCTCACGTTGTTATGTTGGTGCTAAACTACCCTACTCAAAAATGGTTCAAATGGCTCTGAGCACTATGGAACTTATCTGCTGAGATCATCAGTCCCATAGAACTACTTAAACATAATAACCTAAGGACATCAGACACATCCATGCCCGAGGCAGGATTCGAACCTGCTACCGTAGCGGTCGCGCGGTTCCAGAATGAAGCGCCCAGAACCGCTCGGCCACTCCGGCCGGCAAAAGAAGGTCAGGGAGGAGCTTAGGGAGACTGTCGAGGTTGTAACATATGAAATCATACCTGCACCTGGTAATTCGGGAGACACATTGGTGTCTGAATTGAGACCATCTTCGACTAACCCAGGTTGTTATATATTCCATACATAATTACGTTTGTCCACATACATCATGGGATCAAAGGATAAGAGAGGAGGTGTGACACGAACAGAAGAAAAAATATACACGTAAGAATTCTTGAATACAGAGGTTAATTATCTAGAGGAAACATTGAAAGGACGTTCTCGGCGTAAAATGAATTATTAAACATGTCGAAATTAGTCAGTAAGTTAAATGAAGCGTAAACCTGTGACGTTTCAGTATATTACCATCCATAATTCATAACAGTCATTGTGAAATGACGCTATCTGCTACACTCGCGCGCTTGATTTACAAATCTTTCTTTGGAAAACTTTGGCCACCGGTAGCTTAGAATTTTTATGTGGTAAGAGATCAAATTACGAGGTCATCGGTCTCTTCGGATCAGGGAAGGATGGGGAAGGTAGTTGGCCGTACCCTTTCAAAGGAACCAACCCGGCATTTGCCTGGAGTGATTTAGGGAAATCACGGATAACCTATGTAAGGATGGCCCGACGCGGGATTGAACATTCGTCCTCCCTAACGTGAGTCCAGTGTGCTAACCACTGCGCCACCTCGCTCGGTCAGGTAGCTTACTGTCTGAGACGATATATACCATACATTATTGTGAGTGAAATATAGTTGAGTGTGCAGAAAAGTTTTTGAAACGCTAGGGACACCGATATCTGTTTCTGTTCACGAGTAATGCGACTTCGCGCGGCTTTAGCGTATTGTCGAATTACTAGCGATCAATGGACGCCTAGGGTCGGTCCCCTGTTATTTTAATGATCTGTATTATGAAAAATCCAAATACAATCGGACGTTAGAGTCGTTCGATTGTACTGGACGAACATCTGCTGTGGTTTTCCAGTGGGCTTCCCTTTACGTTGTAAAAGGCAAACAGTTATTTGTTCTGCATATCCTGGAATTATTTAGATTTAAAGAATAAATAAATCTAACATTAGACATGGCTATGGATTGACTGTAATAAAAATCCGCAACACTGAACTTAATTCCTTTGTATAGGGAGATGAAAAAAGGCACTTGCAAAAAATGTAACTACATTCACAGATAATAGTCTAAGCTGAATAAGTGAATCAAAATTTGTGTCATGGCCGGGACTTGAACTCTGGTCTCCTTGTACTACGGCTAACATTGCTGCACGGTCTACACAAGTCCATTGCCCGGGTTCAATTCCCACCCGTGACACGAATTTTAATTCATTTATTCAGTTTACACCATTACCGTAAAGAACGACGAGACTTAAATGTCTCGAGGAAAATTTAGCTACACATTTATCGATTTATCTATGTATAAAATTGAGTATTACACTTTTTTTTTAGTTTTGTGGACATGTATTACCACAACGTGTAAAATAATTAAATACTTTATATCGGTCCTATCTCCACGTTCGAAGATATGTACGTAGCTCTTACGAACATTATTTATTTTTAGGAAATTAAGTAGAATTGCTTGTTTTGTCCTGAAAAATGTCCTGAAAAATGAAATAAGAATCTGTGTAAATCGTTACTCAGATTGAAACGTCCACTTTGAAAATTTTATACAGGACTGTCCTTAAACTCACACAATATTTTTAGCGCAACGCAATCTGACTTTCAGAAATCCCTACAAAAGAATGGCCCTGACTAACATTAACCTATGCGTTTCACAAATCGCTTACCTAACAAAAAATCTTGGTTACTCGAACTACTGCAATACAGCGAGCGCCACTACTGCCAGCTAAATAAAAGATTCAAACTACGGAAGGCACTAACTACTGATAGGCATAGTTAGCAAATGAAAGATTTTAATGGAGAACAAACAATGTATTTACCTTAATAATCATAATATATATGCCATCCAGTCTTACAAATTTCAAATCTTCGCCATTTCTCTCCCCACATCCACCACTGCTGGCGGCTCACCTCCAAGTGCGCAACGCTACGCGCTGTTCAGATCCAGCTGCCGCTGCCCAACACTACAATGGCAGACAACAATGCAAACTAGCCACAGACTGCACACAGCAGTCATACAGAGAGCGCTACGTGGCGGTGGCGTTACCAATATAAGAACCTAAACAGCCTACTTACATAGCCTACTTACATAGCCCCCATGCCCCCACAAAAAATTTTACAAATTGTTTTGGGCAGTGGCCAATAATGATTTCATAAAATTTTTCATAATTACAATAACAAAGATATCAAATTCACACACTTATTATTACAATGTTGGTCAAAAGCTAAAATTTTCTCACAGTCCATTAAAACAGTCCAGATTGTTCATCACTGTAAAATTGCAGTGTTTTTCTCAAAGTCCGAGCAGTAAAAGAAAATGCATACGGAAGTAGTGGATTTCCATGGAGTCTTGAAGAAGAGGTGTTGTCCTTCCCACGGAAAGACAGTGCTGACTCTTGGCACACTGATAGATAATGGGCCACAACAGAGCAAACCCACAGCAGAGTCATTCGAACTTTTGAAGAATATTGGTAGGTAGGTCATCACAGAGCAGACCCACTGTAGTCCTGGTAGAGAGTGTGGTATTGGTGGGCCACCAGAGGTGCAGACCCAGTGCAGTCCTTGTAGAAATAATGGTATTGGTGGATCATCAAAGGTGCAGACCCACTTCAGTCCTTGTAGAGATAATGGTATTGGTGGGCCATCAAAGATGCAGACCCACTATAGTCCTTGTAGAGACGGCCAGCAGCCATCTGTTGTGACTGTGCAGGTGCACAATCACAATCGAAGAGTCTTGCGGACAATATAGAAAGTCCATAAACCACCACTTGTGCACTCACAATGTTTTTTGGGACTGTCCTTAGAACCAGCAATGCTGTTATCCAGTCCCATGCTGAATTATTAACACATGTGCAAACACTAACAGTCCCTACTTCTTACATATTGTCCATATACTATGACCAACAGAAACGTGTGCAGTGAAATGTAACTTACAAGTTAATAATATGATGAACTGGTGTCAATTACAATTTTATAACATAAGAATACAATTACAAAGGTACAAATTACATCATTAAAGAACATAACAATACAGATAAAATTTGTAGTACAAGCTTTACAAAAGAATAGAAATAACATATACATCAGTGTTACAGGAATTATGACATGAGTACTTACATAAAAGATCAGAATAACTTTTGAAACATCAACTTTACACATGAGCATTAAAACAAAACAGAATAAATAATGTCTAAGTATATTTACAAGGTAAATAACATATTATTAATGCCAATTATATTTGAGGACAACAGTATTCCTCATCATAGTGAATGTAGCTTAGTGTTAGAAGAAGAAAATAATTCAATGAAACAGTACACAGAGACAGGAAGAAAACAAATACAAAAGGGTACACAAACACATAGTGGGATAACACAAAAGGAAAGGACAGGGTTTGTTTTCAGTGTAATAATTGGTACTGCAGTCCAACCTAAAACTTCACTCCATAGATCTTTCGTCTTATTTCGATATTTGCTCCAGCCAAAAAAATCCTATCCAAGCATGCTTTCTGTATTTTTCTCGTATAACCTCTCAGTGCATTTCTTCAAATTCATCGCAACTCATTCTATTATAGGCTACCCCCTCTTAAGCTAACTTAAATCTACTCAGCTCAGATGCTAAACTAAGGGACGAGGCAATGCAGCAGCACAAAACAATTAACACGAACAGCAATGACAAAAAAATTCAAATTGGCAAAGTAAGCAACAATATTACAACTAATATAAGGCAATGAGCAGCAAACAAGAAAAATAAATCAGTAGTAAACTAGCTTAGCAGAGTAACACAAAGTCAAATTCAGTAACACTATGCCTGGCAAACAGCAGCAGCAAATGAAATAGCTTATATCTAAACATGACATAGCTCAAGCAGAAAAAATATTACAGTAAAAATGGCCATGTTTAATACCTATGTCACAGCTTAACACGAGAGTGATGCATCACAAAAGCTTACTCTACCAAAAAAAATTACCAAGTAGTTGAAAAGAAAATTATGTATGCAGTTCCTGTGAAGGGAAATGTCTTTGTGCTCCCCCATTTTTGGGAAATGTATTACAAAATTAGTATTTACTGGATCTGTAGACAGAAATTATTTATATTAGTACATCTATAAAATTCTATTTTAACCAATGCTGCAGTGCAGCTAGAAACTAGATATTAAAAAAAATGTACAAAGGAAGACATGAAACATCATTCATTAGCCATATGGCATTTCATAAAGTAGTAAAAAAATCTCTCAACTCTCGTAGAAAGATACTTGTCAATATTCAGGTGTGCAGATGTAAGAATGTTTCCAAGTAATAAGCGTGTCATATTTGCAATGCTTTCCACAAAGGAATGTCAATAGCGAGGATAATGGCCTCCCTTTTTTTTCTCTACCTGTGCCTCTGAAAAGGCACACCCAAATGACTTGTTCTCCAGGCGTCTGACACAGCTGGGTGCCCACGACGCATTACGTGCAGGTGGTCACTTAACTTTCTTATGGAAATATTTACAACAGCAGTTTCCGCTACAGTGACAGTCTCATATACAAAATTTCACAGGTCGAGAATTTGCGTTGCAAATGTGTAGAAGCAAAATCTTACGAATGTAACAGTGTCCAAAAAATTTTCGCCGGCATTGTGATACATTCACGCATTTACACACATTTCATAACTCTTAAAGTACGATTCTTGGTTTCCAACATCCTTTTTCACAAGTCAGAGTCCCTAACCACTATTCATTACTCCTTACCTTATTACACATATATATATTCGTTGACACGTCAATCTTGCGACGACACTTCAATATTTCATCATAATAAATACATAGCATAATCAAATTACTCATATAGCACCAGCTTATTGATCATAAACATACCGCAACAGCATAATACACATAGTCATCGTATTAATAACATCATAACACCTCAGTCAACTCTCAAAATCGTCGTAGCTTCCTCCAATAATTTCAAAACCTAAAAAAATTCTCTGCTCATGTCAAAAGTGTCATCTGCCTCAAATGTACTTTAAAAATCGTGATCCCATACCAAATATATCATTCAAAGCTCTCATAATATCACAATGGGTCCGAAAAAATATGAACAATTTAAACAGTACAGACAAAATACAGTTTCATAAGTGTGAAGTTATCCAACTGTGTAATTGTGTAAACATGTGTCACTGATGTAAAAAATGTTTATCTCTCAGTTAAATGACCAGATAGCTGTGTAATTTATGTGTTAGAGGAATATGGTACCGATGTGTAAAGTTGTATAAGCAAATACCGTATTAGCTACGGCTCCTTGTGCTTGCCAAGCACATAGTACACAAAGTAGGCGTGTACCCCCCTGAGGATTAATGTAATTATACCCTCAGGTGTTACAGATTACAGCAATGGAATGAAATGTATCATGGAAAACCTTTGTATCTTTGTAATTTAAAAATCTTTAAAAATAAATGTTTTAAGTACAAAATTAATCACTGAAATGTGTGTCCTGTAGCGCTACATGTGCGTCTTGGTGTAAGATAATCTCTGTGGAAGTTTCGTAGTTATTTTCCTCCAAAAGCTGAGTTCTGCAGAACCCAATGTACTTACCTCATGATAAACAAAAGTGAAATGCTTTGCGTATAAATATCTTAGTTATTACACTTATTGTTGTGATGATGAAAGTACTGTGCTGTAACGTATTGTTGTGCTACAGAAAAGGCTGTCTCCTTGTAGCTATACCACAAAAGTTACTACTAAAACATGTTTTACTTTCCAGAATAATTCAGAAAAACTGTCCAGATATAAAACAGAAACACTGCAAAAACAACATTGTAAATTGTCACTCATTAGTAGTGTCGTGATAAAATCGTGTAGCTGTCACATAAACTAACCACTGTGTCATCTGGTATCTCACAGAATGTACTTTAAATGCAGAATGTATTTTCAAGTAAACCAAAATGTTGCATTAAAATCTCATTAGCAGTATATGTTCTAAGTATGTAAGCCATATATTCGTTACGTAATCGTGCAACTAACAAGGAAGAATGTATAAATAACAACACTGTGTCGTATGTTCACAATAACAATGCATTCACAATTACTTGTCTAAGTTACCTATGTTCTTAACTGGATAGTTAGTTAGCGTTAAAACATAGTAGCATGTTAACAGTTTGTAAGTGTGACAAAGAGTACTAGTAACATGAAGTGAAAAAATTTTATAGCAAAGACTAAATTAAAAAACAGTTTATCTCACAATAAACGGTTTTACATGTGAGATGGGGTGTAACCCTTTGCTCTTCTCAGTACGCAGAGTTTCAACTTGAATGTAATTATCATGCGGTATTCGTCCGTAAAGAATACTGGAAATTTTCTCAAGGTTAGCGTCAATGTTATTTTTCCCTGAGCCAGCGGTTGCAAGTGGCTGCCTGCGGTGCGAGTCATTGTCTGTTTCTTTGTTGGCGCACGTCGTTATTGGGATTAGGAGACATAACATCTACAAATTCGCCTTGCCGAGAGGGACCAGCCCAGTTTAAATCCCGCCAGTTCTGATGAAATTCACGTCTGTCATTACGATCACATCGTATGTCGTCATGTCGGTAGATTCCATAGTTTCTTTCTTGTCAGTTAAGTGGTGGAGAATTTCTCCCTGAATTATCACTGCACAGTGGACCGTTGTGTCTGAAGTTATTCTGTCTCCCGTGATAATAATTGTTCTGGTTGCCAAATTGTCTGTTTCTATGAGTGTCTCTGTCATATTCATTACTACGGAAATGCGATCTCTCTCTGTAACTATTACTCTGCCAGTGGTTGTCATACGGGTGGTGTCTCTTTTGGTCACGATTTACGTTGTAAGAATAGAATTGTCGTGTTCAGTTATTGTTTCTATCGTCACGGAATTGTGACGGATGTGACCTGTAGTGATTGTTTTCCTGTTTTCGCATCGCACGGCTGTTTGTGTCTATTTCTAATTCTTGTAAGAGTCCCTGAAAAGCTTCAATGTCGTCTGTGCGACGCCCTACCAAAATAATATTTCTTAAATGTTCAGGCAATTTCATTAAGCAAATGCGGATGAGTTCTGAAGGGCTGTATGGGTTTGAAAGATATTGATTCTTATGCAACATGTCTTCAAAATATGTGACAAGACTGGAAAATTCAGATTGTTCAAAGCGTTTCATCATCATGCTATGTTTTACTCGGTCTTGTGTAGCTTGAGACCAATATGCTGAGAGGAAGGCATGGTAAAATTCTCCTTCACTGTGGCAATCGTGAATGACCGATCGAATTCTTACAGCTGGTTCATTCTCCTAGTAGCCACACATAAATTCTAACCTGTGCTCCAATGACCAGTTGGGAGGAAAACAATGAGAGAATTGTTGGAGCCACGCTTGTGGATGAATGTCGTTGGCAGAATTCTTAAACGTTTTGAATTTACGTGTAGTAATGAAGAGATTATAGTCAAAATCATCGTGTCGGCGAGTAGCATATCGGTCATTGTTATATCGTGTCGGCGGTTCGATCTCAAAATTCGGTGTACCTTGCCAATTTCTTTCATAATTTCCGAAGTTCCCTGAGTTATTATTTTGTGGCTGTTCCGTATTTCTATGTCCCTCTTCCCGTATTGGAGCGCGAGTGGCCTCTGAAATACGTAATTCTTGTATTTTCTGTGTCACCTGATCTTGCACTTCCCGGATTTCTCTTTGATGTTGCGTATTAATTTGATTCTGATTTTGTTTGAATTTCCTATTTTGTTCGCACTCTTCTGTGTCAGTGATGGCTACAGGTCTTGTGTCATTCAGATCATGACCTACCTTTGCAGATAAGTTAGTGAACTGATCCGAAAGTTCGGCTACGTTCTCCGATAGTGTACTTATTTCCTCAGTGTGTTTTTCTGAACCAAGTTTCAGAGTGTCCATTTCTGTTGAAATCGTATCTACTGTGTCCTTTAAGTTTTCTTGAGTTTTTGCAAGTTGTGTAACCGAATCGGCAGATGCAACTGAGTCAATTTTAGCTTGCAAGGTGTCGTAATTTTCATGAACAATAGTTTGGAGTTCTTTTATGGCTGCTTCGTGATTCTGTAATGCATTTTCATGCCACGAAAAAATAGGTTGAAAATGCTCACAAATTTGTGTTTTTACATCATTACATACTTTTTGACATTTCGATTCAATGTTATGTAACTCAGTAGTTAAATCTTCACGTGTTTGTTCAAGCTTATGTTCCACTGACTCTAACTTTTGAAGCTTTTGTTCCATTGTGTCTAACTTTTGAAGATTTTGTTCCATTGTGTCTAACTTTTGAAGATTTTGTTCCATTGTGTCTAACTGTTGCTGTGTTTGTCTCTGATTTTGTTCCATTTGTTGCATTAGCTGTAATAACAATGCATTAGTGTCTGGAATCTGTTCCTCTACGCTTTTAGGCAGTGCATTTGCACCGGCAACATTCACATTTTGACAAGCAGAAAATGTGTCTTGACTTATTTGAGAAAACGGTGAGGACCCAAAACCTGAATCTACAGTATTTGCAAAATTGGGTCCTGTCATTTCGGATTCCTGAGGCGAGCTGTTGCCAAGCGATCAATCGATAATGCTTCCCTGTTCACTAATTGTTTCACTGCCTACGCCATTGTTTGCCGCCCGCTCCATTTCCCTATGGACAGTTACCAAATTACTACTTCGAATGTCTGTTAATTCACTACACAGTGGTGTTGATAAGCTACGCTCGTTGTCACTATTATTTCTCTGTTTACTTTGGAGCCTAGTGTTACGTTTTTCACACGCCATTATTGTCACAATATTTCACACGACAACACAGAAAAACACAATTTGAAGAGCAAAAATAGGGGAACACATTAACATAGCACTGAAAATATTATCTAGTTAATTGCAAGCGCAGCTGCGAATTACTTGGTGCAAGTCTACATGCATGCCACAACTGTTTTACTGTACAACAATGAAAGACTGCAACTACAAAGGAGATTCTCTCTACAATTACGCACTAGCAATAAACAAAATCTACACTAATTACACAAACTACAAGAAAAATCAGAAGATTCCAGTGAGGTATCCTCGGCTAAGGGTCGACATATGAAACGTCCCCTTTGAACATTTATACATGGCTGTGCTTAAACTGACACACAATATTTTTAGCGCAACGCAATCTGACTTTCAGAAATCCCTACAAAAGAATGGCCCTGACTAGCATTAACCTATGCGTTTCACAAATCGCTTACCTCACAAAAATCTTGGTTACTCGAACTACTGCAATATATCGAGCGCCACTACTGCCAGCTAAATAAAAGATTCAAACTACGGAAGGCCCTAACTACTGATAGGCATAGTTAGCAAATGAAAGATTTTAATAGAGAACAAGCAATGTATTTACCTTAATAATCATAATATATATGCCATCCAGTCTTACAAATTTCAAATCTCCGCCATTTCTCTCCCCACATCCACCACTGCTGGCGGCTCACCTCCAACTGCGCAACGCTACGCGCTGTTCACATCCAGCTGCCGCTGCCCAACACTACAATGGCAGACAACAATGCAAACTGGCCACAGACTGCACACAGCACAGCCAGTGATTTTCATACAGAGAGCGCTACGTGGCAGCGGCGTTACCAATATAAGAAACTAAACAGCCTACTTACATAGCCTACTTACAAGATTAGTTGTTGTTGAATTGTCTCCATAGCTCACAAGAAAGCAAAAGTGTTTGCGTACGCCCGTAGGCCGGGAAAAAAGGCGCGCAACAAGAAGTACTCAAACACGGCACTGCTAGGGTGATCTTGAAGCAGGCGATCACAGCTCACGTTTCAGGATAAGCGGAGATGGTCGCAGCGCGAAACGCAAGCCATCTAAATGCCGTAGCCTGATCAGGATCGTAGAGAGCAGCGGTGCGATCAGCGATGGTGCAGGCTAGATGGGTCGGTAAGGCTCAGTGGGTTTGATGCACCACTGCAGGGCCATGCCTGCTTGCAGACAACAACGCAGTCGCAGCATAAACGCGCCCTAACAGTCCTGTGAGAACGGAATTGCCAAAGGAAAACAAGGTCCAGGATTCTAGTCACAGTCCAGCACACGGTTTTAGTTTGCCACAAATATTCAAGGCACGTACTCCTACGCTCCTCTCCAGAGTAAAACATTAATACTGGAACTTTCACATCTTTGCATATCGTATCTCAGAGGTTATACTAATGCAGAACTGTAGGCCAATTTCATGTTGATTATGCTTCTATAGCTGTAGCACGCGTCAATGTTTTTTGCAGTGTGAACATTTGCTTAAACTTCAAGAACATATTTTGCATAAGATTTGAATGCTCATAAGGAGTGCATGCCGTTTTCTAATGTCCCTTCTGTAAAAAAAACAGGCTGTGAAAGTTACTTCCGTGTTGCGGTAGTCACAAGTTTGCGAAACTATCGCTCTCTGAGATTAAACAACATGATGAGCAAATTGATAACATATTCGGAAGACCACTCTTTGAGCCATCACGCTGGTGTATAAATGTGTTTTCGTACTTATGACGTGTGCCGTGTTAAAGAAAGCAATTTGATACCGAAGATCGAAAAGCGCAGAAACACTACTGTGCCATTCCAAGTGAAATATTAGAACATAGAATGGACAAACGGCAGGAGATCTGGAAGGACGAATCCAGGATGAACACATTACTTTTCCTTAAGAAATTATAAATTTGTTTGAAAATATGGCGACAATCAGAATGATGTGGTGTGTGGACGATGTGACCTATTCTACACCTTATTTTAGATCTATGTGACATTGCTATGCTGACTATACTTCGACGATGCCATTATGGCCTTATCACTTTCGGACTTTGTGTAGAAAAGATCTGGTCTGAAACCGGTTATCTTCAAAAGAATTGATTTAATGATCAAATACTGGAATAAAAAACATTTAATCAGAATGATAATTCAAATCACAATCTACTCTTGCACCTGATATACACTAAAGCACCGGAGAAACTGGTATAGGCATGCATATTCAAATACAGAGGTGTTTGAACAGGCACAATAAGGCGCTGCAGTCGGCAACGCCTTTATAAGACAAATAGTGTCTGGCACAGTTCATACATCGGTTACTCCAGCGACGATGGCAGGTTACCAAGATTTAAGTGAGTTTGAACGTGGTGTTACAGTCGGCGCACGAGCGATGGGACACAGCATCTCAGCATCTCCAAGGTAGCGCTGAAGTGGGCATTTCCCCTTACGACCATTCACTAGTGTAGAGTGAATATCAGGTGTCCGCCCAAACATCAAATCTCCGACTACGGACGTAAAAGATCCAGAAGAACGGGACCGACGACGTCTGAAGAGAATCGTTAAATGTGACGGAAGGGCAATCCCTCCGTAAATTGCTGCAGACTTCAACGCTGGGCCACCAGCAAGTGGCAGCGTACGAACCATTTAATGGAACTTCAAGGGCTCTCGGAGCCGAAGACCCACTCGTGTACTCTTGATGACTGTATGATACAAAGCTTTACGCCTGGCCTGGGCCCGTTAACACTGGACAGTTGATTACTGGAAACACGTTGCCTGGTCGGACGAGTCTTACGAATTATATTGAGTAGATGGACGTGTACGGGTATAGAGGCAATCTCGTGAATCCATGAACCTGCGTGTCAGGAGAGCACTGTTGAAGCTGATGGAGACTCGGTAATGGTGTGGGGCGCGTGCAGCTGGAGTGATATGGAACCCCTGATACGTCTAGATACGACTCTGACAGGTGACACGTACGTATGCATCCTGTCTGATCACCTGTATCCGATCATGTCCAATGTGTATTCCAACGGACGTGGCCAATTCTGCTACAGAGTGGCCCCAGGAACACTCTTATGAGTTAAATAATTACGCTGGACACCAGGCATGCACATTATTCAACATACCTGTGATGTTTTGCAACGTGGTGTTCGAAGACATTGCCAGCCCCTCGTACTCTTACGGATTTATGTACAGCCCTGCACGACCCATGGTGTCAATTTCCTCCAGCACTAATTCTGACATTCGTCGAGTGCATGTGGTGGCACATATGTGTGCTTACGTGGGCCGTACACGATATTAGAAAGGTGTACCAGTTTCTTTGGCTCTTCAGTGTATAATTTCGAACAGCAAGTTCCTCTTACACACGCAGTCTTTAAGAAAAGAGAAATATCAATGTAAACAAAAAGTTTCACTTACACAATCAAATATAAAACGCCAAATAATAACAGAAATAACTGCTATTTATAGCACTAAGTAGGCTGAAGTCACTCTTACCTCCACAGGCGCCGCTCTTAGAACTTAGGAGTGAACAAATTATAGCCATACAAAGTTTTAAACGGCCGTAAGGTAATTAAATAAAACCCACACAAGTATAACAATCGAATTAAGTGTAGGTTCGTAAATTACATTAAACAGCAACCAAGGACAAGAATCACTCCTCTGAGCAGGAGGGCAAGTCTGGTAACCTTGCAATGAGTTACAAGAAGTGTGCAACTAAGTTGGGAGAATCTGACTATCAAGAGAAGTGTATTACAGATGGAACATGAATGTTCAAAACCTTACGTTTAGAAATTATCGTATCAAGAGTAGGCAATATATTCTTATCTTTGTTACGTCAGATCACAAAACAGTGCAATATCGAAAATGCAGTTGCTTAAAAGTATCCATCAAACAGAAAATTCGGGAACGACAATTTGTTTAGGTGCTGCAGCTGGAATCAAAAGTCCAGCGAGAGCCAATGACCACTGAAGATGCCGTCCGGCTACGTGCACTCACGGAAACACAGGAGTCTATATACGCGGGCAAGCTCCCTGTCAGTTACCGTGTCACGGCTCAGATGCCAAGGCTGTCAACAAATAGGATACACATTACGACACTAAAGTCTAGAGCACCAGCAATGTGGTCTTCAGGTCTTTCAAAACTTAATAAAGTAGCGTAACCCTCGCTAAGTAAGTTCAGTGAATAGGGCTTAAACCTCTTAATTAAAAGCAGAAATTTCAATTAATCTACTAAAACTGCTAATACAAAAGGACGAGACACTTACTGAGCGCGGTGACGCAGTGGTTAGCATATTGGGCTCGCATTCTAGAGGACGACGGTTCAATCCCGCGTCCAGCCACCCTGATTTAGGTTTTCCGTGATTTCCCTAAATCGCTCCAGGCAAATGTCGGGATGGTTCCTTTAAAAGGGCACGGCCGACTTCCTTCCCCATCCTTCCCTAATCCAATGAGACCGATAAACTAGCAGTTTGGTCTCTTCCTACTTAAACCTAACTAACCTAGGGACATCACACACATTCATGCCAGAGGCAGCATTTGAACCTGTATCCGTAGCGGTCGCGCGATTCAAGACTGAAGCGCCTAGAACAGCTCGGCCACAAAGGCCGGCCAAAGTGATTTGTCTGAAGTCCAAAATATTATGATCATTGGCGTTCTGGCTAAGGGTGGACGTACTGTATTTCCGAAACAGCTAAGTTTGTAAATAGTTCGTCTGCTATCGTGGTTAAAGCGTCCAAGGAAAATGGCGCTATCCAAAACCCGTGTCGTTCTAACGCACTGTGGACCGTAGATGTCAGGGATGAACGACAGCTGCGGAGATGTGGACGAGCGAATACACGTGTCTCTTCAACGAGCATTTAGGGAACGTTGGTGCTTATGGAACTCCGCAGCTGAGGCCTGGATCACGTATCCATGCTGGCTGCTGTCCATAGGTGACGGAGGCTGAAATTTTGCACGCCAATGCCGCAAGTGGACGTGCACTGAGTGGCGAAGGCGTCCATATCAGATTAATCACTTTTTACGCTCCGTCGGGCAGATAGCCGTTGTCATGTGGGGCGTGAAATGCCTGACACTGAAGGGTGTACTCCGGAGGACGGAGCGTTATGGTTCGGGGAATGAACTTGTGATCTCGTCAGTCTGGACGGCAAGGTGGATCAACACAAGCGTACATCTATCTTTGGAGGCCATATCCACTCGTACAAGGATTTTTTTCCCTCAACACGACAGCATCTTCCAACAGGACAGTGCAACGTGTCACACGGCTCTCAATGTACGTGCGTAGCTCTAACACCAGGACGAGTTTACATTCTTGCCCTGGCCACCAAGCTCCCAAACTCACCCCATTTCAACCCAGACGAGAATCTGGGGGAACATCGATAGGTCTATTCGGGCCACGGATCCTCAGCCGAGAAACATAACGCAGCTGGTCACGACGTTTGGGGTCGGCATGGCTCCACATTGCGGTCGCTACCTTGCAGAACCTCATTCACTGCCTTCCCGTACGTCGCGCATTGTCAATGCTGAAAAAGTGGTTATTCGGGCTTATCACAGGTGGTAACATTAATGTGACTTTACCGTATATAATGCACTTTTAATTATCGGCAGGCATGAGTTTAACACGTGACTGTGTTTACACAGTGCAAGCCTCTAGTGGCTCAGCCCTGATGAAATCGACAATACAGTTTTCTCTAGCGATAAATGTAAGGCGGAAGTTGGATGTGTATTGCCGTATCCCTGTACGTTGCAGGGCGAAAACAGATGTTTGACACATTGTCCAGAGATATACATCAGTGAAATAGCTGCACCCAGAATTATCTGCACCGTTTTCTGAAGATACAAAGTGTTCATTAGATGAATCTGTAAAGGCATCTCAATTTAGTATATAATTAACTAGAACACCTCATGCGTTAAATTTCCCGCACTGACCATGATTAAGAAGTTATACTAATGTGAGCCCTATAAAATAGCACACAGCGCCACATTTAGGAAAATGGTTCGCAGGTAATGAATTACACAATTAATGTAGACAAAAAAGCATCTGCAGATAAAGAAAGTTAGTTATGTCTGTCAACTGTTGCGAACAGCATTATGGAGCAATGAAAACTCATCTGAAATTTAAAAGGGCTACTATTTTATGTACGGAAGGCTCGACTTCTATGTAAAAAATTTGTTTAGTTTGATATGTGGAGACTACACATAAATTACGGTTGTACTTGTTTCATTTTGATTTCTGAACGTGCCATTTCCAGGATAAAATATTATTCTGTATAGATACTGATAATCTAATGGTCAATTAATTGCGCTCCGTAAAAAATGATCATTTGTTGAGACAACGTTTGACACGTTTGACAACTCTAGACCTGCGTCCACATGCTCTTACGGTATCATGTCAGGCAAAATGTAGGGACCCGATTGATTAAGATTGATTAAGAATTACATGGTCATGGTCTAAATCGTGTCATTACATGTAACCGCTTCAGAGTAACTTGCATTGTTTTCCCCCTTCCATATTATTCGTTTCAAACTGCATGCGACGATAGAACATTCTTCAGTGTAAAGAACAGCATTAAACTCTTTGAACAAGAAGGGTGCTGGAGGAAACCATGTCATGTCGTCCGAGTTGTTGCAAATTCTATGTTGTGGAGCTGCCTAAAGACTCAGATATATCGGTCAGCGGCAATGTTGAAATAAGTTGTTAACTAAGAGAGGATCCAAATCCCTTTCAGTGCACGATAGAGTGTTGTGCCTTTTTTGGCTTGGCAGCTGTTGTAACAACTGGTGGTCTTTACATAAGCTGTCATATGTATGGGCAGTAGCTCGATTAAAACGTAACATGTTGATGAATAATGTAGCCACAGTGAAGAGAAATGTGAAAAAGTTCCGTTTTCTACAGCTAAATCTACATCTGTACTCTGCAAACCACGGCGAATTGCATGGCAGAGGGTACGTCGCATTGTAATAGTTATTAGGGTTTCTTCCATTTCCACTCACGCATGGAATGCTGGAATAATGATTGTTTGAAAGTCTCTGGGCTTACTGTAATTGTCGCAATCTTATCCTCAACACATCTTTGTGAGGGACACGTACGTGGCCTTATTATTTTCGTTGAATGATCATTTAAACCGGTTCTTGAAAATTTGTTAGCAGACTTAGTTTACGTCTATCTTCAATGCAGTTTCTTCAGATCATCTGTAATACTTTTGCACTGGTGAAAAAAACCTGTGACAAATCATCGTGCTGCCCTTCTCTGTATACTTTCAATATGCCCTGTTAGTCCTATTTGGTAAGTGTCCCACACACTTGAGCAGTATTCTAGAATGGAATCCACAAGTGATTTAAAGCCAATCTCCTCTGTAGAGTGACTGCTCCACTCCAGTATTCTACTACTAAATAGAAGTCTACCACTTTCTTTACACACAAATTATCCTATGCGCTCATTCCGTCTCATATCCTTGCAAAGTGTTTGACACAGGTATTTGTATGAGTTGGCTGATTTATTCCGTGATTCAATAACGCAGCCATAGAATACATAGTCGTTTTTCATTGTGTGACGTGCACAATTTTACATTTATCAACATTTAAACCAATTTGCAAATCTTTACACCACACTGAGCCTCTCCAACATCTGACTGAATATTTATGCAGCACCTTTGAGACTATACTTCGTTATAGATAACTGCATTTTCTATGAGATTCTGAAGTTACTATTATATTGTCCGCAAGGTCGTTAATTCAGAAAATGAATAGTCAAGGTCTCAACACACTTCCCTTTATGTAGACGGGTGTGACCTGTGCTTTCCTACATCTACTGACCACGGTGTTTCGTTCGAAGGATCTACGTTAGATTACAGATAGAAGAGGGACCAAGTCAGCCGCAAATTCAGTATAGATTATGATAGGGATGCATCTGGCCCTGGAGATTCGATCAGTTTTAATGATTTCATCTGTTTCTGATATAAATAGTGATTGTACTCAGCTTTTCAGTGGTACGAGTATTAAACTGGGTCGTATGTCATTCCCTAGAAACTGGAAATTAACTTTGGTACCACTGACAGCCTTTACGTACGACTATAATTTCATTGGTTGTCGTAGATCGTTTGAAAGTATTCTGCTATGGTAGTCATTGAGTCCTTCGCTCATTGCTCTCTTGACAACAAAACGCGTTTCATTCTGTATATGTCTGTCTACAGTCCTACGCTTACTTTTACATCTAATATGCAGTACTCGCTGTTTCATTAGAAGTTTCTTGACAGTGTCTGTATACCACAGAGTGTCCCTCCCATTATGAACTGCTGTAATCGCAAAATAACTATGCAGTCCATAGTGAGCTATTCCTTTACTTTTGGGTCATAGTTCCCCTACAAGTTCCTGCCCTTTGTTTCGAGTACATTATTAAGATATGACACTACCGATTTTTTAGCTAGTTTACTGAACATACATATATAAATTTCTCTTAGTTGTCCTTTGTACTTTGGTAATTATTATTGCCACAAAAGTGTCATGGTCACTTATTCCAGTTTCGGGGATGACATCCACAAGGAGCTCAGATCTATTTCGTCTCATTACACCCTATATATTTCCATCAAGCGTGGGTTTTCTAACATCTGATGTAGGTAGTTCTCAGAGAAGATATTCAGTAATGTTTCACAGGGCGTCTTATCACCCATACCACTACAAAACTGTCATTTTTGAACTGATTGTTGGATGATTGAAATCTCCACCGATGATTACAATATGACTTGGGAACTTACATAAAAGTGAAGTGATGGTTTCTCCAAAGTTTTCTGTTATATCACGAGACGAGTCCGATGGGCGACAGAAGAATCCAGTTACTATTTCATGTACGCCCCTGATTATGAATCTTGCCTCAACAGTCTTATACACAGCTTCACTTTCTATCTCAATGGGTTTGAATTTCTTGTCTACTGCGACAACTACACATCCTCCATTTGTCATTAGCTTATCCTTTCGATATACAATTAAACTTTCCCCAAAAATCAGGTTCCCAACATCTTTCTGTATTTAATATTATGCGAGCTTCACTGCTTTTCAGGAGCAGTTCGAACTCTGGTACTTCATTGCGAATGCTTCGGCAGTAAGCCATAAGGATTTTAATACCCTCAATTGTGGGAGGCCTTTCTTTTGTTCTTACACGGATTCTTGACTCATAACCGAAGGACACTACCAATTCTGGGGGACAATGCTGCAAATTGTGAGGTTCGTTGAAACTCCAAGTGGATGGCTGATCTTCTCTACATTCTCTGCCAGTCGTTGGAATGATCCTAGTATGAGCTCGGAGCCCAGACGACAGGCGTCAAAAGTTCCAACGTGCGCCACAGTCTACAGCTGGTCGCTGACAATGTGTCAGCTGTTCTCGCACCGTAGATGATAACTCACGAGACAGCTTAGCCTTTCGCGCGCGTTTCATCCTTGCTACCGTCCCACGTTCCATTTTTATATGACACTCTTGTTCTGCTGTAGGAAACTAAATAAAGAACACCTGTGGCGACGTCGTCCCTGCTGGGCCGCCTGCATTTGAGCTAACTTCAATGCTAATTTACTAGAAAACGCCGAAACGTATCGAATTTTTCTCTTAATAATTATTTCTGAGCCGTGCTCACTCCGAACTATGCGTTTTCTTGAACTTGGCTGTCTATCAGTGTTTGGTTTCCCGCCATTGTTGCGGTTATGCCATGGTTCTTCCTCCTTCTACGTGTGGCAGCAGCGACGTGTATCGATAATTGCACCGTGTACCATCTTTGGTCTTGTGCATATAGTTCCCGGCTAGGGCGTCTGCGGGAGTCGGACGGTTGGTGCGGACCAGGGAGGATCTCCATGTGGTGCAGTCAGCAGGGTCCACTGGCGGTCCCTGTCCAGTGTCGGAGCGCATGTGTAGCTGTCCGACAGCTAGGAGCTTATGGCTCACCGACCCAGGACGTCAAAGTTGAGTGGTGTGTTAAGTACCCAAGCCACATCCGTTCATTATGTGTCGTTCGTTTGCTGTTGGGAAGCTTTTCTTGTGAACAACACCGAGTGTTTGTAGTGGTGAAATCGAGGTCTGGTGGAGTTAACAATATTGGTTCACTATAATTCAAATGCACCAGCGGAATTTTCTGTCTTGTGGCCGTTAGTGTTCCGGTTGTCTGCCCTGGGCACTAACGTAATTTCAGGCAGCGTCCTTTCCTCACCTGTTGTCGCTGCCAACATGGTGTGTAGTTTTGACAGCATAATACACATTTCATTGTGGACCATAAGAATTAGGTCTTTGAGTTTTTATGTGCCGATTAGTGGCGAGCAAGTCGTTTGGTCGGTCCGTCTGTGACTGTCTCTTGGGTTACCGACTGATCAAGTGTAGTTGGGCCCACAACCTGTCTCACCTAAGTGAACGTTAATCTTTCGTGGGCAGCCCCCCTTCCCCCCCGCCATCCACCGTGGAGGCGTCTCAGTGTCGTTGTCTGTACTGTCCTTTTAATGGGTGTTTAATGGTCTGTTGGTAATCTATTATAGCCAATGTTTTAAAAGAATTTTTTTTATTGTGTTTTATGTAAATCAGTTTATGTAGATCAACTGTGGGCCTTCAGCCGCTTAAAGCCTTACTCTCAAAATTTCCCCTTAAGCGAAAACGTTGTGGCCTTCTGCCTTGAAAGATTACGGTAATATACTTTAAAATTTTGAAATTTAATTGTGGCCTTCAGCTGTTTGTATTGTACCTTGCACATGCTTGTTCTAACTAGTTTTGCCTTGAGGCTTTCCACCCAGCTATTGCTATTGCTATTGCTATTGCTATTGCTATTGTTATTGCTATTTTAACTGCATTTTTATCTTGTTGATTTTTAATATTTCTTGTTCCGAGGCCTTAGCCGTCAAAGAATTGCATTTTGAAACTCGTAGTTGTAAAGGTTCGGCTATGTGCGGTTTTGGTGTAAAGGTGTTATTAAATTACAACAAATTACAATTTTGAGTGAAACTGACAGACACATTATTTGGCCCTTTCCACAATCCTAATCACCTGCCCAGCGGGTTTAGCGGGCGTATCAATGTCTCTGCACAGATTACCATGGAAACGTCCACGCAAGTTTGTCAAACTTCCTGATCACCCTGTATAGCATACGACAGTCATTCGTAAGTCGTATTTCTGGTTTGGGTTGAACTGGTCGATAAAGGCAGAAAGACGTCAGTCTCAGCCACCTGTCATGAAAATACTAACTGGAAAGTTCAGTTTTGATTCACTTAGTTAAGGAGATTTTTCTCCTATTTGTCTTATTACCTTGCCTGAAAGGACTGTCTGGGGAGCCAACATTATTGATTACATTCTTCTTGCATCAGCATCCTACCTTACTCTTTACTAATAACATTATCACTGTTAGGACTGTGATGGACGAAGGTGAGCCTAATTAAGAGTGCATGCGTCATCTTAGAATCAGAATTGTAGCTTTCAATGCTTGCTTCTGGTGTGGCCAGGCCACAGACTGTTTCTCCCGCTGTTTTTGATCGTACGTCGTGTGATTAATCAGACGCAGGAAGGCGCACAGTGTACAATTTTCTACCAACCTCTCTTTCGAAGTTTTGTGCGATAAACAAATCGGAGGCTGAATAACTGCACTGGACTTTTTAGCTCCGACCCCATTGTGAAAGCGTTTGGTGCCACAGTACAAAGGATTTTGGTTGGGAACCCGGTTGGTCGTTTAGGTTTCCTAATGTAGTTGATACGTGCAGTAATTAAAATCAGTTATGAAGGAAGTTACGCAGGTTAATTTCGCGTGCGTAAATTTTTCTCGATTTTCAACTTATTTTCTTGTTCGGCCATCTGCTTTTTCCATTAGCGGCGCCCCTTAAGATTTCGTGATTGTACGCCACAGATTCCCTTGAGCAGAATGAATGGTCACAAGTAAGGTTTGACGACAACCGAACGCAATTCGTAGGAAGCAGTGTTGATCTTATCTTCTAGCTTTTTCCGATGACTGCTATAGAGAGTGCTGGAGTTTTTAATGTACTCAAAACATAAACGGTGTCCTGTCTCTGCGATGGCACGATTCTTTGCGGGCAGAGTAATGTCCATGTTGTTCAATAAGAATCTAATCCGGGTAAAGGAACATAATGTTTTAATTAATATGCTTTTCATGGAGTATGATTTCTTACTCTTTTCTCGTACATGCAACCCACAACGCCTTTCTACCTCCTGTGGTTAAGGAGAACAACATTCCCCATTAGAGAGATGTTTTTTTCCTTTAATTATCAATGAAATTCATTCCCTGATTCGTTGTAGTCAAGTCATTTCGTATAAGCCGTAGGGCGAGATGCCGATATGTTCTCTTACAGACTGCAGACGACATTACACTTATTTGCGTTAATCAATAGAGAGGCGCTCTCTGCTATTGGTAGGAAGCACAATAGCTCCACCAAGACAATTTTATATGGCGAAAAGTGTATCCCACGTTAGAATACTGCTAAGGTTCAGAATTAAAGTTACAGCCACTCACTCAGATAATAAAAATAGGATTGGGAATCTTTCAAGGTGTCGATGGAGATTGTCTTCAATTCAGACAAGCTGGCAGTGATTAAGCTGTGTTTCGCCAAGAAATGAGTAGAAATGTTAGAGCCATAGTGTTTATTTTATGATAGTCATGCATTAAACAAATACATCTGATGGAGCAAGAAACGCAGATCAGCTGTGGGCCTGCGGACGTCACACACCGGTTGCAGAGCGGATCCAGGAGCGCAGGTTGCCGACGCTGGCGTACACAGCCGGCGCAGACTCACAGGTCTTCGCTCCCCAGGAGACGATGCCCACCTGCATGCTGCCGCTGACCAGGGGGCCGCCAGAGTCTCCGTTGCAGACGCTCTTGCCGGCCTGACCAGCGCACACCATCCGCGCGGTCACCTCGGAAGAGAAGAAGCTCTGGCAGTAGGAGCGGTCCGAGATGCTGATGTCGACCTTCTGCAGGGTGGAGGCTGCAGGCCCGCCGGTCACCGTCCTCCCCCAGCCGGTCACCGTCACCGCCAGGCCAGCCGCCGGGTCGTAGCCGTCAGAGGGCAGGCCCACCGCCTGGGCGTTGCTGCCGAGCAGCGACCCGGACACCTGTCAAACACACAGAGACGTCAACAACTCGACGGCGTAGTACACACAAGAACAATACTGGGACCCATACTTCAAGAGTGTCGTGCTCAGAGGTCCAGCCCACAGCCGCTACCAGTTTGCTCTCGGACGAAACGAGCCTGCGGGGTCATCTCACGGGGTGGTCTCAGCAGGGAGAAGTGTTGCGATCTGCGATGTATGAGTGGGGGATAAGAGGCGGTGCCTTGTTGAGCACTGCGGTGGAGTGTGATGTATTGGTTACCCATCATTTATTCATAGAAGGGTTCAAAAGGAAGGAGAACGTGTGAAGATAGCTTGACGCAAAAAAAGAAAGAAAAGCTAATTATTGGTGAGCATGATCAAAGTTGGCGTAAGGTTGAGATGAACAGGTGAGGCGGAGGACAGAGAGAGAGAAAGCAAGAGGGGAGGGACAGGAATACAGACTGGGAGAAGGGCGTGGATAGATAGTGGGAGGTATGATGAGATGCACACGGAAATGTAGCCGCACGTAACAGCGAAAGTGCTGCGAGTGTAGCACGTTGTGCAGGAACTGCCCTCTCGATCGTGACCCATAAAATGTTAAATTGTGGATGGGATTCATGTCGGGCCATCTGGGTGCATAAATGTCTGCAAATGGTCTTCATATAGCCGAATATGAGAGGTTCAGTTAGACCAGAGGACCCAGGCTATTCCTGCTCACACCATTATGGACCCACCACCAGCTTGCACAGTGTCTTGATGACAACCTCGGTCCATGGCTTCGTGGGGTCTGCGTCACAATCGAACGTTACGATCAGCTCTTACCAATTGCAGTCGGGGCTCGTCTGAGTAGGCCACGGTATTACAGTCGTCTAGAGTCCAAACGACATCTTCACGAGCCCAGGAGGCACTGAAGGCGATGTTGATCAGTTAACAAAGGCATACCCGTCGGTCGTCTGCCACCGTAGCCCATTAACGCCAAATTTTGCAGCACTGTCCTGACGGATACGTTCGTCGTACGTCCCACATTGATATCTGCGGATACTTCAGGTAGTGTTGCTTGTTGTTTGTTAACACTGCATAACGAGCTGTTAGCAAAGGCACGTTCGTCGGTCTCGTGTCACCTTAACCCACTAACGCCAAATTCCGTCACGCTGTCCCAATGGATACGTTGTACGTCCCACTTTGAGCTCTGCGGTCATACCACGCAGTATGGCTTGCATGTTAGCCCTGATTAACTCTAAGCAAACGCCGCTGCTCTCGGTCAGTCGTTAAGTGAAGGCCGTTGGCCACTGCGTTGTCCGTGGTGTCAGGAAATGCCTGAAATTTGATATTTTCGACATTATACTGACAATGTGGATTCAGAAATACTGAATTACCTATCGATTTACGAAACACAATGTCCCATGCGACTTGCTCCAACTACCATTCCACGTTCGAATGCTGTTAATTCTCGTCGTGTGGTCACAATCACTTCGGACACCTTTTGACATGAATCACATCTGTACAAATAACAGCTTCCCCTGTGCATTGCACTCCTACCCAGCGTTCATTACCGTTGACCTTTTAACATATCACGCCTTTTTCAGCTGCTAAAGAAGGTTTTTACTGTGAGCAGACATCGTTTCTAGCTCGAAAACAAACGGGAAAAATATTCGTGCTTCTCACGAGGTCACCAGAACAATTTTCAGAAAACAAGCATGCAGTTCGAGTTCCATATGAAATTTCACTTCCGCTGTTGTCATTTTCAACGAAAGACGATCACTTTTACACTGGTACAACGTGGATGCTCTTCTTCTTATACACAATAACGTGACTGTCAGAGAACGACGATTGAACGTGTATGTTCACTGAAACTATTTTCGCGTATTAAGTTTCATTTTCTCTTACTTGTAGTTCTGATATTGTTTTCGATTATTACTCTTGTTTGTTGTCTGGATTTGACTTACCCAAATTGTTATAATGTTATATGGGGCAGTGTAACGAAAACGAGGCTGTTGGAAAAAAGTAAATAAACTGTTTATTATATCAAAAGTAATTGCCAGAACAGTTAACACATTTACTTCGCTGTGCCACAAGACGGTCATTGCGTTCATTGTGAAATGTCTACGGTTGATTAGGGAATCACGGTAGTACCAAGGCGTGGACCTCTTCGTCCGAAGCGAACCGAGATCAACAGATGTCTCTGTTAAGAACTCTGAAAATGTAGATATCACATTGGGAGGGATCGGCACGGATGTGTAAAGTCTTCCCAGCGATATTGGCAACATATGTATTCGTATTTAATTGAAAAGGTCATTCCGAGTACGCTGTAGAAGATTCGTTGGGAAGCCCTTACACGTCCTCCATAAAGTCCAATCTCTCACGACTCGATTTTAACGTTTTTGAAATCCTAAAGAAAGACATCCGTGGTCATCGATTTGTTTCGGGCGAAGAGGTGTTCAACTTAGCACAGTCATGTTTCCGTAGACAACCGCGAACATTTTCCCTTTAACGCATTGGTTGTCGTGTCCACAGTAGAACAAATGTTTCTCGGCGATTATTTTTGAAACAGTAAGCAATTTACGTACTTTTTTCCCAACTCTTTCGTTTTCTTTTGTCCACCTCTTGCAACAATGTAGGTAAGTCAGACGTACAAGACATGCAAGAGCCATTTCACAAGTGCAAGCAATGAGAAATAAAACTTAATATGTAAAAATACACTCCTGGAAATTGAAATAAGAACACCGTGAATTCATTGTCCCAGGAAGGGGAAACTTTATTGACACATTCCTGGGGTCAGATACATCACATGATCACACTGACAGAACCACAGGCACATAGACACAGGCAACAGAGCATGCACAATGTCGGCACTAGGACAGTGTATATCCACCTTTCGCAGCAATGCAGGCTGCTATTCTCCAATGGAGACGATCGTAGAGATGCTGGATGTAGTCCTGTGGAACGGCTTGCCATGCCATTTCCACCTGGCGCCTCAGTTGGACCAGCGTTCGTGCTGGACGTGCAGACCGCGTGAAACGACGCTTCATCCAGTCCCAAACATGCTCAATGGGGGACAGATCCGGAGATCTTGCTGGCCAGGGTAGTTGACTTACACCTTCTAGAGCACGTTGGGTGGCACGGGATACATGCGGACGTGCATTGTCCTGTTGGAACAGCAAGTTCCCTTGCCGGTCTAGGAATGGTAGAACGATGGGTTCGATGACGGTTTGGATGTACCGTGCACTATTCAGTGTCCCCTCGACGATCACCAGTGGTGTACGGCCAGTGTAGGAGATCGCTCCCCACACCATGATGCCGGGTGTTGGCCCTGTGTGCCTCGGTCGTATGCAGTCCTGATTGTGGCGCTCACCCGCACGGCGCCAAACACGCATACGACCATCATTGGCACCAAGGCAGAAGCGACTCTCATCGCTGAAGACGACACGTCTCCATTCGTCCCTCCATTCACGCCTGTCGCGACACCACTGGAGGCGGGCTGCACGATGTTGGGGCGTGAGCGGATGAGGGCCTAACGGTGTGCGGGACCGTAGCCCAGCTTCATGGAGACGGTTGCGTATGGTCCTCGCCGATAACCCAGGAGCAACAGTGTCCCTAATTTGCTGGGAAGTGGCGGTGCGGTCCCCTACGGCACTGCGTAGGATCCTACGGTCTTGGCGTGCATCCGTGTGTCGCTGCGGTCCGGTCCCAGGTCGACGGGCACGTGCACCTTCCGCCGACCACTGGCGACAACATCGATGTACTGTGGAGACCTCACGCCCCACGTGTTGAGCAATTCGGCGGTACGTCCACCCGGCCTCCCGCATGCCCACTATACGCCCTCGCTCAAAGTCCGTCAACTGCACATACGGTTCACGTCCACGCTGTCGCGGCATGCTACCAGTGTTAAAGACTGCGATGGAGCTCCGTATGCCACGGCAAACTGGCTGACACTGACGGCGGCGGTGCACAAATGCTGCGCAGCTAGCGCCATTCGACGGCCAACACCGCGGTTCCTGGTGTGTCCGCTGTGCCGTGCGTGTGATCATTGCTTGTACAGCCCTCTCGCAGTGTCCGGAGCAAGTATGGTGGGTCTGACACACCGGTGTCAATGTGTTCTTTTTTCCATTTCCAGGAGTGTAATTTGTTTTTCCTCGTTCATTCTTTGCTGTCCGACAGTTAATTTACCAAGAATCAAACGAATAGCAACGATCGTCTAAATGTAGAAGTGATCATCTTTCGTTGTGAATGAAGCAGGCGGAGCTACAATGTCATATCGAAACCGAATTGATTGTTCGTCTTTGTGAATTGCCGACGGGAATGTTCGATTAGCTAAGTGTCATACGCCAGTTTGTAGAAATCGGGATATATTGTAGCTACTGAGGAATCCTGGCTGAGACTCTTTGAGGACGCTACTTTTTATGGAATTCAGTGTTGCTTACTCTCTAGATTGGAAAGTGTGTCTCACTGTATCAATATTTTGGCGATATGCATGGTGGCTACGTATCACAGACTTATTTCCGAGGTGTCAATTAGTGCCGCTCACCTGGATAACGGAAATGTCGTAGTCTGTTGTCTCGCTGTCGTACTGCGCGTGCATGTAGCCAGAGGACGCCTGCAGGACGGACCCTCCGCTCTCTCGGACTGAGCTGCCGACCCGGAAACTCATCCAGGACAGAGCGACGCCGTCCACACAGTGGGCCGCCGACAGCACCCAGCTGGAGCTGATGATGGACCCTCCGCAGTTGTGCGAACCCAACACCTGGAAGGACACCTGCCACGGGTAGTCGGCGATGTCCGCGTTGGTCCCCCCAATGATGCGGCCTGACGCCTTTGTTCCCCGCAGGGCTGGGGAAGGCAGGGCCAGGGCAGAACCCAGCAGGCACACCAAGAAGAGGGCGAGGCGCTGCATTGTGGTAGCGGCGGCGGTGACTCCCCGCAGCTCCATCCCAACACTTTATATACCATCTGATGTGCAGATAAACTGCACAATATAAGTTTCGTCATCCCACTTGAGCTAAATCTCTGTCCTTGAAGCTGTGACAGTCAGCGTACTTCACTCAGTGAGATAAGCCAAGGCGATAAAGTGCTAGCTTAATTTCGATACAGGGTCTTGAGAAATTACTTCTTGCCCATGATGAAAGTGTTTCTTTCAGAATGGAGACGTAGAATAAGCTCTCTAACATTTACCCACTCGACGAGGTTGGGAGATAATCTCTATTTGCTGATTGCCTGTTCATCTGTCATTGACAGCAAACTGTCATTGACAGTTTGCTGTGAATGCTCTACAGGAATGTTGGTCATTGTGTACATGAAAAATAGAATAGAGTGGTTTCCGTGGTAAGAGCATTTCTCACCTTGGCCCTCGGAGTGTTAAAATAAAGATTTACAGTAAATCGCAAGTTGAGAGAAGTCGGACATGCCTCCATATGTGGGCACGCTATTATCTGTAACCAGCCTGTCAAAAACTTGGTTATTACAGTGGGTCATGCTCTGAGCTGATCTGGCACTGTTCATGGTCATTCGCTCGTTTGGTAGGGACATTAGTCTTTGCGGCATCCATAAGCGTAAAGATAATCGTTTCTCACTGACGACTGTGAGTTCCACCATAAGTTGTTCAGTCGCCTAGTAGGAAAGGTTTGTTTACCTAGCGCAAACAGACAGATTTTCTTTGCAAATTATGAGCATTATTTCTTGACGTGTCTTTTGTAGGTGACTGATCAGCGCTTGGGCATTTCTAATTTCATACATCAGATACCAGCTTAAACATGATACTTGAAATTAACTTGTTCCTCTCGTACGGCTTCAAGGTTCCATCGATCTTGAGTTGGTAATCCAACGGGCGCACCATTATCAACAATAACACATAACAGCTAATACATTCTCGAAGTTAATCCAGAAATTAGTAGTCACCCACTGCATGAAACCAGCTTTCATCCGAGAGCTAGTCAAATACTGCCAATCACATATTTTTCTATGAATAGAATTATAAAGGCATTCTTAAAGTCCATTTGTCAATAATAGCAAACACCTAACACTACTTGCATAGCTTCTCATCGCAGTTTTGCTGTTGTAGCAGTAGCATTTTAATTTCTCCACAGATCACTTTCACAAGAATGCAGAACATTTCATGATATTAGAATACAGTTGCAACAAAAATAACATAGTTCATATATATAGTCGGCTGCAGCCTCATACTAAGAACGATCACATATTCGCTTGAAGACTTTCGGCAAACCATATAAAACCTAAAAACGAATGGCCAGATGAGGACTGAAAATCTAGTCTCTCGGCTACTATGTAAAACAGCGCTACCTCATTCGGTTTAGCCAGTCGCGGTGAACGAGCGGTTCTAGGCGCTTCGGTCCGGAACAGCGTGACTGCTACGGTCGCAGGTTCGAATCCTGCCTAGGGCATGGATGTATGTGATGTCCTTAGGTTAGTTAGGTTTAAGTAGTTCTAAGTTCAGGGGAATTATGACCTCAGACGTTAAGTCCCATAGTGCTCAGAGCCATTTGAAGCATTTTCTTTTTCAATTTATCCATAGTCCACACTTCAAAGAAGTTAACAATGTAAAAGTCTAGTGCTACACTGCTCGTCCATTTCTCACTTACAACGACTGCACACACTACAGACGCTACACTCGCGACACATGTGCAGTATAACATTAAATACATTATCAGCTGACGACATGGCCAAAGCGAAGATGTTTAGTTCACAGGATTACTTACTGCAACATCCTATTTGCTAGACTGAAAAATTAAGCCAGCACTCCACTGTAATGGTTGAGATATTGTGGTTGGGAATATAGTTAGGTATAGGATTATACATTGCATAGCTTTGGGAGTAAGGTTTTCTAGAAAAAAGAAGCGTTGCGTAAAAGTGTTAGGTGAAATGACAGATAATTTTTCATCATTGTCATTGTTATTTACATATCACATTCCAGCGATTAAATATAATGATAAGGGTAACTTCGTAATGAGTCGGAAGGACGTGGTATGGCAGGCACCTGTATTGTAATTGAATATAAGGAAACGAATTTCTTGTGTTGGCCTTTTCGCTGCAGCTGTATATAAATTATGGTACAGTTGTATAAGTGTAGCTATATTTTTTCTGATAAATGTTTCGTTTTGAACGCTGCATATATTTTGTTTATCTCGTGTACCTAAACGCGTTTCTCCTTGGCTACAAGGCATCTCCAATGGGCGTTATGAAATATGACACGAGTTTTTGGTTTGCACATACAGGTTACCAAATGATTCAAATGGCTCTGAGCTGGGTGAATAGGTCAGGTGTCCACTATACGCAGGAGGCGGCTACACGGGTAGCAGGGGCTGTGTGGCGCGGACTGGGCGGTTTTTAGGTTATAGGGTCTCGGGAAAACACAAGATGGGATTCAGTCACAAAGTTTGCTGGCTGAACACAGGGAGAACGTAGATACAGGAACCATTGGTATAACAGTTGTAAATTGTCATAACTGTGTTGGGAAAGTATCTGAGCTCCAAGCGCTAACAGAAAACACTGATGCTCAAATCGTTATAGGCACTGAAAGCTGGCTAAAGCCGGATATAAGCTCAGCAGAAAATTTTGCGAAGAACCTAACGGTGTTCCGAAAAGATAGGCTAAACACGGTTGGTGGTGGCGTGTTTGTTGCTGTTAGAAGTAGTTTAACTTGTCGAGAAATTGAAGCAGATACTTCCTGTGAGTTAGTATGGCCAGAGGCCATTGCTGGCAACCTGAATAAAATAATAATTGGATCCTTTTATCGAGCTCCCAGTTCAGATGATACTGTTGCTGAAAGGTTCAAAGAAAACTTGAGTTTCATTTCAAACACGTACCCGACTCATACGATAATAGTTGGTGGTGACTTTAATTTACCCTCGAGATTTTGGCGAAAATAAATGTTTAATTCTGGAGGTCCGCATAAAATATCATCCTAAATTGTACTAAACACACTCTCTGGAAATTATTTCGAGCATTTAGTTCATGAGCCCACACGAATAGTAAACGGTTGTGAAAACACACTTGGACTCTTAGCAACAAATAATCATGAGTTAATAATCAGAAACAAAACCGATATAGAGATTAGTGAACACAGGGTTGTCGTACCGAGATTGAATGTTGTTAATCCCCAAATCCTCGAAAAATAATCGAAAAATTTACCTATTCAAAAAAGCAGATAAAAATTGACTTGACGTCTTTCTGAGAGACAATCCCATTCATTCCAAATTAAGTTCAGTGCGAGACGCTTATAACAGTTTCCACAACGAAACATTTTGTCTCGAAACCTGGCAGAAAATCCACAGAGAATCTGGTCGTATGTGAAGTATGTTAGCGGCAAGAAACAATCAATGCCTTCTCTGCCCGATAACAATGGAGATACTATCGAAGACAGTGCTGCCAAAGCAGATTTACTAAACACAGCATTCCGAAATGCCTTCACAAAAGAAGACGAAGTAAATATTCCAGAATTCGAATCGAGAACAACTGCCAACATCAGTAACGTATAAGTAAATATCCTCCGTATAGTGAAGCAACTCAAATCATTTAATAAAAGCAAGTCTTCTGGTCCAGACTGTATACCAAATTGGCTCTTTTCGGAGTATGCTGATGCATTACCTCCATACTTAACAATCATATACAACCGTTCGATTGACGAAAGATCCGTAGCCAAAGACTGGAAAGTTCCACAGGTCACACCAATATTCAAGAAACTTAGTAGGAGTTATCCACTAAATTACAGGCCCATATCGTTAACGTCGATATGCAGAAGGATTTTGAAACATATATTGTGCTCGATCATTATGAATTACATCGAAGGAAACGGTCTTTTGAGACATAGTCAACATGGGTTTAGAAAACAATGTTCTTGTGAACCACAACTAGCTCTTTATTCGCATTAAGTGTTGAGTGGTATTGAAAGGGATTTCAGATCGATTACGTATTCCTGGATTTTTAGACAACATAGTTGTTTGGAGATAACAGCGATTGGTTTGCTTATAATTAATTATTCAAAATGAGAGTCACAATCGCCAACCGTATTCAACCCGCGATGGGGTCATCTTCAGGGTAATTTACACTGTAAAGTTATAATATTAGTAAGAATCTTTAGTGTTAGCAGAAGAGCCAACACCCTGTTACGAGTGGAGGCCGAAATGCACGCGTTTTAGCTCACGCAGGCTACCGTGAGGAGGGAAGAACAATACTGATGTGAGGTCTGCACATGACAAGGGATCAGAATTCAGAAAGAGGACGTAATTAGTTTGATACTTAACTTTAATCCATTAATGATGAACGTCGCTCTTGACGGTACATGATTCACAATATTATATGTTCAGAATACATTCTTGAAGTAATTATAGTAACTGAATATGGCGCCTTGCTAGGTCGTAGCAAATGACGTAGCTGTCGTCTCTGCAAATGAGAGCGTATGTAGGCAGTGAACCATCGCCAGAAAAGTCGGCTGTACAACTGGGGGAATCTCTTTAGACTAAACCTGCCGTGTGGCTGCGCTCGGTCTGCAATCACTTATAGTGGCGACACGCGGGTCCGACGTATAGTAACGGACCGCGGCCGATTTAAAAGCTACCACCTAGCAAGTGTGGTGTCTGGCGGTGACACCGCAGAATCTTATGCCGATGAAAGGATGTTTGTGTTTATTTCAGACGCTGCTCCCTATACGATCAAACCAGGAAGAACCCTCCAAGTATTTTATGCCAATTTGATTCATGTGACGTGCTTTGCTAGTGGAGTAAATCGCCTTGCTGAAGGAGTGCGTTCCTCGTTTGTAAATGTAAATACACTGATGCCATCCACGAAGCAAGTATATCTAAAGGCCCTGGCTCGCATCAAGACCCAAAAAGAAAAATTACAAAGTGTGCCTCTACCTCTAGAAGCAGTCGTAACTCGCTGGGGTACGTGGGTCGAAGCTGTGTTGTTTTACAATGAGCATTTCGAGGCCATCGGAGTTGTAGTAAACGACTTTGATAGTGCAGAGGCTTTGGCAGTTTGCCAGTGCAAGGAAGCTTTTGATGATTCCGGTATTAAAATAGACATTGCTGTGATTAGCTCTCATTTTTCCTATATACCTGCAAATATAAAAAGCTTGAAACTCAAGGTTTGGAGTTGATTGTAACTATTCAGTTAGTAAATAAAATTGTTTTAGTGAACCTCTCGTTGCTGGATGTATTCCCAAGAAAACTTAAAGAAGAGTTTGAACATATTTTAAACAATACTCGAGCCTTTGAACCCTTGTGACCAATTGACAGTTTATTATTGGGATGGGTGAACTTTTACCAGAATCAATAAATACCAACATAGCACCCAAATTCTAATACTGCCTAGTCATCTTATTTGATGTAGAACGGTCCTTTTCTACTTCATCTAAGCCTATTGACATCTTAATTTTTAGGTTTGCTAGTGTTTTCCTGACTTCCATAGTCTGTGATTGGTAGTAAAACCATTGCACTTATTGCAAAACTATTTACTGGTATAATATTTGTTTTTGGGGATCTTTTCTTATAATTTACCTACAATGTCTGAAAATGCTCTTTCAACTTATTTTCTAGATGGTGTGGAACATTTATTACTATACGTTCATCCCCTATCAGTACCGCATTTTGTTTTTTGCTTGTCTCTCTCTGTTTCCTGTTTAATGACATTCCAGACAGCTTTGCTTTAATTCTCTGCAGTGTATATTATTTTGTCATTAAATAATTTCTGTAGCAGTAGACACACTCCTATAAATATCTACCTGTACCCTAGAGAGATGTTTGAGAACATTGTTTCATTATGACTGCTTTTATAGAACTGAGATAGATGAGGGTTTCGGATGACATAGTAATACCTGCTGTTACCCATCTGTTTGTGCGGGACACTCATACAGTTTTGGGTACTTTTGGAAGCGTTTGCTGAAAGTACAGTTTGAATAATTTAACATTTTCGTATTTAAATTGGTTTTTCTATACACTTCATCCCAATTTCGATTTGCCAGCTCTATTTAGATTTATTCTAAATGTCAGCTGTAGGCTCACAGTTTAGAGATATTTTCCGTACCTGATTTTATTATTATTATTTAGCAGAAATGGTCTGAGAGTCCAAATTATTTTCAGCTATGTCATACTTAGTAAGTGATGCTTAAGAAGCGATGCTAGCATTCTAGTTACCTGAGGGATATATTTGTGATGATACTACTATATTTCATTTGTGAAATTTGTGTTTGTGTTTCCAGACAAAATTAGATTGACTTTAGTAGCTGAGACATTATCCGTCAATTTATGTAAAGAAAGTGTATGCACTACCACTGAGTGATCGACGTACAAGCACTGTGGTTAATTTGTTGTTCATGTGTAGTCCCGTAAATTCCCAGCTAATATATAAAAGTCTTTGCCTTTACATACTGCACTGTGCTTATTTCATTTATAATAGCAATGCATGTTCGTACAGCTATACGTTTCCTCAATCCCTGATTGAATTATACGTTGGTTTTCTATGTCTGTGCAACAGTTCTTAGAGATACAAATTACTGTGCAGCTCAGAAACAGGAGCTCCTCTTGAGATTGCTACATTTTATTTTTTACTGATTGTACGTTTTGAGAAAAAAATTGTTTACTTTATGAAATGTCGTATGTTGTTTTACCCGGTGGTTTCTTTTACTTTATGTAATAGTGTATATGTGTCATTTGGTGTATCAGAAGCTTTCTTGTGAGTGATTAAGGGAGATCTCATTAAACTGTTTGAGATACTCTTTAAGCAGAAGAGCGTTTTGACTGGATTTGTCATCAGAAACACTAACATAAAAAAAACACTGCCATACGAAAAGTATTAAACCATGTCTATGCCACCATTAGTATACGTGTCGTAAAATGCCTGCGGCAATGACGAACCAATTCTGCTATTCCAATACTCTGGACAACTAAAGACACATTGTTGTATTGTTCATTACGTGAGTACAGAATGACATGGAACATCATACAGCTTCTGAACTGAAGATAGAGTATTCGACAGCCCATTCGGTACACAAGCGGAGATATTAATTTAATAGTCGTGGTAGACTGGAATACAATAGAAAGAGATGGAACAGAAGACAGTCACTGGAGAATACTGACCCCATAGGTCGAGTCAGAGAGCACAAAGACTGACTGAGTTCAGAAATAAATTTCAGCTAGTAATAGCGAATACATCGTTAGAAAATCACAAGGAGGATGTGTACTTGCAGAAGGCAAAGGAACAGGATGAAACATGAAGATTCCACCTGGATTCACAATAGTCAGACTGAGATCTGACGGACACTGGATCGTAAGGGCAACGCAGGAGCAGTTACACACTCCGATCACAATTTAAAAATGATGAATAGCAATCTGAAGCTTAAGAGAGTCGCCAGAAAGAATTAATGCTGAAGGAAGTTGGGTACTGAAGTACTGAGGAATGATGAACTTTGCTTCAAGTTGTTTAAGGCTGTAGATATCGCGTTAATGGATAGCTCAGTAAGCAGAGGACAGAACGTCTGTGACAAGGTAATCACTGAAGTTGCATAGAAAAACACTGGCACAAGAAGGTATCTGCAAAGAAACGGTGGATAGCAGAATGAATAATTCATTTAACTGAATGAAGAAGGACGTGCAAGCATTTTCAGGGAAAGAAAGAATACACGAATATGAGTGGTATTGGAATGAAATAAAAAGAAAGTGCAGGGAAGTCAAGGCGAAATGCCTGCAGAAAAATGTGAAGGCATTGAAAGAGAAACTATTGTCTAAGGACTGATGTAGACTGTGTATACAATGCCAACAGAGGTCGTTGAAATTAAAAGTTAGGCACTAACAAGAAAACTGTAGCGGGATTTGCACTGGAAAGTGCAAAGGAGAGCGCGGATAGGTGCAGAGAGTACAATGAATGACTTTTATAGACGAAGGACTAGTCTGTTAACGTACGAGAAGGAGAATGTGAGTCGTTATGGAAGAGATACGGCATACACAGAGCTTCCTAAACTGTTCAGTCACATGCGGCAGAAAGAATAGATAGTATCACATCAGAGTTTCTAAAAACATTGTGAGAACTGACAATAAAGCGACTATTGCAGCGTAGAGCCTATGAAACTGGAGAAATCATCAAACTTCCTACAAAATGTCTTAGCACAACTGCAGATATATAGTAGAATGAAAAGTAAAATCGACGGCCTTTAAATGGCGTTTAGCTTGCATAAAAAAGTTTAAAGGCACAAGAGACTTAATCCTGACGTTGTGCTTGATAAGGGAAGCAAGACTTCAGAACAACCAAGACATGGTCATATAATTTGATGATCTGTAAAAAGCGTTCGGCAATGTAAAATGGCGGAAGAGAGTCAAGATCCTCACGCTAGTGGATGTACGTTACAGGGTATACGGGTAAAATACGAGGTTTATTCCGAAAGTAAGGAATGATCGGTAGCAAAATGGAAACCACAGTGAATATCCGATGACGTTTTTCACAGGTGTGTTGAGTAATGTCTCTGGTATGCCCGTCCATCGCGTTAAGTCGTTCTTTTTAGTTCTGAGCACACACGGAGCACATAAAGATACCTAGAACAATAGTGTCTCCCGCCAAGTACGAAAGCCTGGTGACAAATTTTGCCTGAAGCTAGGCAGCCAACACTACATAAGTGTCGTAAGTTTCTTTCTTCCAGACAATTCTCAGACGCATTCTGCAGCGGCAAAGAAGATGCTCCTGCATCGTTTTCAATTGGAAATATTTGATTACCCACAATACTGCCCATAGTTGTCTCCCTCTAAGTTTCATCTCTCCTCACATGAACGGCTGACTATGAATACAACATTTTGGCACAGACAACGAACTGTAGACCAGCGTAGAGAATTGGCGGAAAGCATTGGCGGCTGCCTTCTATAACGAGGGTACTGGAAACTTGGTACAACGCTACGACAAACATCTAAGTCGGATCGGTGATTATGGAGATAAGTAGCTGGAAGTTGTAGCTAACTGTTGCAAATAAAACAGTTTTTATTTTCACTGTGGTTTCCATTTGGCGTCCTATCATCCCTTACTTTCCAAATAGCACTCGTATAATACGTACAAGAACCAAGAGCGAGCGATATGAATGGAAGACCATGCATTAAATGCTCCAATAGGAAGGGGAGCCAGACAGGGATGCAGCCTTATGCCCAGACTGTTCAATCTATATATCGAAGAAGCAACGACGCAAATAAAAGAAAGGTGCAACAGTGGGATTAAAACTCAAGATGGAAGGATATCAGTGACAAGACTCGCTGATAACATATCATCAGTGAATGTGAAGCCGAATTACTTGACCCAATGAAGGAAATGGACAGTCTAATGGATACAGAATATGGATTGAGAGTTATATGAGGTGAGAAGAAGGAGATGTGGAACCGCAGAAATAAGATTAAAGATAAACTTGATATCAAAATTGGTGACCTCGAAGTAGGCGAAGTTAAGGTATTTTCTAACTAGGAAAAAGGTAACACATGACTTACAAAGCAAGAAGGACATTCAAAATAACTATGCTGGTGTCAATCATAGCTCTTAGTTTGAGGAACACATTTCTAGAAATGAACGTTCGGAGCACAGTATTTTATGGAAAGGAGTCACGTGCTTTAGGAACACTGGAAAACAAGAGAATCGAAGCATTTAAATTATAGTGTTATAGAAAGATGTTAAAATTACTTGGTCTGATAAAATAAGGTGTAGAGAGTTTCTACGAAGAATCGAGTAAGAGAAGAACATAGGTAAATCACTAACAAGACGGCTCTGCAGGAGATATCTTAAGACATTACTATTAGGAAGACAGAGGTTACGATACATCTAAAAAATAGTTGAGGAAGTAAAATGCAAGTGCTCCTGAGAGATGAAAATTTGGCCACATGAGAGTAATTTGTGGCAGGCCGCGTCAGATAAGTTAGAAGACAGATAAAGATGAATGGATATGCACCTGAATAGACGGGTCTGTCATAACAATACGATAATATTTTTTGAAGGACATCATCTTTCCGCCAGTGACTGTTATATGCTTTTATTAAACTATTGCAATTTCGGCCTTAACAATTATCATCTCACTTCAGTATTACAGAGCGTACCAGTCTATTTCATTTATTGTTCCTAGCCAACTCTCTGAATAACTGCCCAAACATCCATGAGATAAATTGCGACTTAGAAGTGTCTCAGACCCTACCAGTTTTTGTAGAGTCCCGTTGTCAATTGTTGATTTTAGGGGCTCCGGAGCGCCCTATACTTGCAATGTTAAAATAACGCTTATAAATTACATCTTTCCTCACAAAGTATTTGAGGTAGGAAGTTGAACTTTTTACAGATTATTTATTGGAATATGGGCTACAACTTAACACAGGGATTTTACAAAATTTTAGTTCAGTTATTAAAGATGATTTTTTTTCAATTGTAATGAAAACTCCAACATTTTTTTGCAATTTTTTATTTATATATTCAAATATATACAGTTTTTTGGAAAAAGGCTGTGTTAAATTATGCAGAAGGTACTGTGTAACATAACTGAAAGTTTGAAACAAATATGTTTGGAAGATCCTTAGAAAACATGTAATTAGTATGAGAAAATAAAAGTTTTTGGAATCGAGCGACAAAGATTGGATTAACTTTTTAGTGCATTCCAGGTCCATAGGATGGTCTATGTTCATCCTCTGCAAACTCCTCCTCCAGGTTCCTCTTGTTCCTCCTCCTGTTTACTCTTGCTTGTATTTCTAGACGCTTTACAACCCTGTCTGCAGCCCGAAGGCGTTCCTTGTCTAAAGCAAGCATCGCTCGTACAATGTCAGAACCTATCTTCATTCCCATATTTCTAAATACCTTGCACCTTACAATGTTGCCATCATTGAAAGTCGCAACAGCATCATACACACCAAAGTGAAGTGTTTCTATTCCAACAAATACAGTCTTGGGGATTCTCGACCATATAACACTATTTACACTTTCAATGGGGTTTTGAGTTTTTCCGTGAATACACTTCTTCAACAGTTCAGGTGCTGCTAAGTCTCTGAAAATCGGTTTTATCACCTCCATTATTGCATGAGGCAGACTATGCTTATGAGTGTACACTTCACCAGTTAGCAATCCTTTGTTATATTTACACCAACTGTCTTCTTCTTTGGGACACAAGCTATGTTGGGGATTTTCATCGGTTGAAGAAGTATGAAAAAAAAGAGCCCAAACAGCCTTCTTCATTTCGTCGACACTTTGTGTATTTTGCCTAATAGCTATTCCATAATAGTTCTGTATTTTGTCAATTACACTGTCAGTTAACCTTCCCTTCCCATCCAACCCTTTACCATCACTGAGTTTTTGTTTTTTGTACGAAGCTTTCAGTCGCCGAAGTCTTGTTCCCATTCGCTTCTGTACGTGTCCAATACACTCAAATTTCTGCACTACAACACTATCACCATAGGGCTTCAGTCCTTGAACATGTTTGAAACTTTTAGAATCACCGTCACCAAGGTAATTAACATATCGCACTTTATCACACGTCTCAGAACGCTGGAATATACTGGCAACACCAGCCACTTCCATTCCTCCACTACTGCCACTATAGTTAGCTTTGCAATTATTTTCATGTGTACCTTTATAATTTTGTGGACATCTACAATACTTTGATATTACTGCTACATCTAAAACTTTCCCTGTATACATACTGGTGGCAGATACCACACCATGAAGAGATGTGTATCCCCGTTTATGCCAGGTACCATCGAACGCTGCAGTCAAATCTCTGTTACCATTATTTTCCATTACTGCCTCTTCCACAGCGTTCTTCATAGATTCTATACAGAGATCTTCTACTTTAGACCCTATTAATTTATTATAGGTCGTAAACTTGGTTGGGGGATTTGGAAGATTCATGATGCCGCAGAAAATTGCACCTGCAGTAGCACCCTTACCAACTGAACGCAAGGAATATACAAATGTAATGTTGTGTTCGTAGATTTTGCTACCATTTTCTTCAGTTGCAGTTACTGCAACACTGTTCCAAAAGGTGGTCATGTATGAACACTTATCACATTTCAGTTGTATTTCACTAGCAAGTCCTACGTGCTTTATTATGGAGAGTTCCAGACCAACTTCACTACAATGAATACATCTTACAAAGTTTGAAAAAATTCCTTTGAGAACCGACATATCAAATATTTCATTCACATCCGATTCGCCCATAAAACATTCATAGTTTTCACTCATTGAACCAAGCTTCTTCTGTGAAGTATTTTCTTTCCCACTTTGACTGCTATGGGCAGGTGTACTCGAGAGGTTAGGTTCACTCACTTGGTTATCGTCTTTATTGTTTACAGTAATAACACATACCTCTGCCTTTCCAACATTTCTCCTTTTCTTAAAAGCCTTCAGAGGATTTCTAATAACTTTACTTTTACTCATTATTATACTGCAACATAACAGAGACTCAAGAAACAGAATTAATTACGAATATTTTCGAGATAACGACAGAGTAAATAAACATGAAACAATCGACAATCACACCAGCGATATATATTGAACCATCACAGGTTAGCCACAACACATACTTTATCTCACGTCACTAAAATGTACCTGATGAACACGGACGTTAATAATAACACCATTTGACAGCAGTTTAACAGCGCCACAGTGGGTCACGCCCATGTAGAACACATTTCAAAAAAAAAAAAAAATTAAAAATAGTTGTAGTCTTCGGAATTGAATAAATTATATATCTATTAAAAGGCAATAGTCTGCAGATTCAGAAAACGCAAAAAACTAAAAATTGAACTTTTCTAGATTTTGAGCCTTTCCGGAGCCACTTAATATATCAATGCGACTCCTGTTTTTGAAAATAAATGTGAGAATTCTCTCCCTCTGATTTGTATCCTTGTCAACAGCCTGAAAAGGTATTCCTAGAATCTGAAAATGTGCCCCGTACGTGGAAATTGACTACTTTAAGGCAAAGTTATTACCTGAAGAGTGCTTTCTTGGGTATTTTAAATGCGAACTCAAGTACGAGTAACTAAGTTGCTGCTACTATTATGTATCTACAGCCAAGCTCGTTTAATTGTAATAAATGGATCTGACACTAACTCTCTGCATAAAGGAAGCACTGCAAACTAACAGTGCCTCTATGATTTAGCAGCGTAGTTGCTGGTTTATGAGATACGGGGGTCACACATCACGACTGTGTTAATATCCGTCTGTCAGCTATGTGACGAAAAGCAATATACAAAAAAAAAGTGACGTTTAGCAATTCCTGTTCTTGCACAGGTTACTCGTTAATAACTGATAAAATATGTCAATAGAAAGGAAGGAGAAATATCTCGACTGTTGTTACTATAGGTAAAACGTGAAAATTATGTAGAAGATTCTAATCTCTGTGCCACGACGCACAGTGATACACGAATCTCAGAAAGTCGCATTGATATATAATATCTGCCATTGAAAACGGGAGCCTACGAAAACTGGCAGGTTCTGAGATTCCTGTAAATTGTAAAAAACGCAACTGTACAGCTTCTTTGTGTTAGTCGTGACCTCTTTTCTTTTTTTGAGTCACCACTCTTCGGAATGCTTTGATGTAACCCGCCACGAATTCCTATCCTTTGCCAACCTCTTAATCTCAGAGTAGCAGTTGCAATCAACGTCCTCAATTATTTGCTGGGTTTATTCTAATCTCTGTCTTCCTCTACAATTTCTGCCCTTTACATTTCCCTCTAGCACCATGGAAGAAATTCCCTGTTGTTCTTAACAGATGTCCTATCACGCTCTCCCTTCTTCTTGTCAGTGTGTTCCATAAATATTCCTCTCCTCTCCAATTAACCGCACAATTTCCTCATTCCTTACCTTATAAGTCCGCCTAATTTTCAACATTCGACTGTAATGCCACATCTCAAACACTTCGACTCACTTCCTTTCCGCTTTTCCACAGTCCCTGTTTCACTACCAATCAATGCTGTCCTCCAAGCGTGCATTCTAAGAAATTTCTTCTTCAAATTGAGGCCTATGTTTGATACCAGTAGACTTCTCTTGGCCAGGACTGCCCTTTTTGCCAGTGCTAGTCCTCTTTTGATGTCGTCCTTGCTCCGTCCGTCATTGGTTATTTTTCTGCCTAGGTAGCAAAGTTCCTAAACTTGTCCTACATCTCATTACTTTCGTCTTCCTTCGATTTACTCTCAGTCCATATTCTGTACTCATTATACTGTTCATTCACTTCAACAGATCCTGTTATTCTTCTTCACTTTCACTCGGGATAGCAATGTCATCAACGAATCGTATCATTGATATCCTTCCACTTGAATGGCACTCCTGAACCTTTCTATTATATCCATCATTGCCTCTTCGATAAAAGCATTGAACAGTAGGGGTGAAAGACTACATCGCTCTCTTACATCCTTTTCTTAGGTTCTTCCTGAAGGGATGTACAACTTTCATTCTGGACTGCAGATGAAAATTTTTAACCAGCTGGAAGACAGGGAAACGAATCGTGTTTGCACACATTAATGACGCAGGTCGTCAGACTTTCTGGATCTGCAGCTTTTCTGTTATCTGTTGTGGGTTCATTGTGTTTCTTGCAAGCTTCTCTGAAATTCATACAATTGAAACTGTTCTTACTGATTCAGATCTGTCACCAAGATTTACTCCACTTACTTTGCAGCTTTGCGTCCTTGTGTGATATTTGGGGCAATGTGACATTGCGTTTCCTAACAACATTATTAAAACGGCTCCTCCTCTATATCATATGGACTCTAATATTTCCCGCCCAATTTTTCTGTACTTTCATTCAGAAAAACAGACCAAGATTTTAGAGTATTTAAATAAATACATGATTTACTTAAAATGAGATACCTGGAAATGTATTTTTAAAGAGCACTGTCTTTTTTTCGTGGACCGCCTTCGGTTGGAATTATGTACGAACCTTACTATAATTCAGTGTACAAGTAGAATCAATAATGTAAATATTTTGTTAAGAATAGAGGTTTAGCACAAGTTTAGATTGAGCTACAGTACAATTGGATAGGTAATCGACGGACGTCCTATAATTGAACCAATTTTTTTTCTACTTAAATTACTTACCGAAACCTTTACCACCATAGCGAGATTGGATATAAATCCCATTTCTCATGAACGGTAATATAATACCTTAATCACTGTGCTGAACCAACGTCTTCTAGTTGTTTCAAGCTTTGCAACCTCTAAGCATATGTCTTCAAAAAGTACATTCGGTCAGCATTGCATCATAACTTTTCAGTCCATTAGAGCGAAATACAAAGCTACCGGTGGATATTTATCACTACAGGAAATGAAGCAGTTCACTCAGTTAATTTAGTCAGAGCTAAGATCAAGATATGATAGTGTCACAAGTAGAAGACCATTTCAATGATATTCGTTGCTTAATCAGACACCCACTTATGTGCAAGGTTACCACTGCCGGTGTCCCAGAATTTAGCTTTAAACAGCCATAAATTTCTTCTCAATGGCATTCGTGATATCTGAGTAACTTGTCTATCAGACACGTTTATTAGTAAAGTCAGATGAGTGATTATAATGGAACAAAAATAATTAAGAATGAAAAATTCGAAGGAGAATCATTGCATGAAGATACGTTCTCCATGGAATACGTCAAAACACATAATTTTTTTCAAGTTATAAAACAAATTTGTTGTTGCAAGCTACTTCTTCGTGAGCAGATGCGCATTCATCTGATGCAATAACAATTTACGTGTCGTTTGTCAAGTATGAATACGCTAGCAATCCAAGACCCTCTCCACTATTCTGGAAAAGAAAATTCTGCTATGTCAGCAGTGTTAATATCGAAAGTGCATTTCCACTCTTAGAGAGAAGTTACAGGGCACTGAAGAAACAGTCCCGACGAAAGGAAATAATATATACCCTTTTGAATATTCTGAACTAAATCAGTTCAAGCGCACCAAATCTACATTAAGTTCAGACCAGCAGGTCATACTGAGGATTTACACTTTAGTGTGTGTGTGTGTGTGTGTGTGTGTGTGTGTGTGTGTGTGTGTGTACGCGCGTGTGTTCGTGTGTGTGTTTCAATCCCTGCTGTCAACATTAGGAGGCGGTAGGCGGTTTCTGTTTTTAATTTTTTGTGGATCAGTTGTGCTTTCACTGTCATCAAGGTGTTCAGTTTTCAAATCTCTTTATTTTCAGTGCCATATATGCTCATACGCGGTAATCGGCAGACTTCAGTGTCTGTATGTATTGTACATTATAAAGAATCATCTTGGAGATGATATTTTGTAATTTTCACATATTCTCGTACAATAAACCATTTCGTCATAAATATTGAAAATCAGCACCCTTAAGTGGTGCAGAAGATGCAGCTTCCGTGTAGATACCTGTATGCACATATGAAGACCTTAATTCTCGAACTTTTTCCATAGCAGATCCTCTGTTCTGAGAACCCCATTTTGCAGTATATTATAGAGGATATAATAGCCATACATTCATGTTGCAATATAAGCATATCCGAAAAAAATTATTCACCTTCCACTCTGCGCAGGAAACAACCGTCTGGTAGCCTGTAACCTTGACGACTGGCCTCAACTGGCCGGCCGGAGTGGCCGAGCGACTCTACTCACCTTAGTCTGAAACCGCGCGACCGATACGGTCGCAGGTTCGAATCCTGCATCGGGAATGGATATATGTGATGCCCTTAGGTTAGTTAGGTTTAAGTAGTTCTAGAGGACTGATGACCTCAGCCGTTAAGTCCCATAGTGCTCAGAGCCATTTGAACCATTTGAACTGGCCTTAACTCTGTGAGGCCAACAGTCTACTGGTTCTCTCGGTTTTGTCATATACAGCTGAAGTCACTAATAAATGGATACCATACAGCTACCGCTCTGTGGCTTTGTGGACCTCTGTGTTTCAGTCGTTATTCCGAATTGGCGCATACATTTTCCAAATGTGTAGTCAGAGAGGTTTCCGGGTGTGAAATTCATAAAAAGTGTTCGTAACACAATTTTGGTCTCGAAGTATTATTTCCATGGTTTAACAATAAATTTCACTGTAGTCTACCTCCGTTTACATTTTATTCCATGAACAATTGCGAGCCTAGTTTCAGTGCGGATATCTGGGTAAGACTTGTAATTTGATCTATACATTTCTTAATATGCATTTGTCCATCATGATTCTCGATGGCGCCTACTGGGAGAGGGCCCTTCCACGCCTGTGTGGTCTTAGAAACCCCACGATGTCGCGACGTAAAGGAGCCTGCCTGTGGGCTCCAACTTCTGCACTCTGCCCAATGGGTCCCTCAAACAGAATAATAGTTCAATACAAACAAGTATTTGCATTAACGCATAATATCACTAGGCAAATTTGCGGACCCGAGCTTTATTTTAAACATATCCTTGAACGTATCATTAATTAACCACATGTTTACTCTTTTATATGCGACGACGACGGTACAGAAAAGTTCGTACATTTGACTTTTAAGATTAAATTTTAAAATTTTGCTACACAGAAGTTCTGTACCCTCACAAGTCACCTATGATATAGAGCGATTAAGAGGGTCAGTCGGGGTGTGATTGTGTGCTTGATTGCTCGTCAGACCAAGGACGCATGCGTGAGTAGTCCTTTTAACACAACTGTCGTCATCATGGGAGATGAGCAGCTTTATGTACCGCAGTGAGCAAAGGTCTCTCCAGGAAATTCCCAGCTCCAAATGTCCACTGCAAGTGGCTTACATTTTTAATATGGAAACCGAATGGTATGGCTAACTGATCTCTGAGTCAGTTACGTTATCTCAGTAGGAAGTCACTTTATACTATGCAAGAAACGTTTCAGCTTATTCTGAGGTGACGAGAGTGTTGGGATAGCTGTATGCACATATACACTTGGCGGTAGTATCGCGTTCACAAGCTTTAAGAGGGCAGTGCACTGGCGGAGCTGTCGTTTGAACCAAGGTGATTCATGTGAAAAGGTTTCCGCCGTGATTATGGAGGCACGACGGTAATTGACAGACTTTGAAAGCGGAATAGTAGCTGGAGCTAGGCGCATGGGGCATTGTGTTTCGCGGATCGTTGGGGAATTCAATATTCCGAGATACACTGTGTCAGGAGCGTGCCGAGAATACAAAATTTCATGCAGTACATCTCAGAACAGACAACGCCGTGGCCGGCGGTCTTCACTTAACAACCAAGAGCAGACGCGTTTTTGCAGATGTCAGGGCTAACAGACAAGCGACAATGCGCAGTTACATCAATGTGGGGCGTACGACGAACGTAGCTTTTAGGAAAGTGCGGCGTTAATGGAGTAAGGTACCAGACGACTGACGCCAGTTCCCTCGTTAACAGCAAGACGTCGGCTGTAGCCCTCTCCTGGGCTCGTGACGTACCCTAGACTATTGGGAAATTGTGATCTGGTCAGATAAGTCTCGATCTCAGTTGGTAAGATCTAATGGTGTTATTCGAACGTGGCGCAGCCGCGTATCCATGGACTCAAGTTGTCAACAATGCACTGCGCAAGCCGGTGGCGGCTCCTTAATGGTGTGGGCTCTGTTTACACGGAACGGGATGCGTCCTCTGGTGCTGCTGAACCATTCTCTGGAAATGGTTGTGTTCGGCTACTCGAAGACTGTTTGCAGTCATTCATGACCTTCGTATTCCCATGACACTGCAGGATGTCACCGATCTATGTTTGTTGGCGACTAGTTGGAAGAAGGTTCTCGACAGTTTGGGTGAATGATCTGGACACCCAGATCGCCCGACATGAATCCCAGCAAACAGTTGCGTGACATAATCGTGAGCTCAGTTCGTGCACAAAATCCTCCACCGGCAACAGTTTCTCAATTATAGACGGATATGCCTCAGTATTTGTGCATGGGACTTACAACGACTTATTGGGACCATGCCATATCGAGTTGAGGCACTACATCGGGAAAAAGGTCCGACATGATATTAGAATTTTAGAAGATATTACAAGACTTTCCTCAGCTCTGAATAAAATTTAACGAAACATAGAATTTTGGACTCAGAGGTATTACGAAACTTTTGACAAATAGCTTTTCTCAATAGCATTTTGCCTGTTACACTGCCTTTGCTGTCGCTAGATTCTCCCCATTTTTTGAGGCAATATGAAAATGTACAATTATGGCAGAGTTTCACCCCGTATATGAAATCTATTACGGCCATACAATAGAATTGTGTTTGTATCAGTCCACATCTGTTTTCATAACGAAGTGAACAGAAATATCTTCAGCGGGTTTCATCAGCTCAGAAATGTAGCTTCAATCTGCTTTTCAATGGACCTTTCATGCTCGCTCTGCCTATTCTACGTGCTTTCGGGTGATCGTCATGTAGCTCATCCTTGACCAGAGTCGTGATCTGCAGCCTACGTTTCATAGAAGCGTAATTTACAGTCTATCAATAACCTAGTGTATTCTTCGTTAGATTCGACGTTCTTCCGGATACTTAGTGATGTACTTCTTACACTGGAGTAATTTTCTTCGGAGTGGAGTATGCTTAAGTCAAACCTTGGTAATCCAACGCACATTTTTAAGTTAGGTACCCACCACCACAGGGTTAGGATGATCTGAGGACGAGTAAGAGCTGAATTCTCCATGCGTGTTGCGCTTGCTTTCCATGAAGAGTTGCTCAGCTTTAGAAGTAAATTTCACGGGCCTTCCTGCAGATGGTGAACGTATCAAAGGCTATACTTAGGTGTGCAGGTAAGTCTTTATTTGTGTGCATGTATCTTTATTATTGATAATGTGATATCTATATCGTTAGACTGTTTTGAGGATCAGTATGCTATGAGAAGAAGTCACTGACTGTCTGAATCGCAGATATGGCCTTAAAGCTACAGTCTACCCTTTTTATGAATCAGAAAGAAAGGCAACTATTATGAGAATAAGAGGCGACGAAACTGGAAGGATAATGTTCGGTGTTAAATTACTTGTGTGTACAGAGCACTCCTCCACTCTTTGAAACAGGAAGAAGAAAAGTACCGTTGTTTGCAGAAAAAGATATCGTATTGCTTCATTTTAAATGTTAGCAAGTTCTGAAGTTCATATTTGGGACTACGAGCTGAAAAGGACCCTTAGTCTACGCGTAACGTGTTTGACTAATACTCAAACAGTCTAGTTCCTCCTGTTCGATCCCCATCACTTTTGAATTTAAAATAAATATCTTCAACGATGACGGCCGAGAGTCATCCTTCCAATGGCCTTGCCAATGAGGGTGGTGGAGTGGTGAATGTTTCGAAGGAACCTCATCGCCTTGTGGTGGGAAACTGCCCGGTTAAATCGGAAGAATCAGCAATAGTATATGAAATAACGATGGAGAATATAATGGAAACCACATATTAATGATACACGAAATGTATCTACAGGCCGTTTGGGCTGTAATTGAATAAGCATTGTGATGGTCTCTCCACTGGCAAAAGATTCCGTGTTAGTACCCCACACCCGGATGGTACATCCAACGAGGAGGTAACTATGAGAAGGAGATGGAATAACCAACGAAAATGTAATCTTCTACGATGTGACTCTACGTGTCGTAGTTTGGAATATCAGACGCCTGAGCGTCGTAGGGAAGCAAGAAAACCTGAAAACAGAATGCAAAGACTCAACCTAGGTATACTGGGGCTCAGTGAAGTCAAATGGAAAGGAGATAAAGGTTTGTCTGCAAACATATGTAGAGCAATAACAACACCAGCAGAAAATGGAGTAATGGACCAGCAGAAATTGGAGTAACGGGAATCAGACCCCTCATGAACAGGAAGGTAGGGCACAGAGTGACCTGTCATGGACAGTTCAATGACTGGAGTAGTTCCTTCAGAACTGTCAGGAAACCTACGCCAGTAACAATGGTTTAGGTATACACGTCGAAGACACAACCAAAAGATGGCGAATCGGACAAGGTATATGATGATACAGAACAGCTGATTTGGAGTTTAAAGGGAGGTGATAATCTGTCATGAGTGATTGGAATGCGGTAGTTGAGGAAGAAATATAAGACAGAGTTATGGTAGAATGTGGGACTGGTAGCAGGAATGAAGAGTAGAACAGAAACCCTTTCGCTGTGTGAAGGCACATTTTTAGCCATAGCACGTAAATCTATTTGCTTTAAATCAGAGAACCCTGTTTAATAAAGCATGAAAGTCAATGCAAGTTATCTTGTGCGCGGTCGCATGTGATCGCTGGGGAGACACAGAAAGGATGTCTAGTCTTTTGTTAATTACTTTTTCTGTTATCTGTTCTGGAATGGAGTCGAGGGAGGGCCTCGCGCGTTAGACTGGCCGCTCTAATTTAAACTCTTTAATTTTATAAAAAGTCACTACGTACTGCAGGGCGCCTACTCGCGCATACTAGTAATTATATACGGAAATTTCCACTGCGCATGGACGAGACACCGACGTGCGGACAATCACCATATCACTAGTGATTAATATTGTATTCCCAATGTAAGTACCATAGTTCACTTAAAGTAATTATAGTTATGATTAACGCTATTGTGATTTCATTATTTGTTTAATCCATGATCCTTAAATTTCAACATTATATGTAAACCGTCTTTTCAGTATTTATCTCATTTTAGCACAGAAATAACGTGGCCCACGAAGCTCCTTCTTACGGCGACGAAATTCTCAAAGTATATGTCCGATGCCACCTTATCATGGTTTAAATATATTCACTGATTTTTAAATATTTCCATCCATCTCAATTCAGTTCAACAAAAATTATAAAAAAACCAAAATAGTATAAATAATCATATTTATATATATACAGGGTGAGTCACCTAACGTTACCGCTGAACATATTTCGTAAAGAACATCAAATACTGACGAACCGATTCCACAGACCGAACGTGAGGAGAGGGGCTAGTGTAATTGTTTAATACAAACCATACGAAAATGCACGGAAGTATGTTTTTTAACACAAACCTACGTCTTTTTAAGTGGAACCACGTTAGTTTTGTTAGCACATCTGAACATATAAACAAATACGTAATCAGTGCCGTTTGTTGCATTGTAAAATGTTAATTACATCCGGAGATATTGTAACCTAAAGTTGACGCTTGGGTACCACTCCTCCGCTGTTCGATCGTGTGTATCGGTGAGCACCGAATTACGTATGGATCCAAAGGGAACGGTGATGGACCTTAGGTACATAAGAGACTGGAACAGCACATTACGTCCATATGCTAAACACCTTTTCAATGGCCTTTTTCACTGACGCACATGTACATTACCATGAGGGGTGAGGCACACGTACACTTGTGGTTTCCGTTTTCAATTACGGGGTGGAATAGAGTGTGTCCCGACATCTCAGGCCAATAGATGTTCAATGTGGTGGCCATCATTTGCTGCACATCGAGACGGAATGATAGGTGGCAGCTTAGGATGTATACAGACGTCCATAGCACTGTAGGAAAATACAAGCGGTTGTCATGTATAAGTCCATAGCACCTCGGGAACAGTGTAGCAGGACGTCTATACATGCACACAGCAGCGAAAGGGCTAATTCAGTTCTGACATAAATTTCGGCTGGTAACAGCGAATACATTGTTCAAAAAATTACAAGAGGAGGAGGTGTACTAGGAAAAGGCGTGCAGGCATGGGTAGGTTCCAGCTGGAATACCTTATGGTCAGACATAGATTCTTAAATCATATATTAGGTTGTGGGCCTTATACTGGAGCATATATAGACTCAGATCTTTAGAGGTTATGAGAATTTTCTAGAAAAATCGACATGGAAGGAAGTAGAATTCTGAAGCACTCAGGATGAGATCCGTTTGAAGTTTTCTAATATTGTAACTATTGCTATAACGAATACCACAGTAGACAGTTCAATCTTAGTGGACTACACATCTCTGAAAAGTGCCATCACAGTAGTTAGAAGGGAAATAAAAAGCACGCTTGGGTACCAAAAGGAATATTTAATTTAGCGATACCAGACAGAAGTACAAAGATGTCGAGGCAAAGACAGGAACACAGTATCATTAATCACTTAATAATGAAATAAATAGGATGTGCAGCTAAGCTGAGGCGAACTGGCCACTGCGAGAATGTAAAGAAATCGAGAAAGAAATGATCATCGGAGGGACTCATCCATTATATAGAAAAGTCAAAATAACTTTCGATTAATTTACAGACAGAGGTGACAACATAAAGGGTGGAAATTTGATTGTTAAACGCAGAGCAAAGAGCAGAAATGAGGATATATTACGTTGAAGGTCTGTTTGTGCGGGTGGTCTTGTCTGACGCCGTGACACAAATAGACCTGAGGTATATTATATTAGAGTCAGAGTTTAGAAGACCTTAGCGAGAGTAACGTCCAAATGAGGCAGAAAGGGTAGATAACATCCTCTCGGAATTTAGGAAAACATTATGGAAAGTAGTAACCAATCGACTATTAAGGCTGATGTGTAGAATCTGTAAGACTGCAGACATATCATTAGACTTTCGGACGAATAACAACCAATCTATTTCGAAGATAGAAATGGCAGGTAAGTGCAACAATACAACCAGCTCGCCGGCCGGAGTGGCCAAGCGGCTCTAGGCGCTACAGTCTGGAACCGCTACGGTCGCAGGTTCGAATCCTGCCTCGGGCATGGATGTGTGTGATGTCCTTAGGTTAGTTAGGTTTAAGTAGTTCTAAGTTCTAGGAGACTGATGACCTCAGCAGTTAAGTCCCATAGTGCTCAGAGCCATTTGAACCCTTTGAACAACGAGCTTAACAACACATGTATTCTAATTGCTGACAATAGAGATTAGAGAAGAAGGAAAACGAAAACTGAGGATCTGTGGATCTGCTAGATAGCGAGTAGTTTGCATTTCGGAAAGGTAAGAGGTGGTTCTGACGTTGAAGTCAATGTTAGACACGCGGAAACCAACTTAAGAAATTCCATCACTTTCGTAGGATGTGTTAACCCAGAAAAAGCTCTCTAAAATGTAAAACAGTGCAAGTCTGAGAGAAACAGCAGTAAGTTATATGGATGTACAGATAATACACAATAAGACGTATCAGAAAAAAAAAGAAAACTTTAAGAATCACGGACCTAGAACGAAGTGCTCGGATTAAACAGGGTTTAACAGAGGGGTGCAGTTTATCGCCCCTACTTTTCGATTTATATATCGAAGAAGCAATGACAGAAATAAAAGTAAGATTCAGGAGTGGATTTAAAATTCAAAGGATATCGCTGATTAGATGTGCTAATGACTTGCTATCTTGAAGAAAAGTAAAGAAGAAATACAGGAGCTGTTGAATGAAAGAGTGTAATGAGTAGAGTATGCACTGAGGGAAAACTGGCACTGAGAGTAAAATAAAGAAAGATGAAAGTAATAGAGAGTAGCAGAAATGAAAATAACGAGAAACCCAATATTAAAATTGGTGACCACAAAGTGGACGATGAGAAGCAAAATTACGAAAGTCGGACGTAACGAGGAGGATTTTGGAAACATATTAGCTCGGAAAAAGATGGCATTCCTAGCCAATGGAAATCTATCAGCATCTGTTCTGAGAAATTGCTTTTGGAGCACATTACTGTACTTAAGTGGAAAAGCAGGAACTGAAGAGAATTAGAGCGTTACAGATTTGATGCAATAGAATAACGTGAAAAGTAGGTGGACTGGTATGAGGAGGCTGTCTGCAGAATCGGCGAGGAGACAAACACGTGGAAAACAAGTACAAGTAAAATGGACGGGATGATGTCTTATTTTTAATGCATCCATACCAGTCTGATGCTATTTGCTGTCGGATCCTAAAATCAAAATGTCTCGATATTTAGGCGGTGGACCTGTCTACGATTGTCAGGAGAGACGCTGTCCCATTGCTGAAAAGTGGGACTTAGCACCAGCAGTGTGTCTCCTGATGATGCGGACGGGTGCACTGCAAAAATATCGAGTTATATTAATGTCAAAATGCGGCAACAAACCCGTGGGGACTTTCAGAACTGTTACTCCCGATACGCATATACAGTTGCAGTAATTGCCGTAGTATCTGAGGGAGATGGTAGCAAGGGCTCATCTGAGATTGAGAGATTAGCATTAAAGAGGAATTCGTTGGTAGCCACAGCAAACCAGACACGAAATTTTAAAGAAATAACAGCTGTAGCCTGGAATGATCCCGTAGTTTCACAAATTTACGATTGGTCAATAGAGAAACTCCTGGGAGAGTATCATTTACATTGTTTGATTTTATTGTAATCTCAACATTAAATATTAATAACTGGGACTTACAATACATATATCTTAGCTGTTCAGAAATACAGGAGCTGAGCAGAAGTTGTCGTGTGAGCTAAGATTGTTAATGAATACAAGGTACAATTTCAGACAATGGCTTTAATTCTGAAATAACTTCTTTAAAAATATTACACAGGGACTCTACAGAAGTTCAGCGACTCACGACAGAAAGCTGCAGTCCAAGTTTCTTTTTACTTATGGTGACCAGTTTCGATCAGACTACCTTCACATCAAAGTATCATGTGGTACAGTCACACGGTTTGCAGCACTGACTGATAATCAACTAATACTTAGGCTCAATCATCTATTAAAAGGGAGCAACACGTTCCTTTTTTCTTGAGAAAGGAAGCTAGCATGGAATCAGTTTTCTAGGTCAGAGTAGTATTGTGAAGTCATGAACAACTAGAATTCGAAAGCGTACATCAGTCGCTCTCCCAATGGGAAGAAACAAGTCTCAAAGTCCTCCACGAGTACAGAACTTCGTTTCGAACAATGTAAATTACATCACATACACAACATAAGTCGTTAATTCATCAGGACAGAAAATAAGAAGAAATAGTATGATAGTACATTAGAAAATTGCTCAACGTTTCGAGGTGGCTGGCCTGTATGTGTTTCAACTACACGTTTCTCTTTCTTAGAAAATACTGCTTATGTTGGCGCAGACTGTGACAAAGAGAAAGGCAGTGGATGACGTGCAAGAAGAAACTTGAACTCTAGTCTGTACAGATATTCTATAAGGCGTAATTAAATGAAAAGGTACGAAATGTCGTGAGAAACAAACGGGTAGAAATTTGGGTATGCAAACGTAGCGTTGTCACTTCTGCCTAAAAAAATTCAAAGCTGTGCTCTCAGCAGACGAGGTGATGCTCACTGTCTTTTTTAGCGTCTGAAGTTTATTACCGAATTGTTCGAGCTCAAAAAGACCATTAATAGTGACGTGCACTCTGAGACACTGCGCAGTCCACACAATTCCATCAATAAGAAACGACCTGGGCAGGCCACGGAGTATATAATACTGCTCCACGATGACGCACTTGCAAACGTCTCCGAGGTCATCCCAAAGTGTATTGGCCGAAGTTCAAGTGGCAGTAGCTTGAGCACCCACCCTATAGCATGGCCATACTGCACTGAGATGTCCATTTGCAAATGAACAAAACATCTCAACTGTCTTCTCATGCCCAGGGTGTAAATCAGACATTCTAAATAAATATGAACCTGGCCCTGTAATGCTGCTAATACGAGATGCAGTTAGAAATGATATTGTCACATTACTAGAATACACAAAATAAAAGTGAAAGGTTGGGCTCTATTCTAGAAAGACAAAACAGCTATCCTTTTTTTCACTCTACATATAATTTACCACTGTGCTTTCAGGGGTCAAGTGATATACAACAATCTCGTTCAATTACTTCCAACACTCAATAACTAAATATCTAACTCTTGGACAAATTGAACTGGCGATTATTAAATTCGTTATCTCTACATATAAATTTTTTTATCACAAGCAAGAATGATTAAAAATCTTCATCAGTTAACTTATATCAACAATGGCATAGCTGGTCAATGCACCGAGTTGGTAGAGAATAATGTTACTTTTTAAAACAATGAAAAACTCTCATTTACTCCATGCGAGGGTAGGTTAGTATCCTAGTTTTTGATATTGAATTGTCAGTTTCTTTGTCCACAAAAATTCCTTCAGGAATTATTAACTACCTCTTTGGTATGTGTCGCCATGGTACGTGAAGCGTATCGTCCACATTTCGCAGAAGCAAAGCTCTCAATGCCCTCGCTGTTTTCGACACACCTGTGCGGTCTGCTGTCAGAAGAGAGAGATTTGAGGTCTCAAATTGCTTTTATGTAATGGGGATCACCCCACCTTGTCTGCTCTGCAACGCACAGTTTGGCTTTAGCCAATCGCCATCTCGTTAGAGGTGAATTCTATTTTTCTAGGCAGGTCGCCGCCTAGCCCTGTTAAAATCATCCAGCCACTTACCCTCGGTGTCGGCCATATTTACGTTAAAAGGAACAATGTGTTGTTCTGGCCTTATCCCTTTCTGCACTGAAGCTCGCCATTCTCTTGTTAAGTGGGGTTTTCCAATGCCACTAACCATCTTCTCGGTTCGTCTCCAAAATGCGTTTCACTTTAACTTACATTCGCATTCCCCTGTCCTTGTATTGGTGGATCTTGTTTTGTTACATTTTGGTACATGAGATTACTTCAATTGCTTTTTGTTGGTATAATACAATTATTATTTTCTGAGGATTTTATACTGTATCGTACTATCGTTATGGATCAAGCTAGTGTAGGGTCCTTAAAATGCTTTTTAGTTTGGTTCTGCTAAAAAAAAAAAAGTCTCAAAGGGAAGCGCTTCAACATGGAGGACTGGCTGCTGTCACAATCGCAGGAATTCTGGGAACAGGGAACCGTTCAGATCAGGAAACAGTGGGATAGTTGTGCTCAGGCATCTGGTGATTACCTTTGAATAAAGACTACAATTATACCAACAGTGTTGTTTCCTACCTTTTCGTTTGAATATACCTCATACGTAGACTATTTTAGGGCTCTTTCTTCCAGTAGCATTTCATTGACACTATTTGCTACTGATAATAATGATGGGCAGGTAAGTTTCAGTTCAATGAGGTGCATTTGCGAAAAGAACATTGAAACATAGAACGAGTATTTGGTCAGTTACAATACATTTGTAGGGCTCCTTGAAGCCAGCGAACATACGTGTGAATGACAAGTAGTCAAACCACTAGTTTGTCTGCTGATACTCGTTGCATAGTGCACATCAGTGCAATGAGCGACAGCATTCTGTGGAGTTTCATACGGATTCAGAAACATGAGGCTGGGAAGGCTTTACAGAAAGTCTTGTGCTAAGAGCAGTTTTTGTGACGAAATAACATTTTATGTTTCTAGCATACATCGTTGAAAAATACTGTATTTAATATGTAGTTTAACGACAATACTTATTCTGCATAGTTAACTGTGAGAAAGATGTTTGATTAACGTTTGTATGATAAGCATTTTCCTACGTAACTCTAAGTCAGTACAATTCATACATTTCGATAACTACATGTGGTGTGGAGAAAATCAACCTAAAATAGAATACACATTATTGTTACACCCATTTCACTCTCGCACCTTGGGAAACCTCCACTTTCAAACACATCTGATGCTAATACTGATGAACATTTTTCAGGGATACTTCACCGCTGGATGAAGTTAACACCCCGACTCATATACTCTCAATCATCTGCGGACACACGAGCAATCCCATGAAACTTCCTAGCAGATAAGAACTTGATGCTAGACAGGAATTCAAATCTGACACGTATCCTTTCGTGGGCAATCCTCCTGACGACGGAGCTATCCAGGCATGACTCATAACCTACAGATTTACTCCCGCCAGTAACTTTCACCTAACCTCTAAACTTCACATACGAGAAACGCAAATGTTCATCAAAGGCAAGGTCCTGCGTTCGAGTCCCAATGCAGCACACAATTTTAACCTGACGGGTAGTTTCAATAGATACAAGTCTCCTCTGAGCGAAGTGATAATTCTGTAACGGTTACATGTATGCATATGGTGTCTTTCTCCTACTGTACTACTAAAGATGTAGGATGTATCAGCATTTTTCCCACTGCAGACAACGGCTTAAAATTGAACGACATGTTTTGCATAGGATTTGAATGTGGAAAAGTAGTACATTCAGACTTTAAATGTCTCCCCTATAATGTGCCAGGCTGTGATATTTACTTCACAGTTGTGGCAGTCAAAACATTGCGAAACTATTTCTCTCTGAGCTTAAACAGCATGCTGAGGAAATTGATAAGGTTTACGAAAGATCATTCTGTAGCCGTCACGTTAGGGTATGAATTGTGTTTTCGTAGTTCTGGCATGATCTTTATTAAGGAATGTTACCTGGCAACGAAAAACAAAATGCACAGAATACTACAGTTTCCTTGATAAATTTCGAGGTGTCTCTCAGTCCAAATGCGAGCTCTCTGCATTATGGCATCATATACTTGTTACTGATGATTATAGCACTCAAATCTTACCTTAAGCCGAGATAAATCTGGAAGCGGCCAATGCAGCGGTTGACTTCTTGCCTGTAAGTACTGGAAACAGTTTCTTTTCAAACAGGGTGACCAAAATTTTTACGTAGCTGTTTAGACATTCATGCAGACCTCCCTTCAGACGTGGCTACCAGTTTTAGTTTCTTAGGATCTACCACACAATGATAGAAAATTTAAATTCTTTACATTCTTCGGTGTTTTTTCTTCTCTACGGAAATATGGGAGAGTAGATGACACTCCAAAATTACTCTTCGCGATAGCTACTATGTGGTTTAGGTTGCGGTCAAACAGTGTGTCATTTCGAACATGGAACATTAACTACTCCAGCGACTGTGGCGGGAATTTTTGGGGCGCGTGCAGGACTATCCGTGAAACAAATTAGAACTCTTTGTGATTGTGGCAGAACTACTCTGGTACGAAGGTCGGGCAACACACAATCTGAGGGTGGCAGATTTTTATATTGTGCATAGGTTCAAGCGGAATCTGAATTTCAGGAGTAAAGATATGGAGTTGGAAATTTTAAACGATATAAAGAAGGAGTAATTTGCGAGGGATTTACCTATTAGATGTGTCTATAATAGTGTCTACATTTAAGATTCAATTATCTAGAACGCATCATGTTTCATTAAATTTCCCCTATTGACCAAGATTAAGAAATTATATTAATCTGAAATACAAGATAGCACATGACTACTTTTTGATACAAGTTCTGCAATTAATGAATTACACAATTAAGTTAGACAACGACGGACACAGCTAGCAAAAAATGTAAATGTCGGCCAGCTGTTAGGGAACAACGTTATCAAATAATAAAACAAAATACAACATTTAAAAGGCATACTGTTTTCCGTCTTAGAGGGTAGACTTCCGTGCAAGAAATCTATTCAGGCTGGCATGTGCGGACTGAACATAAATTTCACATATAGTTGTTCCATTCTGATTTCTGAATCACCCATTTCCAGGATCCTGTGTTATTATATATGGATACTGATATGTTCTGCTAATGATTATATAACTGTGATCGGTAGAAATGGTGAGTTGTCGACTCCATGCATTTGACAGATCTCGATATCCATCTAGATCGTCATACGAAGGGAAAAATAGGGGACCGAATGATGAAAGATGAGATACATGGATGTATCTTTGTGTTACATGGTCATGTGCTAAAATATGCCGTAACGTATAATCAGTTCGGAGTAACTTTCATTGTTTCCCATCTACTATATTATTTACAGGATATGTTGATAAATAAGTTTCCAACTTGATGTGACGATAGAGCGTCTTACAATGGAAGGAACAGCATTGTACTCTTTGTACAAGCAGTGTGTACTAAGTGTAAGTGATTTGAATCCCACTAAAAGAAAAAATTAGACCCAATTTTTTGGAAAAGGTTTTCTTTTAACGCGCAGCACAATTAATTCGGACACTTCTTTCACACATCAATCGATTTAAAGGAGACGTGTTTCAATCAACATACAGAAGAAAACGTGTGTTAAAGTACTCTTTTTCAAGTGCGTGTCGTCAGAGTTGTTGAAAACTTGAAGTTTTGCATAAAGACTCACATATATCGGCCAGTAGACATCACTGGCAATACTGAAATAAGATATTAAAGAAGACTGAAGAAAATAATCCCTTTCAAAGCGACTTATGTAGCAGCAGCTGTGACAGGTGGCGGTAGTTACATATCAATGGTTCGACTTAAAAGCGACCTGTTGATGAGTAAAATAAGCATGGTATTGAGAAATGTAAAAAAGTCCCGCTTTCATGTAACTAAATTGATGCATGGTTGTTGGCATTACTTTGTAAATTTAAACAGTTCATTATTTTTGTTACATGTGGATCGTTACTAGAGATGACGTTGATTAACACTTCATACATCCGTGTATAAATCTCGAAGATGGCTCTAATGATGAGAAACAATACTCCAAGGCCATTTCAAGTCAAGCGGTGCTAACGGTTTCATCATCGACCTTCATGATAAGAGGCTGCTTTGTTCAGGGATTCTGAACAGTCACGTGTTAACGCCCTGTCGAGATGATAAAAACATTTCAAGTTTCATACTGTGACATGCTGATCTTCGCTCAGATGAATGGAATTATCTCAGCTTCTGTTCGTCTTACGAAAGTAATTTTCCTCTCTTGATGAAATTATTATCTTGATACAAAGAAACAGGAGTCATTAAGAACGTTAATGTTAACCGAGGTATTACGCATCACTGTTGCATGACGATTAAACGCCGCTCCCAGAGACCACGTGCCACTGCAACGGTCGCCAAGTACTTAATTCCTTTCACAGATTTTCCTCCCTTTTCAAAAATGTTCCATATACAACGCCCTGATATCTATGAACAGGCGTATTTGTGTTATATTCTGTAATGGGATGCAAATGTTACAGCGTCACTTCTGAGTATTACTGCCGCCTGTACAAGTACCTCCCGTTTTTTCCAATACGGAATTTGGAGTGTGGGATAAGTCTTAATGAAAAGGATTTAGGGAGGATATCTAATCGGATCAATGATTATTTCCATAGAGCACTAACTGGTTAAGTCTGCTGTGGGTTCCCTGTACAGTAGAAGCTTTGTGGTCGACAGCTAGCGCGACGTCTTTTTATAGTTATCAAAGACATTGAGTTATGTCACGCAAAGAAGTCTCTTGTTAAATTGTCTCTTTCCACATCATTACGAAGTGTCGCATTCATGATCTATGGAACGAGAATTAAGCTAATTTAATCATTTGTGTTTTAGTTAAGTATATAAAGGTTACTAAGTGAAATTCATGAAAATGAAAATGTTAGTTTGTTTTCATTATACTTATAGCTTAGTTTTGGAAAGTTTTCCCTTAAAGGAGTCAGTGGCTGTTTAGATGAACCTTTAAGAATTGTTGAAATTTATGCTGAGGGCAGTCTCCTATTCTTCACATAGCTTCTATTAGACTATAGTACTGGCTACTCTTTGAGTTCAGTACGAAAAGCCTTTCACTGTCAGCTAACAACTGTCTCCCCACTGATAGCAAAGTTACCTCAGAATCAGTCACGTGTAATCAGTATGTTTTTCCTATGGCTTTCAATCAAAAGACTGCCTTGACGCATTTCTCCATGCTAGTCTATCTTGTGGAAACCTCTTCATCTCTTAAAACAACTGCAACCTAAATAAATTACAATTTCATTATTCCATCCAAGCTTTTTTCTTCCTCTACGACTTTTATCTCCAAACTTCCCTTCATTACCGAAGTGACATTCCCTCGAAACCTCAGGATCCGTCCCTTCTGTTAGACTAATTGGACCGTAAATTTCGCTTTTCTCCAGTTCGATTCAGTACTTTCTCCATAGCTAATCAAACTATTCACACAATCTACAGCATTCTTCTGTAGCACCGTATTTCAAACCCTTTTATTTTCTTCTTGTGTGAACATCTTACCGTCCCCGTTTCACTTCTCTACATACCTACATTCCAGAAAAATACCTTCAAAAACCTTCTTAACATTTACATATATTAGGAACGAAAAGATGGCCTAAGCAGACTGTAATCTATTTATTGCCCGTGCTAGCAACTACTTTCAACCACCACTCATTCTGAATCACCTGAAATACATCGGCAAACGTGGTAACTTTGGGTTATACATTGTCTGTTTACGTGAAAGACCTCGTGTACAAATACGCATCTCTGAAAAAGTTACTTAACTATCACAGGCCTCGTGCTTCACATCAATTTTGATTAAAGAGCCACTACATATTCAAAGGCACACATCGCTTTCATGTGCCTGTGTAGCACAGATAGAATTCATCAGTGCGCTAGATCACGTCCATTGATAACACACACAGAACGCAGCCATAACATAACACAGGGCATAGTTGCTTTGGTGTATCCAAAGATGCTGAGAACTGTTTCTATGGATAGTCGACAGTATTATGTACGGCGGTAGCGCAATATTTACTGACACGTTTTGTTTGTTACATCAACCGTTTAAGCAAAGCACCGGGACATAAACTGATAGCGTACGTCGTACATTAACAAAATATTTGTCTAGTACGCATTATATTCACTATATATTAGAGTCTGAAAAGGTATCCTCTAGTGATTATGTTGGTAAGATTACTTGATTATTACAATACATATGAAGAGTATGCAGTAGTTGACGTAAGGCTTGACTACATCATTGAAGCCGTCAACAGCCTTAGTTCGAGGTAAATGTTGGGCGTAGTTATACGGGGTGAGTCACTAATTATGGCCACCTAGAATAACTCCGAAAGTTTTATAGTAGCTGAAACGTTTGTGGGACAAATGTGGTGTGGAACAGCGGGGACCATAATATGAGCATGATTTTTTGTTGCTAGGTAGGTTCGCGTCAGAGATATGAAGACCAACTTATTTTTTTAAACTGGGATGCATATTGTTTCGTAACCTGCATCCATTCATGTCAATTGTGCATTCCGAAAGACTTGGACTATTCCAGCAGGACAGTGCGACATCCCACAGGTCCAGAATTACTACAGAGTGGCTCCAGGAACATTCTTGAGTTTAAATATTTCCACTGGCCACAAAACTCACCAGACTGGAATAGTATTGAGAATATCTGTGATGTCTTCCAACGTGCTGTCCAGAAGAGGTCTCCGCCCCTGCGTACTCTTCTGGATTTATGGACAGCCGTGCAGGATCATGGTGTCAGTTCCCTCCAGCAATACTTCAGACATTAGTCGCGTCCATGCCACGTCGTGCTGCGGCACTTCCGAGTGTTCACGGTGGCACTACAGGATAACAGGCAGATGTACCATTTTCTTTGGCTCTTCAGTGTATCTCGGCCTGTCGTGTGTACTTATTTCTCTACTATCTTCCGTGAAGGTACTCATAACTGGCTCGCCCTACCGGCATAGGAAGTGAACGAGAATACTTAACAGTCAATCGTCACGGCTTGCTCCGTAGGTAGCGGATTGATTTACCGTCGAAATATTAGCAGAAGTCAGAAATGAATGATCGTATGTTATTCACGCCGGGAGTCTCCACCTGGAGAAGTTTGGTCTCCGACCTGTCACACTGGCCGATTTGTGTTTTGGTAATGATGGAATGGTGATGAGCACAATACAGTACCCAGTCCCCGAGCGGAGAAAATCTCCGATCCGGACGGGAACTGAAACCACTGCATAGCAGTGGAACGTCTGTGAACTGAGTGAAGGGGCGGACTACCAATAGACAGAATTTGGTTGCAGCTGAATTCCGGCAGTTTTATTGAACAAGACATATAGGGCATTAAACTCTCAGATAGGATGCTCCTACTTATGAAATAGTAATTTTCTGCATTAAATTAACCTCATTACTTTCACACAAGATCTGTAGAAGAATAAGTATAGCAGTAAGCGTTCTGTACTGCTGTTTGCTGATTCTCTGACGTCACTAAGGAATAGATTCTGCCTCAAGAACATCCTTCACACTTGAGGCTCACGCATTTATGCGATGTATTTATGGTAGGCCTCAGTTTTCATTGAATTAATGAACTGTAAGTTGCTGTTCTGTTACTCTACATCTACTACACCTACATGGATACTCTGCAAATCACATGTAAGTGCCTGTCAAAGGGTTCATCGATCTCCTTCCCAATTCTCTATCATTCCAATCTCGTATGGCGCCCGGAAAGAATAAATACCTATATATTTCCGTACTAGCTCCTATTTCCCCTATTGTAGAGTGGTGATCGTTACTTCCTATGTAGGTCGGTGACAACAAAATATTTTCGCATTCAGAGGAGAAAGTTGGTGATTGGAATTTCGTCAGAAGATTCCATCGCAACGAAAACCGCCTTTCTATTAATGATGTCCAGCGCAAATCCTGTATCATTTCTGTGACACACTCTCCCATATTTCGTGATAGCTCAAAATGTACTGTCTTTCTTATTGCTAGGATATTACTACTACGTTCTGTACTTGCACAATTACCTCTGACATCATTATTGTTCTTGCTGTTGCATAACCGACGAACACTGAAAGGAGGCAGAGGTTGAGAATAGTTGTTGTAAAGCTTAGCGTCCCTTCTGTCAAAAGGTGTTATCATCAACAGTGCCAAATGACTACATAGCGTGTTACACTCTGACATACTGTATTCGACCAGACTAGTAACAGGAAACAAATTGCAATATTAGTGTGCCCGTTACTACTGCCGTGTTTGAGTTCCCTTATTTGTATGATGCCACATTGCATTTTTTTAATAAACAAGATATGCATGTACCCTCAACATTCTGATGAGATCTACTTTTCATGCAAGTAATTGTGTTATATTCGCCATAGTTCCCACGTTACAGTGTTACTTGGTGAAGATGCGAGATAATATAAAACAATTTATAACACACAACACAACGGGTCCAGCGCCAGAGTGAGCTATGCACGTACCATGGATAAATGTATTTCTGTTTACAAACAGTGGGCATCATTCATCTACATCATCCACAGCAAACTGTCTATGAGAGATGAACAAACACTAAGCAGACAGACACTGTCTAACAATCTCGTTAAGCGCATAAGTTTTTGAGGACTTATTCTACATCTCCATTGTGAAAGAAACGCTTTCATCATACGCAAAAAGTAATTTCTCATGGCCTGTGTCGAAATTAAGTTTGCCCTGTATCGTGTACCTAAGCTTTGGCTTATCTCACTAAGTGAAGTACCTTGACACTCAAATTTTCAGGGTCAGAGATTAAGCTCTAGTGGGATGACGAAACTTATTTTGTGCTGTGTATGTGCTCATCAAAAAGTATATAAGGTGCTGGGATGGACCTCTGGGCAGTCACAGACCATCACGATGCAGCGCCTCGCTCTCTTCCCGGTGTGCCTGCTGGGTTCTGCCCTGGCACTGCCCTCCCAGGCCTTTCTGGGAAGGAACGCTTCAGGCCGCATCATTGAGGGGACCAACGCGGACATCGCCGACTACCCATGGCAGGTGTCCTTCCAGAAGTTGGGTTCGCACAACTGTGGAGCGTCCATCATCGGCTCCAGCTGGGTCCTGACGGCGGCCCACTGCGTGGACGGCCTCAGTCTCACATGGATGAGTCTCCGGGTCGGCAGCTCAATCCGAGAGAGCGGAGGCTCCGTCCTGCAGGCCTCTTCTGGCTTCCAGAATGAGATTTTCACTCTGCAGCGGAGTGTGCGCTGATATTAAACTTCCTGCCAGATTAAAACTGTGTGCCCGACCAAGACTCGAACACGGGACCTTTGCCTTTCGCGGGCAAGTGCTCTACCATCTGAGTTACCGAAGCACGACTCACGCCCGGTCCTCACAGCTTTACTTCTGCCAGTATCTCGTTTTCTACCCTACAAAGTGTACAGAAGTTCTCCTGCAAAGCTTACAGAACTATCACTCCTGAAAGATAGGATACTGCGGAGACATGGCGTAGCCACAGCCTGGGGGAGGTTTGCAGAATGAGATTTTCACTCTGCAGCGGAGTGTGCGCTGATCTGAAACTTCCTGGCAGTTTAAAACTGTGTGCCCGACCGAGACTCGAACTCGGGACCTTTGCCTTTCGCTGGTATGCGGTACAATACACCTTTAACGTTTTTCCACTTGCAGAATTGGCTACTAAGAGTGAATGTTTCAGATGAGCGACAGTAATATTGACCTTTTCTTTCCAATAAATTAAAAGTAATACGATAAGTAACTTAGAAAAATCGAATAGACACAAGAGTCTTTTGAGGTAATCGACAACCTTTTCTCAAGTACAAACAACGGTAAACGAAACTTAAAGAGGAAAACTAGTTACAGCGATGTTTTTTCACTTTTCGTCTTTGATAGTTAAGTTACTACGAATGAGAAGAAGAGATTCGACTTTGCTCATGTGTAAAACTGATCGTATTTTTTTAGTACTAAATCAGTGACACTAAAATGACGTATGGAAGCAGAGCCGAATGCTTATACAATCCTTATTGTTCTGTCGATCTTCCAAAAAACGGAAAATTTTGGACGTACGTTTCCAGTAAGAAGGCACTATTGCTAATAAAGCAATGCTGCTTGAAGCGCTGCAAAAGCCCCATGTTTTAGTAGACGCCACTGTGTGGGTAACAGAACATCACACATGCCAAAACTAATTTGTTCGTCAGTGGGATATGAATTACTTCAATTATACCTATTTTTCGCTATTCAGACAGGTTTTGTAAAAAATAACCGAGTACCACCACTGTGCCGATTCTGACATAGTTACCCGCGTAGTCCAGGGAGTATCATAGGATTATTCATTGTTCTAGCTACGGAAGGGCCACTTCCCTTTACGTAAGCGATAGGTCTGTCGTTCAGTGAAAAGAGCATGCAATTGTGAACCATTAATGAAATTTTTCACCGCATCTGATAGCATTGTTTTTAGGATGTTATGTGGTTGAAACAATGTCTTGAATAATCACACAGTAAATCGAGAATGCTCGAAACCTAATCTGAAAGTAGACATGTCTTTTAAACCACTTTCGCAGATACGAAGAGGGACAGGTCGACTCAACAATTCTTCTCGAATGTTATCTCTCTCGTCTTACGAGTAGACTTGTTTCGAAGCACGGTCTTAAACAAGACACGGGAAGTGATGTTTCAGTCAACAAAATACGTAACAGTGCGTGCACATAATAGTAAGTCTTTACGCAACGTGTCCACATCTGTTGTTCCTGATCATTCACCTCTTTTTATACACTCAGTTAACTCAAGCACTATTATATCTTAGGGGTATTAGCACTTTCTGCTGTATGCTTGGAAATATTTTGGAACGGGGTACACAGCATTTGCAGATATTCTGGCGTACGTCGCTCTAATGGCGTGAAATGTTTGAAGTAAAGACAAGCAGCCTCATCTTAGGTAGTTATATAATACGATAATGCTATGGCACACATATTTATTAGTAACCAGACGAGCACACTCTGAAAGCGTTTCTCGTCATCATGTCACCTTTCTGTAATACACTCACACGGACGGAGAGGTAAACTGTAAGCTGCCACCTGACCACTTGCCAGGGGCGTAAAGTACAATCCATAGCACATACATTCCGGGAAATGGAAAAAAGAACACATTGACACCGGTGTGTCAGACCCACCATACTTGCTCCGGACACTGCGAGAGGGCTGTACAAGCAATGATCACACGCACGGCACAGCCGACACACCAGGAACCGCGGTGTTGGCCGTCGAATGGCGCTAGCTGCGCAGCATTTGTGCACCGCCGCCGTCAGTGTCAGTCAGTTTGCCGTGGCATACGGAGCTCCATCGCAGTCTTTAACACTGGTAGCATGCCGCGACAGCGTGGACGTGAACCGTATGTGCAGTTGACGGACTTTGAGCGAGGGCGTATAGTGGGCATGCGGGAGGCCGGGTGGACCGACCGCCGAATTGCTCAACACGTGGGGCGTGAGGTCTCCACAGTACATCGATGTGGTCGCCAGTGGTCGGCGGAAGGTACACGTGCCCGTCGACCTGGGACCGGACCGCAGCGACGCACGGATGCACGCCAAGACCATAGGATCCTACGCAGTGCCGTAGGGGACCGCACCGCCACTTCCCAGCAAATTAGGGACACTGTTGCTCCTGGGGTATCGGCGAGGACCATTCGCAACCGCCTCCATGAACCTGGGCTACGGTCCCGCACACCGTTAGGCCGTCTTCCGCTCACGCCCCAACATCGTGCAGCCCGCCTCCAGTGGTGTCGCGACAGGCGTGAATGGAGGGACGAATGGAGACGTGTCGTCTTCAGCGATGAGAGTCGCTTCTGCCTTGGTGCCAATGATGGTCGTATGCGTGTTTGGCGCCGTGCAGGTGAGCGCCACAATCAGGACTGCATACGACCGAGGCACACAGGGCCACCACCCGGCATCATGGTGTGGGGAGCGATCTCCTACACTGGCCGTACACCACTGGTGATCGTCGAGGGGACACTGAATAGTGCACGGTACATCCAAACCGTCATCGAACCCATCGTTCTGCCATTCCTAGACCGGCAAGGGACTTGCTGTTCCAACAGGACAATGCACGTCTGCATGTATCCCGTGCCACATAACGTGCTCTAGAAGGTGTAAGTCAACTACCCTGGCCAGCAAGATCTCCGGATCTGTCCCCCATTGAGCATGTTTGGGACTGGATGAAGCGTCGTCTCACGCGGTCTGCACGTCCAGCACGAACGCTGGTCCAACTGAGGCGCGAGGTGGAAATGGCATGGCAAGCCGTTCCACAGGACTACATCCAGCATCTCTACGATCGTCTCCATGGGAGAATAGCAGCCTGCATTGCTGCGAAAGGTGGATATACACTGTACTAGTGCCGACATTGTGCATGCTCTGTTGCCTGTGTCTATGTGCCTGTGGTTCTGTCAGTGTGATCATGTGATGTATCTGACCCCAGGAATGTGTCAATAAAGTTTCCCCTTCCTGGGACAATGAATTCACGGTGTTCTTATTTCAATTTCCAGGAGTGTAACAAAGAAGATGCACGTTTTTCACTAATGGGCTAAATACCTTATGAACGGAACATTCGACATTTGTATCATCTGTATGGATGACTATTCATTACTTATGAGTTAGTCTTTCCCTTTCCGGTTACTTGACGTTCACTATTTCCTTTCCAAACCACGCATGGCTCTGTCACGGATCTTCTACAATAAGGAAAAAATGAAATATACGAATTTGTAAATCAGTCTCAACGTAAACTCTCCTAAAAATGCCACCTCATCTCTCAGCAAGGCACTGCCCCTAATTGACGCTCATGCATCGTTGTTGCGCAACTGTTGTCAGAGCTACCACCGGCCTGTAGCGAACAGATGACGGCACGCAGCGGACGGGCTGTTAGGTGACGTGACAGAATCGTTTCCTCTGAGAATGTTGTAGTCCTGTACGCAGCAGTGTAAAGGCTGTGGACTGGTACTCCGGGAAAGTTTCTAGTAAAGTCCCAACCTTAGTCCCAATCTCGTGTCCACACTGCCTCCGCAGTAGGAGACTAGTGAGGTCTCTGTGAGTTTGGCAGGTATCCGGTTCGCTTCTGGGCAGCAACGCTCAGGCGGTGGTCCTGTCCTCTGACGGCTACGATCCGGCAGGTGGTCTGGCGGTGACGGTGACCGGCTGGGGAGACACCAGGGCTGGGGGACCTGCAGCCGCCAACCTCCAGAAGGTCGACATCAGCATCGTGGACCGCAACGCCTGCAGACGCATCTTCGCCAAAACTAACACTGTGACCGACCGCATGGTGTGTGCTGGTGAGGCCGGCCAGAGCGTCTGCAACGGAGACTCTGGCGGCCCCCTGGTCAGCGGAAACACCCAGGTGGGCATCGTCTCCTGGGGATAGAGGACCTGCGAGTCTGCACCCGGAGTCTACGCCAACGTTGGCAACCTGCGCTCCTGGATTCGCTCCGCAGTTGGTATCTAAATTCAGCAGGCCCTCAGCTGACCTGCCTTTCTGGCTCCATAAAATATTTTTGTTTAATGGATGACTATGTAATATAAAATAAAAATAAACTGTACTACTGACGTTAGTTCATTCCTTACTGAAATGCAAATTAATGACTTCCATTTAGAGCTTTTAACATTGCATCGCGTCAGTAATCGTGAATAATTTAAAGATTATAAAGAATCCGCATCGATTGCATTTAGTTGACGACATCGTCCAGCAAAGCCTTTCTGGATCAGTTCAACCAAAATCAACAATACAACTTATAAGCGAGTGTCATATGTTACA